>NC_060215.1:134002500-135202500 GCF_021130785.1 Homalodisca vitripennis
AGCTATGAAACATTAATCATTACTGTAAATATAAACATTGATATCCGTCCTCAATGGGTATCCACCTCAAACTTTTGGGTTCACCAGGTTGGGAAGTACGTGGCCGCAACAGACTTAAATGTTGAGAACAAATTTTGAAGCGCAGATATATATTTAACTAATAAGTAAATTTGTAATTGGTTTATACTGTTTGTATGTATTTTATATTGTGTGTTGTGTTGCTAATGTTGCTACTTATAGAGCAATAATCCTGCTATGTGTTTTGTAATTTATATATGAAAAATAGCACCCTTATAAGCGTAGTGTTTGTCATCTTAAAAAGTATCATTTCTTAAAATATTTCAATTACAATAACCCGAATAATAAAATGATTAAAGTATAAAAAAGTATTAATATATTTTAATTTATATCTATATTATACATTTAGTCTTCCTTGTCCATACGTACAACCATGCCTATATGCATATGTTCAAGGCTATTGTGTCCTTACCTAATACATTGCTGTTTAATTTTTCTAACTAAATGTGGTATTATACAACATACCTTCAAACTCACTATGTATACTATCAGTTTTGTATAGCAATGTCAGAATTGTTTTTACAATAGTCGTTAACGTGGAGGGTCGAATTTAACTCTAATTCTGCTGTAGTACATCGTAACCTCCCCACCAACAGCTGGGCCGGCGGGCTACTTGCAAGGAGAAGATCAGCGGTCACCCATCCAAAAAGCAGACACAGCCTCTATGTTGCTTGACTAGGTTAACTTGTGATAACATGCTAGACTACACCATTGTACTGGGCGTGTTTACAACTAAGTGATAAGAATAAATGGAACACATGGGAATGGGCACAGCCTCAGTGTTGCTTGACTAGGTTAACTTGTGATAACATGCTAGACTACACCATTGTACTGGGCGTGTTTACAACTAAGTGATAAGAATAAATGGAACACATGGGAATGGGCACAGCCTCAGTGTTGCTTGACTAGGTTTAACTTGTGATAACATGCTAGACTACACCATTGTACTGGGCGTGTTTACAACTAAGTGATAAGAATAAATGGAACACATGGGAATGGGCACAGTCTCAGTGTTGCTTGACTAGGTTAACTTGTGATAACACATGCTAGACTACACCATTGTACTGGGCGTGTTTACAACTAAGTGATAAGAATAAATGGAACACATGGGAATGGACACAGTCTCAGTGTTGCTTGACTAGGTTAACTTGTGATAACATGCTAGACTACACCATTGTACTGGGCGTGTTTACAACTAAGTGATAAGAATAAATGGAACACATGGGAATGGGCACAGCCTCGGTGTTGCTTGACTAGGTTAACTTGTGATAACATGCTAGACTACACCATTGTACTGGGCGTGTTTACAACTAAGTGATAAGAATAAATGGAACACATGGGAATGGGCACAGCCTCAGTGTTGCTTGACTAGGTTAAACTTGTGATAACATGCTAGACTACACCATTGTACTGGGCGTGTTTACAACTAAGTGATAAGAATAAATGGAACACATGGGAATGGGCACAGTCTCAGTGTTGCTTGACTAGGTTAACTTGTGATAACATGCTAGACTACACCATTGTACTGGGCGTGTTTACAACTAAGTGATAAGAATAAATGGAACACATGGGAATGGGCACAGCCTCGGTGTTGCCCAACCGATGAGACTGTAGGAGACCTCTGACGGATTAAGTAGGCTGATGTAATCCGGAAGCAATCAGGATTACTTTTCAAGTAAATCAGGTCCTGTGAGAGAGTTATGCGTGGCGGGTGGGGCTTTAGGCGGGTACGAGTCCCATTTATAAGTGCTGATTTTACATTAGAATTGCATCCATCGTCAAATAAATAATATTGAAGACAGTAAGAACTATACGGTGTTTAGAAATAGTAATTAGGATTACTATTAGGACTAATACTAAATAACTGAAACTTGGAATTACAGATAATTTGAAAACATTATATCAAAAAAATATGTAATTGAGTAATATTTTCAGAAAAACCAATTAAAGTAATGCAAAAATTCTTTTTCTAATACTTCTTTAGAGTAAAAAATATAGCCAAACCCCATTAAGATACCATCTTTATACATTTTTCTACAATATCATAGATTCAGTTTAAAAATTTCTTATCTTCATAGATATAAAAATTTGGAACATTTTGTTATTATTCCTCGAACAAGGTAGGGATTTGAGCCCAATTTAGGGAGTTCGTGGTTTAAGGAAAAATGTTAAGGATAATGATATATAATTTTTTTCAGAATGAATATGAAAGATAACTGGTGAAGTGTTTTAATTTCATAAGAGTTGACCTTATGAAGGAAATGTATTATTAAACATGTTATTAAAATGTTATTCAATTAATCAATATGATTCCCCTACGTCACAGTGAAAAAAACATGTAATTCCATAAAGCTATAATGCGTGTACAGACTGACAGAATTAAAAAAATTAGTTTTAATTTTGGTTCCAATTTCAACATTGCCTAAATTGTGTACTTGTAATATTGTACTTCTATGTTTAGGTGTTTAAGATATTTTAGCTATTTTATGCCTTTAAGGAAGTTATAAAATTACCAGTGGAAAAGCATATTTTCCGAACCAAAGATTGATTATTAAATCTCTATTTTTACATATAAGAAATAGGCCAGACATTTTAATTTACTAGTAAGGTCAAGAATAACTATTTCAGAAGAAATATTAATATTGTAACTATCACAATAGTTTTTGGAAAGCTGCAAATAATATTATGGACAAGCACTAAGAAACACTTATTATCTTTAAAACTATGCAAAGTTGGTGACAAGACATAAAAACAGGTGAAGATGTATCAATAAACATTTTTCTCAGGTGGGATAGAATATAACATCGATTCGAACGGCCCCACCTGTAGTTCTGAACTGTTTCACTGTATACATTGGATTTTACCAAGAAAAAGTCATAGTAGGACTATTACTCTGTCAGTGCTCTACAAGGAGGATCAGTTTCTTGGCACAATTGAATGTCTACCTCTCTTCTTAAGGATGTACGAGTATGATAACCTTTACTATACATATTCCGCTGTGAGAAATATAAATATAAATAAACTAATTTTAATCTCATTAGCCTATTTAATGTTTGTTCTAAAATTGCTATAGACATTTGTAAAATATACATGAAATGATTACATTGAAATATTTAATATTTCAACAAATCGTCTCTTTGGTCTGTATAGACATGTTGAAAATCATCTGTTTATATTAGGATATCAACCGGACTCTAAGCAAATCTTTTTAATATTTCTGGAGTTTCATCCGTCTGATCCGTTATACAGAACGTTAATGCAGTTTTAAATTTTACATATGTCAAATTACTTCCTGCAGAGCTGAAATATCAGTGCTTATAGCTTATTTTAAGTTTGTATGATCTTCCCTAAGGTTCCAGATTGCCCCCATAGTTTTCCTCATATCCCATTTCAAACACGTCTGCAGGTCCTTAGGGAACCAAATATAACTACGAAATTAAAGAGTAAAAACTCTTTAAAGTCTTCTTATTTTTGTTTTATGTAAACATATTGAAACGTTTTACCAATGTTAATGAAAACCACAATTTTTAGTTGAATGAAAACAATTTTTTTTAGTTTAGTTTCAATTGCAGTTATGAACAAAAATACTCCATAAATATGAATGGAGGTAAAAATATAAAATATGCTTATAGTAAACTCGTAATCGTAACTTTTCCTTTACAATAGTATACATTACTATTTCATTCAAACGACGCATAACAAGGAAACTTTGCACTTAACTTTGGAACCTACCACGATGCCAAGGAGTACCAATAAAACAAAGACTCGTTAAGTAATTCCTTTTTTAAATCTTTATTCTAAACAGTGGTATTACAATTATTGGTAGTCATAAAATATGATTTCCAAAAATAATCCTTGTGGGAAAGTTGTTATGATTGTAATTCCTCACTACATCATCACCATCTAAAACACTACAATTCAACAGACTTGCTTGTGTTTTCATACTTCAACTTACCATAAATACATAAGAATTTTTGAAAATATTATTCAGTTTTTCGTAAATGTATTTTAGCTAAGCAATAAACGTCTTATATATTTCACTCCATTATTTGCACTAATATGGCCAAAGAGAACATAAAGGAAGAGGATAAAGAATCTATGTTGAATACCCACCTTATCGGCAGGCTATCAATAAGGAAATATTCAGTTCTCTTTTAACTACCTATGGATTTATATTTAATTTCTTAAAGTTCTGTAGATTTATGCTCTAAGGTGGGATGGGTGGAGCATCGTTGATTTTTCGGAAACTGCATATTTTACTATACGCATCAATTAAGAAATTAGTTCATTTAGTAGGCAATACTGTGCAATGCAGTATTATACTCTTGAACTAATATTATGATTAATCTAATGAAATAATATATTTATAGTCTATATTTCTCTTAAATGAAATCCGTGGAACGTTGTTATCAATAAAGCTACTCAAGATAACTTATAAGTATAACTCTAGTCTTTATAATGTACTTTTTTACCTTATAATAATGGCAACCATTAAAAAACCTATTATACTTTTATATCATCCATCTTCAATAGCAAACGTTTAATCAAGAACTCAAGACTAAGTTCAAGAATTAAGAAAGTGGATGGACTATTATTTTGTAATATTATTCAAAATATTTTGTATTATTTTCAAACGTTTCCAATCTGAAAGTCGTAAACATTACAAGATTGTTTACATAGCATTTGAAGATTTTAAACATAGAATATGCACGACAAAGCGCTATCGTGAGACTTAGTGTCGTACGCGTGATATAATAATTATTTAACGTAAATACAATTAATTATTTAAAGATTTAAATAAAATACATTAAGTTATTTTTTACAATTTATTGACATTGTTCACACATTGCAACTGTAATTAAATATTAAGGAAAATAATATTCTCACTTTACAAAACATGAGAATTTCTGACAATTACATAAACTAACACGGAATATTTCTCATACTTATTGATTCTATGGGTATCGATTTATTTTATCTATTCAATGTATCTATTTTATATTTCACTTCGTTTTTCAATTAATTGTAACTTATTCTAAAATATACCTCGAACAAAAAGAGTCATTGATCTTAATTTTAGTTTTATAAATATAAATAAATGTTAATAATTTAAATATGACCTAAACATAATTATATTTTCAAAAATAGGCTCCAAAATTAACTAAGTTGTGAATCCATATTTTTGGCTACAGACATCTTTGTTTGTAAGTTTGAAAAGAAAAATAATATCTGAATAGGCACAAGTTGAGTGTTGATGTTGGTCCCCTGACAACTATTGTGCTCATGTATTTCAATAGTTTTCTTTATTGCGCGAGAGGAAATTTCTTAAATAGCACTTAGAAACTGCAATATGGCTGGTGGTTGTACTTTAGTATGCACAATTTCCAATTCACAAGTTTTGTTTATTGGTACCATACCAGGTTACAAATAACTATATCGCAGCTTTCTGATTCTATCCAGCAAGAGAATCTGTTAGGTTTTGATTGCAGTCTCACGCGTTGATTTATCTATAAGGCATGTTGTTGAGGATATAAGGAAACTAGCGTAGGCCTTTACTTTGCTAACAGTAGGTTCCTTAGAAATTTTATCTTACGTATGGACGTGCTATGTACACATTTTACAACATTTATCGAATTCGGTGATCAGAAGACATGTTAGACGCAAGAGTTACTCTAAAATATTGTAGTTTAATTCGGTAACTCTAAAGGTGCAAAGAAACGGTAACGATTATCTTGGATCTTGTTGGACTATTACTTTGCAGTTTGCTCCTCTCTTCCAAAGCCTGAGATAGTCACTTGTAAGTTGGAAGCGCACCAAATCACGCACTGCGCAAGTTCAGAGTATTGGTTTTTACGTTCTATTAACCTTCGGGGTTAATTACTCTTGCTGAATCCAGGTCTTCTCAAGTAGATCCGTTTTACGCCCTTGGCTAAAAAATGTTTTTATAATTCATCCTCGATTATTATTTCAAACAATCGTTTTAAATTTATATTGTTATGCATTTTTGAGGAGATACATATAAGGCTTCAATTATATACACATATAAACAGTTTCTTGAAATATAGATTAATAAGGGTCACTGATTTCACTGTTCAGTTAGTTGGTAGGTATTTTGTTTGGTTATAAGGTTGGGTGTAGCTACCAATAGGATGGCCAGTTAGAAACGTGAGTGAGTCATGTTATGTTAGCTAGTATAATCATTGATGGATATGGAGGACCACTTGGCACAAATGTTACCTATATGAAAGGTTGATTTGTTGTGGGATTGAATCAAGCTACAAATCTCGAGCGTTAATAGAAAAGGCGGTAAATTTGGTAGTAATTGTATTTGCTATTTTTTATTAGTTTTATGGGTTAAGAACCAATTACGTTTTTGTACGTCATCTTTGATGATAACTCATTTCTTCAACGGCATATTTTCATTATACGATTTCATTTTATTCAGATTACATTAGGCACAAATTTATTGTTGGACTAGGTCCAATTCCATTTGATTGAGGATTAACTTAATTCTAATTTCAGTAGTAATAAACATTATCAGTATAATTTATTCCAGTTTTCTTGTATTTAGATTGTACAGTCTGTGCCAAGAGTACGTCACTCGCTCATGTCCACCATGTACTGTGCAGTTGTATAAGCACAAATGCTATAAACCTATTATGATCGTTATGACAATACATTTAGATTTCATCACTGTGTTGATAAACTGAAAGTTTTAAAATACAAAGATAGTCAGCGATATGACGATTTTACGTAAGCTTTCACCCTTTGGGACTGTTTTAGTTTATTTTTTAAACCCAACTCAAAAAATAGCAAATTAATTTTTTATGTTATCTATCAGTGAAAATAATATTGATAATACAAAAAGAATAAATGTTTTAAGTACGTGATATGGCTGAAATTCAAAGAAAATTTAAAACCATTATAACATTATTGTGGTGAGGAGGTGCCCAAGGCACTAGTAGTAATTTGAGCTCCCGTTATGTGTAGTGACCGGTAAAATAAGTGATAATTTGTAATCTGAAAGATATCAATCGGTATTATGAATAAAATTGGCTTAGGTGAAGTTCGAGTGCAGTTTAAATAAGTGATCATTTGTTTTCTGAACGAGGTCAATCATTACTGTGAATCATGGTGCCCAATTCACGTGTAAAATTGTACCGCATACGACCTAATACATTGAGTGTACAAAGGAATAACTGTACATGGCGCCTCTACACGCAATATTGACCTGTACACAAAGCTGGAAACAAGGCCTGCAAATTTTAGAGGAGTCTCTGGTGTGAAATACCACCAATGTAGTCGTAATATTTTGCCAGAATGACACGGACAGAAAAGATTATACTTTTCCTTTACCAGACGAATAATAAAAGTGTTAGCAAAATAAATTGTTACGATATGATTTACATTATTATGTAAATTTATATTTTAGATACTACGATTCACTTTAGTTAAGCAGGCGTAAAACCTTCTAATATAACAATGAAATCGCAGGCAGTTGTAGTTTTACAGGTTCAGTGAGGTGAGTTTGTGGAAAACGTACCTTAATTTTTATGGTTAAAGCAGTAAGTTCGTAATGAGTTAGTGGTCGAACTCACCTCGTGACACTTTTATTTGCTGCTTACTGTCAGTGTGGTATTAGAAACAACATTCGGTAATATCTCGTCTAAAAATTAATTGATCTCAATCTGTTATCCATTTGAGGGCAATATTTATATTTGCACTTTAATTTAAAACAGTGGTGTAGTTTACTACCAAAATTTTGTATTTTTATAGGAAACGAAAATATTTAATATAAAAAAGCGATCAGTATTTTATAAAAATAGTCCAGGATTACGTCTACACTGATAAATTTCACCGACGAGTAAATTTATGCTGGCAATAAGCATTTAATTTCTATTCAATAGCATTTAATTTAAATATTCAGGGAAATCTTGATTGCTGAATGATATCTACAGGTTTATATTTAATGTTTTTACGTAAGAAATGCTTTTGAAGTTGATTCTATTTATGAGCAAATTGTGTCTGAAATAGGAGTCAAGTGACAAAATTTATTATTTTACCCATTGGGAAACATTTCACTATATATTTGTCACAAGGAAATTATTTTCACTTGGTGTTGATCTTGACATTATTGAGCTGTTCCCTCACTCAATCTAGTACATTTATGATAAGTTTTTACGTTTATATTGTTAAATCCTGGTTTTTCAAAAGGTAATGGAATATAATTTAATTTAGAAATTTCACTCCATTTAATGATTTATTTACTCCGGTTTCAAATCGTTGAGGTAAACTCAGATAATTGGTAATGAAATATTATGTTAAAAACTCACCATAAAAGTATTTTGGATGAATTTTAGGCAAACCCTAAATTCTATTCTTAATTCATCACAAAGCTGAGTTGTTTGTAATTAAAAAAAACATATTGTTTTTGGTGCAAAATTAATAGTTGGGAATCTAATTCTGCAATTGTACGATACATAGTTCCTCCTCTTGGATACTGGTTGGTTAATGAAAGTTATAATATAGTGAAAAATTAGAAAACACAGTAATTTAGATATCTATACCGAATAAGGTACAAAATATGACACAATTTCAATTAAACAACTCTGCAAGAATTTCTTATACTACGAAACTGCAAGGATTGCGGTAATTTGGACCAAGTTTGAATTAAAAGGATGATTTATTATTTAAGGGAAAGCTGACATCATTCTGTAATGAGGGACTATAGAATGAGGGTTATAATTTGATTACAATTAGAAACTAATATTGAATCATTCAATTCCACAAATGGTAGACTAGCTTTTTGTTGGCCATTTGCTTGTTAGTGCTTCTGTTCGTGAGGGGAACGAATATTATTGACACGGTAAATATGCTTAGAAATTAATTATGAATTATTTATAAAATTCAACTTGAATTTCTACACGTTGTAATTTATCAATCTAGGAGAACAAGAACAATCTGCATAAGGCATATTGGTTTATAATCCTTTTAATCTAGTTAAAAGGAACGAAGAATTCGTTTTACGAGTAAAAGTAACTGCCACCACTAAGCTGAGGTATAAGGTATGTGGTTTATATGACTCCAGTCTACAGCAGAATAAATGGCTCATTGAAAATCTAAATAGTCTGTTAAGTGGATTAGCCGATAAGTGGATTAACATTTATCTAATCACACTTCAGAATGAATTTTGTTTATTGTTATTGTAAACGACCAGAAACAATAAGATCCAAACTCAGGCTTCCACAACTAATAAACAGAAATATCAGAGTTAACTTGACCGAATCTTACTATACATTTCTTTCTTGATGGTATGCACTCTACTTGAATTATGACACATGTAAATGGTAATGATATCATATATATATATTTTTGAAAAGTAACACAGAAATATTGTTTGTTACCAGTTTTTAAATTCTTCATATCAGACTGGATAGTTTCAACCGCAACATGACAAATATGTAAATTGCGTCAACTATTCACCATTTGAGGTTTCTCACACAATGAATTCCTTTCCATCATAATGTTTGTATACTGAGGCAAAGTACGTTCCAAACTTTAAACACAGAAGAGTGACTCAATTATTCAAGCTTCCTTGGTTTAGACTTTGTCGCTTTCATCATTTCTACAATGCTGTTATTTGTTTCTACAATCTGAACGTTTATATTTACCTTCTTCAGCGATCCAATTCTACGTTTACTCATGTTCTTAGACCAGATCACACTGCTTATTAAATTCTAGAACTTACATTTCCTATCATCCGGATGCTTCAGATGATTTCCAGTGATTAAAAAAACTTTGAATATCTTAAACTTAATCTTTATCACATAGATATAATTTATCGTAGTCATAATATTTAAATAGTTTACCAATACAGTAAGGAATATTTGGGAATATTTGGAAATACCTCATATAATTGTGTTTACTTTAAGAAAAGCGTTTAAGTTGAAAATTTATATTGGATAGCTACGAAACATTAATCATTACTGTAAATATAAACATTGATAGACGTCCTCAATGGGTATCCACCTCAAACTTTTGGGTTCACCAGGTTGGGAAGTATGTGGCCGCAACAGACTTAAATGTTGAGAACAAATTTTGTAGCGCAGATATATATTTAACTAATAAGTAAACTTTTAATTGTTTATACTGTTTGTATGTATTTTATATTTGTGTGCTGTGTTGCTAATGTTGCTACTTATAGAGCAATAATCCTACTATGTGTTTTGTAATTTATATATGACAAATAGCACCCTTATAAGCGTAGGGTTTGTCATCTTAAAAAGTATCATTTCTTAAAATATTTCAATTACAATAACCCGAATAATAAAATGTATATAATATGAAAAAAAGTATTAATATATTTTAATTTATATCTATATTATACATTTAGTCTTCTTCCTATGCGTACAACCATGCCTATATGCATATGTTCAAGGCTATTGTGTCCTTACCTAATATATTGCTGTTTAATTTTTCTAACTAAATGTGGTATTATACAACATACCTTCAAACTCACTATGTATACTATCAGTTTTGTATAGCAATGTCAGAATTGTTTTACAATAGTCGTTAACGTGGAGGGTCCAATTTAACTCTATTTCTGCTGTAGTACCTCGTAACCTCCCCACCAACAGCTGGGCCGGCGGGCTACTTGCTAGGAGAAGATCAGCGGTCACCCATCCAAAAAGCAGACACAGCCTCTATGTTGCTTGACTAGGTTAACTTGTGATAGCATGCTAGACTACACCATTGTACTGGGGGTGTTTACAACTAAATGATAAGAATAAATGGAACACATGGGAATAGGCACTGTCTCAGTGTTGCTTGACTAGGTTAACTTGTGATAACATGCTAGACTACACCATTGTACTGGGGATGTTTACAACTAAATGATAAGAATAAATGGAACACATGGGAATGGGCACAGTCTCAGTGTTGCTTGACTAGGTTAACTTGTGATAACATGCTAGACTACACCATTGTACTGGGCGTGTTTACAACTAAGTGATAAGAATAAATGGAACACATGGGAATGGGCACAGCCTCAGTGTTGCTTGACTAGGTTAACTTGTGATAACATGCTAGACTACACCATTGTACTAGGGGTTTTTACAATTAAATGATAAGAATAAATGGAACACATGGGAATGGGCACAGTCTCAGTGTTGCTTGACTAGGTTAACTTGTGATAACATGCTAGGCTACACCATTGTACTGGGGGTGTTCACAACTAAGTGATAAGAAGAAATGGAACACATGGGAATGGGCACAGCCTCGGTGTTGCTTGACTAGGTTAACTTGTGATATCATGCTAGACTACACCATTGTACTGGGGGTGTTTACAACTAAATGATAAGAATAAATGGAACACATGGGAATGGGCACAGCCTCAGTGTTGCTTGACTAGGTTAACTTGTGATAACATGCTAGACTACACCATTGTACTGGGAGTGTTTACAACTAAATGATAAGAATAAATGGAACACATGGGAATGGGCACAGTCTCAGTGTTGCTTGACTAGGTTAACTTGTGATAACATGCTAGACTACACCATTGTACTGGGCGTGTTTACAACTAAATGATAAGAATAAATGGAACACATGGGAATGGGCACAGCATCAGTGTTGCTTGACTAGGTTTACTTGTGATAACATGCTAGACTACACCATTGTACTGGGCGTGTTTACAACTAAGTGATAAGAATAAATGGAACACATGGGAATGGGCACAGTCTCAGTGTTGCTTGACTAGGTTAACTTGTGATAACATGCTAGACTACACCATTGTACTGGGGCGTGTTTACAACTAAGTGATAAGAATAAATGGAACACATGGGAATGGGCACAGTCTCAGTGTTGCTTGACTAGGTTAACTTGTGATAACATGCTAGACTACACCATTGTACTGGGCGTGTTTACAACTAAATGATAAGAATAAATGGAACACATGGGAATGGGCACAGTCTCAGTGTTGCTTGACTAGGTTAACTTGTGATAACATGCTAGACTACACCATTGTACTGGGCGTGTTTACAACTAAATGATAAGAATAAATGGAACACATGGGAATGGGCACAGTCTCAGTGTTGCTTGACTAGGTTAACTTGTGATAACATGCTAGACTACACCATTGTACTGGGCGTGTTTACAACTAAATGATAAGAATAAATGGAACACATGGGAATGGGCACAGTCTCAGTGTTGCTTGACTAGGTTAACTTGTGATAACATGCTAGACTACACCATTGTACTGGGGTGTTTACAACTAAATGATAAGAATAAATGGAACACATGGGAATGGGCACAGTCTCAGTGTTGCTTGACTAGGTTAACTTGTGATAACATGCTAGACTACACCATTGTACTGGGCGTGTTTACAACTAAATGATAAGAATAAATGGAACACATGGGAATGGGCACAGTCTCAGTGTTGCTTGACTAGGTTAACTTGTGATAACATGCTAGACTACACCATTGTACTGGGCGTGTTTACAACTAAATGATAAGAATAAATGGAACACATGGGAATGGGCACAGTCTCAGTGTTGCTTGACTAGGTTAACTTGTGATAACATGCTAGACTACACCATTGTACTGGGCGTGTTTACAACTAAATGATAAGAATAAATTGGAAACAACATGGGAATGGACACAGTCTCAGTGTTGCTTGACTAGGTTAACTTGTGATAACATGCTAGACTACACCATTGTACTGGGCGTGTTTACAACTAATGATAAGAATAAATGGAACACATGGGAATGGGAAGTCTCAGTGTTGCTTGACTAGGTTAACTTGTGGATAACATGCTAGACTACACCATTGTACTGTGGCGTGTTTACAACTAAAATAAGAATAATGGCTTGGGCACAGTCTCAGGACAAACTTGTGATAACATGCTAGACTGACTATGCTACATGCAATGGACACAGCCATTGTACTGTTGTGCATGCTAGACTTTGTAGTTTACAACTAAATGATAAGAATAAATGGAACACATGGGAATGGGCACAGTCTCAGTGTTGCTTGACTAGGTTAACTTGTGATAACATGCTAGACTACACCATTGTACTGGGGGTGTTTACAACTAAATGATAAGAATAAATGGAACACATGGGAATGGACACAGTCTCAGTGTTGCTTGCTTGACTAGGTTAACTTGTGATAACATGCTAGACTACACCATCGTACTGGGCGTGTTTACAACTAAGTGATAAGAATAAATGGAACACATAGGAATGGGCACAGTCTCAGTGTTGCTTGACTAGGTTAACTTGTGATAACATGCTAGACTACACCATTGTACTGGGCGTGTTTACAACTAAATGATAAGAATAAATGGAACACATGGGAATGGGCACAGTCTCAGTGTTGCTTGACTAGGTTAACTTGTGATAACATGCTAGACTACACCATTGTACTGGGGGTGTTTACAACTAAATGATAAGAATAAATGGAACACATGGGAATGGGCACAGTCTCAGTGTTGCTTGACTAGGTTAACTTGTGATAACATGCTAGACTACACCATTGTACTGGGCGTGTTTACAACTAAATGATAAGAATAAATGGAACACATGGGAATGGGCACAGCATCAGTGTTGCTTGACTAGGTTAACTTGTGATAACATGCTAGACTACACCATTGTACTGGAGGTGTTTACAACTAAATGATAAGAATAAATGGAACACATGGGAATGGGCACAGTCTCAGTGTTGCTTGACTAGGTTAACTTGTGATAACATGCTAGACTACACCATTGTACTGGGCGTGTTTACAACTAAGTGATAAGAATAAATGGAACACATGGGAATGGGCACAGCCTCGGTGTTGCCCAACCGATGAGACTGTAGGAGACCTCTGACGGATTAAGTAGGCTGATGTAATCCGGAAGCAATTAGGATTACTTTTCAAGTAAATCAGGTCCTGTGAGAGAGTTATGCGTGGCGGGTGGGGCTTTAGGCGGGTACGAGTCCCATTTATAAGTGCTGATTTTACATTAGAATTGCATCCATCGTCAAATAAATAGTATTGAAGACAGTAAGAACTATACGCTGTTTAGAAATAGTAATTAGGATTACTATTAGGACTAATACTAAATAACTGAAACTTGGAATTACAGATAATTTGAAACATTATATCAAAAATACGTAATTGAGTAATATTTTCAGAAAAACCAATTAAAGTAATGCAACAATTTTTTTTCAAATACTTCTTTACAGTAAATAAATATAGCCAAACCCCATTAACATACCATCTTTCTACATTTATCATAGATTCAGTTTAAAACTTTCTTATCTTCATAGATATAAAAATTAGGAACATTTTGTTATCATTCCTCGAACATGGTAGGGATTTGAGCCCAATTTAGGGAGTTCGTGGTTTAAGAAAAAACGTTAAGGATAATTATATATCATTTTTTTTTCAGAATGAATATGAAAGATAACTGGTGAAGTGTTTTAATTTCATAAGAGTTGACCTTATGAAGGAAATGTATTATTAAACATTTTATTTAAAATGTTATTCAATTAAACAATATGATTCCCCTACGTCACAATGAAAAAAACATGTAATTCCATAAAGCTATAATGCGTGTACAGACTGACAGAATTAAAAAAATTAGTTTTAATTTTGGTTCCAATTACAACATTACCTAAATTGTTTACTTGCAATATTGTACTTCTATTTTTAAGTGTTAAGATATTTTAGCTATTTTATGCCTTTAAGGAAGTTATAAAAATACCAGTGGAAAAGCATATTTTCCGAACCAAAGATTGATTATTAAATCTCTATTTTTACATATAAGAAATAGGCCAGACATTTTAATTTACTAGTAAGGTCAAGAATAACTATTTCAGAAGAAATATTAATATTGTAACTATCACAACAGTTTTTGGAAAGCTGCAAATAATATTACGGACAAGCACTAAGAAACACTTATTATCTTTAAAACTATGCAAAGTTGGTGACAATACATAAAACAGGTGAAGATGTATCAATAAACATTTTTCTCAGGTGGGATAGAATATAACATCGATTCGAACGGCCCACCTGTAGTTCTGAACTGTTTCACTGTATACATTGGATTTACCAAGAAAAAGTCATAGTAGGACTATTACTCTGTCAGTGCTCTACAAAGAGGATCAGTTTCTTGGTACAATTGAATGTCTACCTCTCTTCTTAAGGATGTACGAGTATGATAACCTTTACTATACATATTCCGCTGTGAGAAATATAAATATAAATAAACTAATTTTAATCTCATTAGCCTATTTAATGTTTGTTCTAAAATGCTATAGACATTTGTAAAATATACATGAACTGATTATATTGAAATATTTAATATTTCAACAAATCGTCACTTTGGTCTGTATAGACATGTTGAAAAATCATCTGTTTATATTAGGATATCAACCGGACTCTAAGCAAATCTTTTTAATATTTCTGGAGTTTCATCCGTCTGATCCGTTATACAGAACGTTAATGCAGTTTTAAATTTTACATATGTCAAATTACTTCCTGCAGAGCTGAAATATCAGTGCTTATAGCTTATTTTAAGTTTGTATGATCTTCCCTAAGGTTCCAAATTACCCCCATAGTTTTCCTCATATCCCATTTCAACACGTCTGCAGGTCCTTAGGGAACCAAATATAACTACGAAATTGAAGAGTAAAACTCTTTAAAGTCTTCTTATTTTTGTTTTATGTAAAAATATTGAAACATTTTACCAATTTTAATGAAAACCACAATTTTTAGTTGAATGAAAACAATTTTTTTAGTTTAGTTTCAATTGAAGTTATGAACAAAAATACTCCATAAATATGAATGGAGGTAAAAATATAAAATATGCTTATAGTAAACTCGTAATCGTAACTTTTCCTTTACAATAGTATACATTACTATTTCATTCAAACGACGCATAACAAGGAAACTTTGCACTTAACTTTGGAACCTACCACGATGCCAAGGAGTACCAATAAAACAAAGACTCGTTAAGTAATTCCTTTTTTAAATCTTTATTCTAAACAGTGGTATTACAATTATTGGTAGTAATAAAATATGATTTCCAAAAATAATCCTTCTGGGAAAGCTGTTATGATTGTAATTCCTCACTACATCATCACCATCTAAAACACTACAATTCAACAGACTTGCTTGTGTTTTCATACTTCAACTTACCATAAATACATAAGAATTTTTGAAAATATTATTCAGTTTTTCGTAAATGTATTTTAGCTAAGCAATAAACGTCTTATATATTTCACTCCATTATTTGCACTAATATGGCCAAAGAGAACATAAAGGAAGAGGATAAAGAATCCATGTTGAATACCCACCTTATCGCAGGCTATCAATAAGGAAATATTCAGTTCTCTTTTAACTACCTATGGATTTATATTTAATTTCTTAAAGTTCTGTAGATTTATGCTATAAGGTGGAATGGGTGGAGCATCGTTGATTTTTCGGAAACTGCACATTTTACTATACGCATCAATTAAGAAATTATTTCATTTAGTAGGCAATACTGTGCAATGCGGTATTATACTCTTGAACTAATATTATGATTAATCTAATGAAATAATATATTTATAGTCTATATTTCTCTTAAATGAAATCCGTGGAACGTTGTTATCAATAAAGCTACTCAAGATAACTTATAAGTATAACTCTAGTCTTTATAATGTACTTTTTTTACCTTATAATAATGGCAACCATTAAAAACCTATTATACTTTTATATCATCATCCATCTTCAATAGCAAACGTTTAATCAAAGAACTCAAGACATTTCAAGAATTAAGAAAGTGAATGGACTATTATTTTGTAATTTCAAACGTTTCCAATCTGAACGTCGTAAACATTAAAAGATTGTTTACATAGCATTTGAAGATTTTAAACATAGAATATGCACGACAAAGCGCTATCATGAGACTTATTGTCGTACACGTGATATAATAATTATTTAACTTAAATACAATTAATTATTTAAAGATTTAAATAAAATACATTAAGTTATTTTTTTACAATTTATTGACATTGTTCACACATTGCAACTGTAATTAAATATTAAGGAAAATAATATTCTCACTTTACAAAACATGAGAATTTCTGACAATTATATAAACTAACACGGAATATTTCTCATACTTATTGATTCTATGGGTATCGATTTATTTTATCTATTCAATGTATCTATTATATATTTCACTTCGTTTTTCAATTAATTGTACCTTATTCTAAAATATACCTCGAACAAAAAGAGTCATTGATCTTAATTTTAGTTTTATAAATATAAATAAATGTTAATAATTTAAATATGACCTAAACATAATTATATTTTCAAAAATAGGCTCCAAAATTAATTAAGTTGTGAATCCATATTTTTGGCTACAGACGTCTTTGTTTGTAAGTTTGAGCAGAAAAATAATATCTGAATGAGCACAAGTTGAGTGTTGTTGTTGGTCCCCAGACAACTATTGTGCTCATGTATTTTAATAGCTTTCTTTACTGCACGAGAGGAAATTTCTTAAATAGCACTTAGAAACTGCAATATGGCTGGTGGTTGTACTTTAGTATGCACAATTTCCAATTCACAAGTTTTGTTATTGGTACCAGGTTACAAATAACTATATCGCAGCTTTCTGATTCTATCCAGCAAGAGAATCTGTTAGGTTTTGATTGCAGTCTCACGCGTTGATTTATCTATAAGGCATGTTGTTGAGGATATAAGGAAACTAGCTTATAAGTTGCTAACAGTAGTTCCTTAGAAAATTTATCTTACGTATGGACGTGCTATGTACACATTTTACAACATTTATCGAATTCGGTGATCAGAAGACGTGTTAGAAGCAAGAGTTAATCTAAAATCTTGTAAATTAATTTTGTAAATTCTAAAGGTACAACGAGGCGTTAACGATTATATTGGATCTTGTTGGGATATTACTTTGCAGTTTGCTCCTCTCTTCCAAAGCCTGAGATAGTCACTTGTAAGTTGGAAGCGCACCAAATCACGCACTGCTCAAGTTCAGAGTATTGGTTTTTACGTTCTATTAATCTTCGGGGTTAATTACTCTTGCTGAATCCAGGTCTTCTCAAGTAGACCCGTTTTACGCCCTTGGCTACAAAATGTTTTATAATTCATCCTCGATTATTATTTCAAACAATCGTTTTAAAATTTATATTGTTATGAATTTTTGAGGAGATACATATAAGGCTTCAATTATATGCACATATATACTTTTTTAAGACTATATAAACAGTTTCTTGAAATATAGAGTAATAAGGGTCACTGATTTCACTGTTCAGTTAGTTGGTAGGTATTTTGTTTGGTTATAAGGTTGGGTGTAGCTACCAATAGGATGGCCAGTTAGAAACATGAGTGAGTCATGTTATGTTAGCTAGTATAATCGTTGATGGATATGGAGGACCATTTGGCACAAATGTTACCTATATGAAAGGTTGATTTGTTGTGGGATTGAATCAAGCTACAAATCTCGAGCGTTAATAGAAAAGGCGGTAAATTTGGTAGTGATTGTATTTGCTATTTTTTATTAGTTTTATGGGTTAAGAACCAATTACGTTTTTTTGTACGTCATCTTTGATGATAACTCATTTCTTCAACGGCATATTTTCATTATACGATTTCATTTTATTCAGATTACATTAGGCACAAATTTATTGTTGGACTAGGTCCAATTCCATTTGATTGAGGATTAATTTAATTCTAATTTCAGTAGTAATAAACATTATCAGTATAATTTATTCCAGTTTTCTTTTATTTAGATTGTACAGTCTGTGCCAAGAGTACGTCTCTCGCCCATGTCCACCATGTACTGTGCAGTTGTATAAGCACAAATGCTATAAACCTATTATGATCGTTATGACAATACATTTAGATTTCATCACTGTGTTGATAAACTGAAAGTTTTAAAATACAAAGATAGTCAGCGATATGACGAATTTACGTAAGCTTTCACCCTTTAGGGACTGTTTTAGTTTATTTTTTAAACCCAACTCAAAAAATAGCAAATTAATTTTTTATGTTATCTATCAGTGAAAATAATATTGATAATACAAAAAGAATAAATGTTTTAAGTATGTGATATGGCTGAAACTCTAAGAAAACTTTAAAATGTATAACATTATCGTGGTGAGGGGGTGCCCAAGGCACTAATAGTAATTTGAGCTGCCGTTATGTGTAGTGACCGGTAAAATAAGTGATAATTTGTAATCTGAAAGATATCAATCGGTATTATGAATAAAATTAGCTTAGGTGAAGTTCGATTAAGTGCAGTTTAAATAAGTGATCATTTGTTTTCTGAACGAGGTCAATCATTACTGTGAATCATGGTGCCCAATTCACGTGTAAAATTGTACCGCATACGACCTAATACAATGAGTGTACAAAGCAATAAATGTACATGGCGCCTCTACATGCAATATTGACCTGTACACAAAGCTGGAAACAAGGCCTGCAAATTTTAGAGGTGTCTCTGGTGTGAAATACCACCAATGTAGTCGTAATATTTTGCCAGAATTACACGGACAGAAAAGATTATACTTTTTCTTTACCAGACGAATAATAAAAGTTTTAGCAAAATAAATTGTTACGATATGATTTACATCATTATGTAAATTTAGGTTTTAGATACTACGATTCAATTTAGTTAAGCAGGCGTAAAACCTTCTAATGTAACAATGAAATCGCAGGCAGTTTTAGTTTTACAGATTCAGTGAAGTGAGTTTGTGGAAAAACTTACCTTAATTTTTATGGTTAAAGCAGTAAGTTCGTAATGAGTTAGTGGTCGAACTCACCTCGTGACACTTTTATTTGCTGCTTACTGTCACTGTGGTATTAGAAACAACATTCGGTATTATCTCGTCTAAAAATTAATAGATCTCAATCTGTTATCCATTTGAGGGCAATATCTATATTTGCACTTTAATTTAAAACAGTGGTTTAGTTTACTACCAAAATTTTGTATTTTATAGGAAACGAAAATATGTAATATAAAAAGCGATCAGTATTTTATAAAATAGTCCAGGATTACGTCTGCACTGATAAATTTCACCGACGAGTAAATTTATGCTGGCAATAAGCATTTAATTTCCATTCAATAGCATTTAATTTAAATATTCAGGGAAATCTTGATTTCTGAATAATATCAACAGGTTTATATTTAATTTTTTTACGTAAGAAATGCTTTTGAAGTTGATTCTATTTATGAGCAACTTGTGTCTGAAATAGGACTCAATTGAAAAAATTTATTATTTTACCCATTGGGAAATCATTTTACTATATATCTGTCACAATGAAATTATTTTCACTTGGTGTTGATCTTGACATTATTGAGCTGTTCTCTCACTCAATCTAGTATATTTATGATAAATTTTTACGTTTATATTGTTAAATCCTGGTTTTTCAAAAGGTAATGGAATAGAATTTAATTTAGAAATTTCACTCCATTTAATGATTTATTTATTCCGGTTTCAAATCTTTGAGGTAAACTCAGATAATTGGTAATGAAATATTATGTTAAAAACTCACCATAAAAGTATTTTAGATGAATTTTAGGCAAACCCTAAATTCTATTCTTAATTCATCACAAAGCTAAGTTGTTTGTAATTAAAAAAACATATTGTTTTTGGTGGAAAATTAATAGTTGGGAATGTAATTCTGCAATTGTACGATACATAGTTACTCCTCTTGGATACTGATTGGTTAATGAAAGTTATAATATAGTGAAAATATTAGATAATACAGTAATTTAGATATCTATACCGAATAAGGTACAAAATATGACACAATTTCAATTATACAACCCTGCAAGAATTTCTTATACTACGAAACTGCAACGATTGAAGTCATTTGGAGCAAGTTTGAATTAAAAGGATGATTTATTATTTAAGGGAAAGCTGACATTATTCTGTAATGAGGGACAAGAGGCAACGCTGCAAGTGTCTGAGAAAATATTATAATCGAGGAAGGATCTCATTGAGAATATCTTAGGGTAAAATATCGTCGTAATTGTATCCTTATCAAAGATGTTTCGCCGTCAACTTATGTATAAGGAAATTTAATGCTTAATAATAATTCAAATATTAAGATGTAGACTGTAAATATTTTTTTTAGGTACTTAGACTATAGTTACGATTAGGATTAGTTAACAGCAAATGTATGCGTTTATGGATTTAAAATAGGAAACTGTTTCAAAACGCTAGAAATAAGGAGTGCTAACTTGTTTTGGAAAGTTGTTCCTTATCATGATTCTAACATCTACAGTCATTTAAGTTTATGTACTTTAAGAACACTTTCAGCAGAAGAGATTAGTAATTCATATTTTCAAGAGTATAAAAGATGCACAACTCAAACAATGCCATGAAAGAGAAACAAAACTACATTGAGAAAGATGTGAAATTTATTTATTTCTTTCTAAGGGAACCTCACACGCTCTATACAGTCAACACTAAGCCATATACGCACAAGATATGATGGTAAACGCGCGACTCTCTGTACCGATGGCGCCATGTTGAAAGTTCACAGATCCATTGTTTATCTCCGAAACAAACAGCGAGTTTTATCGTGGCAGGATGTGCAAACCGAGCCTACAATGGACACATCAGAAACATTGCAGACTGTTCTTCACCTTCAACTAAATAACTGTGCGATTTAGATATTAACGTCCAGTTTTGTTGTTAATTATTTGTTATGTTACGTATTTATACATTTAACTTCTGTTTTCGCTCGCATTTATGTGATCCACATTTGTTTATAAATATAAATAACTACAAATACTAAGTTATTATGTTTAAAATCTAAAACAAAGACGATCTAAATTTTGAAAAACTTTAGTAGTCACAATGTGAAACAGATTGAAATGAAAATTTTTATTGAGATATTTTGAAGATAGCAGCCACTCACATCTGAGCTAAATTTTGTCGAAGCTATTGTTTAAAATATGTAAAAAATTATTATTCTTTACAAGGCTATGAACAAGTAATAATAATCTTAATCTTATTTTAAGTTCTCCAAATGTCAACGATTAACATTTTGTAAAGAAATGGTTATTCTTTAGTTATTGAAAACCTTAAAACAAAAAGGAAAATTATCCTTAGAATTTTGTGACCATTCAAAACAATAATTTCTCATACAGATTTTCTATATCATAAAGATAGCAGCCCATATTGGGGCAGCATGCGTGTTTGTTTGGTAAAAATCTCTATACCCGTAATAACGGGTAGATATTTCTTTTATTACTATGTCTATAATTATAAATCTCTATAATTCAAACTTAGAATACGCAATAGTATGTAAGGAAAGAGTGCAAGTTAATTAGCATTAATCATTTAATATTGTGCGTAATAAGTCCAAAATATCCCAAAAACGTATATAAGTTAAAAACTAGCAACTCTAAGTATTAATTATTACAATTTGTCTCTGGCTGCTTTTTATAATAAATTTAACAATCCCAGTCTCCTCTCTCAAACATTTATGTTTATGATTTAAAAAAATACAGCAAATAAATAGAACATGTAATAAAGCAAAAAGTAAATAATTATTACTCAAATACCTTTATTTCATTTTAATAAAATTGGTAACTAGACTAAGTAGGGTCAAATATTTATATATTGAGCAGGTAAAGTGTTTCCATTAACTTAAATGAAATAACATTTTTATTAATGGGTAACAACATTGTCGGAGGAACTGTGTTTAGCAGTTTCTTTCTAAAATGAATTATGTATAAACGTATCACGATAAGAACTCTCCTAACACGTACTTTCTATTGTATTTCAATTGACAGTATTTAAATTATAATTTCATGTTTTCTACGTTTCCTGAGAAACATTTCTAATTAGTTCTCCATAAGCATAAACGCAGCAAAAGCATTAAAGCACATGTTTTGAAACCGTTTCTCAATTTTTTCCGACGCGGTTACATTCGCCAGGAAATTTTGGCATTAAAAATACCTTTCACCGTCATGAATCCACGATATGTAACAGAAGAATAAATTGTGGCCTGCACCTGTTCCTCAACAGCTTAGTTACAGCAGTTCCAGTTCACGCTGCGCCTGGCGGTCAGTGTTACACGGTCACATTGTAGTGCCTCCACGTACAGTGTGGTCCCTGGGGGTCAAATTTTCTTTGGGCGGTAGAAGATAACAAATTAATCTACTCCTGCGATATAGGTAGGCGTTGTTAAAATCTGTTATATCCGTACAGTTTTTCTCAATATAATTATTTAAGGTTCCAAAAACATGTATCTTTTGATTAGATAAAACATATAATAAAGGCCATAAAATCGGTTTGTAATACATGTAAAATTTCAATTTTGAATTAGATTCAATTATTATTTTAAAATAGAATATCATAACAGCTTATATTTGATTATAGATGCAATAACCTGCAAAGGTACACTTATATTTGATTGTCTAAAAGGGATTAGTAAAGCATTAACCTTCCTGTAATATTCTAGGAGAGATATGCCGCCACAATTAAATTGATACGTCTTATTTTCATGTTCTGAATTATTTTTAACACGAAACAGGACACTTTTAGAATATTTTGTTTTTTGAGGTTTTGTCAGGTCCAGTACGCGGCCGTACAAAGCTTCTAGAAGTATTAAATAACACAGCAGAACCACCAGTAAACACAATTGCTAACTGAGTCAAACTAAACTTGGCTAAGATAGTAGTTACACAAACCACTTGGTCAACTATGTTAACTATTCTACAATACCAAGTTTAATATAATGGGCGTCCCCATGTGTTTTAAATATATCACTTCTGCGATTTTGTAACTTGAAAACAATATTGATAATTTTTTTTACAAATACAGAGTTATATCAAAGAATAATTGTACTAAACATTTTAACGTTAATTATGTTTTCAGGATTATGGCAGTTTTCAATTTAAAAAATGATGTATTAATTAATAACTATCAGGCATCATACAAGAAAAAGTACAGTACAATTTCAGATTATTTACCAACATTGTATATTCTTACAGGTTTCAATATTATCAGGGGCGTACGGATTTAAGAAAAATGTACAATAACATTGTGATATGAGCAACCACAATAATTCAATATCTATGCATTTGAATAGAACTAAACTTGGTTCAAATTTAGTACTTTCACTTGCCTGGACCCGTTCATTACTTATTACCAACTGGTAAAAACAGTTTTAACTTCCTACGGATTTATTACATACACTTTGCTTGAACCATTATATGTCTTTAAAAACCATTATAAACTAGTAAAAATAAAAATGTATTTTAAGATACAATCGTTGGCATTTTCCAAATATTTCATTTCCACTGTTTTGTAACACTGATTGAGAATGGAACGTTTTTATAAAATACAACAATTAAAAAAAACTGTATACTCTCTTATGTTTTCAGATAATGATCACTCAACTTTTGAAAAGTATTATTTATATATCAGTTAGGAGTCTCCGTAGAAACAAACAGAAAGAGAAAAACTGTCCTTACAAGAGTTTGAAATTATACAATAACAATACATATTCTAATCATTACACAATAATACGCTTACAAATATAATTTTACATAGAATGAATTGTAATCAACCCCTAAGTTATGAAACTACTTAAATGACTGCAATTAATTTTATCATAAAGTTTTTAAAATCCCGAAGTTACTTTTAGTAATATTATGATTTTATTTTAATGACAACTGTGTCTCCAGTTTGATATTTTGAGACGAACATGGCCACTCGTGTAATCTACCTCTCTTCCACATGATAAGAAGGGATATTTTAAGATCGGTGATCGGAACGGTACTAACGGGATACAATGGTGTATTGGGATAGCTCTATAAGAATAGTCTGTAGTGGAATAATCTTGTGTTTTTTATTAAAATAAGAAGGTTAAACTTAAATATGTTTTACGCTGATATCTTTAGTCTTAAGGTTATGAGAGATGTCTTATATTAAACATATCATTAAGCTATAATGTACTTAGAGCTATATTAAACGTTTAGTGAACTATGATACATCTCTAGCTATATTGTAGCTATAAGTAGTGAACACCTTCATTGTGACACGGGTCATGTACCGACTTCAGGACAGTGGAAGTAGTAGTCCCTAGTGTGCATCCACCGCAGTCAATGTATTAAACTATGATACATCTCTAGCTATATTGTAGCTATAAGTAGTGAACACCTTCATTGTGACACGGGTCATGTACCGACTTCAGGACAGTGGAAGTAGTAGTCCCTAGTGTGCATCCACCGCAGTCAATGTATTAAACTATGATACATCTCTAGCTATATTGTAGCTATAAGTAGTGAACACCTTCATTGTGACACGGGTCATGTACCGACTTCAGGACAGTGGAAGTAGTAGTCCCTAGTGTGCATCCACCGCAGTCAATGTATTAAACTATGATACATCTCTAGCTATATTGTAGCTATAAGTAGTGAACACCTTCATTGTGACACGGGTCATGTACCGACTTCAGGACAGTGGAAGTAGTAGTCCCTAGTGTGCATCCACCGCAGTCAATGTATTAAACTATGATACATCTCTAGCTATATTGTAGCTATAAGTAGTGAACACCTTCATTGTGACACGGGTCATGTACCGACTTCAGGACAGTGGAAGTAGTAGACCCTAGTGTGCATCCACCGCAGTCAATATTTTATTCCGCATCAAAAAACTGTTTAGTTGCTCTTTTCTACTTTAATAAGAACTGCGTGCAGATTAAAACAATGAAGTACAAAATTTTGAGATTTTTAATTAATAGTATATGCAAAATATAAAAACGCGGTAAGATACGTAATTATTATATCTTCTACATAAGGTATTTCATATTGCTATGGAAAAAGTACGGGTGTAAAAGTGTACCGCATACAAACTAATACATTGATTGTGCAAAGCAATAACTGTACAATGGCACCTCTCCACACACGATATTTACCTATACACGAATCTGGGAACAAAGCCTGTAAATGATACAGGTTTATCTTGTGTCTGTCCACATAAGAACAAAGCAGTATAGTACGTGGTGCCTCTACACGCAGTATTGAGTTTGGCATAATATGAACAAGTATTATGTCAATATATGAATAATATGATACAATGATTCTAATTATTTAAACTTAAAAAAACTTAAAATATACTTAAAAACTTGTAATATAACAATGAAATCGGAGGCAATTTTACTTTTACAAATTCAGTGAAGTGAGGTTGTGGAAAACACAAGGTAAAGTGTATGACAAAATTAGTAATTCCATACTAAATTGGTGGTTGAACTCAACTCATGAACATTTTTTTGCTGTTTACTGGTATCGTGTAAACAAAGTTTTGTAATACCTCTTCGAAAAACTAATAGATTAGGTTAATTTATATTAATCAGTTAATCGGTGTAGGAAAACTAAATTCTTGGGGTCTATATAAATTTAAGACACCTTGTTAGAAATGCTTTATGTCCTCAGTATCCATCGTCACTTGGTATAAAATATGATATTAAGGAGTAATGAGAAATAGAAACATCCGCCAATATAACTAAGATCTTTGCCAGATCTTTCACCAGTTCAGCCGAACAATATGCTTAGGGTTTATTTGACCTATCATTTGATAGGTGAGATGACAGTCGTCAGAATAGGCATGTAAACTACCGTTTCTATATTACATATAAAATTTATAACTATACAACTTTTATATATAAAACTTAGAAAACAATAGATAGAAGCAAACTGAATAAGATAAAGGTAGTAAGAGGCAATCGTGACGTGGTAAAAAGTCTGTAAGAGCGTAAAGGAGGTTTTCAACTTAGCTCTGCTGAGATATTACAGTTATCATATAAATAGGAATGGTATTAGAGATGAAAAGAAGGAGGAGATTGAACCTAATCAATGCAATAGCTTTGCAGAGTTTTGGTTTAACATTTACTATTTCAGTCAGACTAATAGACTAATCAGCTGCGGAAAGGTTTATATTAGTGATTATCAATTCAATTATTAGTAGCAGCCGTAACACATCATTACACCGGCGGAAGTGAGCAAGTTTCCGGAAGGAGCAGGAACTTTGGGTACTTAATCAATGTTACAATCTGGGATAGAGAAGATAACAAATTGCCCGAGAAAACTTAGGTATGGTCCAAGCGGCACTTAGACCCTTATCCGTAGCAACCATTGACTTCTGAATACTGAGTGGGTTTTTTGTGTACCATTTTTTCTGTTTCTATAAAAATACTCTCTTGCTTAACTACAAACTACTCCACAGATTTAGATGAGTAAAATAAATAATTACCTACACTAGGAAATGAACGTAAGGGGTTTCATGCTGGTGGAAAACAACCGAGATACATTTTTACAAGTTAATTTTGACCACCATTACATTATGGGCTAACTTTACTAGCATTTATCATTTCAAGTAATGTTGTTTTTTATCAACTATGACATTTAGTGATATTTTAAAATCTAAAAATGTCTATTACCTTCTATTCTTTTTATTAAATTTTAATTATTAACATCATTTTGACGAACATGTTGCATTTCACACTGGCAGAATAATACTTCTTATATATTTATAACAATGTTTTAGGTCCGATTTATGAGCTCTAACAGTGCGTATTTTGGGCCAGATTATCTTAAAATTCCTACAGTTCAAACAATTGGAACAAATCTCTCTTACACATCTATTTGCATACTATAGTTTATTTTAAGCTTTGCAAATGTCTTCTTTATTCATGCAAAGAAAAAAACCTACAAACCAAATACATATTCTATGTTGTTATTAATTTTCAAATGGTGTGTGGACTTTATATTATCCCAATTTGCTACTAACAATATTGTCTGAACATACAATGCCAAACAATGCCTGTATTTTTGTATAAAATATAATAAATAAAATAATGACTAAAGAAAAGTGAGTTTATTTTAAGATAATGACTATGCGGATGGATATATATCTTTGTAATATAGCAAACGCATATGAAATGACATTATAATGTTCGGTAATTCGGTTATAACCGAATACCAAAGTACGAGTACACGGTGTAATGAAATTGACATGGGCAGCTTCGTGATCTTGTCAGCTCTGCTGATTTCTCAACATTTATCTCAGAGGCAGATGGTTCTAATTCACTCTTACCATACTCTACAGAAACATCAGACTTACTCCCTACTCATTGAGTGCCAAAATAAAAAATCACTAAATTAATTCTAAATAATCGTGTAAAATACATTTCATATTTTTATAAGTAAGGCACCTTCATCGACACAGTAGCGTCAGAACAGAACGATCAAAAGATATTACACTGTAATACTATTCATCGAGCCATCAAATGCTCTGTAAGTAACATTGCCTTGCTTCTGTAGACTACACAATACGGGTTTAGCGTTTCAGAAGTTCTTTGATGCCTTACTGAGCGAATCCGTCATATTGTGGAATGTTTCCTTATTACCACACCCATAGTTGTAACTCTGTTTATTGCTGTACTAAAATTATTTCTCTGATGCTGATTAATCATACACAAATTGTATTTATTTATTAATATCAACTAGTAGCTCAAAGTAGCAGTTTCTAATGAGGTATCGTGTGATGGGGTGTGCTAGATGAAATTCTGGGGTTGAGCCCCATATCCCCCATTTTTTAAAAAGGAACAAAGCACCAAAGCTCATTAAAAATCACATTTTTTAGTTGTTATAGTGTGTTGAATTTAGTACAAAAAAAATAAAATGTATTTGTAGAGAATGCCGTTCCAGGGATATACAGCCATTTCCACACTTTTGCCCAAACCCTGCATATCGTATAATCTTGTAAATACCTTTAACATAACATTATCTCTCCAAAATTCATGGAAAAAATGGCCTTCAAGTTTAAAAAAACAAAGGTTGTAAATTAACCAAAAACACCAAAATTTTGAACAATTATTGATCCTCCAGCCACTCATCGCAAATGAGAAATTAAACTAAACATTCCTGTCTATATTTTGTGAAATTATTTCATAAATCTCTTTCCGTGCAGGGTTTAAAATTAGATTTATGGTAGCGTGACGTATTCACAGTTATTTGGATCTCATAACTTCCACAACTCCTCGCTCTGTAAAATAAATGAAACTATTTTGAAATACTGATGGCACAGTATAATATCAATAATATTAATATTTTAATCATTCCATCCATACTTTGACATAGTACAGATTTTAATGTGTCTTCTCAAGCAGTCATTTCTATAACTTATCATGATGCGTAACGCCGACCCAGTGCTTGTGTCTCACACATACACACACAACAGCGTTTCAATTTTAAAAAAATCTATCATAATTGAATGCTGAGTTTACCTCGATTTATTAAAGAATCTAGATCTTAAATTACTTTTTTCACCACAAAACACTGAAATATTAGATTAGATTAAATAATAAAATCATAAACATAATGTTTTTATGTAAATCCTCTTTTAAAATTCTCTCACCCGTGGCTCGAGTAAAATGCAAACAAGCATTTATGAAAGAAGAAACCTCGACATTTTTGGGAATTTATTACCTCTGCAACTGACGTTTGCGGGGTTAAAGAATCTTCCTCTTTACATCCGCCACTGAAACGGAGCCAAACTTTCCACATCATTTGTTTCTAGTAAGATACACTTCCACAGAAATGCTCTCATTTATACTGTTAATAAAGTCAACATTATACTAGTTGTCATATTAACATATATTTATACTACGAACCTACACAAATGCTAACATTTATAATATTTAAAAGTTACCATTATGCTCGTTTTAACACTAGTATTATGCATCCTCGGGTTACTGGACAATGACCCCACAAAATTATGCTTACTTGCTGTTGCCAGAGCCAATCATTACTCAAGGTTTAACATTATTAAACATTTTTACTACGACTATACATATTCACACAATGATAGACAAAATCCAAAACTTTATATTTCACGCTTAGTTTTTCAACCCTCAAATCCATTCTTATACACGTTTTTAACCGTTTATTAAGTGTCTTTAAATGAAATTCACAATAACTGACCAATTTTTTTTAGTTTTTCGCCATTTCACTCAAATACATAGCATATTGCAAAATATTATTTTTGAGAAAATCCTGTATGTATTTTTATTTAAATTGCATCATAAACATACATTTACATCCACAGTATTTTATATGTATTTGCAACTTCCAGTCTGCATTCGAGGTTTTAAAACAGGATCTCTTAATTAAATGTACTTCAGCGTCGTAGTTTATAATCAATGGTGACTTGCACTAAGTGCAGTAAATGTGATTTTAAAGTAGTGTTTGAGATGCTGTACAACTTATATTTTTCAACTTCTACAACAGTGATTCAGCTTTTCCAGTGTGTATTATGAGGATACTCCTACATTGTCTTGCTGTATAATAAACGTCTATGATACAGCTTGCCTCCTCAAGCAGTCGTTACCGTAATTTAGCACCTACCGCACCGCCAAGTGCTTATGTCAGACACAACAGCGTTTCTGTTTCATAAAATTAGCTCCACTATGGTGTATTATTTACTATGCAGGTTCCTTTTACAATCAAATATGCATTAATTCATTAATTATTTCACAAAAGCATAACAATAAGACTTTTTTAGAATAAAAATTCTGTTTAGTCTAAGAAGAAAAATACCATTTATTCATAAAAGGTAAAATACAAAGCAATAAAAGTAATATCTAAAACTTAATTAACAATAATATTAGTCTATAACTCTATTGATACAGTGTCATTTCATCAGCAGGAACTAAACCCTAACAAATTCATTGATTTAATAATTAACTCATTGATACACTTCCTATTGTAAAAATAACAAATAATTCGGTAATCGAATTTTAAAACTTCTAATCCAGCAATGATTTTCAACATTCATATTACCATCCTTTTTAACAAGTACTTGCATACTTCTGACTTGCACTGTTTACACAAGTAATGAAGGTTTTGCATTGTGTCATCTCTTCTTAAACGTAACCCTTACTGAACTAAACTTTAATAAGTAGGTTTTCATCTCAGACTCGAAATTCTACAAGTGAAAAGCAAGATAATTATTTAATGTTGCAACATCTTGTTGCCAGCACATCAAAGACCTGTGAATAATTAAGGACCCCAGGATACTTCTCAGTACATTTCTTCTGTCTCAGTATGGCGCTATTCACACAAGGAATAATCTAATACAACTAAAAACAACAAAATTCTCAGAACTTTTATATTTAACATTTAATACAAGTAATATACACAGAGTAATATTCAATTATTGTCGAAAGTTGCTACTATTGCTTGCAAGACTAAAACGAACTGAAAAACCCGATGCGTACTAGTATTTTCTATCTCAGACTTACTGGACTAACACAAGTAATATACACAGAGTAATATTCAATTACTGTTGAAAGTTGCTACTATTGCTTGCAAGACTAAAACATCTAATGATTTAGCTAAAGTATTACAAATTAATTTAATTAATTTGCTGTTTTGAGAGTAATAACCGTAATAACGAAGGAATAAAAATGTTAAAAAACACGTTTATATGTAAAATAATTTATAAAGTTAAGGTTTACTTTCCTCACTCTGCTAGTAATTGCCATAAAAATTCAAAAATTTGTTTAAGTTAAATTCAATAAAATGTAGGGTTTGATGAGTAAGTAATGAGGGAAATCATACTCTTGGGAAGTGAACTTTGGAAAAGGGTTTTTGACACAAAGGTTTTAATTTTCCGGGAATAAAAAGGTTACTCAATACATCGGAATTGAATTAAACCAATAAATTGAGAATATAGGTCTCGAAATTGATTATTATATTTCACCAGAAAGTGTCTAGTGGGACAAATATTGCTAGAAATGATCAAACTAATCCTAATGCAACCTTTTGCTCTTACAGTTTTTTATTATTACTGTCCCGAGTACGTTTCATTATTGCCGTACAGGGGAGGACACAATAGAATTCAAAAAATATAAAACGTAGCAATGTACCATATATTAAATTCCTTCCAGCCAGAAAGATGCCAACACGTTTCGAGTGGAACATCAAACGGCGATAATTGTCGTTAATTTCATGAACGACAATAATTTCAACATCAATATCAACTGTATGAGACTTTAAATTGATGTCGTTGAAGACGTTTGAAATACGCTGCTGTTCGAGCATGAGGTCTCCCGATAATGGTTTACCATTGGGCATAAGAAGCTTCTCCTATTTCATGTCCTCCATAATGCTAAGGGATATTCCCAATTCAAAAGTTAAGAACACAGGAAAGCAGTGTACATTTCTAGTTAGTATGAATTTCACAATATACTTAATTATTATTTATAAAGAGAAACATAAGGTGCAAAAGATTTATATCCAGATTCAATTTCAATCGGGAAAACGCTTAGGTTAAAAGGCATTTCTGTTTATTTTATTATTCCAGTCTGATGTCTAACAACTGCTGACTAACATCTGTGTTTTCCGGTTTACTCTACGTGGAAACATTGCTTGAACAATTGAATTCTTCAAAAATACTTTAGTCTCTTAACACTTTTTGACTGAATATGGTTTTCCACAATGAGGCCAAAATATTGGAAGAATTTTAACACGTAATTTTAAACCGTTAAATCCTGCCTATGGGAATAGAATATCAGGAGGTGACATGGATAGAAACCGGAGATTAGAGAACTCTGCAATCATGTTCATTTTAAACCTCCGGGTTCATGATCATGTTGCTCCTTTTCGTGATACTGCTCAAATACTCCCTATGGAAATAGTATGTAAATCGCTGACATTTCATGCCACAGTACCTAGTCGAGAGGCTCTTTGTACCGTGGGGAGGTTTCTGAACAAAGCCCCCGCCAGGACGGAAAGCTTCACTTCCCTAAGGAGCGGCTGGAAGCCGGGAGGAGGGGTTTCTCCTATTTCGACCTCAGTTTGTTTAATCATCTTCCTGACCACACCAGGAATGTTGTATCTTGTTCTAGTTATAAAGAAAAGCTAAGGAAATTATTAGGTAAATTTTCTTGGTGGTAATAGACTAATCCATGTGATGCTGTAATGTGCATATAATTAAGTGTGTGTTTTTCTATTGTCATTTTATTGTTAGTTTAATTAAGCTAGATCTTGATTTGACAAGAGTAGATTTGCAAAACAAATGATGTATCTTTGGAATACGCTCGCTGAATAAAAGGCATTTTTATCAATTTAAATAATTCTCCAAGTTAGAAGTTGAGATATTCACTTTTATAAAGATGGGATATTACCATAATAGAATCGACAATCAGGAAATCAAAGCACTCATCATGAAACAACACATGAAACAAGCACAATCGTGGGTGGAAATTGTGCCATTTCGTTAGAGAAACAGTACTAACGGAAGATAATCTATATATCTGTAAGCATTACAGTCTTTGCACAACATTATAAAACTCTTCTTCGTAAATAAATCGAAACTTCTAATCAATGTAAATAAACACTTCCTGACAGTTAAATTTCGATCACAAACATTAGTTCTGATTGGTAACTCTAATTCCTTTCTTGTGCAGTTTCCTGGTACTGAATCTCTCCTGGTATTGACTCTATTTAAATGTTTTAAAATTCAAAGCACAGTTTAAAGCTATATATTTTCTGGGTGTATATTTAAGCTATCATGAGCTATCAAAAATTATTTACATAATATATATATATATATATATATATATATATATATATATATATATATATTTGCCCTGTACAAATACTGCTACAATCAAAACAAATGTTTTAGTTTTGAAAATATCTCACAGGGTTTTATATAAAAAAATACACAGTTTTGTAACTTTTTATGTTCTGTTATGTCTTTATATTGTGCTATTATCTAGTGAGTGTAAGTGTTACGAGGGATTACGGTATGTCTTCGAAAGTAACATGCTATTTGCAAATTTATTTTTATTACACTAGCTACAAAATATAGGATATGTGTTAATTGGCCATTATTTAAAAGCATTTGTGTATTGTTTGAACCAATTTTAAAATATAATAAAGTTCTGAATTAGTACAATTTTGTGAAATTTCGTAAACCGGTGGGATTAAAACTTTATTTCACTCACACTACTTTAAACAAAACGTTACCACTGTTAAAGGTAACACAAATGAATCTCTTAAAAATTGTCTTTTTTTTCAAAAATAATAATTATAAAGAGGAGAATGCCAAGTATATAGTATGACTGTAGACGACTAAATGAGTTTATCACGCACTTCACAAAATACAGTAACACATTACAATGTGCAGATTACCAAGCGTAATATCTCCAAACTAAAAACTAGTAAGATTTTTACGTGCATGTCCTTCGTCCTCATATAATAAAATAATTGCAGTAATCTAAATTATAAAATGAAATATATAACGATAACGATAAAAAATGTATTTTGGGAGGTTTAAATAGCTGAAATATACGTGCAACCCCAAGCTAAAAGCTTTCCGGACAAATGCCAGATATGTACGTCTCGGGACCAGATGATCTCTCAATTCATGCTCTAACTAATTTGTAATTATACAACTTTATTACATACATATTCGTTCTTAAGAGACCTTTCAATTACTTCAACGAGTTTTGATTTGCGTGCTCTGTGTTCTATAGTCTCACTACAAACGTTCAGGTGAAATATAATAATCAATACCTCTTTACTCAATTTATTGGTTTAATTCAATTCCGATGTATAGAATAACTTTTTTACTAACGGGAAATTTAAACCTTTTTGTCAAAAGCCCTTTTAAAAATTACTTTTTTAATGAATTTTGCTAAACAAATTTGTGAATTTTGATAGCAATTACTAGGAGAGTGAGGAAAGTAAACCTTAACTTTATAAGTTATGTTACATGTAAACGTGTTTTTAACATTTTTATTCCTTCTTTATTACGGTTATTCCTCTCACAGCAAATTAATTTAATTCATTTTTTATACTTTAGCTAAATTATTAGATGTTTTAGTTTTGCAAGCAATTGTAGCAACTTTCAACAGTAATTGAATATTACTCTGTGTTTATTACTTGTGTAAGTGTTGTAAGTTTGAGATATAAAATACTAGTATGCATCATTTTTTCAGTTAGTAGTAAGCCTTGTTAGAGCTTGTAGTAACTTTTAACAATAATGGGTTATTACTCTGTGTTTATTACTTGTATTAAATGTTGAATTTAAAATTTCTGTGAATTTTGGTGTTTTTAGTTGTATTAGATTATTCCTTGTGTGAATAGCGCCATACTGAGACAGAAATGTACTGAGAAGTATCCTGGGGTCCTTAATTATTCACAGGTCTTTGATGAGATACCAACAAGTTTTTGCCACATTAAATAATTATCTTGCTTTTCGCTTGTAGAATTTCCGAGTCTGAGATGCAAACCTACTTGTCCGTATTAAAGATTAGTTCAGTAATGGTTAAGTTTAAGAAGAGATACACTACCTTCATTACTTGTGTAAACACTACACATGCACAATCATACACAATACAAGTACTTGTTAAAAAGGATGTTAATAGGAATGTTGACAATAATTGCTGGATTAAAAGTTTTAAAATTCGATTACTGAACTTTTATTTTATTTACAATAGAAAGTGGATCAATGTTAATTAAATAAATGAATTTGTTAGGCTTTATTGCCTGTTAATGAAACGACACTGTACCAATAAAGTGATAAACTAATATTATTGTTAATTAAGTTTTAGATATTACTTTAAAATGTTTTGTATTTTGGCCTTTTTATGAATCTATGGTATTTTTCTTCCTAGACTAAGCTGAATTTGTATTCTGAAATAGTCTTATTGTTATGATTTTGTGGAATAATTAATAAATTAATGTGTATTTGATTTAAAAGGGAACCTGAAAAGTAAATAATATAAATATTAAAATTAATAAATACGGATAAATTACGGAAACGACTGCTTGAGGACGCAAACGCCTAGTATAGGCGTTTATTATACAGCAAGACAAAATTTAGGAGTATCCCCATAATATACAACTGGAAAAGCTGAATCACTTGTGTGAAAGGTGAAAAATATAGGTTGTACAGGATCTCAAACACTACTTTAAAATCAGTTTTACCCCACGTAGTGCAAATCACCATTGACTATAAACTACGAAGCTGAAGTACACTTCATTAAGAGATCCTGTTTTAAAACCTCGAATGCAGCCTGGATTTCGCGAATAAATACAAAATACTGTGGATTTAAATGTATGTTTATGATGAAATTCAAAAGAAAATAAATATAGGATTTTCTCAACAATAATATTTTGCAATATGCTATTTATGTGAGTAAAATAGTGAAAAACTCAAAAATTTGGTCAGTAATCGTAAATGTCATTTAAAGACACTTTTCATGATGTGAATACGGTTAAAATGTGTATAAGAATGCAAATATTGAAATATAAAGTTTGAACTTTTTCTATCATCGGGTTAATGTGTACGGTCGTAGTAAAGATGTTTACTAATGTTAAACCTTTAGTAATGATTGGCTCTGGCACCAAGTAAGCATACTTCTGTGGGGTCATTGTCCAGTAAAGCGAGGAGGCACATACTAGTATTAAAATGAGCATAATAGTGACTTTTAGAATATTATAAATGTTAGCGTTTGTTTGGGACTGTAGTATAAATATATACTAAATGACTACTAGCATAATGTTGAGCTAAAAGTAAAAAAGCTTAGTAGTGATAAAACTTGTGTAATGTTGACTCTAACGACAATATAAATGAGAGCGCTTGTGTGTAAATGTGCTTACTAGAAACACATTATGTGGACAGTTTGGCTCCGTTTCAGTTGCGGATGTAAAAAGGAAGATTCTTTAACCCTGCAAACGTCAATTGCAGAGGTAATAAATTCCCCAAATTTTCGTGGTTTCTTCTTTCCTAAAGATATAATGTTATGTTAAAGGTTTTTTTACAAGATTTATACAATATATATTCTTACCTAATGCAAATGAGCCTTGGTCTAAAGTCAGTTACAATTATACCGTAAGTGCCTATTTGAATATTGAATATTTTACTGACTCTAGCAGTAAATCACGGTTAAAAAGATATGGAAATCGAGATTGTACACATGAAATTATCATAATGGGTTAACAAAAAATTCTGAAGCTTGCTTAGATTGAATGAGAGAAAAGTAACCACCGTCCAACTATCCCTGCAAAAGCATACAGAACCATGCTTTGAATTCTATTATTATTGTTTTAGTTTTTTTTCAATAAAGAATTAATTATATTATTGCATTATAGCTAACTTGATACTTTCTTCATTTACTAAGTAATTTAAGTTATTTTTATAGCAATAATGTATTTATACAAATATTTATTTTGCCGAGAAATCAATGCTTTGTTTCGAATACCGGCGAGTGTCATCCAGTAATAAGAGGAAATGAAAATTTTTGAGCTAGAATTTCAAAAGTATGTGCACTAAATTTGACTCTGTGAGGAACATACGGATGTTATTATGGAAACGGAACTGTCACCAGTTTGAGGAAAACTAACAGTCCGATTTATGATCACATTTGCCTTGTGGATGCATTCCTAAGTATGAGAATACTTTGCACTATTAAACATTTTATGTTTTATATACTTTGTTCAAAAAATAAAAATACAGGATTGTATATTATTTTATGATTGTAAAATATAATTAACAAAGCAAATCTAAAAAATATAATTTTTAAAATTGCACCTCTATCGATTGAGATTGAATGTTCTTTATTTATATCTCAGGTATTAGGTTACTTATACCTTTATTTAGTAAAGCATGCTTTAAATGGAATGTTACTTAAGATCAAATGTTTATATAACTGTTTGTTTACGTTATGGTAAAGCTGTTATTCTACTCTGAAAGCATGTGGAAAACAGAAACTTGCGTAACGTACTGTAAAGCGAAACAAAAGTCTTTTTCCATGCAAAACATAAATCCATAGCCTGCCAAAATTATAATTAAAAACAACTAAAGGGTTAAAACATTTTAATATTTTTTACTTAAAAGGATATGTCCTCTATGAGACATACAGAAAAGAAATTATACACTGTCGGGCCAAAGAAAGAGAAATTCTTCTTTCGATATTCCTTGTCATTATGGGAAAGTGGAGCTCCTAGCCATGGTAGGTGCTTCCCTGTGAGAATTCCTCCCGGTATGTTAGTGTCTCATTCAGGAACTGAGGCTCCCTGAGAAGAAGAACCTTGAGGATCATACAGCTAGTAAGTATCCTGCATATGGTTGCCATATGTAGCATATTTAAGGCCCCTCGGTAACCAGTCACGTGACCAGATTTTCCAAGATTGAAAATGAACTGTATTACACTTATATGGAGTGTTTTTATTCGGTCATTGTTACTTCTTGAGATCTTATTGCCATGTGCAGGATAGCAGTAAAAAACAATTATAGGACAAGTTAATGCATGAGCTGCACTTTTGCTGTCTCTGGGAGTAGATTCTTAAATCTGTAAAGGTTCTTGAGCCTGCCTAAGGCACGCTGGATATTGTGCCTCAGATGGTCAGTGTACATGAGATTGCTGTCCAACAGTTTTGACCTTTTCATAGACTGCGAACTCCTTCCACGCAGCATAAACCTCACTCCACTCTCGGGCCTGTACTGAGGGGCGTGGTTGCTGTGTGCACTTAACAACATTGAGAGTCAGTCCATTGATAACCGACCATTCGACAACTCCCTCTAGGCCAGAATTCAGCTGATCAATGGCTGTTTCCTTCTGGCAAGACCCATAAGAGATATGCAGTTGGGAGGCATCTGCATATAATTGAGGAGTGCAACTTTGCAAACAAACTTAGAAATCAGCTGTGAAGACGTTGTACTGAGCTGGCCCCAGACAAATCCTATGCGGAACACATCTTTTCCTCAGTAACTGTCCAGATATTTCACTTCTCATTAGTCACTTAATAGTGAATCGAGTCATAAGCTTTCGAATAGTCTAGTAGTATAGGGAACTATATCTGCCCTTGTCTTTGTCATCCAGCATGTCACTTTACAGGTTAGTAAGAGCAGTGCAAGTACTAAAATTTTGTATACAGCCAGACAGTAACAATGCAAATATTCTAGCAGTTTACAAAATCCATCACCTGTCGAAAAATTATCGTTTCCAAAATCCTGGACGTAGCTAGTAGAATGAAAATAGGTCTTGAGTATACAAGAGCAGCTGGTGCATTAATTTTTTGGGAATAATAATAGATCCCAATAAGATTTTGGAAATACTAGGTTATGAGATGAGTAATGGCTCCGATTAAAAAAGAACTCACGGATTTTATAATTTAGATAGATATACCGTAACTGCTAACTACTTACTATGTTATCTCATTCGACTTATTTTACTTCTTTTTCAGTGACAGTAGTAAAGCTAAATCCAATAACCGATTTATTTCGCTTGGTAGTATTGTAAAAAATCATAAAAGTATCATCGACATCATTGTTACATCCCAATTCAGCAAAATATTTACTGACTTCTTCCACCTTGAAATTGGGTTTAAGACTAACATAGTTTGCACATTTCGATATAATTTCAGATTTCTTTAGGCAATCCATAACTCCCTTGGATTTTTCGATGACGACAATTTATCTGAGAAAAACTTTCTCTTTGCATTCCATTCAAGTCCAATCAGTTTATTCCTTACTGATCTGTATCTTCCCAGTTTTCGTTCGTCCTTATTTTCCAGTATTTTTACGTAATCTATTTTTGATCTCTGAGTTCTTCAAGGACGCTTTTTTGGTTACTTTTTACATTCAAAGTGATGGCTTGTTCAATGTCGTTATTTTTTCATTTCACAAATATCTTGCCACTTTACGTCTGCAATTTGACTAACAGCGCGTTGACTATCAAACTTTGGAAAGTCTCTGTAAGTAATGTATTTCACCTTAGCTTTTTCCTTCAAAACTTTCAGTACACAATATACAAGTGTATGATCAGAAATCTGCATTTGTCTGTAGTCCTGGATATTTGATGTATCGATGACGCCGTTCCTCTCGAACTCGGCCGACTTGTCCACTACAATGTGGTCTAACAAAGTCACCGAGTGTCTCGTATCCTGTACTGGCTCATTTATCAGCTGAATTGTATTATTCTCTCTCAAGAGTCGAAGTAAATACTTAGCTTCACATGAAGTCTTTCACAGTAGTTCAATATTAGTGTACTCCTCATAACTTATTAGTCTAGCCTTAGTATCTAATACCCTCCGGACAACAATCTACGAGGGCTCGTATACGTGCCCTTAGTGTAACACATTCTTTGCTCGAGGATTTCAAGTTTCAGTTTCAGTCAGTTAGTTTAGGAGTATTAATTTTGTCTTTTTGCTTTATTTATTTATTAACACGTTCTTTGCCCTTGCTTAACTAGCTATTGATATAAATAAATAAACGTTTGATTTACAATTATTATTGAGATTATTTGTCACATGTATTATAGAGGATTCCGTGAATTATACTGCCATGGGCACGTACAAAAAATTATATCTAACACATAACTAGTTTTGGTGCATGTTAGGTTTGAATTTATACAAAAAAAATAGGTTTGAATTTTGAAAGATTTGGAATCACAAATTGGGTAGCTCTTACTTGAGTTCAAGTCCAGTTTTACTTTGTGTGTTCCATTGACATTTATTCATCTTCCAATCATCCTTGTCGGTTTAGTGTGGATTTAGTACTGGTAATGATGATCCTTGAAGATTTGAGAGTTCTGGTTGCCATCCAATATTCAAGTGGTTATCCTCTAGTAAATGTCTATTCTGTTCTTTTAAAAAAAATCTAGATTCGCCAATTTAACACAAATAATAAAACGTATTCCTGTATTTAATAACTCAAATGTTGATTAACTTTGAGTTTGTTGATAAATTTCTTGATGAAAAAAGGTTCTTCTCAGTCTCATATTCTGTCATGATTCCAAAGAATAAATTCCATTATTGTAAAGTCACCAGCTAATCTAAATTCACTTTATAACTCCAGGTGTTGTAAACTTACTTTGCATAACAATCTCCTTTATATTAAAATATTATGTATTCTGTGGTATTTGGTCTAAAGAAATTACTTTATTTCATCTGATGATTCAATTTTACAATAGCTTATGTATTTCCATCTTATATTTATTATAATTTGTTTTATGTTAAATTTAACTCTAAAATAGGTTGCTAGTTTATCCTTATTTTAAAATCTATTGATTTATATACTGTATGTTTATTGTAAGTTATGACAATTGTAAGGGTGTACGGGTATAAATTCCTTTAGTTATTTAATAATCTTTTATAAACAAACATAAAATAATATGAACTATTAACTTTTTAAAACAAAACTGTAATAGGAGGCACGGAGGAAAGTGTAGATGCTACCGACAATGTGGATTTGGTCAAGGGTTCTACTACTGTCACCTCAGCAGTAGTCAGCTCCACCAGAAGATCAGGGTCAACAGATGAACGTCTTTGTCTCGTTCTTGAGTCTGCTGGCCTTAGCTCAGAACCTTCACCGCTATTAAAAAATAATTTCTCTCGGCAGTTAAAGGAAAGGTTTTTTTTGTTTTCTTTTATAAGTATCCGTACATCTATAGGTTGAAGACCCACCTCTTTCAGCCGAGCGCTTTCTGCTTACACTCTTCTAGTTGAGTTGTCAAGCTGTTGAGGTTAGTTCCATATTGGTTTTCCAGTTCAAAAATTACTTATTACTCTTTGAAGCGAGATTTATACATAGGTTTTCAGCAGCTTACATATTAACTTGTAAGGAATTAACTTTTTCTTTAAAAACACTGTTGTCATTGGCCCATTCGTTTAGTTTTGTTATGAGAAATTTAACGTGGTGATAGGAGTGTTTACAGTGTCCTCCCCAAACGTGTCAATAGTAGTGCTGATGTAGATGAATAAGGCAGATGTCAAATTTACAACATTCTGGTCAATATAATATAAATATTGTTATGCATTGAGCCGTTCTCGTGATCTTGTAACAGGAGACATTGTACGTCAAAAACGTTATTTATTATATTTAAGCCTAGCAACCTCCACTTTCCCTTAGATTATGATTATTTCCCAATAATATTTTTATTTTTCTTATTTTTCCGTTTAATTTACTTGAAAATGATAATCCATATCTGTATATATTTTTAAAGCATAATAATTGTAAGTATTGAGTAAATGAAAATTGAAATGTTTTTTTAAGGGGGGGGGTGTTCTAAAGTTATATTTTTTAAGCTACCAATATTATTTTTTAGTGCAATAGAATTTCAAATATGGAACAGGAAACGTTTGCTATATTTTTTAAATATTTATTTAACTTGTATTGAAAGTTAGTTTAGGTTTTAGTTTTTTATAGGAGAATATAATGGTCTCTGTACTAAATACTCTGAAAATGTGTTATAATCTCTACTTATATACTAGCTCTAAAGACAGTATGTACATGTATGCGTGAACTGATGATGTGCGTCAAGTGTGATAACATAAAATGTAAAGATAAATGTATCTGAATCGCATGCTTACGCTTGTATACAACCGGTTTTTGAAATCCCGAATGGCATAGAAGAGCAGTAAATTTATTTAACGAATACAATAATAAATTTAAGCAATAAGTAGGATTATATTCGTAAACAAAGCAAAATTTTACTGCAACACCTATTATTTCATTACAAGTTAATTAAACCCACTAAGACTTATTTCTGACCTACTTTTCATTTGCTAAAGCACTGAAAAACAATAATAAAATAAAGGTGCTTTCATTGTGCAACGAAAGAACTTAGAAACAATGTACACAGACAATGCAGGAACAGTGAAGTTGTAGAATTAAGACCGGACACCGAGAGACAAGTTGGGCACAACTTTGTAAATTGGTTCGTAAACTAGAGAACTAACTTCGGAACGGAAATTTGATACTGAGCTGGATGAAGCTGGGCAAATTTATGTTGTGAGCATGCTTTAATGTTTGGCTCGGAATTAGAGACATGGATAAACCAGTTATATCTATCATTCCGCACTCATGTCTGTATATCAGTAGTATAGAAACTTAACATTTGCATTTAATATTTTTCTATACAAGTTTATATCTTACTAATACTCAAACAATGAAGTTTTAAACAGTTCTAGAATACAATTTTTTAGTTTACGCGCGATTTGACGCGTATTTATATTTTGTTCAAAATGAACATGAGCTAACTCTTAACTCAAACTAAGAGCACTGAGTTTCCGTGGTTGCTCCTGATTGTTATTCTGTTTCATGTTACTCTTACCAAACCAAGGTTTCTTAATCCTGTATATTGGGCAAGTTACAATATCATATTCTTCCTTTATCTGTTTACTGTGAACTAATCAAATATATTTTATGTTGATTATCTTTCGCAACCGATACGGTCTTTTACTAATACATTTATAGTTTATTGTTAAACAAACCTGTCCAGGCCGGACCCGATATGTCGGAGGGTCTGGCAGTCAACTCCGCTGAAGCGGTGGAGGCATGGAATACAACAATCTGTAGAATCTATTTTATCCAATCATGACTATTCCAATATTGAATTTAATAGTAACCTAGAAGCCATTGGTTTAAAAAATAAGCGCAAAAACAATTCAGGGGAAAATAGTCCAACCAAAAATCAAGATTATTATACGAAAAAATCACAATTTAAAAAAATTACTAAAAGATATGACTAAATTTACAAATCAGGGGCCTTTTTAGATAATAAAGATAGGCGTAAATTACATCCTTTAACTGCCGGAAAAATAAAAAAGGATCACTATGCAGACATTCAGCAAGATATAAAAGTGTTTCAGTTAAATGTAACAATTATGGTGTAACGAACAATTTACGTTTAGTTCATTCCCATTAATTATCTCAATACAATATATTTTTACCACCTATTAGAGTATATTCTGTAGGTGTAATACTACGTGATATTTCAGAGAGTAATAAATAGTGCGTCAAATTTCAGTGGATGAGATTCTCGCAGACACAGAAAGTGAGGTTACAATTACCCTAGCGTAGAGGATCAAATACGAGTCTATAATGAACTAGTACCTACTGCATTTCATTCGTTAAGGTTATATTTGACTCAGATAAACTACGCCAGTATGTTAAATTAAACTGTGTAAGAATTAAAGTAGATATTTTTAACATACCCATTAAAGAGCAATATCTTCAATGTTTTACCTACTGGCATGTAGCAAATTCAACCTACGAGAATGAGAAAATATTTTGAAATTGCGGAGATTTGTTATTTAAAAAAAAACTCAACCTTTCATTTGCACTTTGGGCAGAATACTACCACTATTATTGGCTAGAGTATAATTTAAATTATACAGATTACGCCTTGAGAAATGTCTTCGGAATGATGGGTTGGAGGGTCACGAATTTGTTTCATTGAAATGTAACTATACATACCTGTGCAGTATGTGATAAGAAAGTCTAGTGTTGGTTAATTTCGTTGGTCCATTACTTGGGTTAAGAATCTTACGTACACAGTCTCAATCTAGTACAAAGCCTTGACTATACTAGAATTCCAGAGGGTCTTCATATGGGGTCTTACAGGTCCAAGAGCTGATTTCTTATGGTTTAAATTTGGTGTTAATTTTTAGTCCGTTAAACTTATTAATTACAAAAACAAATATATGTAAAAGGCGAGCAGTAGAGATTCAGGTTATGACACTAGAGACGCATACTCAGCAGTTGCTGTAATAACTGTTATCTGTTATATAACTAAGCTTGTCTGTATAACTAAGCTTCACCATCAGTTTAGATTTAAGATTTATTTCTGTCATTAAACTGTAACAAGCAATAGACAATGTCAATGTAGTAAGTCAACCTTTTCAGTAAAGTATTATTGTACCTAGAACATCAATTAATATAGTTGCATAACAATGCCTACATGTCTTAACTATTTACATAAATGGTTGATTTGTCAGAACGTTAAAACAACATTTACAATAAAAACATCTAACTGGTTTAAAACACTAAAATATAGATCAGGCATACATGAAACATTTACAGTACAATGAAATAGATATTTTAAACAACACATCAATAAAACAAGGTAGCCTACAGAAAAAATGGGCTAGCCAGAACTAAAAGCAGTAATGGATTCCCTGGATGGTAACTCAAAAAATTCCTTAATATCATAAAATGGCCTAACCACTAAGAAATTGTACACGGAAGACCGAAATTTGCAAAGGCTTACTTGATGAACACAAGGTGGTAACTTATTGAACATTTTAAGACTGACACTATCAAGCCAATTTTTGTTAGACTTAGCCTCACAGAAGGGTTCTTGAAATTGATAGTCATTTCTAGTGTTATGTTGGTGGTTATCAGAGATCAGCTTAAAACTATGAATATTTTCCTTAACTTTACAAAGACATACATACATACATATATATATATATATATATATATATATATATATATATATATATATATACATTTACTGCAGTTAAAATTCCCTCAGCAATAAAAAAAGGTTTACAATGAGCATTTAATGATGCCCTTCTCATAATTCTGATTGCTTTTTTTAGATTGTGACTTTCACCCCAAACGCTTATCCCATACAACAGAATTCTATGGAAAAAAGCAAATTAAGCATTTTTTAATTGTGGCTCTGGTAACTTATTTCTTAAGTTTCTTAATAAGTAGATTACTCTATTTAATCTAGCACAAACCTTTTGGATGTGTGCACTCCAGTTTAGAGAAGGCTCAAGTACAAAGCCAAGAAGATTTACATTACTATAATTTTCGTGACTGACATGGGATCTGCTTAGAGTAAAAACTAAGTGTTGTGTTTTAGTTTGGTTCAAAGATAGGCCATTTGCCTTAAACCAATGTATAGTTTCTTCAAGAGCGCTGGATATAAACAGGCTAAGATTGTTTATATCCTTATTTGGCATACTATAGTATAGTGTAGTATCGTCAGCAAAAACTACAGAGTTACAGCTTAAACTAGATGGCAAATCGTTTATCAGGATTAAAAATAGAAAAGGGCCTAGGACCGTTCCCTGTGGCATGCCACTTACAACCTTCTCAATATCAGAGAGTGAATTTTGAGTATTTACTCTTTGTGTTCGGTTTGCCAAATATGATTTAAACAGTTTGAGCTCCACACCTCTTACTCCATAAAAGTGTAATTTTGAAAGAAGGATGTCGTGCGGCACACAGTCGAAAGCCTTGGAAAGATCGCAAAGGATGGTGTGTGTACTAGCGCGATTTTCAAAACTTGTAAGTACAGATCTTATAAGGCCCTCGACCGCGTCAACCGTCGACCTACCTTGTCTAAAACCAAATTGAAATTTAGAAAAAAGTGAATTACTTTCAAAAAACTCACTTACCTGATGTTTCATTGCTTTTTCAAGGATTTTTAGAAAATATGGGTATGGTACGAGATGGGCCTATAGCAGCTAGCAGATGACTTGTCACCCTTCTTATATACAGATACAACTCTAGATTGCTTGAGGGAGTCTGGAAATGTGCCAGCGTTTAACCCTTGGTTTATACAAACAGTTAAGGGGTAAACTATCACAGGTAGGACACTTTTTACTAACACTGCACTAATGTCATATATATATATATATATATATATATAATATATATATATATATATATATATATATATATCTACTGTGACTACTCTTCATGCTATTTAAAAATTCCACCACCTGCTCACAAGACACGGTCTTCCATTGAAATTGATCCGTGGCGTCTTGGGTACTGGAGAGGAGATCCATAGCCGTAGTAAGTGATTGTCCGACTTCCTTCGCAATATCAGCCACTGCAGAGATGAAGTACGCATTACAGTCATCAGCAGAGAGAGAGTGAGTGTTTTTGTGGACAATCTCTTTTCTTGAAAAATTTATTATTTCTCATGCCTTTTTTACTTTGTTAGGCGCTGCTTTTATTGCTTCTGCATTTGCCTGTATCTTAGCTAGATGTAACGATTTTTTGTATTTTTTCCTAACTGCAGTATACTTATTTTTGGTTTCCTCCACAAGCAAGCGGTAACGGAGGGCCCACTGTAGCTTATGAAACCAGCTTTCCACTTCTCTCTTCATTTTTTTATGTTCGCTAGTATACCAATTTTTGTGATGTAAGGCTGATTTCTTCCTATTTATTTCTTTAATGGGGAAACATTCATACATTCCCAAAATAAAGATTTTTATGAATGAATCAAAGGCCAAAGGTGGATTTTCGACTATTCTATTCCAATCTATCATACTGAGCAAATCCATAAATTTGCTGATATTTCCCTGAGTAAAGCTGCGGGATTTAATTTTGTCAGGACTATTTTTATCCTCTTCTAAACAGTTTGGCTTACACAAGATCCTAGCTGCCAACGCTAAGTGATCTGATATAGGTTCTTTTAACCTCAACAGACACAGATTCCCTAGGAAGGTTTGTAATTACATTATCCAAGCATGCAGACCCTCTGGTAGGCGTATTGTTTCCAAAATAACAATTTACGCTACGTAATATGTTTTGAAGCATTAAGGTTGCCGTGTCGTTTACGTTTAGGACATTAATATTTATGTCACCACAAATTAAGATAGGTCACTTTTTGTTTGACATAAAATTATTTAATATCGACTGTTCAATCGAGTCTAAAAAAAACTTCAAGGTCACCATTTGATACGCGGTGTACTGATACAAGTCCTACCCTGCAACTGTTGAAACACAAAGTCACAGCCACCACTTCACAATGACTTTCCACACAGAATCTTTCTACGTTTATCATCTGGAAATCAACGCCATGTTTAATGTAGATTGTGCAACCCCTCCTCTCGACTTGTTGCTTCTACAATATGCTGTTGCTTGGAAATAACCTCTCAGCTGTGCATAGGCTATGTTCTCAGAGGAACACCAGTGCTCACATACACAGATAGCGAAATAGTTTTCATTTTCAAGGATATGTTCTAATTCAGCCAATTTATCAGCCAGTGACTGTGTATTAATTACATATATGTCATATTTTAATGTCTGGCCACTAATATTAGGCTTATCTACAGATAACGTCACTTTTGGACCTAAGTTCCGTTTTGCATGCAGGTGTCCTGTGAGTTTAAAAGCTCTGGTGCGCTATTTAAATTATTCTTTTTAATTTTGTGTTTACAAACAGCAATGTAAAATTTTTTAGGCCAGAATTTAGGATTGTAAATGTCTTCAAATAGGTCTACAGGTAAGCCTATTTTAAAAGATGAGTATTTGTCAGGACTGTAATTTTTCAACTACATAGTTTACTTCTATCTTACCTTGCATAAAATATTTTACACTTTCACTACTTATTTTTGGTGCCATGCGGGAGACAAACAAGAACTTTTTTCTGTCAGATGAGGTTAGGTTGTCATCAACATCTGACTGACCAATAATAAAATTATCTCTCTTCTTCCTGGGAAATTGCGTTAAAGAAGGCCTATGTGTAGTTTCTACATTTAAGCTATTTTTTTGCTCTTGATACCGATTGCGTCTCATTTGAGCTCGTGACTTCACCAACTGGAAAGGAGGTTTACCCAGTGATTCTTCATTGTCTTCGTCCACAAGAGTAGGCATAATTAGTTTAACGTCGAATCTTGCCCTAGGCTTACCAGTGTTTAAGTTTGCATCTGGTAAATGGCTTGCATTACAATCAATGCACTTACTAACCTGCTAGACTTTTTGAGGATCCACTGATTTCACTTTCAGAGCATCTACATATGATTTAAAGTCTTTATCATACCGATTTTGTATCATGTCACACGTAACCTCTGCTTGGGCATTAAGAGCTGATTTTAGGTTAACATTTTCACCTTGAAGACTGACAAGCTGTAAACTCAAGTTTCTATAGTTTTCTGAGAGGTTAAAATTTTGATCAGTAAGCAATTTTAAGTGTTCTGGATTTGTGAGTCCATTGTCATCATTTGCTATTTTCTCACTCTCACTACAGCACAAACTTACTTCAGCAGTCGCCGGTAGACGACATCTGTCACATATGTACAAAAGTTTACCCTTGAGGGTTTTAATTAGTTCATACTCTTCATTCGATATATTTATGCAAGTAATATGATGCCAAGAATCACAGTTTCCAGCATATAAAAGCGCTATGCTATTCTTGGCTACATTTTTATTACACGAACCACACTTTGACTGTTTACTATGTGCCGCCATCTTGATGTCTTGATTGATGATGTTTTATTATAGTATGGCAGGCATTATATTAGAGGTTGTGTGTAGGTCTTCAACTGCGACGTCACCAGTCTTATGTAAACGTTTCTTTAATTATCTATTAGAATCGGTTGCTAATGGCAACTATAGTAAAATATTATTTAAACCATCCATATTTAGAAAAATTTCTTAGATTTTTAAAAATATTTAAATAACTTTAAAAATTCTGGATTGCGTTATTGTGGCTTTTTATTTTTTTACTTTTCTTAAGTTCTATTTATACAGAGCTTTTCATCCTTCATTATAGTAGTATTTATGTGCAAATAAGGGAGTATTTTTTTTATTTCATTTACGTAAAGGAGTACTTTAAAACTAAACACACCATCACACGCTGTAAAGTGACTGTCGCAAGTCCAGCTATCTTTTTCAGAATATTTCATAGCTACATTCAGGATATATAAATGACTTATGTAACAGCCACGAGAGTAGGAACTTCTCAGGACCCGATTCTTGGATCGTATCTGTGCAATGTTGCAAACGACAGAATCCTTTGCACGGAAGTGTCTGATGGGATCTTTCTCGTACTTTTTATAGAAAACACCATAGCTATTATTGCTGTGAAGACTCTGTGAGAGGTAAAGTCTGATGACAAGTACTGATATGATGATTTCATTGTGACTTTCGATAATATCCGTAACCAATATAACCGATCACGGCTCACTATGATCCAAGAAGCCGAAGTCACCTTGATCATCAGTCACAGAATAAAAGCCCGGATCAAGGTTTTCAATAGATTAGGAATTATTTACAGACAAGAACGAAATTAAGTATTTCACATTGAACCTTAAAATTGTAAATGTTGGGAACAGATTTTTATGCTGAGTATAAGACGCGGAGTGATCGGGTGGAACGTGTACATGGCAAGGTGATTTTCTAATACAATTTATATGAGTTAACTGTTGTATAAAATAAAACAGGAAAACTCATAATGTTTCTAATGTGATTTTGGAGTGAAAGCTTGAATACAAGTCATCTTTTTTACGAAACCTGAAAATAAGAAAGCTTAAAGAATTGACAAATTATTTTCAGACTATTGTATAATAGCGGTCGATTGTCATAATTCGTCAGGATACATATGTACATTTGTAAAAATGGGGCTAAAACAAAATAAGATGTACGGTTGTATCCAAGTTGCCAAGCCCCATGGTAAAATTAAGTAGGAATTATCTGATGACCTTTAAGGCACCTCTTTAATTAATGCTGGGAATAAAGAAGTGGAATCCGTAAGAAACAATTCCTGGGTCGGTTGAGGTTTATTGAAGTTTCAGCCCCAACAATTAGTGCTCTATATAAATGTCTAATTCTATAAAATCTCCATAGAGGTTACAGATCAGTTAATTTTTAGTCAGATTTTTAAACGTTATGCTATAGAAAGTTAATATAAACACACCAAAATCTGTAAATTCTTTTGCCGTGGTGAAGATTTATGACACTGCTGAAATTCAAACCACACATTCAACATCTGTTTCTTAAAACCGTTTTAGCAGTTTTCATCCTACCGAGTCTAGCAGGTTTGAAGACGACTTACTAACTGCCAACTATGGTCTGTAATATACACAATCATTTTGCACAGTGCTCATGTGGAATTTGAAGAGGTTTTTGTATCAGTATTTCGCTGTCTAACAATTTTACCGTTCGTTTGAATTCATAGTCTTGAAGAATATTTTAAGCAGCTCATCCATATATTTCAACCATTCTACCAGCGTCAGCAATCTCACCCAATTAAATAATGCTGGCGTTTTTACTACTTTTTCTAAACACGTTTTAGTATAATCTATCAACAATTAACATTGTATTATTAAAATCCATTGAATTACAGCATCCTGTATTCTTTAGCTAGTGATAATTGACAATGAAATAATATTTTATACATTGCTCTCATTATTATAACCATAATGATGTAGTAGGTCACTACCGTTATTTTTGAAGACTATTTAATTTTTGTATTGTTTAATTTTTGTGAAATTCTGTAATGACATACAATAACATTACCTAGTCTGTTAAATTTTAATAACGTAAATGTAGAATAATATGAACTAATACGTCAGAATACGATACATATATATGATAAACCTAAGTTAGGAAGTATATACTAAATATTGTTCATATTTTTGTTTAAGTTTAAGAAATATAGACAGTAAAATGCATTTAATAATATCCCCTCTGTACCTGATAGAATACGATCTTATCGAAGGATGCTGTCAAATAAAAATGAACCTTTTACTGGTATACGGTAAAAAATAAAAGACAGAAAAAATTTATTTCCGGTTGACAAGTAACTTAATACAAGTTGAAAAGATGGGATTAAATATTATTATTGAAATTTGGTATAATTTGCCTGTATGTAACCCGTCTAGTCTGGATTGCAATTTGGAAATAACTTTTCAAAAAGTTTGTGATTCAATCACGAAGGTTCTTTCAGAGACCTCTACAAATAACACAAACTTTTATTTACTTTTTCAAATTAAGCAGCACGCTCTGCGAGTTGTACATACACATATTGGGGATGTTTTATTTATTTCAATTATTTAATAAAATAGATAAAACGTCAAGACTGAAAATGTTTTCAAAAAGACTCGTTTTTGTTTTGTTGATTAAAATATTTCAAAAATGCTAAAAAAGGTTATTGATTGTCCTTACAACATTCTTTGTGTTACTGCGAGTGCTATTGTATCTATGCTGCACTTTTTATTAAATACTTGCGGAAACATTGGTGTATAGAACATTAAGATAGTACAATCGATAAAAGAAATATTTCAAATTTATAGCCTCTAATATAACTTCCTAACAGAAAATATATAAAATGTTTTAAAACTCAACGAGGAATCAAAAGCATTTAAAGAATTCAACTTTAGTAATTATGAAATAAGGCCCAAATAAAACCCACTGAAAATAAAAAGGTATCTCGCCGAATTTTTACAGAACGTACATGACTTAACGCTTCAAAGGAGAGGGTGTTATATAATTCATTTTGACATAAGGCAGTTATTTTTGTAATATAATGAAAACTTAGAAAATGTATCTATATAAATAAACAACATGTTAACTCCCTCTAGTGATATTTCATGTACTACTGTAAAGTTTCACGTTGTTATCTTCAACCATTTTTAGTGCGCCTGATTATAATTTACCCATATATTCTGGTTGAAATGCCCATCACTCTTTGCAGATGATCATCCAAATTTATACTTTTCCTGTCTTCAGAAATATTAAAGGCTGCGGCTCTTTTTATTATATATTTATTAGCAATTAATACAATAATTATTATTACATCCATAAACCGGTAGCAGCACCTTAAAACTGCAAGGACGGATTTTTACTCAAAAAGAGTACAGGTATGTCAACATATTTGTTGGGTTATCTTTGTCAGGAATCTCAGTTCAACCATGTTTTTCTTTGGCTGATATTTAAATCAATTGTCTTTTATAAAACTATGTAAATATTGATAAATAACGTTTATACTGCGTATAGGTGTATTAATGTAACCTTTTTAGAGATTGCAACAAATATTTATATATCGCATTGAAATCTTACTCTGACATTGTACTGACATTGAATTTATGACTTGCAAACATAAACTACAGTCTAGCATCAAACAGTATCATGCAATATTCCCATTACTAAACAATACTACTTCCTTAATTATTGGAACTTGGAACTCATCCCAATAAACAATTTACTGGACAGTCGGGCATGGTGAAAATTCTTGGTCCAATCACCGAAGTGTACCAGCAAGAATACTCCAACAGCAAAATACTCCCGGCCCAAGAGCAACTAAAAAAATACTAAGTAGATTATGAATTAAGAACAGACGGAGAACAAAAAAATTCCCAAAACACTTGACTTTAAGCTGTGACATTTGTTAACATTAAATAAAAGAAAACTGCGTCACCTGAAGGATTAAACAACTGCAAGCTGCAAGGAACGACTTTAGCTTCATTAAAAAAAAAATAACAAATTAGTCTTATACTTTGTCGGTTAAACGATTTAGTGTTTACAAAGCTTCTTGGTGTAAATATATATGTTTCACTTGTTTGGCCGTGAGGAGAGACAATTTCATTCTACCGTATAAACATCACTTACTGGAAGTGGAGGTAATTGTGCTTGGCTATTTAAAATTAGTTTATTATGTGTTACTTATAACTTTTCAAACATTACATATAATAATTTATTATATACGGTGTATCTGTGGTTGCCATGTTTTTAATACTGCTGCGGAATAGAACAATTATCATGTTGACCGTATATTCACTCCATGTGACATGGTGGCATAAATATTATCTGATACATGGAATAAAAAAGGCATACATTTATCCCTTTGTATAGGATACAATAATTGTACTTTGCGGTTTCAATTACGAGAGGGTTTCGGAAAGTCTAATTTGGCACGACTCCATGGTTAAAAATAATGTTTATCCAGATTTGAAATCGTCACTTTAAAAAAGTGTGTATGTATTTGTGCGTATGACCTGTTTAAAATATCATTACTTAGAAGTGTTAAAAATAATCAAAATCTACCCTTAACGTAGCTAAATAGTAACTGAGGTTGGTCACGAAGAAGCTCAATAAACTATTTACATACTTTCGTTGTCAGAGACACATGGACAACAAAATATAGCGTCATATACGTAGAAAGGTATTCTCATAGTCTCATAAGGTACACAATTCAGTGCAGTAGGATGTTTTAGACACGATATCTAAGTACGGTAGAGCAGCCGAGTTTTCTACACATATTGTAGCTATGGTGGGGTGGGTTTATCAAACGCAAATTTTAACCTCCAAGTTAACCTACCTCTTAGTGCAGTGTCTGAAATTTGACGATGTCTTTGACTTGACTCCAACACTAATAGGAATGTGAACTGGTTCTAAACTCAACATTTACATTAAATCAAAATCTGGACAGTTCTTCTACAAAAAAACTTTCTGTTTTACACAAATAGGTAAAAGTGTTTAGAAATCATCGATTAAATAATGTATTAGGCCTGAAAACCACTTAAAACATGAAATGGTTATATTGGGGTGGTTAAAATATAATCCATCGTTTTATCTTCCATTACGGGTCTAAATAAAATTTTGGTCTACGCACAGGTCCATGAGAAATGGCGAATAAGTCTAAATAGGGAGATGAGCCTTTCCTTTAAAATTTTACGACGCCAAACTTACATTTAGTCTTAATAATTGGAACCTAAATTTTTATAGACATCAATTTCCATTTCTATAAATATACGATACAATATAAGTTAGAAGACTTCAGGAATTAAAATAGTTAAACTATTTGTTTATTAGGTATTTATTCAAATTAATTGAGCAAAATCAAATTACTACAACTTCAAAAAAAGGATTTTTTATTTCAAAACAATGTATACTTGCTCCAAACTCCCTAAAACCCTAAACCAAAAGCTCCTTTCGTTTTACTACATACATGTATAATATCTCATACAAAAGCATTTTGGAACATATGTCATATAGGTTAAACATTGAGTATTTGTATCTACCAGAGTTGCATCATATAAAATCCCAAGGTAAAGTATGGAATTAGACACGAAAACGTTTAAATAACTAAGTTAAACAGGAATCTTTGAAATATCTCAAATTTATATTTCGATACTCGGTTGTGAATATTTGATCGTTTGTCATATTTACATATACTCCACATATATCTCTTATATTCCTACTGTTTTATTCCGTCACTGATATTATTTTATCCAGGAGTTTTTGTACAGACCAGAAGTTGCCGTCTTATAACGTTGAAAACACTATTGATGTAATGTACTCGTACAAGACAAATAGCATACAGTTAAAATCAATTATAGGCAAAATCACGATAAATGTCTTCGTCGACCATTATTTCTCGTAAATATGAAATATTTTTGCAACCCGTTTAATATATATATATATATATATATATGGTAAGCTGCAGGATATAATACCCCTAAATATGACTAGCGCATTTTTCGATTTATTAATTTCAACGTACACTGTAGTTAAATGTTATATTAGTTATCCACACGAGGAAAGAATGCGGTTTTATAAACATAGAGATACGGAGTTTTCTATATCATTGAACAATTTTTAATGCCCAGAAATTGCGCAGGTAACCTTGTATTTTCAGTTGTACCACCTGAAGAAGACAGCAGAGACCAGGATGTAATTTTCTGTTGTCGTATCATACTGCGATAGCTAATGCGTTTAATCTTGTCACTCTTTTCAATCATCGTCGTTTTGAATGGAGTTCCCTAATCCAATAATTACCGATAACTCAATTACTACTTCTTTTTTATACTAGATACAGTCCCGAATTACATATTGAAAAGTAAGATTTGATCACTTTAGTGCTAAGATAATTTTAAGTGCCCGATAAAATGTCTTCAGTCTTGTCTTGTATAGTAAATTTAAGGTTTCTTAAAATTTGCAAACTCCCTTAAAAGGTTAAGTGATACTATTTGAAAAGAACCCGAATTTCTTTAGATTGGAAAATTTCGGCCAATCACACTTTTCAAAATTTTCTCAAAGATGTTTAATCTACTTATGGTTAAAATTATAATTATATATTTAAGAGGAAACATACTTGTCTACCTCTAACATGACTTAAGAGCAGATGGGTTTTTAAGTTTATTGATCAGTATTGATGATGGTAATAAAGTTTTGGAAGAAGATGCAAGAACTTCGTGGTAAATTTTCGATGTTTTGAGCAATTTTGTTTGTTTTTGGACAAAATATACCAAATAATTTAACGGTCTGTCTCGAATTGTGCTTCATGGTTAATGAAAAGAGATATCCTCACTCCAACAAAATACTCGGACAACTGCGTTAACAATTTTCATGTGCAGAAGCTTCCAACTGAGTTCAATATATATGAATCATTAAAATGTGAAAATCTCTTCATACACTCGAAGACTTCCAGGATATTGCTACAATCATAAGGTTTCGGAATCTAAAGACAACCCCTTGAAACCTTGGCGGACTGTGTGTTGCTCCAGGAATGTCTCGACTGGGTGCTCCGGTGATTTAAGTTCAACTCCATGTCCCTGAACATAAAAAAGTGCATATGTGTGACATTTCATCGTACAAAAACTACTATTCTCTTTTCCTACACCTTGGAGGATGAAATCTTGGAACGCCGCTCCACTGTGCGTGATTTGGGTGTACTTCTGTCACATGATCTTAGCCCTGAGCAACATGTACTTGATGTGTCCAAGAGAGCCCAGAGAAATCTTGGTTTCCTTGTTCGATCTACCAAAGGCATGACTAGTACTACGGCAATCGAAATTTTGTATTCCTCTCTCGTAAGATCCACTCTTGAATACTGCTCTTCTGTGTGGTCTCCGCATTAAGCTACTTTCCAGACAGAGCTCCGGAAGATTCAGGACCGCTTTTTGAGAATGGTTGGTGTGATACTGGGTTTTTGCTTACTTGGATGCTTCTATCTTTGCGATTGGCCAGTCTCTTGATCTCCTTCAGATGCCCCACTGCTCAAACTAGGCCCAGGGAGCTTTTCGTCCGTAAGCACGTGGACACCAATATCGCGCCAACTTTTTCAGCAACAGAGTCCATCACTTGGGTAATTTGGTGTGCCAGCATCTGGACTATTTCGCATGTAGCTATAGCTTTTGTAGAAATAGTCTTTTCACCATGCTCAATGATGCTTAATTTATTTATTTTATTCTTTATTGTGGTTGTAAATTGAACTTATTTGTTTTGTACTTTTTTAATGAATTAATAATCGTTTCTAAAATTGCACTGCTGAATGTGATTGTGCATTGTTAATTGCCTGATTTCTTGTAACTGTATAGACTTTTTCAAACAGATCTGCTACTTTATTTCTTGTTGTTTGTTATTTGCTCTAAATTTATATTGTTAATTCTTCAATGTTTATCGTTGTTTTTCTTTTATCTTGTTTGTTATTTTTATTACATAGTCAAAACTAACACACCATGTTTTATTGTAAATTTGTTCGATTATGCTGTCTGTCTTGAATTAATTAATTTGTATTATTCTTATAAAAATTGGTTGTCCGTTGATAAATAAATAAACCCAATTGATATAATCTCAACATACTTTTATTACTTGAGACTCTTAAGAAACACGATATCTTAGGCACGCTATTTACAGGAGTAAATCATAGAGAAACCGTTTTCATAATACGTGTTCTACTAACCCCAACAGGCTATAACTTTCCTGCTAATATATGCTCTTTGTAATAAAGATGTGTTACCTCACGACTATCAAATACGTTACAGGGAGAGAGTTTGTCTATGGCATGGTCAGTTTTACGTAGGTTGTCAAGAACCAGTTTACCCAATAGTCCTGCCATTATTTAGCCGAAGAAAACAAGGCATATTTATTTCAAGGAGGTACTGAGCACTTCATAAAAGCCAGCTTTCAAAAATCTGTAAACGAGATTCTAATATAGAAACGTTTGTAATCCAGGGTAGAAGAATACAATGGCTCAATCCCATTCATAATAATAGACGATTAAAAACTGTATCAATTGGTAACAACGTTTAAATTGTTCTTTAATATTTTGGTAATTAAATTACGTACACAGTCCTATTTAATAACACTGTTGCAACAAGCTGTACAACAATAACTACGAATAGCTTTGAAATCTTGGAGCCATTAAGTATAAACACAATAAATTTTTCATTTGTTCCAAAAATATTATTTTTATAATTATCAGCGCAGCGGGACACTAGTAATCTAGAAGAAACTGCGCAGCTTAACCGTGGAAATTCACGACAGACCGATGTTCTTTTAAATTAATCATATTGCAAAGTAAAAACATAAAGTGCAGCAATGGGGACCCATTTGTTCCATAGGTTTTCTACTGACGGCGTTTTTGTATGATTTCTTAATCAACAGAAAGAGCTCTTGGGAAAACGCGATATCACGTAAGTCAGCAAAGTTCGTAAATATTAGATACATATGTTATAAAAATGGATAGATAACTGAATATACTGTATTTGCGTACAATGATAAAGGTAATGGCGCTCGATGATGCTAATATTCATAAATAAACCCACCAAATTATTGGTTTATTATTTGTATATTATGTTAAGAGAGAGTAATGGTGACTTATTTTAATGACCATCACAGATTTTAGCGATGTTTAGGAACATGTAGACACCTTCCAACATTTTCTTGTAGATCCTATGCAGCGGATGAAGCTGCTAGTAGCAATATAGAATTTAGGCTTGATTACTGTGATCAAAATCAATTTTAGTAAATATAGGTACTTGTACTAAACAAATTTTTCAAGAATCTTCTGAAATTCACAGTCAATTTCGGGGGGCCACCAACACTTCCAAATAAATAATTACATTAAATAAATTTATACTTATAAAAGCTTGTACTTGACAGCCGTAATACAGTTAGACGTAAAACATTTGTTCTAATTATACAATTTATTTCATTATGTTTTAATGATTTCTTTAATAAATAATTTAGATCTATTTTAGCTTCTTGAGATGTTCGAGCAAATAAACAGTTTTAGTAAAATTGCATTATTGAACTCTTACGAATACATTTACACTAATAGTTAGACAAACATTAGTCTAATTATCACCAATACTAATAGGGATACCTAACATATAATGAGGGATTTGACTGCCATGAAAGCCTCCTTAAGACGTCTTACCACTCAACTGTCCTCTAGAGCCAGCTGTAGTGTAAACAGTCTGGTCATTATCCTTCTTACTGCTGGTGTCTGGGTTATTTCCGGCAACGAAACCTAGTACTGTACACTGGAACAAACATAAGTTATTTGTATAGAACCAAGATGTATGATGATTGTTCCATATATGTAAAATAATGACAAGGAAAAGCTTATTTCAATCGTTAAATTTTCTTCTATTTACAGAAATTATTCTCTCAAAGTGCTGAAGTTTGATCCGTAATTACTGCACACCCTGTATATCAATAAATGTACCAGATTAATTAAGTATGAACATTTATATTACATTAACAAACGAGAACTTACCATATTAAACAATACTTTTACTACGGACTACAAAGTTGAGTATTATTACATGTTGTTGATCATATCATGAAGGTGTTTAGTGATTTAACAATTTATTATTAGACTAATATTAATTCAACACGAAAACATTTAAATTTCGTGTGTATTTATGTTATAAATTAAAAAACGGCAAAATAAACATTTTAAGACGAACATTAGGGACAAGCATAAAGTTTAGCGTTCTTTCTTTCCTTCATTGAATTCATTCTTTGCACGAAAAAGTACATTGATTGCATATTTAACACAATTTAAGTGGAAAGTAACTGAAAGATATTTGCTTAATTTTAACTAAAAAATCATTTTAAGTATGGTCAAGTTTTAGGTTGAAAGTAATCTTACTTTTGTTACTTCCAATATTAAACATTTATTCCTTTCACATTATGAAAAACGAATAGTAGTTGGTGCATTCAGTTTTTTTTATTTCAAAGACATGGTCCTTAGAAATACTTCCATAAAATATACCAGAAAAAGGTTATTACTCCATTCCAGGTATTTCAAGTTGAAGATTTGGACAATTTTTTAACCAGGCCAAATAAAACATGCTGCATATACAAATATCAACATTTACAGTATGTATTCATATACGTACTGTAAACGTTACAGTATGTTCCTGTGTGATCAAAGGATCAGGAATTGACACGATTTAAAATTATTATGTCGTGAGAAAATTAAATTTCTTAAATTAAATACAATCAAATTATTGCTTAAAATTTGTATACTCCCTCCATTCATAGTTCATGTAAATTTTGCACACATGCGCAAAGCGTTTATCCAAACTGTATCCAGATTGTAACAAGCCACTTAAATGCGGTTATAACTCTCTTGGAATTATAAACCAAGTTTTCCTTACTACCAGGAAGATGTATTGCAACCGGTTTTCGGTTAGGATAGTGGTTATGTTTAGCTTTGAAAAATTATTTTATCAAGATGTGATAAAATAATTTTTCAAAGCTAAACATAACCACTATCCTAACCGAAAACCGGTTGCAACACTGTAACACGGGGTTGAAATGGTCAAGCGACAGTGAGATTTATAAATATTTCACCTTTACAAGTTATCTTTTCTATTTAGTTTAAGATTTTAATGTGACCAAAGTTATTAATAGATATTGCGTGCAATTTATCTTTTCACTTAGCAATTATAAGTACTTTAGGTCTAAGCGAGTGAACTCAAAGAGAGGATTAAAGCGTCGATAGAAGTTCTGAATGGGAGAAAGACGTGTTAGTGCGGTGGTGAAGGGGAGGTAAGAAAGTACAAGACACTCTCTCGCCATCCCTTCTCTGCCCAGCCCTCGTACAATTTCTCTCTAAGGAAACCTTGGCCCTCACGATTTTGTCCACTTTTGGCATTTCGGCTAAAGATCTGCCAGCTGCGCTGGTATACGCTAGGTATTTGTCCTACGCTCTAAACTGTAGGCAGGAACCTACGCTTTTACACGTGAGATCAGTGGGATGACTCTAATTTCGAGATTAAAAAATCTTACATAGTAAATGATAAGTTCATATCGGTACACGTTTATTTAGAAATTTATTTTTATTAGGATATTGATTTATCTTAAGTACTTGGAAAATACAGTTTTATTATAAACACTAAAATCTCTGTTTTTATAGATTTGCTTTCTTCTTTTGTGCTTGATTTTTCTGTCTAGTGCAAGTAATGTACTCACTGCAATTGTCTGGTATATATAATCGCATTTTATTTTTGTAACTATCTTTCATTCAAATCGGATGTTAGGTTATAATTTGTGTAAACAGTTGACTTATTTTGAGATATTGGGGTCATTTATAAGTAAATATTGCTTAAGAGATTACACATAATCATAATACCTTTCATTAGCTGCAATGCATACTTTTCGTTCTACAGTCTGTAATAACATATACCATATCCACAATAAGTTCCATGTTAGGTTAGGGCAAGTGGAAAAGCTAAGCAAGGTTACCTGTGCCTACAAGAGTATCTGTACACACAGAGATACTTTTGATACATTACCTGCATTTCCTAGACTACAATCGCATAAGTGGTATCTTTAGTCAATACATACTTTCGTTACGTCACCTCACCACACTAATTTCGTGTTGAATTGCGCTAGAAAGCTTTACACGTCTTAAGGTCATACGAAATGTCGTGTTCATTAAACAAAACATATAATAAGGTGATCGAAAAATCAAGGAAACTATTGACTAATAGGCTATAGCATAAAGCAATATCGTTAGACTACTTTTCTTTTTACATTTAGTGATAAACCAAGATTCGCCCATTAACATCCTGATTTTTGTAATCAATATTACACTGTAGACGCGTTATTAATATTCAGCTGTAATAGATAATCAGATTGGGTACCTAAGTATATTTTTTATTTTTTTTATACGTGATAAGCCTGTATAATGTAACCTAAGTTTAAATTCTAGGTAATCATAACAAACATGAATATAACTCACGTAACTTAGAAATATGCCTTTGGTAGGCAAAGGTATGCCAAGCAGGCATTTTGAAAGCAAACAAAATAAGTGATTTTACTTTAGGTTAAGTATCGATTACGCTTTTTCCAATTTCTGATCAGGCATTCCACATGTTTGGGTAAACAAGAATAGTATTTTTGTATTAAAATTTTACCACATTATAAAAGAACAGTGAACAGTTCCAATGGAATGCGCTACAAGATTATCCTTAAGAACAACTGAGTTTACGCTGTTGTCTCAATAACTTGAAATACTGATTACCTGATTTCTACCGGCCGCTCTAAAGCATAAATCAGGGAGTCAATAGCATTAAAAGGATGTTAAAATTTCTCTTCTTCCTACCCTACATTTCTAATACTCTACAATTGATATTGTCAAGTGTAGGTGCAAACAAAACATCAGTTACAGAATTATCATTTAACAAATAGATTTTTATACCAGTATAAGGTAAATGTTCTTATTAATATTTTGAAGAAATATTTATTTATTTGTCTAAATTAATGTTGTCGTCTTAACAATAATCGTCATTAGATATTTTACACATACCTCAATTATACCCCAGCGCTTCGTTCAATCTTTGGAACACTTCTCAAACTTAATCTTTGGGATAGCCTTTAGCTCTTTCAGCGATAGACTTGTATTGTCATCTAAGCTTGTTCTTACATCCTCTCTATGGGGCCTAACGCTCTGTTATGTTTATCTTTATTTTTGGAAATAACAAAGTGACACAGATCTATGTCTGGAGTATATGGTGGCTGGGGCATAGTTATAGTACTGTTTTTTACCAAACTTTCACGAACAAAGAAGAGTAGGCAGGTGCATTATCGTTGTGCAAAAGGCATGAACTGTTTTGTCACAAATCCGGGCGTTTTAATTATGATTGCTTCACGCAAACAGCGTTAAACTTGCAGGTAATCCTCTAGTAAAAACCGTTCAACTTTGTGGCAAGAATTCGTGATGAACAATGTCATCAATATCGAAGAACACAGAGAGCATGGAACAAAAACACAAAAGAACCTTTACTCGACTGAACTTGTCGAGACTTTCTTGGTCTTGGCGATCCAGAATGACTCCAATGGAATGATTAGACCTTATTTTTGAGGTAATATCACCCAAGGTTTTTACCAGTTATAACATGTTACAATAATTTTGTATCCTCGTTGACTTTATTTATAAACTCCTATGCAACTTCCATTCGCCGCTGTTTTTGTTCAAACTCAACAATCTTTTAAAAAGTTTTGCTGTTTCATATTCAAAACGTTCAAAAAGATTTCATGGCATGTACCAATTGATATTCCAACGTCTTCAGCACCTTCTCCCATCGCAATACGTCGATCTTCATAACCATTTCTTTCAACGTTTAACTTTTTCATCGTTTAATGCTGAGCTGGGCGTACGGAGCGTCCCTTATCTTCAATGTCTTCACGGCCATCTTTGAAACGTTTATACCGCTCGTAACACTTCATTTACTCATATTAGACTCACCATAGGCCTTTATTAAAATGTTGTACACTATATTTAATTATTCAAACAAAATTTGATGCAAATTCTTTTATTCATTTTTTCAACAAACAAAATTTTGCTAAGATTTTAAAAGCTTAGAAGCTTCTACTTAAAAATTAACCAAAGTGTTACAGCTAGAAATTTAATTATACTTCAGGAGCGTTAGTATCAAAATAATATAACAAATTTGCCAATCGTACTCTTCAAACACACCTCGTACTATGTTCATTAATTTCAGAGGTTAATAACTCTCATTGTTGATATTGTTGTTTTGACTCATGTACATACATTCTAAAAGCGCTAATACAATCTGAAGTTCAATAACGTACACATTAACTTTATATTGTACTTAAATGACTCAAATTAAAGGATTTTTTCTTCACTCTTAAAAGGAAACAATATCATCTCTAAATGAAAAGCTTTCCTAGAGATGTACTCAACAAATTCTAAACATAAACTTTGGAATAATATTTATTTGTTTTGTTACAGGTGAGGCTATATTTTGTAACAGAAGAGCAGAACGCTATATATTTTGTTATGATAGACTTAACTATGGTGTTTATAACAATATATATTGCTATTATTGCGTTTGAATACATGAAACGGTGTCGGTTTAGTGAATTCATTGTCAACCATTAATAACAAATACCTTACCCACTGGAATCATCCTCCAAACATACATTTTCAGAGAACCTTGAGCTGTTCACAGTACAATTCCAATGCTACAAGGATGAGTGCTCTAAGGTTCTGGCATAGAAAACTAGTTTTTGCTGGAAAGAATGTCGAATAAGCTTTGTTTTATACATTTATTGGGAATTATCATATTTATTCAAAATATTGCCATACGCTCGCATAAATTTGTTTTACACACATGGAACATTTCAATGAAACCACTTCAACAGTGATTCATAAAGACCGCATAAATAATCTTCATTAGATTGTCGGAAGAGGCAGTTTTGATTCGTGATTTATAGAACATTGAGTCGATCCTAACTTGTAGCTGGTAAATCTAACAAATCTGTAATTTTTAATCTATTTATGTACCGTGAGCCATCTGATAACCAAGCGCTTTAGTGAAATAATCCAGGAAAGACGGAGTATTATAAAATTATTTACAGTGAATGTGACAAAGAATTTACTTCAATGAAATATGTATAAACAATTGAAAAATATAAGTTGCAACTAATGATATATGTTCATCTACAAGTAAATGTGATGAAATATATTTAGCAAAGATTACTAAAAGAAACTACTCATAATGTAAGTGACACATTTATACAACATTAAGAAAGCTAATTAATGTTTTATGTCGTATTGTATACTAATGATAGTATATTGTTTTCAATAATTGCACATTTTAACGCTCTTTATATACATTGAAATTGTTTGGATGAAGAGAAATGTATTTTTTTGCAACGGCGTTAGAGCATTTATAACTTTCCAAATATATTGATTTACCTTAGTTCGTGTTTCGAATAATTTTAAATTCCACAACCATTTCCACTTTACTTTATAAAAATGTAAACGTTTACTTTAAACGGTTGCACCTTTTTATTTACAAAATAAAGAGTAAAATAAAGATTGGTAAATAGGCGAAGAGTAATAAAACATTCGAGTAATGGGTAACTCAGCGGTATGCGAGTAATGACTCCCTAAGCGGATTACTGTATTTAGTAATTACTGAATGTACAATGATTGACCACATTTCACTGGTCAATCAATAATAATCAAAGAATTATTGGACTAAAACATCTTAGGATTTAAAAAATGTTGTATGCACACCGCACTAAAATTAACTTGCACTTTCCCTCAAGCCACATAATATGGTGCTTTTCATGTTTACAAATGTGTAATCAGAGAGACTCGTATATAATAAATACTGAGGCAATATATTAGTTTATCTAACGGGTTTGTTGTATAAAGTTTACAACACTTTTCTAACAATCAAGTACGGTGGTGAGACAATACAGTTGTGTATTTCTAATTGCATTTCACAAAAAAACCTGTGAGTTTAGACATTTAATTCACCTAAGATAACCTAAAATATTGAAATTATTTAAATGATAAAACATTGAAACGAAATTCAATGATTTGAATGTGCCTCTCACATTGGATGGAATTTATGTAAGAGATTGGTGAATATACTAAATATTTGTATTGCTCTTGCGGTGTTCGTGGCAAATGCCTCACAAGCACCTCAAGTACATGTGGCAATGATTGGCTTGCAGAATACGTACAATTATGTAACTGATTTTTTAGTTTCTTAGGGAACATTTGTAGAAAAATGTTGCAAGAACGTATAAGCCATTTAGTTGATAAGTTTTGTTTTCGTAAAATATTGAAGGGGTAAACTATAAATAAAATCTATCGAAGATGAGTATTTGAAATGTAAGTAGCTAGAGTACAGAATTATTGTAGTATATCCGGCTACCATAGTACGAGAAATATCATTGCAAGCCTGGTCGTTTCACTTTATTATCTACTATTAATATAAAAAGATCTCAATTAACAGTTTTAAACTAGTGGTATCGCGAGAAACCAATCTTCTATTAATTTATGTGTAGATTAAAGAATAGCGCCCAGGTTTAAGTGCATTAAACGACAATTTATTTGCCATAACTTAGGTTTGCAATGATGTGTCTTTATTGTAAAATTATCAATTTCTTTGGGGGAAAATCCTGCTATCCATGTCTATATGTAATCATGGAAAAGGTTACCATTCAGTGGTATAGTTAAAACAAAATACGGAATATAACTTGATTGTGCCATCTTGATAATTGTCCTTTTTAAAATTTTATTACTATCGATTATTGAATGATTTGAAAGGATATCGTGCCTTTCACATCTGTATGTGTCACAAAGTAGCCATGCAAGTCGACATAGCTGTTTTGCACAGGAAGTGTAGCCTTCTAAGTAGGCATTAGGTGCTTATCTACCTCTTTCTCAGACTGAAGCTTACAGATTCTTGCAGGCAGGTATACATCAGGATCTATTTGTTCAGGCAAAGTTTGAGCTTCAACCAAATGGTTTTGTCCAACTTCGTTCTAATCGGTGAGTCTTATGAGAAGGAAAGCATAAGATGATCACACTGTTTTCTCTGCAGCATTGATAAACTCAATACTTTTAGTGTGCTTAGGAGCAAAAGAACTGGCTTATTCTTTGAAGAATGATAAAACTCGAATAATCTTTTTAAACCAGACCAGAATCTTCTTCTTACTAATCCGCCCACTTTTATTGTATTATCCTTAGCTTAATATCTTGAAGGAGAATTATCCATCAGATGGGGGTTTTTCCATGGTTCTCCGAAAGACGAATATGGGGTACATCAAATTGCCTGCAGCGCTATTACATCTTTGCACTGTTACTACTGCGCTCAGCGGAGCTCAAGCAGCTTACCTGATTTTGCCATCCGAGGTTAGGCGGCTTGTTTAGAATGGTAGAAATTCCTGTTTTATCCACGTTGTATATATTCCATGGTGAAAAGCTGTGTTTGTCGCAAATGGATTGGAGAAGAGTGAAAAACTCATTCATAACAATGTTGTTGTAGCTTTTTGTCTTCTGCTAAATACGTCTTTCCGGGGTTTCTCAAGGTACGTTGTGGATGTTTCACATAAACAAACTGTAAAGACACTCATTTCCAGTAATTATTGTCAGTGTTATTAAAATTATGAGCAATATCGTTTTTTTGCAAGCTGAGAGGCGAGTTTTCATAGTTAGGACATTTTTACTCCAAATAGCATATTTTTCTATTGATAGGCTATTGGCATTTTGTTTTTTTTCTCTTGATCAGCAGTTACAATTTGTTTAAATTTACTCAAACCTTTCTACCCACAGCAAAGACTTATGAACTCCACCTTCTAACGTAGTTTGAGGAACTGTATGCATTACCAATGGCTTTTTAGAACCCATTGTGACATTTCTTGGATTGCTGCAGCACATTCTTTTGTGAGCAGTTTTGGCGATTTCTTTTTCTCTTGTATTTTTCTTCACTAGGCATTGCTCCACCTAAAATTAAAACTGTATGAAAATAATTGAAGATCTATGAAATATATAGAAAAGCATATAATATTATTAACAACAGGTTATTAATCGGGATAATACTAATTATTAGAAAAATTGAACATGATGAGTAACGTATCTCATATTGTCTAATGTGATAAAATATACAAGATAAAATATTTGTGGCTTATTGGGTATGAAACGTTTGATATACTGAAAATAAAATATGTAAGAACACTCATTCAGTTAAAAAGAAAAACACTTAAACTATGAGGATGAACTGCCAGATCGGATATTTGATCACTTTTGTTTAAATTAATTTTTAAAATAAATAACTTAAAACTGTTTTCAGTAATACACCTTAATGTTAATAAAAGTTTGTAAATGATTATAGACCGTCAAAATAAACTGAACAAGTGAATTTCAATTTAATCGCGCAGGAATGTGAGGTGTCCTAAAACCGGGAATTTCCCGTTTACATCCGACGACCATCACCTGGGATCTTCCCGCCTATGTCCTCCTTCTGCCATTCCGATTTCGGCCGACCACGCCATTTTGAAGGAATGTGACTCGTTACGCGTTATGAGAGAACCGGAGCTTTTTGCCAGAACAGAGCATTTCATAACTAGGTGAACGTTGTTTTCAGCGTTAATCCACCTTCTATCATATTTCTGTGCTTTTGTTCAATCTCTGTAACATGTTTGGGTCTCAGACAAAGACCCAGGGAAGACCTCTTGGCACCTTTTTTTGCAATATTTCCAACTACGTAGAAGGTAATTTTTGGAGTATTTCGAAGGCATTTGCTCCTTCCTGCACATTATATACATAATATATATATATATATATATATATATATATATATATATATTATGTATATTTATATATAAATATATATATATATATATATTTATATATAAATATATATATATTATGTATATTTATATATAAATATATATATATATATATATATTTATGTATATTTATATATATATATATATATATATATATATATATATATATATATATATATATATATCATGACTTTTGAATTAGTCGAATGAAACATTTTTATAAATATGCTTTATAGAAACACTTAAAAGAACAATTTATGTATTGATTATAAGTTCAATTAAAATATTTTACTTACAAAAGCACTTCATTTGTAGACTCAAACGTGTATGTATTAAACCTATTAAATTCATTCGCAATTAAATGGTTAAACTAATATAACATTTTTGTATTTAAATATTATCAATCGCAATACATTGCACTACAAAACTCTGACACGTACATACAAGAATACACCCACCGGCTTGAAACTTCTACAGAATAACAGTAAAAATGACTGACTCTCCAATATGATTTCCCAGAAAATGATTACCTTATGTATGTATACAAATTATTTAATTAAAACAGTTAAAAACATTCTATTAAATATGAATTTGGTATAGGAATGTATATGAATTAATCAGTTAAATGTAACAAGAAAACTTCTATCAAAATTTGTATAAAATATTTGGGATAAAAATTGCTTTAATTTATATAACAAGTTTTATATGGTTTTAAACTAATAATTCCAAACATTCATCGGCTTACCTTTCCTCAGAAATCCAGGGAGAATCCATCTCTGTAGATGGAAACCACTTCAATAATCTATTTTTGTCCCGAGCAGACACAATCACCAAATCATGCAGGCAGGGACAGAACAATCTATTGACAATTGGTGAAGCAGAGTTGATAATACAGTTTGGAGCGTGTATTCCAACTATAGATAAGATCACTATGGCGGCTAGTCCTAGTAATCAATTTAACATCCAAGTATGTCTGTATAATGCTGCAACATTTAAATTACAAATACTCTTAGAAATGTATTTCGTTTAAGTAAGTTTTAGCGAAATGAAATGAAAATACGTATTTTACATGTACTCTACCAGTCTTGTAAAAGCTAATTGTGGGTAGTAGAGATAGTGGGGAATAATAAAATCGACAGCTACATGTAATATAACTATATATCTGGGAACGTTGTAAAGGTAAGGTTGAGAAGAAATCCGGTTCTTTCACATATTTATATTTCCAACTACAATAATACACTTCTTAATACCTAATATATTATAAATGCTTCTTTGTGTCAAACGCAATGTTGAGGAATTTCTGACATTTAACGGATAGGTCACACAGTGAGAAGGCTTGTCCAAGGAATGGATCGAAATGTTGGTTTTGTCGAAAGATGACTGTAGTATGAATATGTGAATCGTTGGATATATGAATTTTATTTTAATTTTGTACAAATTATGAGTTTTTGAATTTAAAAAATAAATAGGCGATACAATATACATCGTTGGAGATAGTATATTTTATTTTATTTGACAGGAAACCAGAGTACTGGTTCGATAAAACATCTCTTAAGAGAAATTCGAATAGATATGTTTTCAACAAAAATCAATTTCAAAATACAATTAACTTATTTCACAGTTTACCATGACTTTGAGACATGTATTTATATACTTCGTAAATCTATGCTTAAGTTGCGAGAGGGAAACTAAAGTTTTAGCAACAAGCTTTGCTGTAACTGAACGCTGCTCTCGAAGTTAAATGTAGTTAATGGACTTTGCTACTGCTTTGCTTCCCTATGCTAATCACTCTAATAGGTTCATGTCAACCTTATAATTTTATTCAATTATGGAGTTTATAAATTTTAATTTATTGTCTGAAAGAAATTACGCAAACTGTGGAAGGATATCACGAATTCTATGTTCACAAAACTATTTCACTTCCAACTTCACAATATTATATCCCTTTCCGTTCAGAGCGTGTTGAGTATGTTCGGGATTACATGTCAGTAAAAACGAACATGTAATCCTTTGGCAAGTTAGTACTGGTAGTTTTAAATTGTTAGGAAGGCAGGTTGACTGCCTTGAATTGATTAGAACTTGTCTTGTTGCGACTATTGTTCTCCTTGTTTGATACAGCTGGACCAATGAGAGAACACCGCGGAAGTCCTGCAAAGTTGATTGGAAAGGGAAGTATTTAAGCGCCCGCTCATAATTCTCGCCCTTCTTTTAGTCATTTTAGTGAGTTAAATTGATTACAGTTCGCCGTATTTCTTAATTTTTTTCCGCGAGAGATTTTGAGGTAAGCAACAAATTTGTTGTACTTTTTATTGAAATTGTCTTCCAGATCTGATGCTAAATTAATTTTGTTGTCTTTTTTATAGGAAAAATTTAAATTCATAGATAATACAGAGCAATCTGCATAATTAATTCTCGATGAACAACAGAACATATTAGAATCATTCAAGTTACATTTGGTTCATACTTGCAAGAAAAGTGTATTAAAATTTAACTTTGTTAATAACTTTAATTGAGATTTGGAAAAGTAGTAATTTATTAATATTTAATTGGAACTGTTTTATTGTGAATTATTAACTTGAAATTAATTGAACATTAATGATTGTTTGAGAGAGTTGTAATCTGAATTGCAGAGTCTTGAAAGTTAAGGTTCAACTAGTGGAAAGAGAAGTTTAAATTTTTATTTTGAATTTTGAGTGAACTTAGAAGTGAACATTTTTATTTTCAAGTGGTATTTGATTTTTATTTTAAAAACTACATTATTGTATTTTAGAAGAGAGCTCCGATTTTAGTTTGATATATTTGATTAATATTTGTTATTTCTTGCCAAAGGATCTTTTAAATTTACTAAAAGGTTTGTCAATTCTTTGTGGAAAATAGAGCGATGAAAATTATGAAACGTTGAACTTATTAATTTTCCAGTTTAAAATAAATCCATTGCTTTTTATTTAGAACTGTGATTTTTATTTTAGACAAACCAGATAATATTTAATAGTTAACATATTTAGTAATAAATTGTACTGAATATTCACTAGGGGCTTACTAATCAAAAAATATTTTATATCGTCTTTTATGTCTCATTGACAATTTAAATATTAATACTCTGGAATATTAATATCTACAACCGAAGTCGTTATACATGTCTTACTTATTTGGTTCGAGCGTTTTTTGATGGGAAATGTTAAGGACCAATGAGGATCATTCAAACATTACCTTGAGAACTCTGAACTCCATTCGATGAGAGAAAGACTCGATGCATTTTATGCTCCTAAAGAAAGATTTTGAAAGATGTTTTGAACGCTTTTTCAAACATAATTTTGAGAAGTAAAAAGGCAAATGACAGAAACAAAGCTATTGAACTTAAGAAAGCATTGACAATTTGTTTACTACTAGTGATACAATGTCACTTTCTGAAACATTTCAATGTTGCCTTGAAATTACTTCTAATCGAATAACTTGACATAATGGAGGCTTATGATATTATGATATAGATGCGCCCTTACAATATATATTGAAGTATCAATGAAGTAATTTGTTATTATTTATAGTATATCCATATTCTTATTTCTATTAACACATTAATGATCCAATATGAGTATTTCAACAAATATTTTTATTCAAACTGGATCAAACTGGGAAGTGATATATATAGTTAGTTAGTTAGTGTTTAGTTTCATTAATTATATATATATATATATATATATATATATATATATATATATATATATATATAAAGCCTACAATCTAGTGTCTCTGATAATTAGTAGATATATCAGATCAGTCATAGTATGGATTGGTATATTTATGTTTTGTTATTCTAAATTCCTTTATATTTGTTACTGAAATCTCTAAAAATATCATATAAATTTGTAGAGATAAATTAAATGAGACACTAGTTACAGTCTGCTTGGTCGACGTTGACTTCATGTTTAAGGTGTATAAATCTGTTAGGACTGGAACCCGATTCGAAGGAAGTTCCAAGGGAAAATTAAACTCAAATAATACTGGGATAAGTATATGTGGTAACAATTTACGTTACACTTCCCAACATACTAAGGCGTATAGCCTTGTGTCCACAATCGCCTGTTTATAAACTGCACTTTTAACATTTATTTATTTATTTATTTTATTTATTTATTTGTATCAACGGTTACACCATTTCCATTCAATGACAAATTATAGACTCAAGAATACTTGACTACTTACTTATTAATTATATTATATAAAAGAGAACTTACCAAGATAGTCTAAATAAGTGACAGATACATTGATAAGAATATCAAAAACAACTAAAATCCATATCAATAACGAGTAAATTAAATAATAACAAAAAGCAACTAACAATTGGACATAAGTTACGATCAGTTTTAGGAGAACTTTCCCACTTTTGAATTTCTGTATGTGGCCCTTTAAAGGCGCCACCAAGCACTTTATTCTGCCCCGAACTAACCGAATTAGTAAAGTTCCACACAGGACCAAACAATTTCACTTAATTTTGTGACCCTATAAAGGCGCCACCTATCACTTCTCACCATATACACTGCCCAACCAATCTACTTATGTTGTTACACTAAAAAAAAAAAAAAAAAGAAAGCATCAAATTTAACAGTGTATAAATAAATAAGTTAGAAACGATAACAATAATAATAATAATAACAATAATAATGATATTTTAACAATAATAAATAGATAAAAATTCAATAATTTGATGTGTGTGAGAAATTTAACAGTGATAAAAATAAATAAGTTAACAGCAATATAAATAATTTAAACAATAACATAACATATGACAATATTTAATAATAACTATATAAGCAACAACAATGACTAATTAATCTACAAATCTCAAACTTAGATGCGAACTGGACGCAATAAATAATGTTAATAAGTGCATGATATGGTAAACATATGATCAAGACTAATTGGTACACAATAACAAGTAAGAATAAATAGTAGTAAGTAGTTTATAACTTAAAAAGTCTTCTTAATGATGATTCGGAATCAAAGAAGAAATCATATCCCAGTCCCGAAGACAGTGCATTTCCTCTTCTTTGGAGTCTAGGCAGACAACTATGGTAGGCGTAGGATGTGGAATACTGGTGACGAAAAAACAAGTCTCGAGATCTGGTTGATCCAGGGATGCGGAAACTAATCCTTGAAAGAAGATCATCACAGTCAACCTGCCCAGTGAGAAGTTTACGCAGGAAGACAGCATCAGCAAGTTGTCTTCGCACAGAAAGGGACAACAGCCCAAGAGACTCTGCTATTGTGTCAACAGGTGCTGCCATATAATCATAGCCCAGCCTAACTCCTATTATCCGCAAAAAGCGTCTCTGGATCTTCTCTAATCGATCTGTATCATCAACTTGATAAGGGGGGGGGGTTGAGCTGTAACATTTTACAAAGCTCGTCATAGTGGTCATCTGACGTGAAATCAAGGTTTTGGAAGAATTGAAAGATATTTATTGTCCGCATTTTAAAATGTTATATAGTACTTTAGACACAAATGGTGAGAGTGAGATATCCCTGTAACTATTTATGTATAATGAGACGAGGACCAGTACCAAACAATTTTTGTCAGTCATTGCATGTGTCCATCTCCAATTCCATCATAATTAATTTTTTACTACTTATTATCCCCTTTTGGATGACATTTATTTATCTATTAACGTAACCGCTTTAAGGGAGCCCACAATGAGCAGTGCCACTCGCACATACATTTCGTTATGTCTTCTGTCTTCTAAATCACAACTGATTTATAGTGACATAACATTACAACCATGCAAGTCAAACACACAAGATAATATACCGTCTAGGTTCCCTAACAAAGAAAATGAGCTGACAACTTTTAGTCAACCAGTGAGTTTTTCCTGGTCGACTCGTTCATAACATTTGTGATTTATGAGCTTCCCACTACATATTATGCAAAACACTCCTCCCCCCCACAAACGTCCAAACCTTTTGACTAATCTGCTTTGTTTATTTTTGAGGGTTAAACATGTCTTCTCATTTTTACATTTTATGTGAGAAGCCAGAATAAAAGTCAGTTTATGTGATAGGTCTAATATGTTGTTTAATTGGTCTGTACACCATTGTAATGATACTTTTCCATGTAGCAGAGTTAGGTTCATTATACATTTGAACATATATGTTCAGCTATGTGGTTCCCATTTGATTTACAAACAAAGTCTAATGCAAGGGATATATAGGGTTTTTCATTTTGGGCGGGTAGATGTTGGCAGCATGTGGCGGCCATGTTGTTTTGGTGTCAGCTGTTTCATTAGTGTATTTTTGTTCAGTGAGTGCTGCCATTTTATGACAAGTTACACGATTGAGCAGCATGTTCAAATGGTTAAACTTAATGTTTAAAATGAGTAATTGTTAAAACGTTACGTGCGTTGCGACCATTTACGGCAGACGTGAAGGCCTTTCAATGTCAACTCTTCAACATTTGGTAGCTAAATTCGAGGAGACCGGTTCGGTAAACAACCAGCCTATACCCAGACGTGAAATGAACAGCAGATCTATCGAGAACGTCGCCGCTGTCCGTGAAAGTGTGCAGAGGAACCCGAGGTCAATTCCTCGCCATGCACAAGAACTCGGCCTTTTGCAATCTTCAACTTGGCGACTTTAGCGTCTAAGATTTAGCGCTGCATCCGTGCAAACTGTAACTGACCCCGGAGCTCAAAGTTTATGACCATATACCACGCCTTTTGTTCGCCGAGTGGGCTTTGGAGCGTTTTGAAGAGGACCCTAGTTTCGGCCGAAAAATTATGTTCAACGACGAAGCACATTTCTGGATGAGTGGCTATGTTAACAAGCCTAACTGCCGTATATGGGACAACGCCAACTCATATGATGTTCACCAGGTAGCGATGCATCCACATAAAATTACTGTTTGGTGCGGATTTTGAGCTGGCGGAGTAAGTGGTTCATATTTTTATGAAAACAACGTTGGTGAGGCCATCACCGTAATTGGCAAATGCTACAGAACGACGATAACGGATTTATTTGGGCCCAAGTTGAACGACATGGACGTACTCGACATGTGGTTTCAGCAGGACAGCGCTACGTACATCACAGCGAACGACAACGTGAATATTTTGCATGAGCGATTTGAGGGTCTGGTTATCTCAAGGTGACGGAGGTGACGTGAATTGGCCACCAAAATCGTGTGATTTGTCGCCTCTAAACTTTTATGGGGTTTTCTGAAGTCTCAGGTCTATGCCAATAGGCTTTAATGAACCGATGAACTTAAGATCAACATAACCCAGGCCATCGTTCAAATTCAACCCGATTTATGTGGCAGAGTAATTTAAAATTGGACAACTCGAATCCATTGTAAGAAACTGTGGTGGACATTTAAACGATGTCGTATTCCATACATAATGGCATATATGGGACTTCCATATGAAAAATAAATTTCGTTAATATATCATACACAGCTTGTTTTAATTCATCTCATCATCTACCCGCCCAAAATAAAAAACCCTATAGTTACGTCTTAATGACCAGTGTTATATAATTAGTTAATCTTGTACAGGGTGTCGGGCTTATTTTCGTCCCAATACACGACTGTGTTTTATGAGTTCGTCATAATATTTGGCATGTTTGTAAATACTTGATTTTGCTATATACATTTGAATACCAGCTTTGGACATAAACTCACCGGCCTAATTAACTGCACTTAAAATCACTTCATTATGAAATCTTTTTGGTGTAAGCCATTATTACCAGCTGCACGCAGAATAACACAAATTGTCAGGGTATTCAAATAATTCTATGCCAGCTCAGGGCTTTACTCTTAAGGAAATTATTGTTTAACAAAAAAAGTTTCTACTCCCTTGAGGTATTCCACTCTCCTGCTAATACAACGTTATATTATTGAACTGTCGTAATTAATTTTTCATTATGTTACTTGTTTTATAATATGCTTATATTTGTACTATATTATCCATTCTTGTGACCTAAAACAATTTTTTGAACGGTTAATTACTGACCAGATAATTTTCTTCATACGTCATATTTCAAGACGTATTTGTTTTGCAAATCTAAAAGACAGAGACAAATATTAAATCTTTGCCTTAAAAATTAGTATTTTAAGTTTAGCCAAGGTGTTCTTATTTTTATTGTTTGGTTTCTAATATCATTAAGATTCTCAAAACCTGTTTTATCCAATAATTTCAGTTCGTTCACTGCTTCCTGAGCCGGATAAACTGTTTCGAAAATTATAAAAAAGCCAAAATATGTCTCACATTGGTTTTTATTGCTTTTATGTAATACATGTATATATATATATATATATATATATATATATATATATATATATATATATATATATATATATATATATATATATATATATATAAGTAGATATGAATATGGCGGTCCTAGGACACTTTTGGGACAGTCAGAAAATCAATGTAAAATACTGTCCATTGAACCATAAACAAATCTGAGAAATCAAACAGGAAATCACGAATGTTAAATAACCGAATCTATATCTGTTTTACTGTTCATTGTAGGCTTCTAATTTCTTAAGCTGTTTTAATGAAAAAATCCAGAAATCTTCGAAATCTTTATTCCACGAAGTTAATTGTAACACAGTCTTTATCTTTAATAGTCTTGTTTCCAGTAACAACCAAGTGTAATTTTTCATTTTTGTTCAATTCTTTAATCTTTTTTTCATCCAAAACAGTCAAATAGGTAAGAAAGGAGGGTTGCTATGCTACTTTTCAGCTACCTGTAAAAAATCTACTTTTTTTGCAAAATGTTGCTAGAATTCTACTAAATTTAGCAAAGTTTTACTAAAATTACTGCATTTTTGTTCAAAATGTTGAGTTAAAAGATTTCAGCTACTTTTAAAGATAGTGAAAAAAAGTTAGAAAATTGTACTAATTTCGGCAAATATTAACAAATTTAAAAAAATCCTAATTAAAAAATTTTTGCTATATAAATGGAAGCTGAAAATAAAATCTGTGCTACTGAAAAAATATATTCCTTAACAGAACTCTTAGGAAATAAGAAAAAAACCTACTAACGAACGCTTCGGATTATGGCTTTTAAACGAGAATTTACATAACGACAATCTGATTACGAACATTGGAGACTTAAACTACGTAGAAAACGAAGAAAGAATGGGGAAATTTAAAAGAATTACAGAACCATTTTGCGATAATATTATGGTTTTTAAAATAACAGATTCTACAGATCTGGAAGGAAAGCTGTTGAAAAAAGACGTTTGTGGCTCCTTTAACAGTTATTTGAGGAGTAAATTTTCTAGATTTCCACTAGCAAAACACGGCGTAAAAGCGAAATTACCGCAATTACTAGATTCTAATACAATAACAATAAAAGGAGTTAAACAGATTATAAGACAAGATTTTAAAAAGATCGCGAAAAAGTATAAAAAACCAGTAGCTGTTCCGTACAAAATAGAGTTAGCGGACGTAAAATTATGAACATTATTGGAAGAACTACCAGAAATCTTAGAGCAATTAGCTGTAGAACACTATTATTTGCTAGATTTGGACATAACACAAGACTTTGCCGGTATCTTTAACAAAGAAGAAATGACAGAGTACTTGACAACAAATTACAATTTTTGCAGACAGAAAGACGTTAAAAATAACTGTAAGATCATTGTAGATAACGATAAAACCGTTGGAAAGGACTGTTTAACCTGGATAAATTCTAACTCCAGGGTCAAAATCTACAATAAGTTCGTGAGCCAAATGACCAGCCCAGGAATTAACAAAATTTTAGGTAACAACGTAGTAAACTTCGTAAACTGTTCAGACAAAAGGTTAAAAGAGACGTTCTCTAGCGAGTTAGCAAAAAACAACGGAATTACAAGATTAGAAGCAACAATTTACAATTATGTAGACGAAAAATTTCCAAAATGATAGAGAATTTGATCCACTGGACGACTGTATAAGTTTATTAAAACAAAGCAGGAAGTATTTTTAAAAAAAAACGCTCCGTTCTATTCGGTATCTCTAGCTAAAATGTGGAGAAAAATAACGGACCAGTTTAAAAAACAGTTGCTGTCTCGTTTTTAACGACGTTTTACAGTTTGTTTACTGGGGGAACATAAACACTAAAAAATTGACAGGAATACAGGTAAAACTGCCAGAAAATACAGAAAACAGGAGGAAAATGGTTGCCTACGCTATATCCGCGTTCAGTTTTAATCTTTTACCGGTTAATTTGGTCTATGTTAAAGAACATAAAAACGACAAAAAATCTGGTAAAAATTAAACAAAAGTGCTATTTAAAAAGCGGGAAAAACATATTTTTCTAAGTCTAATACCTTGTTTTCTACGGTTCCGAAAGAGGTTAATCTAGAAGAATTAGGGCTGATAAAGACGACAAACGTCGAGCCTTATATCTGTCGAAAAAGAACTTAATATTACCAATAAATTACTTCCAAATTCCCTCGAGAAATTGACACTTTAAACGTCGTGTTTTTAAAAAGTATTAAAAAAAGGGAACAAGAATTAAAAGAACTTGACATGGAAACAAGAAAAAGAATATACCTAGAAGAAACTGTTAAAAGAACAAGAAAAATATAAAAACTGTATAGAAAAAGATAAAAAAATTAACGAAATAGAGAACAGTTTGATCGGTTACTTTTCGAAACAATGGAGTGATTTATCGACTAAAGGAAACTATAAAATTTCGGCATTTGTGGTCAATAATAAAGCAAGATTTAGCTATGTCGGCGTTTTAGCAGAAAAAGATGTCAATTAAAGCTGTTTATTTTATTTAAAGGACCTTTTAAAAATAAGTTTATCGAATTGAACAATAATAAAGAAAAATTTAACGAAAGAAGGGTTTATTTTGATCCCGTACAACGGTTTAAAATATTGTCTACTATCCGATTAATAAACCAATTATAGAGATAAAAACAGACGGTTTAACTTCTTTTAACGGTCATACATTTCCCTAAAATTGTTACACACTAAACGCTTTAGATATTTTTACAAATAAGGACGATATTATTTACAAAGAAGAAGACAGAAATTGCGCTAAAAATCTTAGAATGGACAAGATAATTGGAGATATTAAGGTAAAAAATTGTAAAAGATTAGAAGATTTACAAGAAGGATTAGAACTACAAATAACTGCTTTATCTACAATAATTTATAGAAAAAACCGAAAGATATATCTTAAAATTCGAAAATGTAGAAGATTGTTACATTTCTAATTACTGGCTAGAAAAAGAAGTAAAAGATAGGAATATTGATCTAAATTACAAATTAAAAAATAAAGTTAGACAAAATTTAAAACAAAATCCAAACAAACATGCAGAAAGGTTTGTATTTGTTGGGTAAAATTAGTCCAAAATGTTAAAAAGAATAGAAAGACGTGTTTAGAATTTTAAATGTTGTCTTAATCCACTACCATACTTAGAACTTCTAAATCTGTATTTATAGAGTCTTCCTCCAGAAATATTTTGTAAATCGTTAGAATCTACATCAATTGTGCTGTTAAAACAACTTGTTTAATAATCTCTAATATTTTATCTTCGTCTTCTGTATCTAATGTAAAAGAATCTGATTCTGTATTGTTTAAAATATTTACAGAGCTTTTTACTATTTTTTAAACTGTATTTCTACGAGTTCTGGCTTATATTTTTCATCTAGAAAATTTTATAAACTTGCTCTTAAATTCTTAAAATCTGTCTCGACATTTTGTATTAATTCTAAAATTTTAATTATTTCTTTCTTCTTTCGATTTTATCTTTTTCGCTTTGTAATAATGTTAGTGCTCTATCCATTTATTAAGAAAAAAATTTGGAACGCGGAACGTGAACGTGAACGTGGAACGTGGAACGTGAACGTGGAACGTAGAACGTGGAACGTAGAACGTGGAACGTGAACGTGGAACGTAACAAGAACGTAACATGAACGTAAATTTTGTGTTTTTACGTTTAATTTAACGTGATTTTACATGTAAATTCGTGTTTTTAAACCTAAAAACACGAATTTACATGTAAAATCACGTTAAATTAAACGTAAAACACCAAATTTACTTTTATGTTACGTTCTTGTTACGTTCCACGTTCACGTTCCACGTTCTACGTTCCACGTTCACGTTCCACGTTCACGTTCACGTTCCGCGTTTCCAAAATTTTTTTCTTAATAAATGGATAGAGCACTAACATTATTACAAAGCGAAAAAGATAAAATCGAAGAAGAAAGAAATAATAAAATTTTAGAATTTAATACAAAATGTCGAGACAGATTTTAAGAATTTAAGAGCAAGTTTATAAAATTTTCTAGATGAAAAATATAAGCCAGAACTCGTAGAAATACAGTTTAAAAATAGTAAAAGCTCTGTAAATATTTTTAAACAATACAGAATCAGATTCTTTTACATTAGATACAGAAGACGAAGATAAAATATTAGAGATTATTAAACAAGTTGTTAACAGCACAATTGATGTAGATTCTAACGATTTACAAAATATTTCTGGAGGAAGACTCTATAAATACAGATTTAGAAGTTCTAAGTATGGTAGTGGATTAAGACAACATTTAAAATTCTAAACACGTCTTTCTATTCTTTTTAACATTTTTGGACTAATTTTACCCAACAAATACAAACCTTTCTGCATGTTTGTTTGGATTTGTTTTAATTTTGTCTAACTTTATTTTTAATTTGTAATTTAGATCAATATTCCTATCTTTTACTTCTTTTTCTAGCCAGTAATTAGAAATGTAACAATCTTCTACATTTTCGAATTTTAAGATATATCTTTCGGTTTTTTTCTATAAATTATTGTAGATAAAGCAGTTATTTGTAGTTCTAATCCTTCTTGTAAATCTTCTAATCTTTTACAATTTTTTACCTTAATATCTCCAATTATCTTGTCCATTCTAAGATTTTTAGCGCCAATTTCTGTCTTCTTCTTTGTAAATAATATCGTCCTTATTTGTAAAAATATCTAAAGCGTTTAGTGTAACAATTTAGGAAATGTATGACCGTTAAAAGAAGTTAAACCGTCTGTTTTTATCTCTATAATTGGTTTATTAATCGGATATAGTAAGACAATATTTAAACCGTTGTACGGGATCAAAATAAACCCTTCTTTCGTTAAATTTTCTTTATTATTGTTCAATTCGATAAACTTATTTTTAAAAGGTCCTTTAATAAAATAAACAGCTTTATTGACATCTTTTTCTGCTAAAACGCCGACATAGCTAAATCTTGCTTTATTATTGACCACAAATGCCGAAATTTTATAGTTTCCTTTAGTCGATAAATCACTCCATTGTTTCGAAAAGTAACCGATCAAACTGTTCTCTATTTCGTTAATTTTTTTATCTTTTTCTATACAGTTTTTATATTTTTCTTGTTCTTTTAACAGTTTCTCTAGGTATATTCTTTTTCTTGTTTCCATGTCAAGTTCTTTTAATTCTTGTTCCCTTTTTTTAAATACTTTTTAAAAAACACGACGTTTAAAGTGTCAATTTTCTCGAGGGAATTTGGAAGTAATTTATTGGTAATATTAAGTCTTTTTCGACAGATATAAGGCTCGACGTTTGTCGTCTTTATCAGCCCTAATTCTTCTAGATTTAACCTCTTTCGGAACCGTAGAAAACAAGGTATTAGACTTAGAAAAAATATGTTTTTCCCGCTTTTTAAATAGCACTTTTGTTTAATTTTTTACCAGATTTTTGTCGTTTTTATGTTCTTTAACATAGACCAAATTAAACCGGTAAAAGATTAAAACTGAACGCGGATATAGCGTAGGCAACCATTTTCCCTCCTGTTTTTTCTGTATTTTCTGGCAGTTTTTACCTGTATTCCTGTCAATTTTTTTAGTGTTTATGTTCCCCCAGTAAACAAACTGTAAAACGTCGTTAAAAACGAGACACAACTGTTTTTTTAAACTGTCCGTTATTTTTCTCCACATTTTAGCTAGAGATACCGAATAGAACGGAGCGTTTTTAAAATACTTCCTGCTTTGTTTTAATAAACTTATACAGTCGTCCAGTGGATCAAATTCACTATCATTTTGGGAAATTTTTCGTCTACATAATTGTAAATTGTTGCTTCTAATCTTGTAATTCCGTTGTTTTTTGCTAACTCGCTAGAGAACGTCTCTTTTAAACCTTTTGTCTGGACAGTTTACGAAGTTTACTACGTTGTTACCTAAAATTTTGTTAATTCCTGGGCTGGTCATTTGGCACACGAACTTATTGTAGATTTTGACCCTGGAGGTTAGAATTTATCCAGGTTAAACAGTCCTTTCCAACGGTTTTATCGTTATCTACAATGATCTTTACAGTTATTTTTAACGTCTTTCTGTCTGCAAAAATTGTAATTTGTTGTCAAGTACTCTGTCATTTCTTCTTTGTTAAAGATACCGGCAAAGTCTTGTGTTATGTCCAAATCTAGCAAATAATAGTGTTCTACAGCTAATTGCTCTAAGATTTCTGGTAGTTCTTCCAATAATGTTAATAATTTTACGTCCGCTAACTCTATTTTGTACGGAACAGCTACTGGTTTTTTTATACTTTTTCGCGATCTTTTTAAAATCTTGTCTTATAATCTGTTTAACTCCTTTTATTGTTATTGTATTAGAATCTAGTAATTGCGGTAATTTCGCTTTTACGCGTGTTTTGCTAGTGGAAATATAGAAAATTTACTCCTCAAATAACTGTTAAAGGAGCCACAAACGTCTTTTTTCAACAGCTTTCCTTCCAGATCTGTAGAATCTGTTATTTTAAAAACCATAATATTATCGCAAAATGGTTCTGCAATTTCTTTTAAATTTCCCCATTCTTTCTTCGTTTTCTACGTAGTTTAAGTCTCCAATGTTCGTAATCAGATTGTCGTTATGTAAATTCTCGTTTAAAAGCCATAATCCGAAGCGTTTCGTTAGTAGGTTTTTTCTTATTTCCTAAGAGTTCTGTTAAGGAATATATTTTTTTCAGTAGCACAGATTTTATTTTCAGCTTCCATTTATATAGCAAAAATTTTTAATTAGGATTTTTTTAAATTTGTTAATATTTGCCGAAATTAGTACAATTTTCCTAACTTTTTTCACTATTTTTAAAAGTAGCTGAAATTTTTTAACTCAACATTTTGAACAAAAATGCAGTAATTTTAGTAAAAACTTTGCTAAATTTAGTAGAATTCTAGCAAACATTTTGCAAAAAAAGTAGAATTTTTTACAGGTAGCTGAAAAGTAGCATAGCAACCCTCCTTTCTTACCTATTTGATAGTTTGAATGTAAAAAATATCAGAGTAAAATTGAACGGTTTCTTATTATCCAGATGAATTACAAAATTTAAACATTTCAGGAGGTCTTTTCAGAATCATGTATCAGATGTATCAAGATTTTAAGAAAGTTTACTACAAAAATATGGAAATGTATTATAATCCTAAAGAATTTTTAGCGAATAGACCTATTTATGTCATTGATACAACAAAGAGTTTGACAAATATTTCTGCTTCAAAGAACGATATAATTATCAATATGGATTTTCAAAATGCTGTTACAAACGCGATTTGTTATGTGGTTGTGGTTTCTGAGAAATTTTTTTAGCCTATGATGTGATTAAGAACGATATTAGAGAAAATTCAGTAGTTAATGATGTCATATTGTTCTCTTTCATTCCTTCTAAAACTTTAAAAATATACTCTTTCGCTGATGAAAAATCACGATTTCTTCCGGAATAATCTTTGTAATCATAGAAAAAATATCCTAAATAGTTAAATAATAAAATAAAATCATTTCTTTTTATCTCGGTAGTAGAAATATAAACATAAACATTTGCGCTGAAAAATTTATATCTCGGCAGAGTTAGTTCCATACCTTCCATTTATTCTTTTTGTAAAAATGGAAAGAGTATAATGCCAACTGTTACAAGTGTTATAATAGAGGAGAAATTGTTGATAAAAGATTAGTTTGTAGAGATTGTAATTTAATTTTGTATGAAAGACCTAAACCTAAGAAATTTCGAAATAAAACTAACACATTTGAATAATCTGCTTACAAAATTGCAATATGGAGGTAAAAAACAAACACAATTTGTTACAGAATTTAGAAACAGAATAAAAATTTTTTACTTATCTCTTGGAACCGTTGAAAAAATTATTTTCCTTTTCAAAGAATACATTAGGTTTGTAGGTTTAAATACACGCGTTTATTATGAGAAGATTTTACCTATAATCTTTCACTATTTGGACATTGAATTTTACTACGATTTTAAGCCTGAAATCTTTGATGATTTTATAGTACATTTGGAGAAAGTAAATGAAGAACCTCGTGAAAAGAATGCGGTTTTACTCACATTCTCCCCGACTTCTCGAGTGATTGTTAGCAAATTTCATTTTTTTTTTTCCGTTTATAGATTTTTCATTAAGATTTCTGGATTTTTTTCATTAAAACAGCTTATAAATGTAGAAGCAAACATTGAACAGTAAAACAGCTATAGATTCGGTTATTTAACATTCGTGATTTCCTGTTTGATTTCTCAGATTTGTTTATGGTTTCAATGGACAGCATTTTACATTGATTTTCTGACTGTCCCAAAAGTGTCCTAGGACCGCCATATTCATATCTACTTATATATTAAGCCTCAATTTAATACAAAATGCTGGGGGCACCTGATAACTAGCAACTGTGATAACAGTTTTAAGTACAGGTATTTTTAAAGTCACGTCAAACAAATAACAGGGACATAAGTGGCATGCATAAGTGAGTGGCATATTTACATATCAAAGGGTACAGTACCCACAATGCTATGGATATAATGCAATAGATTATAAATAAGTGCAAATATATAATACTTGATACACAATTTTGACTTACTCTGGTGATTATAAAATAAAAAATTAATTAGATTATAATTAATCTATGTGAACGTGTTGTGACAACATTTGAGCAGTAATACTGAACCTACTTATGTAAAGTACGTGATAAATAAGAAAACGAGGCAATTGATCACTAACCTTAAGCAGAAACACGAGTCCAGCAACTTGATAGCTAAATCATTTCAAGACACACAGCTACACACTTCTTGTCTCTCAGACGTCCTCCAGCAATCTCAATCATAGGTGTATCCCGCCGGGTGGAGGGGGTTAGGGGGTTGTAACATCCCCCCCCTTATTGATACAAATATTTAAGGTACATTTTAAATTTTTACTGAATGTATACACGTAGTCCAACAACGTATCATAGTTCATTTATGTTTTATTTTGTATTAATATTTTAATTATAACAGCTGATATTATAGTAAAAAACCCATGCCTCATATTTGTTTCGGAATTGCGAGTCCGTCTGCGACTCATGGGGGATGACGAAGTAATACATAGCTCACTTCTTACACTTCAGGCGAGACTTCGAGTATAGTCCATGAAGGCCTAGCGGCCATCTCACTAAAAAGCTAATTTGTAAGTTTTAACATAGATCTCGTAGCTTACTTTTTTGGCACTAGTCGTGTATTAGTGACTTGCGTTATTAATGCATACCGATAGTGTTGGTATCAATAAAGTTTAAATAATAGCACAAAACCTCTAGTTTGCCGATTTAAAAATTTAAACATATTTGATTTTCTAAAGCTGTTAAATTTTACTTGTTACTGTGACAATTCTCCGATATTGTTTCACTGAAAATTTTGTGAGACACATACAAAATTAGATACTTATCAAAGCGTGTTTTATAGTTGACCTTCCTATAAACTTCAAATAATAAAATTCAAACCCTTTGGTGGTGAATATCTGATATATCTGAGGTTATGGAATAAACATTTAATTTATTTAAATAAAATGTTCACAACAACTGCAAGTTTACAATAAAAGTACAGAAATATCGTGGTTATTGAAGTAATATATGGCTAAGTACGTTGTCTTTTTACGTTTATGTTATACACTAGAATATGTTTTTCTTACATTCATTTCAGGAATAATATATAAATAAATAATAAATACAAGACAGAATTGGTGATAATTTTCTAGGTTGCCAATATCAACAATAAAGCACCTGGCATGGTCAAATTTTACTCTAGCAATAAGTTTTATGTTCAAACTTCTTTAATTTATATAATAAGTATTAATTTTGTTGGGCCATTGAAATGTCAATTTTAAGCATCTTGAAGTTCTCTGTTGATATCTAATTTATTGATTAGACAACTTTGGCTGTACATCCCTTTCATTGAACATGAACATATCTCTATAATACGTTTAACGTCAGAGTGTTTGTTTACAATTTTCTTACTACTTTTTGCCATATGAGTCCAAAATATAAAAGTTGTGGTGTATATCAAGTTTTTTAGTTAGCTAGCTGCTTGCAAGAATTTGCAGTAAATTTCAACCATAATGGATTATTACTTTGTGTTTATTACTTGTGTTAACTCTGAAAACAAAAGTACTCATGCATATTGCGATTATATTGTTATATTAGGTTATTACTCTCTATTTATTACTTTTGTTAAATCTCTAATTATAAATTACTGTGCTAATGTGGTTATGTAATTAGATTAGGCCTTTACTCTGCGTTTATTACTTCGCTAAACCGCTTTAAATGTAAATGAATTTTTCTTCAGAAATTTAAACTACAAACAAATAAAGACTTTTACGAGATTACTTGATATTAAATTGCTAATATGAAATGTAAGTGAGAGGTAAAATAAATACAAATAAAATAATTCCGACATCATGAACCTTATTATTAAAATTTCTTAATGTAAAATCGGGTAAAATATTTGTATATGAATGATTTTCGAGGGTTAAAAATGCCATATACGTGTTGAAGTTCAAAGTTTGGCTCATGGTTAATAGTATAATGTAAATTTTTATGGTTATTGCCAAATTATTACTGGAGATTAACTTGGAGTAACCTTTTGTTCTGGTAACATTCATTAAACGAATCTCTGCGGGTGCAATAAACTGGTGAGGCACAATACTAGTGTTAAAAATTGTGTAAGCGACAGTATAAATGAGAGTATTTCTGTGGAAGTGTATCTTCTAGAAACAAATTGTGTGGAACATTTGGCCCCGTTTCAGTGGCGGATGTAAAGAGGAAGATTCTTTAACCCCGCAAACGTCAGTTGCAGAGGACATAAATATCCTGAATAATTTCCAGGTTTCTTCATTCCTAAGGTTTCGTTTGTATTGTATCTCGGCTGAGTGAGATAAGAATGAAGATTCATATCAAAACCAAATGGTAATTGACAAAGAATATTTAATTTAAATAACTCCAGTAATAGTTTTGTATATGACTATTCACATATGATAAATTACACAGTGGAGTGCATAAAAAGTTATTTCGGTTTCAAGTGATGTACTTTGTCACAAATCATTAGTACTATCTAAGATATTATTTATGTATCCATACTACAGAATACATCGAATTAAAAATATTATAATTGTATATATATATATATATATATATATATATATATATATATATATATATATATATATATATATATATATATATATATAGAAATATATAAAGACTTCTTATTCATTACACAGTTATGTACATTAATATTAATTTGTTACCCTTTTTCTCTACACACACGCGCGCGCGCGCACGTACACGCACACGTACACATATAAAAGTTATTATTAATGTGTAATTTTCATTTCTATTTAAATCTTGACTTATTAACGTTATAGATTTTCAAATTATTTGTAAATGTCTTAGTTTATTATATTGACAATTGTATTATAATAAGTGCCAATTCTGACAGTTGCATATGCTTTGAGTTTGTCAGTTCTTAATCTTTTTTGGAGTCTTTTTTAAAGCACACAGAATGTTTCTTTCCCACCACACTAGATACATTTTACCGTTATGATATCGAAGTTCTAAACACATACAACAGTATTTAGTGTTACTTTTTCTCAAACATACTTGAAGATAAAAGTTTTAGAATTAGACCACTTTCAGGATATTTTGATTATTTTATTTGTTATTGCTTCATCTAGATCCAAATATTATAAACAACATCGCTAAGAAATCGAATCCTGCTATAACAGCGTTTGAAAGATCCCATATAATTCAGAGGCCACTGTCTAATTGAAAACTGATTTCGTACTATTATGATGTAGTAATCAATCATATTTGATTTTCATGTTTTATTTTACGAATATTTTAGTATATCCTGATATGTAGGGACTATCTATATTTTTATGAACGTGCATGTGTTAAATTGTTTTAATAAAAATCCATACGTTCCTATACGGTAGTAGTAAACACTAAAAACCACTTTCAGGCTCTATTTATGTTAATTAACAGGAGGTAATAATTATGCATGGCCTTTCTTGTTACACGTTACATTATCCTTGTTACGTACACATGGCATTCCTGTTACCTTATTGGTATATTTACTAAACTTTACGGTTATATGTTTTATAAATATCACTTTTTGTTTCTAATAGGACTGATCGTCACACTTTATATAGACTTTTTTTGATAGCATGATGTGTTTCCGTTACCGATTGATAATTGTTAACTTTTGCATTAAAGCCTGTATTCCTGATGGATAACTAAGATAATATATTTACAGAATGGGCTTCGCTACAGACTATGTTCCTCTGCAATCTGCAATTGCTTCTGCTACAAGGCGAATTAGCATCAATTCCATATTCTGAAATAACTTTTCACTGTTATAGTAATTTGATATCTGATTTGGAGGATCAATAAATTTCCTTCACTATAGTATTTTGGTTGCTTCAAAGCATATATGTTTTAAATTGAAATTCAATTCGTATATCCATAGCTTTGGAGATCTTATGTCATGATAAAAGATTTCCTACAAGTGCCTACATTCTACATCCTTAGAAAATGTTCTAAAGTCTTAGACCAAAGTAACTTTTACTTATAACGTGAATTACTATTTGAATATTTTACAACTCACTTCACCATTGAATCACATGTACAAAGATGTAAGTACAAATGAAATTAACTTAATGGAAAAACAAACACGTACTGAAGCTGGTGAGTGCCAATGTGAGAACTATACCCCTTACTCACCCAGAAAAAGCATAAGGAACAACCTTAGATCTATGTTAATATTTACACTTTTCCAATAAGAAATTAATTCGATTTATTATTACTTGACAACCTATACATGTAGTTTATCATGAGATTTTTTTAAATCTATTTATTAATATAACGACGGAATTTCTCTATTTGTGAGCTTGACCCAGTAATAAAAATCAATGAAAATTTTAGGACTAGTCTTATAAAAGTATTTTTATCAAAATGTGGAGCAAGGGGAAGATATTTTGTAAACGGAACTGTCCTCAGTTTCGTGATAAAATCTGCTCTTCACGTAGTACCCAGAAAAGGGTGTCAGTCCCTTTGACAGATAAAAACTGTCCTATTCTGATTATATGTACCTTGTGGATGTAATCTTAAATATCAAAATACTTGTTCACTTTTAAACATTTACTTTTATGGTAGTTTACTCAACAAACCAAAATTCAGGTTTTTTTATTATTTTAATATAACAAAATCAGCGAATGGGTTTAGCTCCAGTTTAACCTAAAATTTAGCGCTGTCACATACTTGAAACTTTAAATATGGAGTTATATTCGTTTGTAGGGATTCAAAAAGAGAAAGGTGAACTGGTAATAAACTCAACATTCAAATTGGATTAACCCTTCCTACTATAACTACATTGTGAAAGAAAAAGTGTAGTAAAAGATATTTACTAACAAAATATGTAAATTGTCGATTTAAATATTTAGATCTAACTTTTTAGTTTTATATTTTGATCGTTTAGATACTTATTACATTACAATATGAGTAAGAATTAAATACAATTCTTAAAATTGAATACAATAAAAATATTAAATTAAATTAATCTCATAGTTTAACTATGCTAAATAAAACATGAAATTATTTCTTTAATTGACTCGCTACTTGCGTTTAGTTAATGAATATTTCCCCTAGAATGTAGTTATTGTTATTAATTTAATATTTTATTTCGTAGTTATATTTTTTTAGAAGTTTCAAATACGTTATGTTGAGTCATAATTCATTAAAACTAATTTTAGACTATTGGGAAATATGAAATGTATTATTTCTTGTAACAAAAGGAAACATGCGCTTCAACTTGGCAATAAGTTTTAACATATTTACTGTAAGTCAATTGAGGATTTTTTTATTTGTTTTAATAAGAAATTATAGAACGTTTCTTTTTACTACATATGCCAAAAATGTGATAGGATATTTACTTATATACTGGTTCCCAAGGTCTGAAAGGTATGATTACGCTTGTATACAACAGCTTTGAGAATGTATGCTTATCGCAGAAAGAATAATACAGTTATTAAACCTCACGAATTAATAAACTTTACAAGAAGCTAGTTTTAAAGTTACGAAAAATTCAAATACAAAAGTTTTTACTTCATTATAAATTCATTACTTCCTTCAAACCTATTACTTATACATATTTCATTGTGCTGAAAAACAATAATAAAACAACGGAGCTTTCATTATTTAATGAAACAGAGTAGGAACGATGTGCACGGACAATGCAGTAAAAGTGAAGTTGTAAAACTAAAACCGGACACAAATAGACAAGTTGGGCACAACTTTGTAAATTGGTTCGTGAACTGGAGAACTAACTTTGGAATGGAAATGTGATACTGAGCTGAATGAGCTGGACAAATTTATGTTGTGAACATGCTTTAAAGTTTGGTCTGAAATTAGAGACCTCGAAATACACTAGCCATTTTTATCATCTAGTACTTATAGAATTTGTATATTACTATAGGAACCTAATATATGCAAATAGTTTTATTATTTTATATAGCCTAATATGCAACATAGTTTATTCATAAATTATTCAATAATGGTTTTTTAAATAACTATTTGTTTTTGTCATAATTAAAATAATAAAAAATAATTAAAAAATACATTAGATATGTTATGTGTGTTGGTCGTGTTACTGATAATCTTTCATCACTTCAAAATTGACTATATCATTGCTTTTAAGACATTTTGAAAGTCTTGTACTTGTTATATAGAAGGTAAAAAGAAGAATAAAACTACTTATTCGGAGCAAAATTTAGTGTTCAGTTATCTTACAAAAAATTAATGAACGTTATGTTTCATAAATGAAATGTAAAATGTAAAAACGAGTTTTAAAACTGCATATTTCTGAATGGAACTGCCTAAAATAATAATATAGACAATGTGCTGTTTAATAATAATGGAAAATTATAATGCATTAAAGGAGAAAGCGGTTTCCTAATTCGTTTAGTTTATAGCATACAACCACGAATAATTTTTTAAACATTATAAATAATTCGGAAGAACTGAACACTCAAAAATCATTTTAGTGTTTAAAATAAATACAACGTACCAAAAGGTCATATATAATATATAAATAAAAGCAGTTTATTTAAATTTCCAAATACTTTAAAAATTAACCATAAAATCGCAAGAGAAACCGAAATATTTTACATTGAAAAATCTCGGGCCAAACAGCATTTGCAAAATCTTCTCAAAGATGCTTGTAACAAATGTTGGTAAATTCGTTAACACATTATACATGAGTGCTGAACAGTCTAATATATTCTGTACTCGATAAATTTCAAATATAAAACGTTGTGCCTCAGGAGGTTGGCCCGTTTGATGTCAATGGAAAATCTTAAATTTAAGCATAGGTCGATGATAATTTTAAAGGGCTAATTAAGCAAAAAAAATTCTAGCTAACAGCACTTAAAAATCTTTATCTCTTACAAAATAGTGGTTTCAAAGATTTTTAAATTCAACAGAAAATTTAGGAATTTGTTTATTTATTTTATTTTTCAATAAAACTGTATATAGTGGTTAGTTGAATGACGTTTAGGAAGTTAAACCTAGGCTATGGATGCCTGACCAAACTGTACGTCTGAAGTGGGTTCGTTGTGGTATATGAGTTTAGAGGGGAACAAGAACGGGTCGATTAAAATATGAGCATTTAAATACCCGGTAAACTGTGTATGCTAAAATGTTTGTGTTGAATATACTTGGAAAAGTGTGCGTCTAGAGGTCCGGGCTTGGAATGTTTACAGAGACCTGGATGGTGCAGTCCTTGGAAATTAAAGATGAGTTCTAACACCAATTCTGTTCAGTACAGACTGAGTGAGGAGGGAAATAGAAAAAAGCGATAGTTTGGAAATTTATAGGCAGTAAAAAGATGGACTACTGATTTCATACAAGTGTATCTCTGTCACTTTGCTGATGATATTAAGCCGTAATTAGATAGGTTTTTGAACTTAAACAGAAATTAAGAATTTTTTGACTTTATATTAATTGCTGATTTGGCTTCATGTAACCATATACCATCTATATACTATCCTATTTCTCATTTCATGAGCGTAATATATTATTAAAATAATTTATTTTCACAAAATACAAAGTTTGTTTGAATGTTGATACACTAGGTTTTGTCATATGTAAATTCTGTTTTCTATTTAATTTAGCTTTAAAATGCTACAGATAATAAATATGTTTTCGTAATAAGACTATTAGTTAGAGCATCGGACGAAATGCTCAATGGGAGTGTTACTAGCTGGACATGTGACATGCTTAATTATGAACCAAATCCAGGTAACTGACATAGGTCTACTTCATTGGGTACGCTTACTCATCCCATTTTAACAAACTAATTTTAGCTGGGGGAAATTATGAGTAACATATGTTTATAAGGTTCATCTGTTTAGTGCAATTTTGTGTACATTTTTTCAATTGACATACCACTAAGAGTGCTATTACTGGGTTTTCCCCATTCTCAAGTGCTGCGGTACTTGTAGCATTTATGTGCACAGTTCACATGTTTAGTGCATGTTTAGTGCAATGCTATGTATTTTGTTTCAGTTGAAATGCCACAAGAAATGCTGATACTGATCTTCCCCAGTCTCTCAACTTCTGAGGTACCTGTAACATGTATGTGTACAGTTCACATGTTCAGTGCTATGTTATGATGTGTCCATTCTGATCGTGTTAATATAAAGTTTTGTCAAGGTATGTTTTGATTTACACTTTTTCTGTTGTTAGTTACTTTGGCGAGTTCATCGCTATATTTTTTTTAATTTAAATTTTTCGCTTGCTTAACCTTATACATTGTGGTTTTTTGAGAAAGAGATAAAAAAACGGGGATAGATTTAATTCTTTGAAACACGTAAAGGTATGTGTTTATGTTGGGCAAATAATACCTAAAAAGCTGCTAAATTTTTAAATCACACATTTTAATAATTAGATATAAAAAGGGTAGTTAGTGGTCTTAAAAGTCTGGCAGAAAACTGTAGCAATAGCGAGTTATTACTGTGTGTATATCTCGTGTATACGCTGAAAGTTCAAAATATAAAAGCACTGGTTATTAAAGAGAGTTTTTCAGTCAGTCACATTTTGCTAAACTTGCAGAAACTTAGATCCTTACTGGAATATTACTTGTGTATATTTATTACTTGTGTAAGTCTGAGATACGAAATTACTAGTATGTGTCGAGTTTTTCAGTTATTAACATGTCTTACAAAAACTGGCAGCAAATTCACAGTTAATGTCTAATGGGTTATTACTCTTGTGTTACGTACGAAGGTAATGGTGCGTCTTGAATTTTTGTTTGTTTGTAAAATTAGGTTATTCCTACGTGTTTACTATCGGTGTGAAAACTACCATACTGAGACAGAAGGATACTGCTAAGTATCCTGGGATTTTTATATTTGTGCACGTCTTGATGAACAAGGAAAAAGTTCCTACCATTCTAAATTATTAATTTGCCTATTACTTAAGTAAATTTCTGAGTCTAGAAGCAAAATTATTTTCAGTAAAAAATCAGGATTGTGAAATCTGGCACAAATCTAATAAATATCCATAAAAAACCGGACGATTATAATTCAGACAGCAGCGGAGTTTATAAAATATAGTGTAGTTGTAACCCCAAGTACTATATAGGCCAACTGAATTTTAAACGGGTAATTCAAAACCCATTTTAAAGTACACATTTTAAAATATGCTGCAACAAAACGGTCTAATTACGCTGAAAAATTTATAAAATATGGGCACAATTACTGCCATATCAATGAAAACCTACAAAACATTAACGCATAGTAAAAATTAGTGTTTTGTAAGTATTTTTAATATTTATTTATGTGCTATAGTATAGTGTACTATGTAATTAAAATTGTAAACTACAACGGGGTCACTAAGTGGTCATGGCTGCAACCCATAGGCACAAAGTGCGGCGTGACCACCGTCCTCGGAGACATTTATGTCCCCGGTGAGATGGGCTTGTATCTTGTAGCTCTGGAGTTATCCCTATGGAACTGGTGTTTCGTACCCTATCCCAGGATCACCACGGTCTGGGCAACGGATCCGGAGGTTAGATACCACAGGGGGGGGGGATTTGACCTCCGACATCTGTACCTTCTCGTGCATAACACGGGATTGGTCATATTTTAAAATGGATTAATTGTGGTAGAACATTTTGGTTTGTAAAATATCCTAATGATGCGCAGTGCAAAATGTAGGAGGGCAAGGCTACGGATCAGAGGAGGCCGATACACACTTCCATTCATGTGGGGGCGTCACGCTACAAACGGAAGCAATCCTGAAGACAAGGAACAGTGAGAGACGAATAATAACTACAATAAAAGTGGGAAAGATGAAAGAGAGTATTGGCCAGGGGAACTGACTAAGGAGGCCTAGTGCCTATAGTAAAATGTGGAGGCGGGACCCAGAGTGAAACCCCAATAATCCTTGACACCTACAGCGAAACGCATGTATGGATCCCTGAAGATGTCACAGTGTTGACGAAACGCGTCGTAACGTCGCATTAACAAAGAACGTCAGAAGGTTTACTTATAATATATGAATATTATGAACTTTCCAGTGGGATTACACCTTCATTAATATTATTTTTATTACAAATTTAAGATTTAGTTTTTGCTGCTTTTTATTTGATCTCGACTGTACGGGTAAGCTTTATCCTATTAAAGTACGCAAAATTATTGTTAATAAATAAATTTACTGTTATTTATAGGGTGGAATAATTTTATATTATTAAACAATACAGTATTAATACGTGGCAGAGGAATTATTAATATTAAATTGAAACGCTCTCGTGTGTGACACAAGCACTTGCGGTGTCACTAGTAATTAATTACGGAAACGACTGCTTATTGAGGAGGCGCGATAAAAGCTGTATCATAGGCGATAGTATATTCTTCAATAATATAAATTGTAAGAGTATCTTTATAATCCACAACTGGAAAAGCTGAATCACTTGTGTGAAAGTTGAATGTTTACCTACATCTGTAAACTACCAATCTTAGGTACTTTTTATCCCGAGATTATATTTTAAGACCTCAAACACAGTCGGCATATCCCAAATACATAAAAAAATGCTTTGTTTGTAAATGTAGTTTTAACTAATAATGAATAAAAATGTTTGTATTATATTATACAGTATCTTACAAATTCATTTATTCATTTAAAAAAGATTTTATTTCACAGTATTTACAAACTTTACAATATATTTATACAAAACAAAAACAACAAAGAATATAAAACGATTGATCTTGAAATATTTATAAACTTAAAAATAATAAAATAATAATATAATCTTCAAACAAACTAAAAGTAAACTTAACAATCAAAAGAACTTAAAAAAAAAACAAACTCGATTGTGAAATAAAATTGAGCATCCAATTATAGGCAAAAGCCCGATGAAGGATGCACATCAGATTAAAATAACATAGTAAAACTAGACTCAAAGAAGGAATGAAACCGCTACATAATAATATATTAACAAGAAAACCATACAAAATCTATAAAAACAAGTCATAGACGTAACAATAAAAATACTAATTGCAATTATAAAAGATGATAAAACGAACTAAAATGGGGGTCAATTGATACAAAAGTTGCAGACATTGTATATTTCATCGAAACACACGTTTAGTAACGTAAATAAGGGTGAAAATGTATATAAGAATTATTTTGAGGGTGGAAAAAATACAAGTTTGAATGCAAAGTTTGGATTTGTCTAACAATAACTTCGGGTGAATGTATTTGGTCGTAGGAAACAATTTTACTTGAGTTATTTTGAGTAAAGTTTGGCATTAGCAACACCAAATAAGGAAACTTTTGATTTAATGATTGATTGATTGATTTGTGGCCAAATAAGAGTCAATTTCAAGTGACCCAGGGAGGCATAATACTTAGTATTAAACGAACATAACGGTACTCTAGTAACATAATACAGCTTATCACGGGACCTGAAAAAAGCCCAAAAAAAGGAAAGTATTTTTTTAGCTTAAAATAAAAAATATTGTAACGTTGGCGCTATTAAATTTACTTATGAAAGGTATGTACAGTATATTTGAGGTCATATTAAATATGCTTATAAGTGTTAAAACTTGCGTTATGTTGACTCTAACGTCAGTATAAATCAGAACATTTGTGTGGAATGTTTGGCTCCATTTCAGTGGTAGATGTAAAAGGGAAGATTCTTTAACAAAACAAACGCTAAATGCAGAGACCATAAGTATCCTGAATAATTTCTAGGATTCCTCTTTCGTGATGGTCGGTATGTACTGTATCGCGAATTGAATGACTTTCGAAAGAACATTCAAATAAAACCACTTGTTTAACATGTTTCCATTTACTATTATGTTTCAGTGATGTCATTTAAGAATCAGTTAGTTTTCAATCATCCGTAATTATACTAAATATAACTATGACGAACTGTACAGTAGGAGTAATAAATTTTCATTTTATGGAGTTTGTTACAAAACATTAACGTTAAAGCATGTTATCGTATATGCATTTAATATTTCCTTTACATTTTTTTAAATAGGTATATTTAAAAATGCATCTAATGGAATATAACTAAATGTTTTACTTATTACCTAAAAAATATGAAATACAAATAAACCATTACATATATTATTAGTTTTTTCAATAAATTATGAAATCACGTATGAAGCGAGAAGAACCTCTGAAAGAATATCGTCTGAAGACCTTAACGTTGAAAAAAGCAACCATTCACTTCAAACGTTTCTTCCTCATTCGTCTAGTGTTTAGATTCAAGATTTCTTTTTTAAGCCTTGCACGAAAAGACAGCCATAAAACAAGAACAGTTTCTCTTAGAAGATCTTCACTATCTGTAGACAGGAATGATGAATTGATGAGATTCAAATGCCTGTATGTATGAACGCTTTCAGAAATCAAATTTTAAACATATCACAAAATAAAATGTATGAAACAAAATCCATTTATCTTGAAGGATCTTTCTGAACTGTAGACATGAATGATAGCAGTGATAACACTAAAGGTATGTGTATATTTTATGCTATCATAAATCACATTTTACACCTTGCATGAAAATACGTGTATAAAGCAAAAGCCGTTTCTCTTGGAGCACGTTCATAAACAGTAGACAGGTATGATAGCAGTGATAAAGACTAAAGGTATGTGGATTTTTTATGCTATCATAAATCACATTTTACACCTTGCATGAAAATAAGTGTATAAAGCAAAAGCCGTTTCTCTTGGAGCACGTTCATAAACAGTAGACCGGTATAATAGAAATGATAATATACAAAGGCCTGTGATTACGTTACAATGCCATAAATCAAATTTTCACTTACATCAATGACCACTGTGGCCGGTATCCTTATTGTCATGTTAGTTTTAAAATGTACACCTTGTCAAATGTAGCTATCACAATTTATAATATTAATATATTTTGATTTCATTGTGTACAGCTGTCTTCAGTGAAGCGATAGTAGACTGAAACTATATCATGTAGGTTAGGACCTTAATTAGTGAATATGTAGTTTGAGATACAATAGGTTCCAGAATAGATTCCCTTTTATCATTTAATGATTATTTAAATATGTTACAGTTTCGACTAGTCCTCATACATCGTAAATATCACCTGTATGAGGTACTGTCCCATACCCTTGTCTTTATAGACAGATAATGCCATTTAAAGAGCATCTTTTCTTAAAAAATGTTTCAATTGTATTAGTATAAAATATTATATCATTTTTGAATTTCATTCTGCATTTATACATTTATGGAAGTGTTGTCAACGTCAATGTGGTAACGTATTTCCTTAAACATCTCTACATTCTTACATGGTAATATTATCACTAAATGCCACGTACAATCTCTGTTCATTTAAGTTGACTAAAAGTAAATATTTTGCATTTATTTGTTTGTAATATCATGCATTTTCGTAAATATAAGGTATAAAAACCACACTATCAGTTTGGTTTTCTGATAGGTAGCGAATCATATCTACGTTACGCAATGACTTTCTTAAGATAACATGTGTAATGATAACTGTAAAATGTCACGTATTACCAATAGGTATTGACCTTGATATATCTACAAAATTGCCTTAGCTACAGACTGTTTAACAATGCAATATTACTTTGCCGCCTTTACAAAGTAAACTAGAATCGACTACAACTGCTCTTAAATCCCTGAAAAACAGTGAACCTTTACTGTAATGGTAAATCTAACTTCTCATTCGCTTAACACGATGAGTTGATGGAATATCAATATTTATTCACTGTTTTGATTGGAGGAAAGTAAAAATTTTTAAGTGGAAGACAATTAAAACTCTATAATATGTATATAAAGGTGCTCCAAATTTTGTATACTCTAACATATTTGACTGAACAAATCTTTTTGAATTATAGAATAATTCCTGACTGTAATAATCAAGGAGAAGAAAATAGTAATTGCAAATTTGTATAGCTATTTATCAAAAAAAGATTCTTGATAACTTACTTATAACTTTGCCCTTTGCGATTGTTTTCTGGTGGTCTGGCTGGTCTAAGTGGTTTAGAGGATGGGTCTCTAAACTGGCTCAGTAATTTGGATTTAGCTTTGTGACGGGAGATTTTAATATTATTTTTAATTTATGACTCAAGAACTTTGTTCTTACGTACTTTTTAATAATTGTAATTTTTAATTTATTTATTTATGGATAGCTGCCTTTGTCCCCCATACGATATATATATATATATATATATATATATATATATATATATATATATATATATATATATATATATATACTTCTAACTAACAAAATATGTAGAACAAGCCATAACCATAAAATTTATTAATATTGCTCTGAATGGTGTATATAAAACTAGCTGTTATATACTATAAGAAAAAATAAAGAAAAAAAAACTGAGAAGTACATAAATACTTGGCACAACTCACAGTGAGGGGCGAGGGTACAGAAACAAAGCCTGGTACTGACGCCGAATCGGTGTATACGTGTATAGTAGTAGTACGTGGATGTGCCCTGCATGGAAAAGACCTCCTTTGGGAGGGGGTGGCGTTGCCAAAGCCTGATATTGTCTGTGAACTGGAACAACACCCACTGAGGATATATATTTCCAGTGTTGTTCATGTACACCGATGGAATAATACTCCCTGAGTGTCAATTTCTTGATATTGTCTAAGAAACAGTCTTGTGTCCAACCCTAATCTTGTCTAAGAATCCACACCCACCAGTTTATACAGTTCCAGTGTTTTTATGTATACTCACTGAATAACACATCCACAGATTGCAGTGTTGAACTCACACAATAACAATCCTGGGAGTTATAGTGCTCGAGCCATATCATGCCTATGTTCTGAAACTACTCGAACACCCAGTGGGGGGCACAGTTCTAGTGTTGTACATGTTAACTGCCGATATAACACCCCCAGGGGTGTAGTTCTAGTCATTGGACATGGCTTGTTCTGGCACTAAGTCTCTCTCTACTGTTATTACAACTGCTGCTTGCGAGAAATATATGTATGTCTACGTGTACTTCATATAAAAAAATAAAGCAATAACACAAGCTGAATATTCTTATCACTATCTAAAATGATTAAACACTATTCGATTTTGCAACATGTATTAAATTGGTTATCTGCTTGGTAAACAGTTACTGCCGTACAAAAGTGTCCGATACGACCGAAAAAATTCACTTCCCTCTAATTTATTTACCGTAGAACAGTTGCGTCTATGCTGTTGCAGTGACGAAGAAAATAAACACATATTTGGATTTTGGAATCCAACTTAGATTTTAAAGCGTTTATTTACGGTTTGCGATTTTTTTGGTGCTTAAGTAATACTGATTTACAACTTTGTTCGTCAAGGTGGGTTTTGGAACACAGTTTAAATATTATCGCTAATGTTTTATATGGTTTATTAGTCACTGGTGAAATAAAAAATAAAGATTATAGTAATTTTTTCTTAGCAATTTTAAAACACTACTGATCAAGCACTGTATAGTTATTAAATATTTTCAAAAATTTAAATGTAAACAAATGTTTTTGCCACTAACTTCAACTTCAGCTAAACGTGGCAACAGCTGTTAGGGTCGGTTAACTTTGGATTTTGTCCCGTAAATATTATAATTATTTTTTACAGTTACTAAATATTCTGGAAAACTTTTCCAACGTTTCTCACCTTATAAACCTTTTAATGCTTTTAATATAGCCTTCTACATATATTTAAAAACCAAAATTAGCCAAACTGGTCTAACCGTTCTTAATTTTTAGTCATTTGATTTGTTATATAAAGATTTCGGTACATAATAGTATATAAGATACATTATATACCAACATGCACTGATAATAATTTTAATCTTTTTAAACTACAGTTTCCCAAACATATAGAGTGATATTGTCTTTTAGGATAACATTGTATAGTCTTTACATTTTCAAACGGTTTGAAGCTTTAAAAATTCTAATAGTTAACAGTCCTAATCTTTTTCATATATATTAACAAAATATATTTATCGAAATTTTAATTTTATCCGCTTAAATTATACTTCAGAAAAACACATTTATGAGTTTGGGACTTTTCAAAAACATTGTTAAATTCTTAATGAAAGTAAACTTATAAAGTTAGATGTGTCTGTGAAATCTACTCAATAGATACGATAACATTTCCAATAGATTCGACAACATTTCCAATACTTTATTCGTAGCAGATTTGACAAAATTTCTAACAGATTTGACAACATTTCAAATAGATTGATTCAAAGCAGATTTGACTAAGTTTCCAATAGCCAGCTCAAGAAAGTATGAACCTACAGTAAAACATCTATAGTTTCGGTTATTTTTCATTCGTGATTTCATGTTTAATTTCTCAGACTCATTTATTGTACATTTAACAAGATCTTATGTTAAATTACGTACTGTCCCAAAAGTGCGCTGTACCATTTTGCTACAACATTGTGTTTGTTATCTAAATTGTTAATACTTCTAAAAATTTCCTGACACGTTTATAAAAAATTAATATTTATCTTGTAATTTTATACAAATTCATATTAATGTTTAAATAATAATCTTTATGTTAATTGGTGATTCGGTTGGAAATAAAGAAATCGTTTTCTAACAATCGGATGGACCAAGCGCACTAACGAATTTATGAACAAGTAACTCATACGATTCGTTGAGTTACAATCTAAACTAAATTATTTTAATTCTCTAGATCTCAATGAACTGTTAGAGCTGACATTTCACTTAACAGTTCCTTTCCATATAATTAATTATGTTTCGATTACATTGCAGATAACCTTAGACATGAATTTAAGTTCCAATTGCTGCATCTAATCACTGTTATATATTTGACTAATGACGACATACCGGGTTATTAACATAGTACGCTAGTCAGGACAAGTGTGAGGAGGAGGATGTAGAGTGGGACTAACTTGTAGGCGGCTGATGAGCAGTGAGAGGCAAAGGCGTTGATTACAACAGTACAATATATAGTCACTATTGGAAATATTGTCAAATCTGCTTTGAAGCAATATAAAATCTATTAAAATTGAAGTCAAATATACTTAGAAACAATGTAAAATCAATTTTCAATGTTCTCATATGTGCTTCGAGCTTTTAAAACTATGTACATAAAAAATTTTGTATGTTTACAATTTAAGATTTTCTCTTACTTCACAATCGTATTTTGGTCTAAATATATATTTATACAGTCGGTCTCCAGAAATATTTTGTAAATTATCTACATCAATTGTGCTATTGATACTCTTTTTGACTATATCAGAAATGTTTTCTGCATCATGTACATACAGATTTCAAAATATTTCTAATAGATTCGACAACTATTCCAATATATTCAACAACATTTCCAAAAGATTTGGCAGCGTATCCGATACATTTGACAACATTTACAATAGGTTTTTCGTTTATTCGTAGCAGATTTGACAACATTTCCAATAGGATGATTCAAATCAGATTTGACTAAGTTTCCAAGAATAGTTAAAGCCTGGATTAGCAGAGTAGGCTGCAAGGCAGTAGTATTGGGAGCGTCCTACCATTGGAGGAACATTGTTTTCCCAATAGGATAGTTAAGTTAAAAGCAGCTCCATAAATCAACCGAAAAAGATCGTCTCAATAGGGGTAAAATTTTTTACTGCCACGATACTCGTGTAAGTTCCGCATGCGTCCAACTAACAATTTAACTGCGCAATATAAAATACCCGGTTTTTTGTATTGGGAGTATTAAAATCGCTATCTTAGTATTTATCAGTGCTACAGAATAATATAGAATAAAATAGGCCATTTGGAAAAGCAATAATGTTGACAAGTGTATTTAAAGCTGGTAGTACGTTTTTTACATGGAACTAAGAAATACATAAAATTGGACATTCTCATGTAACTACTATTACCGAAGTTGAATACGATCAAGGCCCCCTTATTTTTGATAAAATTGAAGGAATGTCCAAAACTGGAGCTAAGTTTTAATCCTCTATATTTTATTATGTCTTCTATAAACCATAAAAATAAATGTCAATAATGTTATAATCTTATTGTTCAAAGTAATAGATATTCGTTTCTGAAATGAATATAATAATGAATATAATAATGATTTATTCCAGAATAAATACAGGTATTTTACAGAGTTGTAGACAGGAATTACACTGCCACAGTTTCAAGTAGCGTGGCAGCGCTACACAAACAAAAACATGAATATTGTTCAGTCCAGCAAAGTAACTGTCCTTTGATAAGAGCAGCACCACGCTCTGTGCCGTCTGTGCTCACTATACACTATATACATTATGCTACACCAACTGTGTGAAGATTGCATACATAATTGAGAACTTAAAATTACTTATTCTATACATTCTACAACTAAAACATTATTAATATTAGAAAACAAAAACAAAATTTAAAGTAATCATATAACTGCCGAATCTTCCATTTTTTCCTTTTAACAAAACGTAGCCTATATTTATCTTACATAATCACATTGTTTAGAAAACTTAAGTCATCGTAACCAAACAGCCAGTATTTCACCTCCCGAGAAAAAGCTCTAATATTTGCACATACTTTTATATTAATTGGTAGTTTATTGAAATATTTTGGGCCTACATAAATAAAAGATTGTCTGAATAGTGATTTTCTAACTCTAGGCACTCTAAAAACATTATTACTGCAACTTCTTGTACTGTAAAAAAGTTGGTTTGTTCCTGTGTCACCACTTTTAATGTAAAACAAGCGTAGAACCTTGTAAACAAACAGGTGCTGTACTGGTAAAATTTTTAATTGATGGTATAATGGAAAAGAACTTTCTCTCTTTTGTTTTCTAAGAATTATTCTTATAAAATAGTTTTGAAGAACACGTATTTTTTCAATTTTATACTTAAAAGTTCCTCCCCAGCATTGAATCCCGTACTGTAATTTTGAATGTATTAACGCAAAATAAAGAGTTCTCAATAAAACTTCATTACAAAAGTTTTTCAAAAAATAGAATTTTCTCAAAGCTGGTTTCAGTTGTGTAAGTATCGAATGTACATGTTTTTCCCATGTAAGTCTTTCATCTAAAATAACTCCAAGATATTTGAAACTAAATTCTTTATTTATGACCAAGCAGTCACAATTCATGTCAACGCAGTCTAATTTGTGGTACTTTAAATTTGACAAGAAACTGAATCCATTAAAATGAAAAATACTTATAAACGATTATAGGAACATAGTGAAGGAAACTCTGAACTGATTAATAAGTAGGTAGAGAAATAATTACTGTCTACAAATCTGGTGGAAACATATGCAATACTGCCATATTGGATAGTTGTACGAAACTGCAATGTTAGCAAACAAAAGTTTTACTAGTGCCAAAAGTTTTCAAAAGTGAACTCATGGCAAAATATTAAATTCTGTACCATTGTAACATGTAAAATTAGCTAAACATACAACTGTACAGGATTGAAAAAAAACGCAATAGTGTCTAATTAATTGGACAATTGTAAAAAAAACTAAACGTTTAGCCAAAGTAACAAACATGCACACTTGCACAAACATACGATTGGGATCCATTTGACAATTAACGCCATTTTCAAAATGGCCTAAACACATAACAGTGAACGTTGCAATAAATAAAAATTTAATCTCGAAAATATTTTTCAAAGCGCCTTAAGCTTTTCTCTGGACCTCTAGGGAACACACCCATCTAATTGAGGTAGTGATGTGAGGCATACAATCTGACTACGGGAATCTCTCTATATCGACACAAGTTTAGGGAGTTGAATCCTGGTGCTAAATAAAAGAGGTGATGTCATTGTTTTTAATAAGTTTGATGGGTATGTTTAATGGTTTGTTGTGCCTCTTAACAATAATTCCTTAAAAAACTCCGTAAAAAATTGGGATAGCGTACTTTGGTGGTGGGGAAAATCTTAACCGAATTTCCTTGTCATTTCGAACGCTTTGTTTTTAGTTTACTCAGTTTCGTGAGGAAGTATGGTTTCAATTGAACTGGGATGCTCGCTCGCCTGAAAATCTAATAGTGCTTATAAACTATGATAAAAAGTTGTAAGACAGAAGAGGTACGTCAACAATGAGGTTGATACTGGGAGATTGGGTGGAACGTGTACATGGAGAGGTGACTTGCTGATCCAATTTCTGTGATTTACCTATTGAAGAAAATCGAGTAGGGGAACTCTTAATAGCTAAAATTTTATTTGGAGATGCACGATTCTTACCATTGATATTTATATAACTAGATATAAGTTACTTGAATTATTAGCAAACAAAGGAAAATAGTTAGGAAAGTTCTTTTATTAGTTCGGTTTTGGGTTTTAGACAGTTTATTTTAAGACTAACTTAAATTTAGTTTAAAAAAAAAACATGCTACTTTTTGTACTTCAGGAGCATGTGGTCGTTTTCTGCCTTTCCTACAGAGGAATTAATGGCTTTTTCCTGGAGTAAACAGTCTGAAACTCGTACAATTAGTACAGAGATAAATATAAGAAAAATAAAATAAATCTTAAAGACGATGATGTTATTTCTCCTATATTAAAATGTATTATATATGTTATTTACCATGAGAAGGGTCCAACGTAATACCACTAGTCCAAATAAACAGCTGAAACGAAATGAATTAAAAGTATCAATCTAATTTCTGAGTAACCATTGGAAATTGCAGTAATTTAAACAATTTAGCTTGAGTACTTATGCTTATTTTATAACCTGTGCTATTGTACTAGAGTCTATATATTCTTAAAAAAATACCTTGAAGATTAATGAGTCATAAGCTTCGTTTCATATACTTCAAAATAAGTGACCTTCACATATTTTACAAAACACTCGTAGGTGTAAGCACTTTCGCGACTAAAGTTCTATGCCCATTTGGGGTAATAAATTTTGGCTTAGTTTATGCCAATACAAACTCCATCTTCAACATATTCAATATCTAGTTTAACCGCAACTATTTAAGTTTTTGTGAAGCGTTGTGGGAAATTATTAATATAAATTCTAGTATACATTGTATATAACTTTATTGAGCTCTTACACAATATCAAACTTCAACAATGTGACAAACTTTTTTCTGGATAACAAGAAAAATAATAAGGATGCCTCACATATAATGGAGGATTTGAATGCAGTGTCTCAAAAGCCTCCTTATGACGCCTTCCCACTCAAATGCACTCTAGGGCCAGCTGTAGTGTGAACAGTCTGGTCATTATCCTTCTTACTGCTGGTGTCTGGGTTATTTCCGTCAGCAAAACGTGGTAATACCCACTGGAACAAAAATTTTTTTATAGAATCAAGAGGTATAAAGACAATTAAAAGATTATTCCAACAGTTAATTTCTTTCTATTTACTATCATTACTCACTAGAAATTAATTACAGTAAATTACCTTTTTGTAATACAAAATAAAAAATGTACAGTATAATACATCGTAGGACATTTTATACAATTTTTCATAATCAATATTACTAACTCTGTACATGAATGCTGTTAGTGATTTAATAGTTTATAATTGGACTGATATTGATTCAACATGAAGACATTTAAGTTTTATTGTGTGTTTATGTTCGCAACTCGTAAACACAGCAATGTAAATATTGGAAAATAAACATTTATAAACAATATTATAGTGTCTGAAATAAAGCCATAAAGCGATTTTTAATGTTCCCTGAAAACAAATAAATACATTGATTGAATATTTATTATTTCAAGTCAGAAGTGACTGAAACATGTTTTGCCGTTTGCCACATAATAATTATTGAGTTTTAAAGTTTGAAAAGTTTCAATAATATTACCTATAAATTAAGCTATATTTCTTTATATTCTGAAAAGCAGTCTTTTAGGAGGAGCAGTAGGTTTTAGGTTTGGTTTTTCTTAATCTAAAATTATTAGCTCTTTGAAATAAATTTCACTAATTCAAAATAAACTGATAAAGGTTTTTAACATTTAACGAGGAATTAAAACCATTTCTAAACCAGACAATTTGGGTAATTTTACAACCAGCCCAGATATAAAATGCTACATATAGCTTTATATATTTTTAAGAATTTAAATTTTGATAAAATCATAGGTTATTTAAGTAAATTGCATCTTGTTTAATTAAATATAATTTGATAGTAAGAATAATGTTATAAATACTAATTACGATATAATTCTTTTATAGCGGCAAGTCATGTCATTACCGGCAACCTCAGTGCATATAAATTCTGTAAAATTGTGGTTATCTTCTCCATCTTTCCGTAGGTATTACATTAAGATGCCAAATAAATCTGTTTAAAATGTTTCCAGCTCCTGGCAGTAAAAGAGTACATTGAGCGAGCAACAGATTCATGATTCATATACGTTTCCACTAAAAAGTTACTTTTCGATTTGGTTTTAAGTACGAATGAGAACAGAGTTATTAATAGATATCTCGTGCAATTTATCTTTTCACTTGGAAATTTTAAGTACGTAAAGTCTGACAAAGTGAGCTGAAAGAGAGATTTAAAGCGAGCAGAGAAGTTCTGAATGGGAAGAAAGACGTGTTAGCCATGGGGAGGGGGCGGGAGTAAGAAAGTCAAGTAGACTCTCGTCATCCTCTTTCTCTTTCCGCCCATTGAAATTTTTCCACTTTTCGCATTTCCGCTTGAGATCTGCCTCCAACGCAGTTATACGCTACATCTTTGTCCTACGCCCCCAACTATCGGAAGTTTAATTCTTGCGAAAAACCTACGCTTTTATAACTCAATGTGAGCTTTTATAACTACGTTAACCCTAATTTCGACGTTTGGAAATGCTATATAGCAAATGATGTCTTCTTATGGGCTAACGCATATTTACAAATTGAATTAGTGTTGTTATTTATTTGACCTCAAGAGTTTAGCAAATGCAGATGACACATTAACAGATGCAGATGTGATGATAATGATGATGATGTGTCCTTAAGACACTAAAATCTGTGTCGTTCACTTATAAACATATAAAATTTTAGTTGATATAAATGTTACTATAAGTTATATTATGCTGTATATGGGAGACATGTATAAAATTATTTTAGTCTCTGTATAATTTACAGGTTTCCTTTCTTCTCCTGTGCTAATTTTTCCTGTTCAGCGTAAATAACGTACTTGCTATAATTATCTGGTGTACATAATCGCATTTTATTTGTATCACTAGCTTTCGTTCAAATTTGAGGTTAGGTTATATTTTCTCTAAGCAGTTGGATTAGTATGAGATTGTGGGGTCAGTTATAAGTATATATTGCTTAATAGATTACAAATAACCTTAATACATTTCATAAGCTGCAATGCATACTTAGTGCTCTGCAATCTCTAATAGCATGTATAATATATACAATACATTCCAAGTTATGTTAAGACCAGTGAGAAAGATAAGAAAGGTAATCTGTACGTCTATAACGAAATAATGTATATTCTCTTATACTTTTAATTTATATAGTGAATAATAATAACTAAAGTCGAGATTGCTAACGTATGAAAATTAAGGGTAGTATAGATATACCTTATACATTGTATATTACCTGGCTTACCTATAGTATAATGAAATAAGTGGCATCTTGTCTAGAGATAAAATTTCTTTCTGACACCTCACTTTGTAATGTCGTATTGAATGGAGCTATATAGCTTTACGCGTCTTAAGGTCATACGAAATATCAAGAGAGTTAAGCAAAACAAAGTATTATAGAACGATAATTGAAAAATTAAATGTACTATTAATATTACTACTAGCATTGTATAGAAATACTCTTACCATATTTTATTTTTAAACTAAGTGAAAAATCTAACTTTGAACATTAAAAGGTCGATTTTTTAAATTAATATTACACTGTATACACGTTATAAAATTTTACTTCTAACAGATGATTACAGTGGTTAAGTATCTTTCTAATCTTTATATAAATGGTGAACCTATACATGTACTATGTAATCTAAGTTTCATTTCAGGTTAATATAAAAACACAAATATAACCCTCAGACATTAGAAATATTCGTTTGATGCGAAAAAACAATTTTGGTACAATAATATTTTTCAGAAAAAGCAAATTAAATAATTATTTTTCTTTTACTTCAAGATCCGGATTACGCTTTTCTACTTTCTGATCCGGCATTCTACATTTTTGGGTAAACAATAATCGTATATTAGCAATAAAAGTTTACCACATTAGAAAGGAACAGAGAAAATTTGTAGTGGAATGACCTACGGTATTATCCTTATCCATAAAAGAAGTAAGTTTTCTCCTTTATCGTTATTTAAAGCACTAATGATCTGATTTATACCGGTGATTTATTGACACTTATTAAAGCGTTTAACCTCTGCGAACCTGTTTAGTAGTAAAACAATACAAAAGAAAATAATGTTATTGCTATCCAAATTGCAGTAAATATTATATTGTTAATTTTGCGGATGTTACAGTTAGCAAGTGTTATGTGTGGGTATATATAACTATTTGTTTTGAAACAGATGAAACTATATTATCATTATAAATAATAATAAAATAAATAATTAAAAATGCCTTTATTATGAAGCGTTTCTCAGGTTCACTAATTTATAGAACAACAAAGTCAATACATAGTTCCATTAAGATATAAATAAATTACAAGTGACATACTTACTTACTAATGAGCATTTTTCTTACTCTACGTGTGAAAGTATATACAGATATGTTTTCTTTAAGGCTATGCGGGAGGTCATTATACAGTTTTGGGCCAAAAAATTCAAAACTTTTCCTCCCACACTCTTTTGATACTTTTGGAAAGTGCAGCGCTCCACCATGGCGACTCTCCCTCTGAGACACCTCCGCCCGAAATGAGAGCCTCTCACCTAGGTATCGCGGTTCATTGAGGGAAAGAATTTTGTTGACCATACAGCCGCTGAACATGCTATTATATTTCCTCCATCGGCAACATCTTGATTTGTTCTCTGAAAGAGGATACGTGATCAAAGCGTCTAAGGTTGAAAATGAACCTCACGGCAGAGTTCTGAAGTCTCTGGATTCGATCCCGATCCTCCCTCAATAAACTGTTGCCGTATGCAGGATATCAATAGTAAAATACTGATAGGATCAGTGAATTAACTAGATGTATCTTAGCAGATTCTGGAAAAAATGCTTCTAAATCTGTACAGACACTTTAATCTACCCAGTGCTCGCTGAATAGTGTAAGTGACATGGTATGAAAACGAAAGTTTACTGTCCAACACAAGCCCCAAAGTTTTTGCTTTTTCGCAAACCCTAAGGCTCGTATCGAACAGAACAACTGCCTTCCCATTCACATTCAAAGGTCTGTCCTAGTTCTGCTGGAGCGGTGTGGAGAACTGTGCACTTACTTACATTCAATTCCAGACCATTGGCAGAAGACCATCTGATAACTCCCTCAAGATCAGAATTTATCCTAACAATGGTGGATTCCATTGGGCTTGGCTCATATGAAATATGCAGATGTGAATCGTCAGCGTGCAAGTGAGCAGTGCAACTTTGAAGACAGTTTTCGGGAAATAAGCCGTGTAAAAATTGTACAAAATTGGTCCTAGACAACTACGTTGAGGTACACCTCTTGTTTTTAACAGTTGTGTTGAATATTCGTCCCCCAGCTTGGTGATCTGGTGCCGGCAACTCAGATAAGACCTGATCCTTACAACCACATCTTCGTCAAGGCCGAAATAACTCAGTTTTGCAGATAAAATTTCATGATGTATTGAATCAAAGGCTTTAGAATAATCCAGAATTATGAGAGAGCTATATTTTTGTTTGTCCTTTGCATCTATTAAGTCGAATATTAAATTTGTCAGGGCTGTGCATGTACTGTGATTTTTCCTAAAACCTGATTGTAGTTTTGGTAAGATATCAGTTGAGTCAACGTGGGACATTATTTGCCTAATAACGATATTTTCTAGTACCTTAGACATGGCTGGCAGTATAGAAATAGGTCTCAATTGCTCTACTGTCACAGGCTTAGTAACTTTTGGTAGTGGTCTTACTACGCTTAGTTTCCAATTTTCAGGAAACACTCCAAATTGAAGAGACATGTTTACAAGATTTGTAACGGCCTCTTTGGAATAAAAACTAACAGAGCGTATCATGTCTATAGAAATATTGTCACTGCCAACTGCCTTAGATTTAATTTCATTCATCACTGATATCACGTCATCTGAACTGACAGGTGTAAACGTAAACTTTTGGTAGCGTTTCATTTAATCTGCTTTGCTTGAACATGTTCATTACATCACAATCAATTTCTTGTTTGGATCCGATTTCGGCAAAAAATGTATTTATATCATCAGCCTTCAAGTGAGATGCGGTGTTTTCTTGGTGATCTTCATTTGAAACAGCGTTGCCTTCTTTCATAACAGACCAAAATTCTTTGGGATTTCCGGATGAATTAAGTTTGTCTTTGAAAAACTCTGTCTTTGCTTTCCACATCAGCCCGTTCAGTCTATTTCTAATCAATCTATAGTTTTCCCAATCATCTAGCTTCCTTGAAGTCCAGTATATTTTGTGACAGTCTTTTTTTTCAATTTACTCAGTTGTTTGATTTTCATCATTCAGCCATGGGATATTTTTTCTGGTAACTTTGTTGCATACTACTGGTGCTTGTTCATCATAAATTACTGTAATATTTTCACTGATAACCTTCTAAATTTCATTAACATCTTGAAGCTGGTTAACATAGTTCCAATCAATGCTGGCCATTTGGTCAATTGCACGCTGTCCATCGAACTTCGAAAAATCTCTTTAAGTAATTAACTTAGCTTTGTTTCTTCTTTTGCTACATGCCAATGTACAATATATCAATCTATGGTCGGTAATGTTGATAAATCTGTTCTCTAATGTTTGCCGCATCGATTACCCCATTTTTCTCAACCTCGGCCGACTTGTCAACTATGGTGTGGTCCAGAAGTGTAGACGAGTGTCTCGTTACCCTTGTTGGTTCTTTTATCAGCTGAATGGCATTGTTAGCTTTCAAGAGTTGGCGTAAATAACTTGCTTTACTGCATGACTTTGACAGTAGATCGATGTTGGTGTCCCCCAAACAGATAACTGAGTCAACCTTTACCGCAAGATCCACAAACAAGGAGCGAAATAGAGGTGATAAGCAGGTATGTCTAGTACGAGGCGACCGATATACAACACACACACACACCTAGCTTTTTCCCCTTCACATTCATTGTCACACATATGTGTTCTATACCAGTGTCCAAGTTTTCTGGTAGTAATGTATTGCTCATACGCAATTTCTTGCTTTATGTACAAGGCAACGCCACCACCTGCTGATCTACTTTCTTTCTGTCTGGGCTGCCTATCGCAACGCACCATCGATTACCCTCGTATATTGAAAAAGTGTGAAGGTGTTGTCAGGATGTAGCCAAGTCTCTGAGACTCCGAAGATATCAAAATCGAAATCACCACTAAAGAACACATTTCGGCGAACCCTGTGTTTAGAGAACGCATGTTCAAGTGAGCAACCCCGAAAAATGATTTGCCCCCCCTATCAGCTAGTTTTCCGATACCCGAGGGGAGTCAGATCTCTCACTATTCAGGTGACAGTTTTCAACTTCACCCCCCGGTACGGACTTCAAGCCAACAGCAGGAGTTACTCCATCTCGACACTGTATTTCCAGTCCACTAAGTACAGCAGCAATATTATCCACAAATATAGAACCCAAACGAGAGACAGCTCTACGGCTAAAGTGAACGCCGTCACGGGCAAGGTCTCTCCTGCCAACACAACAGTTTGCCTCAATGGAAGTAACACCGAAGTTGTTACACATTAACTCCAATTAAGAATTAAAGTCAAAAAGGGCTCGGTAGCCAATGTCTTTTCTGATGAGAACATTATTGAGGATTAATTTTGAACTAGGAAACTGTGTTCTGGCAGTGAAGAGTAGTCAGCCATATTGTGGAGAGCCTCACGTTTTCCATGCACTCCATTGTACCCTGGCCCCCCACGGTAGCCTTGCCTAAGGTCATTACGTCCAACATTTATAAATAACTGATAAATTAACATCTAAATAACTTAACAATCTATGCTAATATCTACAATCCTTCCCCCCGGACAGCACTCCACAAATTCTCCCTGTACACTACTTTGTTTTGAAGAATATCTGAGATCCGAGTCACCCAGCAACAGAATGTTTTTGAACGGCTTGTCAGCAGGGGCCTGAGTTGGGGGTGCTGGAGGTGCTGCTGTGGGCGACGGGCGGAACTGTGGTGGTGATGAGGGACCGCTGGCAGGAGGCCGCTGGTAGTCTGCGAGGGATGGTTTTTGGGGTAAAACAGACGTCTCAGTAGCTGCAGTCAGCTCCGCAAGTAAACTACTGCCTGCAACGGATGTTCTCCTCTTTCGAGATTGTGCCTCAGCTTGCCTCCGCTCTCCTCTCAAACATCTGATGTCAGCCCCCAGGACCTGCACGGTAGTGAGCAATTGCTGGCGATCTGCAGTCAGAGCAGCAATCTTCTCCTCACTCTCCCTCATCAGCCTCTCCATGTCCAGGTCACATCTCAGACTCTCCTTCAGTCGCAGGTTCTCTGCCTTATACTCGTCCAGTTCAGCTGTAAGGCCTACAACGTCAGTGTCGAGCTGATCCTCCAGTTCACAGCATGCAACAGATTTCTCCTTCAAGCTCTTGTTGAGGTCCATACACCTTGTCTCGGCCGACCACATTATACACATTATAAGCCGACCTATTATTATTAGGTGGTTGGTCGGCGACTGCAGAAGTATTTTGACCTATCTTCTGTAGTTCAACTTTAATAATTAGTGTAGTGTTTAGTTTTTATTAAGTACATGTTTTAGAGTTAGGGAAGTTGACAAAAAACATGGTGGTTGTGATTCCTGACTGACATGCTTCACAGCGCTCTAGTATGATTTGTTTATTTTAACCCAGTTTGTAATTATGTGTTAGTTTAGTTATTTGCCTAAAGAAGAGCTCAAAATGCAGATCTCGAAAAGTAGTATTACTGATACCTTACATCGCAGAACAATGGCAAATGTCCGGAAAAAATCCTGTTTCATTCTCAATCCTTCCATCGTCAAAAACGAACTTCAAAAAAAGAATCGATAATTGTCATTGAGAGTTTATTCAAGACTTTATTTTATACAAACACATGTAGCATTCTGAAAAAAGAATATAAATCAATATTTTTATGGGAAAAGTCTTTAATAGCATGAATAGCTGTTTAAAATTTGTATAAAAACCATATTCAATATATGTAATACCAAACACAGTAATATATTTCCAGGCATTAAAAGAAATATGGCCATCCAAAAGTTCAGAAAATGAGACGGACTTGAAAGTTTCAGTATCTTTGTCTTCACCATGGTATTCATCTTCGGTGAAATAGAAACCTGAATCAACTGTAAATTTTTGAAAGAATTTTGGAAGTGACTTAAACTTGGCATTGATTGTGATACGATTTATGGACATGGCATTAAAAAGGGAAGAAAGTATCATATGGCGTTGGTATCAATGATAATCGCCCACTAATGTAAATATAAGAACATGTAATTTCACACATCAAGGAAGATCCTCATGTATGAAGAGAAGGACATGGAGAGGATATTGTGTATGTTACAGTTACATATGTTAGTAGTATCTCTTTGCATATATTGGTTTACCACCAAATGATGTTTTATTTGCTAACAAGTTATATCACATTCCGTAAAGGGTAAGAATTTAAGTCATCTGTTATAATATACATGTTTACTATGACCCATAATTATCATATACTCATTTTGCACACTATACGTAATTTACAAAACACTTATATAAAAGAAAAGAAGAAAGTTTTATGTCTTCTATTTATTCTAACGTTCTAATGTATTCAAAATCTGGAATATAACGTTATAGGTACATTATTTGTAATTTAACAAATATCTTGACTTACCTTAGTTTGTGTTTCATCATTTTCAGTTCCATAAACGTTTTCCATTATAAAATTTAAAGGTATAAATACTTATACAAACGTTTAAACTGTAACAGTTGCACCTTTTTATTTGCAAGTAAAGAGTCCAATAACAACTGGTAAATAGACAAAGACATTAAACTAATAAATTACTGGATTAGTTAGAAACTCAGTGGTATGAGATTAATTACTGTATAAGCGGATTACTGTCTTATATAATTACCTTCATTGAGTACACGTCACTGTATGAAATAAACAGAAAGGTTACGTGGAAAAAGTTGCGAAAATCAATTTCCAACATTAGTTATGAATTAATTGAGTAAAAAAATTTTAAAACTGTTGATTTTCCAATCAATAAATAAGAATTATTAGAATTACAAAATTTATAAATTTTTTCATCCCCAACACTAAAATTTACTTGTACATTCACTCAAGACATATAATATGGAGCTTTTCTTGTTTATATATGAATACTATAAAGACTCCCACCTACTAATACTAATGCGAGGTAGTAGTTAATCTCACTGGTTTGTTTTGTCAAGTTTCCAAAAATTTACTTGCACATTCACTCAAGCCATATAATATGGAGCTTTTCTTGTTTATATATGAATACTATAGAGACTCCCAACTTCTAATACTAATGCAAGGTAGTAGTTATTCTCACTGGTTTGTTTTGTAAATTTTCCAAAAATTTTTTAACAATCAAGTGCGGTGGTGAAACAAAATTGCTAGCGAGCAATGGAGTATTTTTTATTCCTTTGTCCAAAAAACCAGTGAGTTAAAACATTTATTCACCTATAATATCCTAAAATATTTCAATATTGTAATAAACCAATATTAAAAAAAGGAGGTAAATAATTAGAGTATGTCTTTCATATAGGAAGGAATTTAGTGAAGAGATAGGTCAATTTATTAAATATTTGCATTGCTCTTGCGGTGGTAAATGCGTCACAAGCGTCTTAAGTACAATGCACGTGAGTTTTTTTCAAGGATATTTTTTGATAATATAATTCATTTTTAGACGGCGGGAAAATTGGTTTGTTAAATTTTCACCTACATTTAAGATATTTAATCAATAAACTTTGGTTTCCAAAAATATTAAATAGGTAAACTATACATAAAAACTTATGTTATAGGCTATCAATTTGTAGAAGCTATTGAATATGAGTATTTGACATGTGAGTAGTTAGAGTACAGAATCAGTAAAGGCTACTATAACACGAGACATATCATTGTAAACCTAGCCGTTTTGCTTAATAATCTATTATTAAAATTAATAGTTTATACAGAAAATATCGTTATATCAAGAAATTAATCTTCTACTAATGCGAAGATTAAAGATCATACCTCAGGCTTAAATGCATTAAACAACGCTTTGTTTACCACAACATAAGCTCTCAATGACATATCTCGTTTTACAAAACCATTAATATCATTGGGGGAAATCCTGTTATCCACATCCATATGTAATCAAGGAAAATAGCTTTTACCATTGAATGGTATAGTTAAACAAAAGTATGAAACATATTTTTTGTATTTTTAAATTGAATCGCCTCAAGTAATGAAGAAGACGTGAGAATGCTCCGTAGTGGTAGAGAAGCCATTTTGAAGTTAGCTGCCCTTTGCAAGTTATTTAAGAAGTTACTTTTGATGTGCTTCAAAAAAAGAATATCCTATTAGTTTGCTTAGGATTAGATCAAATCAGGCATTTAAACACAGTTAAATTCAATCTGAAGTAAACATACTGATCATTTCCACATTATATTCATACACAAAAATTCTATTGAGATACCTATATTTTTTTTAATGTATTATGGTCAAAATAAATTACTAATAATGTTACAATTAAGTACAGATCTACTGCTTAAATGATGAGAATATAAACCAAACTAGTATTATTAAATGTAAATTTAACATTAGTGCTAAGGTATAAAATAGATATTTAAGATGTCATATAGTGTAACTGTTACCGTGTTTGATAGACCACTGTATCGAGAAAGGTGTTATACCCGAGGTAAAAACATAACATTATTAGAGCTGCTAGAGCCAATGAGCACACGTCTGCTACATTACGTCACAGTTCGCTGAACACTCTCAGCCAATCAGCTTCCCCATCTCGTGTATGTTCCATTTCTTTCCACGTACTTTAATCCCATATAAAAGTCACGTGTTGTTAAATTGAATTGTGTTCATGGCAGACGAACGGGTATTAAAATTACTTTAGTAAATACGTTTATGCGTAGTAAACAAGTGGTTTTTAATACGATCGGAGTTTCCTTTTCCAAAGAGTTTGCGATAACATTGGTTGTTTTATATGATAGTGCCTGAATATGTGTATTTGTCGATGTTAACACTATAGTGGTAGCAGTTTATTGTTTGAGCATTTTAAATAAAATAGTTATCGATGTATATTTTATCAATGTTGTTCTTCATATATTTTCAAGAAACCTAGAAAAGTGACACAGTACTAGGAAGAAAGTTCACACACTTATAGAAAAGCCCAGTGATAGTTAATTGAAATATTTTAAAAGTAGACAAAATAATTGTATTGTTTTTACTTTTGTAGCGCTTTTACATTGCTTTACACGCAGTTTAGAATACATTTTTATACGATGGAGCCTCCTTACCTAAAGGTGTTACATTTGTAGTTTCATAATATAATGTCCGAATATGTGTAATTTTTATGAATACTTTATAGAAAGTAAAACGTTTAGCATTGAGTTCGGACAGTAAATAAACGTTTAAATATAGTTTGAGCCACTCCGCATACGGAGTGGCTATACTCCGTATGCGGAGGAAAGCATAAGATGATAACTCTGTTTTCTCTAGCAGCTTTGATGAACTCAATACTTTAGCATGGGAAACGTGCTTAGGAGCTGTTGAAAGGGCTTATACTTTTAAGAATGAGAAAACTCCAAAAAATTCAAAATCATACAAGCAGTCTCTTTAATAATTAAACCACTTTTATTGTATTCAGTGAATGATACGGAAGGATAATTATCAATAATATGATGGTTTCCTTAGCTCACGGGAACAAAGCATAGGGTGCATGAAATTGCCTGTAGCGTTCATAAATATTTGCAGTTACTAGGTTACCTCACTCAGCGGAGCTCAACCAGATTACTTGCTTTTTCCTTTTGAAAGGTTAAACAGCTTGTTTTGAACGATAAAGATTCCTGTTTCATCTACGTTGTGTGTACTAAATGGTGAAAAGCTTTATTTGTCGTAGATGGATTGGAATAGAGTAAAAAAGTATTCACAGTAGTGTAGTTAAAGCACTTTACTCGTGCAATAAACAACTGCTCAGGATTTCTTAACCTAAGTTGTGGAAGTCTCAACAAAAACCAGTAAAAATTCATTTCAACCCATGTTCAGTTTTAATGAAAATATAAGCAATATTATTTTTTCGGCAAGCTGAAAGGCGAACTGTCGTAGGTCGGACAGTGATACTCTAAAGAGCTTTTTTCGTGATAGAATAACGGAAAAATCGTTCTTTTCTTGCTCAGCAGTGACAATCGTTTTGAATTTATCTAAACCTTTCTGTGCAGCAAATACTTTTTATTTGTGTCACTTTTTTAAGCTCAAAGTAAATGCTCAAAATGGCCCCCATTTACTTCTTGGCAAAAATAAAGTCTTAATTCAAATACAAAAGAACGACTTGTAAAAATTAACACAAAATACAATGCAAATTACTTGAAACAATCCTCAAATTTTTGGAATGAAAGTAAGAATAAGATATACTTAAAACATTTAAAGAAATCAAAGGAATCTGATTTATATCATGTAAGTACAAAGGTCATTCTAGACATAGGAGTAGTGTAGCTCTTATCTTTGGTTCAAAGTTCAGTGACTATGAGCACCGTTGTTGTGTCTTATAATGCCAGTTGTGACATTCGTTTTGTGAATTGTGGTTGTAGCTTTCAGTCTCCTTACGCTTTAAGATGTGTTTAGTTACAAATATGGTTAGATGTAACGAAGAAAAAGTTGAAATTATACTGTGCTATGGTGAATTAGGCAGAAACGTTCACCAGGCAGTGCGCCTTTATAACGATAAATTTCCAGATATGGTAGTGGATCGGGTGTACATGAGACGTTTGGTTCACAAGTTTCCAACATCATTTAATTTAAATGACGCCCCACGATCAGGTCGACCAATTACTTTCACAGAAGTAGATGAAATTGGAATGTTGGCACATTTCACTGTAAATCCTCATTTGTCGCTTCGTATGGCCGCGTCTGAAGTTAATATTCCATAAGTACCTTTCAAAGAGTGTTGAAAAAACTTAAATTTTACCATTACAAAGATTAACTTCATCAGGAGTTGAATGAAGGTGATTTTGACCGAAGGATTCAGTTTTGAGAGCAAATACAGCACGAAATTGTTTATTTCTATAAAATATGTTTTAGTGACGAAGCCTTTTTTAATTTACACGGAGCAGTAACCGCCACAATATTCGATACTAGTCAAATTAAAACCCACATGGGATGATTGATAACCGCACCCTACATCCTCAGAAGGTGTCTGGGCAGGAATTTCAGACAATTCTGCTGTAGGAACAATTTTTATAGATGGGAATTTGAACAGCCCACAATAGTTAGAAATGTTGCAACGTAACATTGTTCCTGCCATATGCAACATAACGCAAGGCATTTACGATCCTTTTTTTTCAACAGGACGGCGCTCCTCCTCACTATGATACAAACGTTAGAACATTCTTGAACCAAGTGTTTCCAGAGAGAGATGGATAGGTCGACGGGGTGCTGTAGAGTGGCCAGCTCGCTCACCCGATCTTACTCTCCTAGACTTATTATTTTGGGAATTTTTTAAAAATAAAAGTGTACGAGACCAAACCTCAGAACCTTGATGACCTTACCAACGGTTGCGCGCTCGCCGGTACCCTAGTCGCCGGTGTGGCGGCGTAGAGCTCTCTCATATTGTGTGCTCCGTCGTCCGCCGGCCGGCTCGAGGAATCGTAAAACGAGCCTTTTTAGGTAAAACCGTCCGGCGGGGATGCGACAAACCACACCAACGGTCCTCACCACAACGAGGTGCACAGCCGCTAAACCAGTTTACCTGGGGGAGTGTTTGTTCACTCTCGCGGCGGCCGTCTTTGTATTCATTTGAATCAAGACTTTATTTTTGCCAAGAAGTAAATGGAGGCCATTTTGAGCATTTACTTTGAGCTTAAAAAAAGCTGAGGTAAGATTTGAACGGTAAGTTTAATTATTTTAAGTTTAATTTAGCACTACTTAGTATTAAGAATAAATCTGAAATGAAACGAAATGAAATGAAAGTCTGAACAGATGAGTTAAGAAAATTAGTGTTTTTTAGCGTAACTTTTAAATACAACTTTGACAAGCCGTTGTTTCGTACTGGATTGAGATAGAGACCTCTAGTCTGTGGCATTGTTCTTCTTTTATAACCTTTAGGTCAGATTCCGTTACATGCCCGCAACGCTTTAACTTTTTTTCAATGAACTTAGAACGTTATAACGTTCATCGTTTTATAAAACGATGTAGTTGAGTAAGTTCTCATGTAGCGCAAAAATCATCATTTGTCATTATATAACTACCCCCAAGGGATATTGGTTTGTTTAATTCCGTTCAAACGTTAGAAGGGGGGTGTGACTTTTGGGTATTTATTGTGTTTATTAAAAACTAATTATGACAAATTGTTAATATATCACAATATGTTATATAATATAAGATTTACTGCAAACCGATTTAATAGCAAATCTTTGAAGAATAAATACATTTTCAAAAATGTAGGCTTTAGGAATCCTAAACACAATCGGCTTAAAATAGTAATTATAGGTAAAAGATATTAAGAAGTATATAAAGATAAATAAAAATAACAAAAAAGGAGGAAATCCTCATTATTATTAGAAATTTGTTATTAAATGTAAATATATACTACTACTAAATTCACTTGATCTTTTGGTTTTTTAATTTTCAAATGAAAAATAAATGGAAAGACAAAGTTTAATAATGGTCAATCATATTCCAACCTATAAGTGCAAATATAAAAGCAAAATCCTCTGACTCATATTTGTATCTCGGAACCACAGGATAAACTAATATGGAAATTTGTACATAAATTTGTCTTACTATTTAGGTGCTCTCTAAGAAGTGGCCTTGAAAATATCGCAGCTTAATCGTAGAAATCCATGATAAATAACGGTATTTTTCACAACCATTGTTATCAGATTAAAGTTGGTCGTACATGAGTTCCATATATACGCTCGAGACGGTTTTTTATTTATTTTTATAACGAACTTCCTCTCATAGAATATTGTCTCCTTGTATTTGTAATGACATATGTTTTTTTTAGTACAAAATTGTATATATTATTATTGTAACCACTTTTATTCAGTTATGTGGGTCTGATGATGTGCTCCTTGAGTACTAAAGGCCTCACATGCGTAAAAAGGTGTATTATTAGAGTGTTTGTTGTTTTAAATTTATAAGTGGATGTTTTGTTTAATCTATTCTTGTGTAACGGGTACGTCACAACCAGTAAGCGGGTAGAAAATGGATCAGTTTATAATAATCGCGTAAAGAGTACTTCTGAAAATGTACATGTACCGATCACACCAACACTAGTACTGTACTGTGTGTCAGATACCGCTATGAAGTATTTGTATTGTACCTGAAAAAGGTACTCAATGGACATACGAATGGTACAAAGAATCTGTTATATTTGTTTCGATACATGTTTATCCGTCACCGCTAACAGGAACAAGAAATCTGTTATATCTGACTGAGCAGGTATTGGCTCCCTAGAGATTAAAAAAACGTTTAGATGGAATTTTACATATGCAAACATATTTCACACATGATAAATCACTATAAATAGAAAAATGTTCTTCTGTGGCGAGGAATTCAGAATATCAATTATAAGTAGGGGAGTTCCTTGGGTGGAAATTTTTGGTGAAATCTTAGTTAAAATTATACAACAAATATTTTGAAACTCCAACTTTACTAATGGAAAAAAAACAAAGTAATATTTTCAGAGCTTAGTCTTCCCTCTTTTTAGGTGATGGAATTGATTTTTGGGCTGAAGAATATTTTTTATGTTAAATTGAAAGCTCTTTAAGAAAGCATTACAGAAGTAGAGAAAAGGTAGAAAATATCCTTTGATAACACCACGTAAACTTTTAGGCATTTAAAGTAAGAATTTAGGCACGTTGGTAATCAGACTGAAATGAAAATATTGGAAGGTATTGTCTAGTATACGAGTATGTTTTAGCATATGATCAGTACGTTTTACTTTTTAAGGTCTGAAGTGTCTAACATTTGCGTGAATGGGTTCTAGAGTTAGTATATCATAAATAAAATAATAGTATATCTCGAAATCGCTATCATAAAAGTAAAGCTCTGATTTTTATCTGATTTTTATATAGGTAAATATTGAATACTGACCTACAAGAAAACCAGAGAATAGAAAAGAATGTAGCACTTACTCAACCTAATATTAGGATTTTTAGTCATTAATGGTAACTTACTGCTGAAATACTAATAATAATATTTAATTTCAGCAAGAACCTTAGAAATATATATTAGGAATTAAAGATTATATATTGATAAAGTGTGATAATATGGTTAAATATATTTCAAAATCAAACCGTGTGCAAATAACGCCTTCTATCAATTAAGGCAGGAAAGCCATTATCCATTAAGCCATGAGTTAAATGTCACTCCGTCGGATATATTGACTCGGCGCCAAACCACTGGGGTCTGGTTAACTCGAGGCAGCGTTGACTCAGTTTCTGCTCCGGTGCTCCCTTAACACCAACACATCACATATCTGAGAATGTAGTATTCATTTATTTGCAATGGAAGTAGCCTACGAGGTGAGATACTTCACTGATGCAGAACTTCTAAGACATGTTGCTCGTTACTTATACCGGGGCTCAGCCTATGAGCTATTTTACGGAATGTGTGTTCGGAACCATCTGTTAGATTAGTCTGGATCTTTTTTTTTAATTACAGAAGTTAGTTTGTTAACAATGTTGCATTAAATTGGAAAGCCTAGTGTATACTTTTTCTGAATTATGTGTTCTAATGTGTCAGGATAGGAAAAAGTACAAAAAGTCTCTCGGTAATAATTCAGAACAGCGAATACAATGAACAGGGTTCTATTAAATATACATAGAATTACTTTCTTGCAAAGAGCTCCAAACTCTTATATTTAAAGTGTGCACCCTCAATAGTTTTTAGAATACTTTCTCGTTGGCTCATATCTTCTTCTTCGTAAACCATGTCTTTTTCCAACACAATATGCCACCATCTGTTAAGCTATGTAGATATGATAATAGCACCAACTCTACAATCTGTGGTAATAGATTTCGCTGTAGACGATGTCTGAGATGTCTATTAGAGCCTCTGCTATAATGAAGTCTCTACTCCTTCTGCTGCCTGATGGTTACTAGTCATAATTAATTGATCTATGTCTTTCCACATTTGTATTAGTTGATAATCGTTTAGAAATAGAAAGTTGTTTTTTTCCTAAAGAACTATGCAGTTTTTTTGTGGAGACCAAATATGGTTTTAAAATATAGTTTATAGTTAGTGTTGTAATATGTTATCAAACAAATCTTAAACAATGCAACGTCTGTAAACTTGTCTTTTTGCATTGTAAGTATAAAACATAAAATAATGGAAAAATTCATATAATTTATTATATAACTTAGCCTTTAGCAATGTAACTATTTCAGTTAGGATTTCTTAGTTTTGGACGAAAGGAGAATGTTATTGTAACTCCTCTAATTACGTATAAAGCTATAAATTTATGTTTAATATGTCTTTACGTTTTGGCCCTGTCCTGGTGGAAGGTTGGACCTGAGGTCTAAACAAGGGCAGGAGAAATAAAAACATTGCTGTCAAAAATTGTTGTCTCTCACTCTCTGGGCATTAGATCATTAGATTCCCTCCGGTGATCGGCTTACTTCTTCACAACAGTAGGTTTTTCACTCAAAATTTTGGATAAACACATTTAATAAGATAAATAATTAATAGCTTAGATTCGAAATCAATAATGTTATCTTCGTCTAATAGAGTTAGTTTTTATTTGAATGTCACATAGTGACAGTAAATATACCCAGTAAGTGAAGGTTACATATGTTATCCTATCTTTATATGATCAACAAAAATAATTAATTAATGTTATATTTCAAAGTTAAGGAGCTCGTAGGAGATATCTCTTTACGTGATTTTAGAGCTTTTTCTCGGTGATATTAAAAACAGTACTGTCATAAATAAAGAAGCAAAAATCCAAAATTAACTGTCTATGTCTAGCATTAGTAACAAACCACATCCCAGAAACTGTTTTTTATTTATTTTTGATGATGGATGATCTTTAAGAATAACGAGACTTATTATGCCATCTTTATATGTTACAAAACAGTAAACTACGTTCCTAGGATTGGAATATATCCTCTTCTTGAAAGTTTCGTTTGCCGCACACCTTAATTTTTTGTTAAACATGTTTTAAAATTTCACTATAATAGAAAAAAGCAATAATACACAATTACAGCAAAGCTCACCTACTGATAGTAACTTAAACTTTAAATTGCATGCAGTCGTATATAATATTGGCTACAGTACAGATAACACAATAATAATCACTCAAAACATCTTCGTTAATATATTTATTCATTAATAATATTCAATACTTCTAGAGTATTGATATTGAAATATATACTCTACCAGCTATACATGACGTCATTGCTCTTCTAACAGCTGTATTTACAATTTGTGTAAAATGTATATAACACGCAGATACAAAGTATATAATTAAAATTATTTTTTTTATTTTACCTTTTTTTAGGAGCCGATCTCTCCTTGTATGTCTTTTCTGCCCGTCCTCATGGGCCACTGGCCTGTGCTAGGATCTTATCAAACGTAATAAGGGGAAGAGTCGATACAGTACCAGGTCGAAGGTACTGATAAAAAGTGCAACGGTCACAGACAGGATTTGAACCTGCGCTATCTCTAACTCAGCCTCAAAGTCCAACGTCTTAGACCACTCGGCCATCGACACTCCCAAAATATACTACTATAGTGAAAATTCAAGTTTTATTTTACATTTTATTATTAAAATTAAAGATATTGCATTTAATAATATTTCTACCTTTTTTTATTACACATGTACAAATTTAATCACGCCTCAATAAAACAAAGACGTTTCATTTAGTCTTTATACAGTTCCAACAGAATGGATGAACTCACCTGACTAGCGGTATGATTTGACAAGTACATTACAATTATATTTTGTATTTGGCAAAATAATCGATCCAGCCAATATATTTTACTTACAGTAGCACTGTTACAACTGGGGTAACAGACTCATATGATTGTTATTGTGATTAAATACCTACATGATGAACGTATTGTTTTACCACTGAAGTACTAGCAGCTGTCCTGAGCCTGTCAAACATGTGTTTGCTGAGTGATTTTAACCTGTAAAGTATCCCTTGGGAAATCCTTACATCGAGTTCCATTAATGAGACAGCCCAGTACCTTATTGTCTTGACTTATATGTTCTAAAGGTAGCAATACAACTTTGTAAATAACTACCGTTACAGTCTTATACACAAAAAGTAACATACAATTTACTTGACAAATTACGTACTATTATATTTGTAGCCTGGAACTATCCTGCATTGGCATGTACACAAGTCTGTGTAAAATACGGATTAATGATAAATCAAGTTGTCTTTCTAACAATAACACGAACGTAATCCGAAACACTTACACTGTCATAAGCATAATGTGATGAACTCTGCACTTGCTCCACTTATAAGATTTCTTGTAATTGTACATTTTAAGAGATGTGAATTAGTCTTTCGGGGCGTTTTGTTGGAACCTGAAACATGTCTTAAAAACACACACATCTGGAGAAAAGCTGCAGTAGATTCAAAAAATGTTTGGCAGTTGAATTGCAGCTCATAAGTATTCTGAAAATAATCTAAAATCTACTACAGTAAAAGGTAGATACAAGGAGCTTGCTGCTAAGTGTCATCAAGAGTGCATAGCTTAAGGAGAGAGTACAGTCCTTAATCATCACAGTTGTCAGGTCACACGTTAAAAGATTAAACTCAGCTTCAGTAGTTCTCAGGCAAAGGTTGATTTGGACTGCTTGCTTGTCAATGTTTAAACACAACAACCAGACTTTTCAGTCTATTCAAAATCAGGCAGGGTGTATTATCTCAGAATGCAAGGTGTCAGCCTCAGACATCAAGATACAAACCTCTTGTCATTGAGCATCTCAGAAAGCTAGTTCTTGACAACTTTTGGACTGGCAGAAACGTTTTTGTTGGAGTTTCCTAATTTCAACTCTGTATCGCTCACATATGTAATAGTCAATAGAAAAAGTAACAATTTTAGTAATGTTCCTCTTCCCACTGCACCAGCTCTGTAATTTTTTGGTTATGTGTATGTATGTGTGTCGGAGATGTATATTATCGAACTCTAATACTTTCATCACTGTAAGAAAATGATTTCCAATCAGTATTAAGCCTCTGAATCAAATATAGTTAAGTTCACGAGAGTAAGCAATGGGTTTCGAGTAGATCCCTCAATTGGGTACAGGAAGCGTGCACTAATGGTATTCTGAATGTACCTATAGTACGCAATTGGACACCAATGCTGTGTTTTTTGGATACATGGTTGACGTGATTTGTTAGTTATTGTTTATATATAACAGCTACTTATAAAATTTGTAATAAATATGAAGTTTTTAATATTTTTTTAGACTTAAGTGAATATACGAATAATATAAAGAATAAACAAATTTGGTTACTGTATTAAACAGTTTTTAGCAGAATCAGTATTGACCACATGAATTGGCGTTTCATTGGCGTTATTCATTACGAGAAATCCATTTTAATGCAGATATTAACGACGAATAGCACTAGGATTATAACCTTTACTATATCAATATCAATGCCATACTCACTTGATTGCAATGATAAATGTAGGTTTGTTTTACATCATTAATATTCAATACGAGAAATTCGCATCGATGCAACCAATAACCATTAATACCACTAGGATTGTAAACTTCACTCCTTCAATATCTATGGTAAACTTATATGATTGGAGGGAAAATTCCTGGTTTACATGACGAATATAATATATATTTTATATAAATCCACATAAAACCGATGACCATAAATAAAAACCTTGAATTTTGTTTCAATTAATATCACTCAAATATACACTAAAGTTAAAGCTTTTACAAGCAGGTTTTATTAATAAAGAGTCATAAAAATTAATATAATTAAAAAGGTATACGAACTTATCACCGACTTTTGAATCTTTAGAATGTACTACCCTGGATTATGTTAGTCTTATAACTAATAATTTGTAATATTTTTTGTAAGTTACATCTCACATATATTTATTGTAAGTTCACACCATACAGCTATTAAATGTATATTACGCTATCTAAAATCGGATATACAACACAACTAAAACACACAAATATTGAAATCGGTATTTAGCCTTGAAATAAAATTACTAGATTTGAAAATGCTGAAAATATAATTTGTCAATTAGTCACAGAGAATCAACTTTTCCATAGATAACAAATGATTATTGAGTTAAATACCTATGGGCTATCAAATTTTGACTCAATTGAAATAAAACTATTGCAAATCCTAGAAAATTTAAACAAAATATATTCATCATAAATATCGAGTCAATCCAAGTTTTGAGTAAATTTTAAAAATCATAATTAAGAAAAATATTTCTTAATTAAGGCTCCTCAAGCATAAACGTTTTATCTAAGCATTTAAAGTTATATATATATATATATATATATATATATATATATATATATATATATATATATATATATATATATAATTAAGTTCAAAAAGGAGTTTATATACCTTAGTAACATTCTACAGTTCGATCAGCTGTATTTGATTTCATAACGTTTTTAAGCAAGTATCTAAGCACGCGTTCTTACATTTAGAAATAATAATATACTTACTCTGCCCGTCAATTAAGTTAAAATTTTCTTGAAAATAACTTCATTTCTAGTAAGCATCTATACATTCTTTGTCATTGCAGAAGAATAAGCCTGGGTATCTAATGAATTATCGCAGCAAGATTTCTAGGTCAAGGTTTATAAATCCACTGCAAGTAAATGTTTCATTTAGTAACCATTGTTTTCCCAGGGTAAATATTACTAAATTATTCAACAATTCCAGCCAATGTAGTAAAAAAATCCCAAGAGAGGCGATTATAAAGGATTTTCTTGATACCGCCAATTTTTGCTCTTCCGTTTGATGTACAAAATATGAGAAAATATTTTTAATATTCCTTGTTCAAATAAAAATAATAATAATTTGGTATTTGTTATCGAAGGTTTTTACAACGTTTTAAGTGAGACCGATCACATATAAGATTTAGATTTTTAGTAAACCAAAAAGCTGATTTGTCGAAGAAGTTTATAATGAGGTGCAGGGGGTTGTAAACCAATGACAGCCTGAACAGGTGACGCTTCATTTATTGTAACATTCTATGATAATACCAATGTTACGATTTAACACTTGTATGGAACGAATCGGTGACTCCCTTAATAATTATCTTATGGCCCTGACCACTCTCTTTATATCTTAGTTCCCAAATAAGCTTCTTAATAAAATGTTTCCCTTTAATCCTCTGTATGCTTATGATGAGCTAACCTTGAAATTTTGATCAGGACATTAATTATGTCATGAATTTTGACCATGAAATCCTTGACCATTAATGTAGATTACAAACCTTTTTTTAATGTAGATTTCACACCAGTAGGGTTAAGCATGTCCAACATCGTAACAAGGCTTAATTATCAGAGACATATTAATAATGATTTTTTTCATATTTACTGCATTCCTCATTAAGATTATTCAAAATAAGTTCTCTTCTTAGTTACAATTTATTTTACGCAAAATTAAGGCTTACGGACACGCTGTGGAATTTATTTAGTGTGACAGGCCAATTTGTAGAACGTATACCTCCACAATTGTGCCGGAGGTCGTTGAACAAGAAGCGCTCATAACAACTGCTTATCGTAGTATGAAATATTAAGATTATTTCATTGGGTCAAACTGGAGGACCGAATTACTTAGACATGACTAACCTATTCTTCAAGCTTGATATAAAATAATGATTTGATATTGAAAACGTTAACAATACTTTAATATTGCAATCATTTAGGAAAAACAATCCCAATTCTGGTGTACCTAAAAACAATAATGAAGATCACATTATTGTAATAAACCAGTTTGCTGATGTCATTACTTACCCTGACTTAAACTAAATTAGAAAACTTACGCGTTGTATTGACTGGGCGATGCTAGTAGTAAACAAAATGGAACTCGCCCAATGAAATACTATTTTGTACACTCAGTTTGCCTTCCGTTATTTAATCGGAAATATCACTTTTATACTTATCCTCTAATATTGGATGTAATGCAACTTCCAATTTTATTTAACTTTTAGTAGCCTATTCGAAAATAACTATATGGTAAATAACATGTAATTTCAATAATAAAATAAGTATTTACATTTCATTGCTTAAATTATATGAAGCTTAATAAGAAATGTTATATATGTACTTTTTCATTTTATCTCTTGCTAAGTTTGAATTTATTTATTTTCTTATGTTTTTCTGATCTAGTATATATTTAAAATTAGTTAATAACTTTAAGTAAGTTCGAAAATTATCCTACACCTACAACCAAGGCATAACACCTTTTTGTATTTCATAACTTATTCCTTTTCACTGCTAATTGTTGACGCTTGCATTAAATACTTTAATTTATAATTTTTTTAGAATAGGCCATTTTTATTTAAACTCCCTTAGCTTGTTCTCTCAGACCATGCGAGGGTTTTATGAAACTAAGTATGGGAGATAGTTGATGCAGTACAAGGTAACACAGATCCAAATTCCAACGCCTTAGAGCTCTCGGGCAACGGCAAATTTTATCTGGTTCGGTTTAAACCTACGGGATTACATAGTGCATAACTAGCTTTAGTTTAATTTGGAATTTTTATTGTACTAAAATACATTGTTATTATTTATTACTTGATTTCATTGATTTTATTAATTTCATGGAATATTTCCCTAAATGCAAGTTTAACCGCAATTAAGACTTTAATTACTAAAACATCTAAGTTAAAATGAATTGTATGGTTAAATAACTACGTGTGGATTAAAGTTACATCATTTTTAGTTGATGTTAAAAACTCTATACAGTATTTAGGTGTGACAGGAATTTTATCTATAAAACTATGGATAAGAGGTTTAGTTTCAGTTGCAAAGATTATTTTTCAATCACAATGTGTTTAATTATTGAAATTGGGTGATATTTGAAACGACAGCAGTCAAAGTGGCTGTTGTAAAAGGGTTTAAATTTGAATCATCGTTTATTCTCTCGCGTGCTACAAAGAGTTTTATGCCATCAATATGACAATGAACTTCATCATTATCTGAATTGTGTACTTACTTGTATTAAATTATAAATATTAGTTCAAATATTTTAAACTCTACTAAGGGTTATAAAAAGTTTATTACTCTACAGTGTAGTAATTTTAAACAATGTCTTTCAAATGCCAACTTTAAGACAAATATTATAGATGTATTTAATTAACTGGAATGGAATCGAATATGTAAAGTCGTTGATTCACTAATTTCTGAGGATAAATTTCACTCTAAACTATGAATTCAAAATATAGCAGTTAATCTATAAAATTGTATGCCAGAAATTATAGTTCCTAATATGCAAATGTTTTTAAATGAAACCTGCATTTAATACGTGTTTGCACGTCGAGGTTACCACTTGGAGCTGCCTGGCAACTTAAAACAACCGTTGCTCTTCTCTTTACCGAAATCTGGAAGTTTCCAAATGGTATTAGTTTTAATCTAATAGTAAGTAGCAACAACTTAAAATCTTATATTCTTTTTTTCTATGATACCAAAACCTCGAAGTTAAAAAAGTAATAATTTAAGGTAGTAATAAAATGTATTAATTTAAATATAATAGTAATTGGCAATGACTGTGTTGCCATAGCTGCTCGCCGTATACTGATTTAATTGTACTGAATTGGCTTTACTCTGAATAGGTTTTACTCCTACCTTACCTCTATTCTCTTATAATAACCCCAGGATATAGAGATATCTACTGTAGAGATATAGATGTTTTTACATTTTAATCGCCATGTTTTTGTGATAATACATTTTGGTACGCGTGAATTCTTTGTTTTACCGAGTTCCCGGCTACATCTGTAACCTCCAAAACACGGATTATATAATTCATATTTAATATTATGTGCTCTATTAATATGAATAAAATAGAACTGTAGCAGATCCAATAATTATCTACTTCTACAGTATGTTAGGATATAGAAGCGGTTTTTAGTACTAAGTTGGTTTTGTACCTGTAGAGTTTTTATGCAATAGTTTAACAGTAATCTACAGTAATTAAATTCGTTGCATATTTGGTGCTGTAATAATATGTAATTTGTTATTGTTGTTGTTGTTTTTGACTCATGTTCTAAATTAAAATTTGCTTTTTGACAGGAAGCAAACCGCTTCAGTGAATCCAATAACCTATGCTGTATTTTCAAATTACTGCAACGAATGATATGGACATGCATTTTGAGGTATTAAGCTGCATTCCGTTGGCAGGAAAAACAGGTTCATACATCAAGGGCTTGAAATACAATGGAAAAACGCTGAGCAAGCTAATTACATATGTATTCAGGGTTTAAAGTTACAATATCGCCAAGTATCAGTTTAGTTGGAGTTGAGTCGTTCCTTCTTAAATTATTATATTAACATGACTCCTGAAGATTTTACGGATAGTACTAATATTACTATCAATATGTAAAATGTTGGCTTTGTATAAATCAACAGCAAGAGCCTTGCAAGTAGCTTTCTCTTCGGCAAACGTTCTACAATCAGAATCAAATCCTGAAATATCGTGGACCTTAACCAACATTTTATTATCTATTGCCATTACTTTTAGGTCCGTGCTGAAACAATGAGAGAAGAAGAGATCCACACTCTTTTCATATGTGTAGTTTTCTTGCTTAGACCATGGATATACTTATCGAAACATTCGCCGATAGAAATTAATGAATTATGAATTCCGTCATTATAGGTGAGCAGCTCAACTCTCATCTTCTCTTTATAGCACTTAATAAACTTCTGAATAAGTCTTTGGTGAGAGCATATCTAATGAAATGTATGGCTAAAGGCAACATCAAGCCATAGATTTGATGTTGGCAACATCAGGGTGATATCTATCCTAAGACACAAGTGGGTCCGGAGACCGTGTGGGAACAGAATTCATGTCGTAGAATACAAGATCTTGTGAGAACCATGAGCGTTGGAAACATCACTTAACTAACGCAAACCCAGTGAATAGATATATCATGTAATAAATCTAAAAAGTTCTTTAAGCTCGCACAGTTTTAGATTAAAATCACCAACGAGAATAACTGTCAATTATTGTAAATAAAAATAGATGCTTTAAGTTATACATTGGTCTTATAGGGTAAAATTAAGGTGTTTAATTTCTTCTAGCTTTTAAATTTAACATTAGTATCTTCACTTATAAAATACTAATACATTGTTGTAAAGCAGTAGTTATAGAAAATCTGAACTGATAATGCATTCAGTAAAAAATAACTACTGTCAAAACACTCTTTGCGGTTTTATACAAACAATAAAAGGGACGAAGCCACTCTTATTTTAAACACGTTCCGATCTGAAGTTTGCACTTCTTTGTTACAGTTTTATTGAGTTGACAAGTTGACATTCCTCACTGACGAGTTTCAATACTACATTCAAGACAAGTTATTGAGTGTTATTCTGAGGTATTGATGGTATTGGAAACACAATGTTACTTAAGTGAAGTGTTTTTAGCCAAGCATTTCATAGTTTTGTACACAATTACTGGTATTTCTATTTAGAGTGTTGGGCTGGAGTAGAATGCCTGGAACTTACGTCTACATTATTCTGGGACCAGTAAAGAGTAAAATATACAAATTGTGGTCAACCTACAGGTATATACCCAACTCCAGATGGCAGAGGTCTACCGGAAGAAAGCAGATGTTGTTTCCAGTTCAGCTCAGCTGTTATTGTTATTCGATTGTGTTTATATATAAATTTTAATCAATTAGATAACAAAGTACAAATTTATTAAAGAGTAAGTACGACCATTGCGTGTGGTTTAACGGCAGTTGTGGTATTGAGTAGCAATATATAAAGCAGAAGAACCTCCCTTGTTTCGTAACATCACAAAGAATCTCTCCACGTTGGACGATACGACATCTAACCACCATAAATCAGATAGCTCCTGGCGTTTATACATCTTACCATGCTTCATCTACCTTTGAAAGTGCACTACTGCCACAGGTGTGAACACTGCAAAGAGAGAGAGAGAGAGAGAGAGAGAGAGAGAGAGAGAGAGAGAGAGAGAGAGAGAGAGAGAGAGAGAGAGAGAGAGAGAGAGAGAGAGAGAGAGAGAGAGAGAGAGAGAGAGAGAGAGAGAGAGAGAGAGAGAGAGAGAGAGAGAGAGAGAGAGAGAGAGAGAGAGAGAGAGAGAGAGAGAGAGAGAGAGAGAGAGAGAGAGAGAGAGAGAGAGAGAGAGAGAGAGAGAGAGAGAGAGAGAGAGAGAGAGAGAGAGAGAGAGAGAGAGAGAGAGAGAGAGAGAGAGAGAGAGAGAGAGAGAGAGAGAGAGAGAGAGAGAGAGGTAAATGTAACAAAACAACGAACAAAATTGTTAACGAAGATTGTATATAGTGTAGACATATTTTAACTGCGATTAACTATTTAGCACATTCTCCCAGGCATGTGTGGCAAAGGAGTGGAAACCGTAAAAAGGTCCGGGTTGAAATATCAAACGCCCAAGTTCATTAAACTAGCTAACTGTAGTGAATTGTATCTGCATGGCAAAGCTGTGGAACGTTTGTATAGCTAATCAAACTGTGCAGTAGTCCGTGGATCTTGTTGACAAGCTCGTCTACTCGTGATACGGTTACAATAATTGAAAGAACACTGAAGGCCAATGAGGTAGCTTTGAGTTGTATAGTTTATTTTGAACAGTTTATCTCATGTAATCTTAATGTATAAAGAAACCTACTCAACTATACAATGTGACTACATATATTTCTAAACCTGCGCATTACAGATTGAATGCAATGTAATTCTGCTTAACGAAGTCTTGAAATTAGCATATTTGAAAATACTATTTTTATCCCGTAATTGTTTATACAAAAGTTTTGTTCTAGTATACAAAATGAAATTTTTAAACTTAAAGTCATCCAACTGACTGACGCACTAATTTCTTAAGGCCAAAGAATAGTCTAGTATTCAGTAGTATACAAAGCACCTCTAATTTTAAAAATTGGTAAATTGCGTAGATGAATTTTATGTTTTTCGTATGTATAATAACTGATCATTTAAAAATTTATAAATCTACTAATGCTATGATAACAAGACAATAAAAATTAAGAAATTATACAAGTCTAATTGACAGAAACAGTAAAATTTTCTAAATTAGAATAAATAAAATAAGTACCAAAATGCAAAAATTAATTAAAACAACAATAAAAACTACTGATTTGATGGCAATAATTATACTAGTGAAAAAGCAACAGCAAAATATAGTAACGATATGAACTAATAATTATGTTATTACAACAATTAATAATGAAACGAAATAATCTGAAACAATTAATTCTGAAACATTATCATTAGAGGGTTCTGGCACAAGAAACTTGATAGCTCGCACACTGGATGAAAAGAAATCCACCTATTAACAAGTCTGGTTCCCAAGCCGCAGTAGCCTTAGATCTGTGCCGCACATAGTTTCTGGTTACATGACTATGCTCAAACAGGCGCTGTTGTCTTCTTCTATTTGCGATATGAAATCGAATCCTCTTAAGTAGACAAGGACAGTCAATTCGACAGTTTATGAGCCGATATAGAAAGGAGAGATCTGCAACAGACTCCAAACCCTGAAGCTCGTCGACTGGGACATCAAGGTAGCGGTATCCAGCCGGGCAGACCAGGAATCTCACAAAGCGCTCTGTACCGATTGGAGCTGGTTGACATGTTATAGTCGGAAGGGACAACAGACCAGAGATAAATACTCGAGAAGATAGACGAACATTAGTACAGCTGCTTCTGAGTTCAGCCAATCTTTAACAGTCCGAAAGAACGATTCCAAACATCTGGAGGCTTTAGTAAAGATGTTGCTAATACGGTAGCCAAACTTAAAGATCGAATCAATCACAACACCCAGGTCCTTATCGATATTACACCTCTCAACTGCAGCTCCCCCGTTGAAGTAATAGGCCACCAAGATAGCTGTTATTCCACTATAGGTTACTTATTGACTTTTTGGGATACACTGACATCTCATCAGAAGAGCACCAACCAACGATGTTATTCAGCACCCTCTAGAAAGGTTGACTATTCCAAAGATAAAACCTCAACGAAAATCATGACTTTGTCAGCAAATAGTAGAAAGTGACTGTGATGACCTCCGTAATGTTATTGACAAATACTGATCAGAAGGCGTAGGATAGTGCCTTAAGGTACACCAATAAAGGGAAAGAGTACCTGTAAACCAAATCTGATAAACAGCCTTAGTTCAGCGAGTTACCTCTTAAACCACTGCATCATATATAAACTAACACCGTAACCCTCCGGTTTAGAAAAAAGGCACCAATGACATACTATCGAATACCTTGTCGAGGTTTATGTAAATTGTGTCCACTTGATTATGGCGGCTCTATGGCAAGACTGGGTTGACTGAAATATAGTATCAATATATCGGTCAACCAAAAATCCATGCTGCTCATCGTTAAGAATTTACTTAAGAGGGGTCTCATGATGTCCATAATTAGGCTTTCAAACACTTTTCCAAGGACAAACTGGATTACAATAGGCCTATACTTGCTATCGTCACAGCGTTCACTATTTTTAAAAACTGGTATAAAAAACTCATATCCAAGAACAGCAGGAAAGTTTCCATTGTGCAAACTGAGGTTGAAGAGAAAGTGGATCTGAGGAGCCAGCTCGAAGTAGCAGAACTTGGGAACCCCAGAAGTTATCTCATCAGGACCACAGCCCTTGTTAGAGTTAAGAGCGATGAGCTTCCTCTCAATGGAATGAAGAGAAAGAGAGTAGTTAGAGAAAACTAAGGGTTGAATGGCTGAGCAGTCAGAATAAATTAGATATTTTGAGAGTAGACCGATGAGAATAAGGTGGGAAAGAGTTCACGTACAACTTCAGGCGGCTGACATACCTCGATGTCACCAAGGAGGAGAGACAAAAACATAGACAAAGTGTGATTCAGGTTATTCACGAGACTCAAAAGTACTTGGGTATTTGAAGATATTGTAGAGTTGACATATTAGTCCTGCAGCCCCTCGATATGACCTTGCAACGTCCAATGGAATTTGGAACATGAACACTAATGTCTTTCATAATGCATATTCGAATTGTAGATATCATTTAACGCTAGTCGCAAACGTAATCTTTTTACTATAATCATTAGAAACTGTTTATATTGTGGTGTCGGCTTATAAGGCAAAACTGTACATCCATGTATCCTTAAAAATGTTCTAAAGGCGTACAAGGGGTTGAAAGAATAGTTAAATAGGATTGCAGGTTGGTCTGCGAGGCAGTACCGGTAGTGTTGGAGAGTTCCCTTTCGCTCGAGGAAAATTATTTGTCCATCAGAGTAAATTTAAAAAGCAGCTCTATAAATCAACCGAAAAAGTAGGTATAAATCGAATTTTTAAACTCATATGATACTGGTTTAGGTTTTACATGCTTCCAACTAAAGTTTAGCTAAGAAATATAAACAATCTCATTTGTTATAAGAATATTAGAGAACAATTTGCTATTGAGGCGCAGAAAAATACAACGAAATGCCCCATTTTGGAAAAATAAATATTAAAAAATATCTTAAAAGCGTAAATATAATGTTTAAGACTTAACTTTTCGGTTTAAAATCATTAACTTAGAGTAAGTGTGCTTAGATAGATTCGGGTTAAGAAATTGTTTTAACTTAAACCATCCCTATAAAAAAATAGTGTTATCTTGATGTTTTATTTAATATTTTATTTTATATTTTGTTTGAAGAGCTAATGAAAGTCTTTTATTGTTCATCTATGTAAGGCTTTATTTTATTTGCGCATTTTGATGTAGAGATATTTTTATAGTTCTTTATCATAAGCTTTTTTATTTGATGCACCAGTTTGTGATGTTTAGAAACAATTAATTTCTTATCATGTTTAAATATTAAATTACGACTTCAGTCTTTAATGCCAATTTTATTACAGTAGGTGTTAGTCACGTAATAAAATTAAATACCGTTACCACAATCAAACTGTCGATGATATAAGATTGATATAAGATATAATGTTATTCTGAATATTCTTATGTGCTTGATTTTTACAAGTAATTAATAATACAATACACATATTAATGTCGGTTTTACCACATAAAAACAATTTCAAACGTTAAACACTTTACCTTCTAAGTTTTAAGCATAGAATTATGTAGTTTCATAATTGCAAAATATACGTATCCTAAAGATTTTATGTTTTTTATGATTGTTACTGTTTATTCCATAAAACTAAGTGAATAATTTTTGAACTTTATTTTTTATATATTTCAATTTTGAAAATAAATAAAATTAAAAACCCATTTGTTGTTTATAATTATTAACTATACTTAACACTGTGTGATCAAAATAATAGCTTCTGTTGATTGAAGTTTAAGAATGGGGCCAAAATCAAGTTCTTTTCATATCAGCATGCTATTGAATTTAAAACAAGTGATATTCTGGGCTGAAATACAACTATATTATTGTAAAACAGTAAGTAGTAAAGTAACCTCAAAACTGATGACTAAGTAAATAGGCAAATTAATATTGATCACACAACAGTTGTAGCTTGATGACATGCATTAAAAAGAAATAATTATTGATTATTTTAGGATAAAAGTGTCCTAAAATGTACTATGTAAGATTGTATACACAGTATCTTAAACACGTTACGATCTAATGCTGGCACTTCTTGAGAGTATTATCCTAGGATGGAGTAATAGAAAACTGAGTGGGGGTTAAATTTAAATTAGAAATTATAGTAGGTAATGAAAGTGACAGGTTTGTATCCAGTTTTCTGAAAATGAGAGCACCGGGATATTTTTTTAAAACATGAACGAGGGGTAAAGTCTGGACCCCACAGTGGCCTGAAAGGGCAAGCTAAGAGTGTGTGAAGTAATCTGTATATGCACTGGTAAGTTATACGCGTTGATTAGAAAATATAACTGAGCCACGGTTAACCACTAGTAGCCGGTCATAATATATGTTCCGTTTTTAAAAAAGCCCGGACAATATTTGTTTACGAAGACTTTTGAGTTTCAGCATTGTGGATGACGGTCGGTGAATTGTAGGTGCTTTAGACCCATGCACACGTACAGATTTTGCTGTTAGTAATCAAAATGTGGTACTACGACCTTGTAAAGGCCTAATCTCTGTATGCTATGGGAAAGTGTGGGGCTCCAGCAGGGTGTAGTTTTGCGGGCATATGAAATATGTGGGTTGCTTTAAATATGTGTGCAATTATGGTCGGTAAAATGTGAGCAGACGAACGATTTTACACATTTTTAAGGCACTAGATCAAATCCGGTTGTGGGCAATATTCTTGAGAGTCTTAGCGCGAGATGTAGGATGGGGTGATGATAATCGTAGTATAGATAATATATAATAATATAATAGATAATAAACGCTGTCCTTGTATTGCAAGGCTGGAAGGGAGGAAAGTATAAGATCCTGACAGGCGGCGTTAGACATCGGAGTGCGGGCCTTAGGCGAAAAGGTGAGCGGCAGTAGGTTTAGGCATTGTGCCTACTTGTCATTGGACAGGGGATACAGTCCTTGATGATAATCAGTACAGAATTTCAGTGTGTTCAAGAATTATGACTAAAACTAAAGTCTGATTTCAGATAGGTCATAGAAAGACAGGAATTCTGTGGTTAGGAAAAAATTAAACGTATCTCCCATAGTAGTCACTCCTAAAATATCACCATAAAAGTCCTTGCTAAAATAAAACCGTAGGAGCCCATATTGGAGCTCTATTGCGTTTTATGTCGGTTTTAATGAGCCGGTTGTTGTCATTTAGAACTTCTGAAACACTGTATGGTACGCAATAAGGAAATAGCAATAAAAAAACTATTCTGTTATGGAGAACCCTCGAAATCATGAGCTTCGTACATTGAGCTTGATATATCCAATTAAGTCAGCCTATCAACTATAAAATTCCAAAGAGTACAAGTAATATTTTTTAAATAAGTCTTGCAGAGCCTTAAACGCTAATTAATACTAGAGTATCGAACACTGTACCTTCAACTAATGGAAGCCCTACGGCCATCTAGAAAATGTATTGGCTTGAAAATTTAAATAATATTTATTTGTATTTACCATCTTATCCACCATAAGAGAAAGCTAAATCGTCAGTAGAACTTTATAGACTTCCGAAAGCCGAGCGGTCTAAGAGACGAACTTTGAGACTGAGATGAGAGTTCTTTATATAAGTAACGTCGTCCTTGTTCTGGATTAGCTCCTTCCTTATTATGTTTGATAAGATCCTAACAAAGGCCAGTGGAACATGACCGTGTGCACAATAAGGTTTAAAAGAAAACAGGTCTCTCTAATTGCTTGAATAAAAAAAAACCTTTGGAAACGATTTAAAATAGCTATCGATGTAAAAAGATTTATGGGCATAGTTACATATATAAAACCGAATATGGCGCTCGTAGTTACATATGTTTATTATGCAACTTTGCATCTACTTCTTTTATCAGCATCATATGCTTTATCTACCAACAAGGAATATTAAACATAAAATGTTTTGTTTTCTGTCATGATAAACATTTTTACTGTAAACTATCAATACTAAATACTCATTTTATTCATTAATACTATATTTTAACGCCACACTTTTAAAAAAGAAGTTTGAATTAATGATGATAACCTAGCTATCGTGCGGTTAAATGTGAATGTTGAATTTCCATTTTGCTGTTCAAAATTTACATAGAATGAAAATGTTGTCTTGTATAATAATAAGGAAACCTTGGTTTTCAATATTCAACAACTAAACATTTGTTACGCTTTTGGTACACCTTTTTGGTAAAAAAAATGTGTTTCACAAGTTGTAACGTTTCGTAACAGAGTATAATTAGGATCGGTAACTTTCCAAATATTTCCTCTAGTTGTAGCTTGTCTTTTGAATATTTTAAGTTACAGGGACATTCACACTTAAATACAAAATTTCGTAAAATGTTTAATAAATATATCCTTTTTAATAGATTTACCTTCTATTACGCCAGTACACCATTGTTAAAGTATATTTTGACATTGACAAAACATTAAACTAATAAAATATGGGATTAGTCGGTAACTCAGCGGTAAGGTATAATTACCATTTAAGCGGATTACTGTCTTTAGTCATGACTGATATGACTTACTACACCTTGATAGACTACATTTAAATCTATTAAATGGTCATAATGGTTTAGAGACTTTCAAAAATCATTAGTTACATAAAAATAAGAAATTTTCATAATTAATTAATTCATAATTTTTAACTTCTTGCTATAAATAATCAACTACATACTAAATACTTTGACAAAATTATAAGTCATTATTTAATTTTTGTCATTAAAACATTCTGTTCTGAATTATAACAACCAGAAAACGATAATAAATCACTGGAATAATACAATGTTTTTAGTGAGAAATAATTTAAATTTATATGTGTAAATGTAAATTTGTTCCATACATTGTAGAAATAAATACCCTCTACCTTCATATTACCCCGGTTATCCGCACTGGGATTTTCTTGTTTATACATTAGGATTTAGATAGGGAAAATTATATGCATACTTTCTTTTGTAGTGCTAATAAATACAGAGGGAGGCAACTGTTTAACTTAGGGGTTTATTGTATAGAGTTTCCAACAGGTATTTTAACAATGAAACATTAGTATTGAATTTTTAAAACGGGTTCATTTTAGACATATGATTCACATAAGGAAACCTGCTATAATAATACAAATTTAACACCAGAGAATGCCCGTAATTTTTAAAAGAACTAAAAGTTGAGATACAAGTGTTTCTCTAATATTGGAAGGACTTTATTGAAGAGGTTAGTCAATAAAGTAATCAACTGTATTGCTGTTGTGGCGTTGCTGGCAACAACCTTTCAAGGACCTCAAGCACAATTTCGTTTGTTTGTTTTAGAATACCGAAAATAATATAATTGATTTTTGCTGCGAGATAATTAGTGGGCAACTGTTCCACGTACATTTAGGTTATTTCATCGATACATTTTGTTGGCGACAATAATAAATCATTAAACTAAATATTTAAACCTTGCGTCACAAATGGATATTTGAATCAAAAGAACCCATACAGGATTTATTAATAAAAGGCTTCTGGTATTTCTTGTTCTTTTTTGTTTAGTTGTCATTATTCTGTTAAAATTAAAATTAGTAATCAATTATTGTACGACGCGTATTCTCGTTAAATAGGCAGAATCATATTGAAAACTTGCAATCATTTGTATGATGTTATTCCTAGTATCAGCTTCGTACTTACTCTCGATTTTTGATCTTTAGTTTTAGGTATAAAATAAGTATTTAGTTGTTGATGCTGACTACCACACTGAATTGATTTTGAATTGTTTTGTATAAATGGATTGTCCGTTGGTCAATAAATAAATAAATGAATAAAATACAAAAAGTATGTATACTTTTTTATTGTTACAACTAACACAAATTCATATTTTTAATCGCTTCAAATTATAAAGAAGACTTGATAAAAAGACAGAAAGGCTAAAGAAGGAATTTTAATATTACTTGATATTTTAATGCAATCTAAGATGTTACTTCCGACTAGCATTGAATGACATAATCTTTTTAGTTAACTTCCGATTGAAACATTGGTCATATTACTACAATCACAGTTCAATAAAATCTTAAGAAATATATACTGATTATTTGTATATTATATTCAAACATAACATTACGATCGAAAAAGACTTCTTAACGTATTACGAATAAAATGATAGTATAATTACAATGAATGTTAACCTGTTTGATTGACCGCTGTGTACAAAAAGTGTTATACCCGAGGTAAAAACATAATACCATTAGAGTTGCTAGAGCCAATGAGCACACGTCTGCTACATTACGTCACAGTTCGCTGAATACTCTCAGCCAATCAGCTTCCGCATCTCGTTTCTATTTAATTTCCTTCCACGTACTTTATTTGTAAATTAAATATCCCAGCGATGGTTAATTTAAATATCTTCAAAGCAGACGAACTGTTATTAAAATTACTATTTAAATAGCTTAATACAGTTTAAGTGGTTTTAATTCGTTGGGGATTCCCTTGCCTAAAACAGTTACTATAACATCGGTAGATTTATATTATAGAGTCTTAATAGCTATAGTTTCTTATGATTATTTTAATACGGGATGTCGTTTGTACAGTATTATAACAAAATAAATATGCAACGATGTCTATTTTATCAGAGTATGTCTTCATATTTGCCTATAAATGTAACATAACACTAGGAAAAAACTCATATTTCTGACAAGTAATACTTGTCGATTTTGACCTAATTGCGGTAATACCGTATATCGTTTGTGCAGTATTACACCAATATTACTATAGAATGGTGTCTACTATATCAATACATGCCTTTATATTTTACTTGAAAAACTAGGAACATAATTCTATCCGAGTTGAATTTAAACAGGAAATAAACCTGAAATATTAAATCTATCGTACTAGATACCAAGCACAGCTCAGTTTCTTATACAACATGTCCGAGAAAAGTTGAAAAAAACCGAGGAGTCTCGATAACATGTGTATCTCCGTAAACCACATACAAGGTATCTTTATAAATAGTTTATCAGATTATATTTATCATAAATAATTAAACATAGTTTTACAAGGAACAGGACCTCATAAAGCATTCCAGCTCCAAACAGTGCTGTGAGAGAATAATATATCTGGTAAAATGGGGGATAGCATAGCATTTAGAGGAAGTGAAATTCCGTACATGATATCTACGTCCATCTGTTCATGAGAAGATAGTCTGTACTCTGTAACGAACTCAAAACCAACTTTAGTGCGTTTAATAACTTACAAAACATCAGAATTTAGTTGTGACTTGGAAATAATGATTATTACTTATTAATTAATAAACCAGTTCACGTTTAAATTAATTTTCTGTGATGCATAATCCGTTTTTTGTGACTTGAAATTGACTATTACAAATTCTTTGTTAACATTGAATTATTGTCTGCATATTTACTCTTGAAAGTTTTATTTTCTTTTACTGAAAGCACGAAACACACGGGTTTGGAGATATCTGAGGTCGCAGTAATGAATAATCAGTATTGCGAAATTTACTGATAAGTTTAAATATTGCAAATACAACTTACAAGCACTACTTGTAGATGTTAAAATAAAACTATGACTTGCCAAAATGCTGATAAAATAAGCAAGAATTACCTAAAATGGTATCTTGTGCTTCGCAAACCTGGTAATTTTAATGTTCTTTGGAATTTTACCAACAAATTTAATCACCAAAAAAAACTTAAACATTGCTTCCCTTCACGTTAATATAGACCCGAAATCCCTTCACAGACAGTGGCGTCAGCATCTTGACTGGAAATTACAGTTTTAATCACAATAAGGAAGAGATAATTATGATCACCCTCAAAAAAGACCATTCTAGGACTTAATGACGAATTCAAAGTCGGACTCAAAGTACTTGGTTTCAAACTATAAGGACAACGTGGTCTCGTCAGAAGGACTTCACCACAAATATATCTGTATTAATCTGTGAAATAAAAGATCATCATAGATAATTAACTTTAATATTTCCAAACTTACTTTATATTAAACTGAAAATAGGTGTCTCGCAGTAAAGGGGTAATTTATAATTCGAAAATGTTAACTTTACTTACGGACAAGGCTCGCGACGTGGTAGCTGGTTAGCTTTTGAACGGCTACAAAGTTCAAGAGGCAAACATTACCACGCGTGCAGATTAGGTTATTATTATGCAGAGAATTTAGTTTCATGAACATCGGAGAAAAGTTATACTAACCAATACACATATAATATATATTGCAAATAGATAACTCAACAGGTTTGCCCTGAGCTTTATATCGTCAACCCAGTTACTATACTGTATATATATATATATATATATATATATATATATATATATATATATATATGTGTATATTTTAGTAAATTACTGTACAATTAAAACAAAGTGTTTTTAAAAAATTGGCACTATATTTCGGTGAAAACCGTCTTCAGGTGTAAAAATTTTATTAAATATAAAAGAAAACAGTACAAAGTAAATAAACAGTGAATAAGTAATAATAATAAATACAGATGACATGAACTATACAATTGTTCCATATGTTAATTTCAAATTTAGACGTTTTTGGCTAAGTTATCTGATGTTGAGTCCATGTGGAATTTTGCTCTTTAAAACCAATTGGTGTGCTTGTTCTAATGTTCTGAGGTAAATTGGGTTTGAATTAGTATGTACTTGCCGAATAGGTTTGACTGAATATGTATTTTCAAAAGTTTCATTGTAATTTATACCAGGAGTCACGACAGTTTTCTTCAAATCTTGATGTTTATAATCAAATCGGTGTCCTGTTATTCTTGTCCTCAAGGTATTTGTTGTTGAGCCAATATAATCTGCTGGACATTTTTTACATTGAATTTGGTAAATCACATTTTTAGGTTCACGAGACAAGTTGCCGATGATAGGATATGTTTTGCGTGTTTTGCTACTAGTGCATTTTGAAGAATTTGGTAACATTTTACAAATCAAACATCTTGGTTTATTACACGGATGTGATCCTTTTTGTTTTGGTATTGATTTTTCATTGGTGTTTGTCATTGGTAATTTAGGTTTGACCAATATATCTTTAAGGATAGGAGGTCTTTTAATGACTACTCTAGGAGTTGTTTTAAAAATATCATTAGTTGAACTAGAATTTTGTAAGGTATTAAATGCTATTTTAAGAATATTATTAATTTTGTGAAGCCCTGGATGGTATTGAACTATTAATTTTGGATCACTGTTTTCAAATTTAGAATGCAGTGTTATCTTATCTACATTAAGTTTATCTTTAAGTAATTTTCGTGGATAACCTCTTCTTAAGAATGCGTTCATAATATCGTCAATGTATTTTTCCAAGTCATTTGTATTACTACATAATTTGTGAGCTCTGCATGCTAAACTTTTTGGTATATTCCTCTTGACACGGACTGGATGACAGCTGTCATAGTTTAAATACTCCAAATTATTCATTTGTTTTACGTTTATTTTGCTTTTTAAATGTCCATTTTCAATAAATACTGCCATATCTAAAAATTTGACTGATGTTGAAGACGTCTCAATTTTAATTGGCTAAAATTGTTTAAATGTTTTAAAAAGTTGGTTAAATTATGCTTCGCATGTGTCAAAAAAAAATGTCATCAATAAAACGTTTCCAAAATATAGGTTTGTAATTTTGACTGTTGAGAAAATCTGTTTCTAGTTTTCCCATGAAAAGATTGGCATATGACGGAGCCATACGAGTTCCCATGGCTGTGCCTTTTTGTTGTAAATAAAATGTATCCTGAAAACGGAAGCAATTCATTGTAAGCACAAAATGGATTAATTTTGTAATAAATGAAGTACTAGATTTTGTTTCAATTTGTCTTTGATTAAGATAGTATGTTACAGCTTCAATTCCTTCATCGTGTTCTATATTTGTGTATAAATTAGTGACATCAACAGTGACCAATATTGCATCATTAGGAAGAGGTTGGGGTACATTTTTAAGTTTATCTAAAAAGTCATCAGAATTCCTGTAGCTGGTGATCCACATATGCAGAAATTCTTTCTGTAGGTGATGAACAAGAAGATACTATCGGACGTCCTGGTGGTGGCATAATTTTCTTGTGTAATTTGGGAAGAATATGAAAGACTGGTGTTCTTGGATGTTGTGGTATCATTAAAGCTATTGAACTTTTGGACAGATTTTCATTTTCACAATTTTCATTTAAATATTTTGAAATGTCTGAATAGAACTGTTCTGTTAAGTTTTTGTCCAGTTTCTTATATGTATCTTCATCACTTAATTGTTTGTTTATTTCTGACACATAATCAACTGTATTCATTATTACCGTAGTATTTCCTTTATCTGCGGGAACAATAATTATGTTTTTGTTTTTTCGTAAAGATTTTATGGCTTTTATTTGTTTGTCATTAATATTAGTGGTTTTCGGAAGAAAATCAGGAAAATTAGGATCAGCTATATTAGATATGACAATATTGAGAAATTTTTCAAGAGGATGATCCGAACTTAGTTTGGGTGCTTCCCAACTAGATTTAGATTTAAGCTTAATTAGTGACTCATCAATTCTGTTTTCAATGCATAATTTGGTAGGATTGTTTGAAAAATAGTGTTTTGTCCTAACTTTATTAGCAAATTCCAATGTATCCGAAACTAGTTTCCTATGATAGAATATTGGAGTGGGGGAAAAATTAAAACCTTTTAATATCACTTCTACTTCATCATCATTCAAGACATATTTTGATAAATTTACAAAATTTCGTTTACTTTCGCTTTGGTATGAAAGCATATGTTTATCAAGGGAAGGATTAATGTTAGATTGTTCTACAGTGTTTTGACATATATTAATTATGTCACATTTACCTTCTTCTTCGCAATTAATATCTGGATTCACATCCTTTTTTGCATAATCAATCTGAAGCTTTTTAATTTTATTAAGATGTTCACTGGCTTTAATAGACATGAAACGTGTTGCTTATAGTGTAATTTTATTGACTAAGTATATTTGATTTGGAAAACTTGATGTAAAAATTTTGTAATATTAATTAATTATTGACTGTGTATGGTTGCTTGATTTTTGTACATTTCATATACTGTTGAAGTCAAAGACGTGTTAGTGCTTCTTGCAATTTTATTTATAGAATCATGCATGTACTTTGGTATTTCTGATAAAGGAAATTTTACTGTGAGGCCGTTGGGGACAATGCCTAGATTTAAACAAGCACATAAATATAGAATATGTAAATAACACTTTGCTAGTTTTGTTGTGTGGTATTGGATCTGATTCAATTAGAAACGTTTTAATTCTTCATTGTCCGATGTCATTCTGGTCACGTGAAATACTTTTTGGTTTTGAGTAGAAAGTCAAGCTATTTAAATATTAAAACTTTAAGCGACATAACTTTAAATAAAAATGTAATTAAAAAAACAATTAAGAAAGCACAGTAAAAAGAGTCTGTAACAGTAATATTAACAGAAATATATAAAACACACAAAAGGTAACATCGAAATGAACAAAACAAGGTGTTAAAAAGGTGTATAAAAGTGTCAATAGACTTACTTGCTTTTACATTGAGAGTGGATGCCTAGAGGCTTTATAAATTCTTTTTAGTAAATTACTGTACAATTAAAACAAAGTGTTTTTAATACATTGGCACTATATTTCGGTGAAAACCGTCTTCAGGTGCAAAAATTTTATAAAATATAAAAGAAAACAGTACAAACGAAAGTACAGTGAATAAGTAATAATAATAAATACAGATGACATGAACTAAACAATTGTTCCATATATATATATATATATATATATATATATATATATATATATATGTGTGTGTGTGTGTGTGTGTGTGTGTGTGTGTGTGTGTGTGTGTGTGTGTGTGTGTGTGTGTGTGTGTGTGTGTGTGTGTGTGTGTGTGTGTGTAATAAAATAAAAATTGAATGCCATTGCTACTGGATTTCAAATACACCTGGACAAAAGTCAGGTAATCCGAGGATCATAGAGCTTCAGTGAAATATCTGTCAATGGCAATAAATTTTATTGTATCTACAAAAGAAAGTTTTATGAATTTAGTAGATTTATGACAATCAAAGTGGTATCCATAACCAGAATTTACAGAATCATTTTTATATTTCTTATCAGTGTTTTTTAATATTTCTTATCAACATTTTTAGCTAACTCCTTGATATACAGATGTCTTTAATAAATGTACATATATTTTCTACATCGGTATATTTAGCAGAAATTTCAGATTTAGATTGCAAATACATCTAAATTAAATCCTGAATCTAATTAATCTTAATTAATTATTTAATGGAGCTGCTCCTCCATTTAATTTTCCTGTTAAATGGCAGTAACCCCTTTTTTCTGTTTTCATCAACACATACTTCAGTTACGCAAATGATACGAATGTTCTAATTTTTATATATAAATCCCTCTTCATCAATCAATTTGATTGCTTTTTTTAATTTTGGAATTATATTTTTAGTTATGTATTTTGATAATTTATTTCGCTCTTCAATGTTGCCGGAAAATTAGTGAAATCTTGTTTATTTTTCTTCATTAACTGGAGCAGATTTTTTTATTTATTTTCATAGATTTTTGTAATTTTCTTATTAAATTTGACTTATATAACTCTCTAGTATTTTAAAATTTCATTTAGTTGTTTTGTGATAACTATTTTTTTTTTTTTCAAGAAACGCACAGATTTAACAAGAGCTTTTCTTTTGAATTATTTATGGTACTTTAAACATTGTATTTAACATTGATTTTTGGTTTCTTCTTAAAGTGTGGTTAACAGATTTACTGTTAGATCAAAAATTGAGATAGAAACGCAATATTATTGTCTACTTAGTATCACAAAACGCCACTTTCAGTTTCTGCTCATGTTAGGTGACGAGAAGTAATCATTGTGCATTGACTTTCTTGAAATAACTTGCAATTTCGTATCCAAGCGGTATTATATACGGTATAAGAAATTTATTAAAAGTCTTTCATGATAGGTAGTGAATTATATCTAAGTTATTCATTGAATTTCTTGTGATAACATGTAACCTATGATAACTGTAAAATGATATTTAATTACTGATGGATAAATCCCATACAGGTAGTTATATCCTATCTATCCTGTATATCACATCTACAAAATTGGCTTAGCTACAGTGTATAGCCTTATTTAACGCTGCAATATTATGTTGCTGCTGCTACAAAGTGAACTAGAATAAAGTCCATGCTCTTAAATCTCTGAGAAAGAGTGGAATTTTACTGTAATAGTAAAACCTATTTCTCACTCATTTAATAAGATGAGTGACTGAAATAACATTATGTATTTACTATTTTGTTCCTTTCATTGAGAAAAAGTAAATTTTTTTCAACCGGAATGCAATTTTTATAAATGAGTTCTTATAACCCAGATCTTATGTCCCGCTAAGTGTTTTCACACAAGTTTTCAACAATTTATATTCTTATCTCATACTTTAAAGATTAATAGGAAAAAGTATAATTTATATGCCTATTAAAATTTTGAATATTTTACAACTGTTTCGAACATTAGTTTATGGGTAATATGTGTAAACCAATATTCTATTCATGAAATTATCACTAAAGGGAAAACATGCTCTGAAGTCGCGTAAAGTGAAAGTTAGAAAAATACTTCCGTCCTTCCTTGCTAAATCACGCAAAATCAAACTTTTAACCTTATTACTATTGTTTTTTAAAACAAAAACAATTTTATCGCTTTCGCGATAATTTATTATCTTCCACTTGTTAAAAATTACGTATTTAAGTGTTATATTATATATTTTTATATGCATATAATTTATTTAATAGGATAAATCTGGGAAGTGTCACTTGGTAGCTAGAGTCAATAGCAAATTATAAAACTATTATTTTAAAAGCATGTGCATTGAAGTTGACGCTGTGTGGAACATCAGGATGTTATTGTGCAATCGGAACTCTCATCAGCTTTGCGATACAATCTCCCCCTCATGTTGTACTCAAACAAGTGTGCTGTCACTTTTCCTTAATGAGGTTATTACACACTTTTGTCTTTTTTGCGCATGATGAGGAAAACAAAAAGTTCGATTTTTGACTAAATTCCCTTTGTTAATGTATTTATAAATAACTGGATACCTTTTTAAATTTTAAACGTTTTATTTTTAAGACAGTTTCTTAACTAAACAAAAATATGGACTTATAGACTATTTTAATATTGTGAAATGCACTTTAATAGCAGATTCGGACTTACTAAAAAATGTGAGGATATCTACATAGTTATTAGACACTGTAAATGCGCGATAACCACATACAGGGTGATAACACAACGATTTCAAGAAAGTTTGTCTTAAGCCTAGATATAACCGTTTGGAGAATGTCTGATTGATGTTTTAAGGATAATATATTTTTATTTTCAACTAAAAAAAATTAATCGAAAATAGCTAGGAATATATTCGAAAACTAAGAAAAATTAAAATTCAGCCGTTAATATTAAATTTTATGTTCATTATGACCATTAAATATATTAATGACCTACCTTACACTGTGTGAAAGCAATGAACATCAATAATAAAATAAATGAGGTTTCATTACTTCATAAACACAACCTAGGTGCAATGTACACATACAATGCAGGATTAGAGAAGTCGTAGAACTAATACTGGAAACAGACATATAACTTTGTAAATTGGTACGTAAACTGGAGAACTAACTTTGGAACGGAAATTTGATACTGAGCTGAATGAAGCTGGGCAAATTTATGTTGTGAACATGCCTAACAGTTTGGCACGATGTTAGATACATCGAGACACTCCAGCTTTGCTTATCATTTAGCTTTTACTCTATACGTAAATTGATGTAAGAGCTTAATAATAATTATAATTAATAATTTCACGTATATACGAGAGAAACTTTTTCCAAATACCCAATTTAAGCACCAAAACAAACAAAACTCTTATTGGATGCATATTTATTGTATCCTTAAAATGAGAAATAATCCGATTACAACAAGGGTGTAAAACTCTTTTAGGTGTGAGCTTGCTCTAATGAGCATAAGGTCAAGATATCCGCAGGTACAGCCGACTCATGACTCAAACTTATAAAACCCGAACTTCTAAACATAACCTTCTGTCAATTCATTTTTATTTGTAAAATTAAACTGTAAGATTACTCTGTTTTATATATAAGGCAATTAAGAGTATTAAACAGCACAAGTTACTAATTAACAACATAAATAATTCAACAATTTTCTAGTAAGAGTATTTTTGGTGCACAATTTGGATTGGTAGAATTCTGTTATAATATCTTTTAGTTTACTTCGCTTCAAAATTTATATTTTCGAGTAATCTAAAACATTGCAAAATTCTAGGTACTTTTTATTCATAAGTTTGAAAACAGAATAAAGTAATTTTTATGTAACAATATATGATGTTTAATTTAGAAAAATCCATAAAAAAAATTTGTTGTGCACATTAAAATGTAAAATTGAATGATAAATACACATATCTCGAAATTTGAATTTCTATGGAAAGCATAAGTATAAATAAATATACTATATAAAACTAAATAATTTCATTGTATGATGTATAAGCCTAACAAACCTCTTTATAGAATAGAACACAAAATAACAGAAATTAAATTGCTTAGAAAGAGAAATAGAAGCAAAATAACTTTATTTCAAGTATGAGCATGACACAGAGAAACATCACAGCCATAGGAACTTTTCTACTGCAGTACTGCAGACTTAGTTATTAGTCAAAGGGTTCACAATAATTAGATGGATACATTTAACTGATTAAATTCTCATCAAATTATGTTTTTTAACGGATAACTTACTCTTTAAATGTGAATGCATAAGATATAAGTTCGGATCCAGTACAGTCTAAAGCGTCGGACTTTAGATCTGAGTTTATAGATAGCGCAAGTTTAAATCATGACTGTGGCCACGACCATAGCTCGTATTTGAACTCCTCTTTAGTCTGTTTGATAAGATCCTCGCACACGAGGATGGGGATAATAAGGCCCAATAGAAGATCGAACTTGTTTTAAGAGATCTATATTTATTTACCTCCTCCGTAAAATCATATATAAATCTATTTATAAAACTCATATTCTTTTATATGGTTTTTTTCGTTGGGCTTTGCTTAAATAACTTATTGTTAACCTTTGTCACTAATGCTTTCGTAACAGAGGATGCATTTCTTTCCAAAACCTAACTCGAAAACCATTGGTTAGTCTCTCCGATTCTTTGTCATCAAGAAAGGTTCATATTCTGACGTTTTTAAGCATGTACACGAAATACACCATATTAAAAATATTTAAAACAATATGAGCGATAACAGATATATAAGATTATATTTTTAAGTGCAGAAAATCTGCAAGAATTGTGACCCTGGCACATAGTATTGATTTAAATGTTTTAAAAGAGTACGGTGTTATTTTATCAGTGAGTTATTTCTTAGCAGCTTAAATATTTAGGTCAGGCTCTTTAATTGTTTTATTTTAGAAATAGTGGTATTTTTCATTGAGACTTTGTGTACCATGATTTCATCCATCCCATCAATCTTTCTGTCTCAAGAAAACAGGTCTTTTCTGCTTAATTTCTCAACGTTTCTGAACGGTTCTGCTTAATTTCTCAAAGTCGTTTAGATTCAGTCCCGTAACTTTTAATCTAGATCGGGCATATAGGTTTCAGTCTACACGTTGAATGCAGGTATAGGGAAGATTTTTTCGTTTCGTTTATTGAAGAAATGCTTACATTACAGGCATTGCCCAATTACAATGAAGCATTAAAGTAATACTAAATATACTAAATAGAGGATAAATACTAAAAAATAACAATTTAAAAGTTCATCTTCAAGCGCTCTCAAGACAATGACAAACAAGTAGACTATAGTTTACAGCTGAGAAGTATAACATTTAAATCAACAACAAGCAATGTAATAAAATGTGTATGGATAATGTAAAATAATAAATAGTAATAGTTGACGACAAATAACGATAGATATCTGTAACAAATAAATAAGTAACAACAACAATAACAAGACTTAATATATAACAGTTTAAATAACGATAATACAAAAACCAAACTAAATTAATTAATAGAGTGAAACACCCTGAATAAATTGGTCTAATGAGTTGCCAAAAATATCAACATTGATTGGGAGTGAGTTATGCAAACGAATCATTACATTTAACGGAGAGTTAGCCGCCAGATTGGTACGAGAGTAACGAGGCGAAAAAACAACAGACGACTTCTTGAATTCAGCCGAGGGACACTGAATTGTAGTTTAGACAGCAGAGCCGAGTCGTCGAGCACACCGCCCACCAGCTTATACAGGCACACCAACATAGCCACCCGTCTTCTTTTACCCAGGGAGTCAATACCGAACAATGATAACAATTCTGGATATGGAACGACTGTTGTGTAGTGATTAAACTCTTTATAATACAAAAAACCTCAGAAATTTCTTTTGGACATTCTCTATTAAGTCAGACTGATATGCGTAAGATGGGTTCCAGATGACAGATCCAAACTCCAATCTAGATCTTACTAAAGAGCAGTAAAGAAGCTTTATTACGTCAGTATTTTTTAAGAAGTTACTAGATCTGCGTATGAAACCTAAAATGGAAAAGGAAAGACTTACAAACTGAAACTACGTGATCTGCAAAGAAAAATTTCTCATCGAATATAATGCCTAGGTCTTTAATGGAATTATTAGACACTAATTTTGTTCCTCCCATTTCATAATCTAAACGAATAATATTTTGCTCAGACTTTCTAGAAAATCGCATAATTGAACACTTATTGATGTTGAATTTTTAAATTGTTGCAACTCCATTTGAAAAAAGATTATCCAAGTCATCTTGTAACTCCTCACAGTCAGAAATATTATTGATACTTTTTGAATATTCTTAAATCGTCCGCATAAAGCAAAAAATTACAATTTTTTATTGATGAGGTTATGTTGTCAATAAATACAATAAATAGGAGTGGTCCTAAATAAATTTGACCCTTGAGGGACTCCAGGACTCTGGATGGAAATCAAAAGATAGTGCCCCATTATATGACACATATTGAGTTCTTTTGGATAAATAAGATGAGAAATAATTGTATCAATGATGAAGACAACCCAAAGTAGTTCAGTCTAGAAAGTAATGCCAAATGGTCTACCTTATCAAATGCTTTTTCGAAATCCGTCTAAATGACGTCTACTTGGCCACCAAAATCGATAGTTGAAGTACAAAAGTCAGAAAAGCTTAGCAAGTTTGAAGTTATGGATCGACCAGGGAAGAAACCATGCTGATGAGGAGTTATAAAGCTTTTTACGTGATAAAACAATCTGTTATACAATATGGACTCGAATACCTTGGCAGGTGCTGACAGGATTGAAATGGGCCTAAAATTCCTTATTTCCGATCTTTGACCTTTCTTGAAAATAGGAGTAAACTTTTGAACGTTTCCAAACTTCAGGAAATTCTGAAATATAAAATAGAAAATATTAAATATGTGAAGCAAAGGATGTAACCAACAGTTTCAGAACATGCCTTGAAAATGTAAGGGGGCAGGCCATCTGGGCCAACAGAAGTTTTCGGTTTTAATTCAAGAAGAGCCTGCTGCACCTCACTGCGTGTGACGGAACCAAGTGTCATAGTCGGTACACCCGGCATCACCGGGGAGCGGAGCGCACGACGCCACAACTCCTCACCGTCCAGCTGACAGTGTCCATACACGAGCTAAAGTATTGGGCAAAACTTCTCTGCTATCTGTGCGGCCCCCCTCCACCTCCACCCCATCCAGTCTCATAACAGCCGGTATGCTATCTACAACTCTCAATTTGTTGATTTCATTCCAAAAAGCTTTAGGATTTGACTTAAGATTGCTCTCTACGTGTTTAATGTGATTTTCAAATGCTTTCTTTAATATCTATTTTGATTTTGCTTCTTATTTCCTTATACTCATTTTGAATTTCAGGAAACCTGTACTTTAAGTATTTACGTCTTATAATATTTTTTCGTCTGATTAAACTAATTAAAGTGTTGATCAAACCAAGGAGGGTATTTACGATTATGATTTACAATAATGCGGCACACACTGACTGATAATATTATTTAAAAATGTTATAGAAATAATTTTACAGCTTCATTAACATTTAAAATATTTAATAAATTAGACCAATCTGTATCTTTTAAATAATTATAGATCTGGAAAAAATCTGCTCTTTTAAAGTTAAATAAATTAGAATTATTAAGATTAATTGAATTACAATTTTGAAATTGAGTAATTGAAAGTAATGTCTAGCGGAGGGTGATGCTTATCTACATTGACAACAGGACAAGAATCTACTTCTACAATTAAACCTATAATATCTGATAACACTAAGTCTAAAGTTTTTCCATTGCTATTTGTGACGTTATTAAGCAAATTCAAATTGAATGTTTTCATAAAGAACAATAAATTGCCTACATACTGCATTACCTAGTTCTAACTTATAGTTAACCCCAGAAATTGGTTGATTAAAATCTCCGAGCACTAAAATCTTTTCTTTTTTTAGCTTGAATGAATCTAACTTTTCAAAAAAGGAACAGTAATCGACTAAAGGTGAGTTAGGAGGGAAAGTATACATTACATAAAATAATTGTTGACTTATTCAACAACTCTAATCTTAACCATAAGTTTTCTCCACTATTTTCCAAATTATAAAGTCTTTTGTACTTTTATACTATTGGAGATTGCTAATAAGCACTCCTCCCCCCTTGACTTTCCTGTTTGCAGCTGACACCGGTCCCTACGGTATACTTGATAGCCGTCGGGAAACAGTTCTGCATTGTAAACTGAGCTATTTAACCAAGTTTCAGTCAAAGCTATTATGTCCAGTCCTTACTAAGAATATTTCAAACGAAAATCAGCAGTTTTGATCGTAACCCCCTAACATTTTGATAGTAAACATGCAATATTTTATCTAATAACATTATCTACGTTAAATAAAGCCACACAGTATAAATTATAATAACTAACCTTGAACAATGTTCAAAAGATAAACCAAAGAGACATAAAAACACTTAAAAATAATAAATATGTATAGATCCCAGCAAAAACTCCTCACAACTAAGTACAGGCAATGTAAAATTCATTTTTTAATAGGTTCATAAGTCTTACTTTACTTGAGTTTATCCAAATCCGAGACCTCCGAGACCAGAACCGGTGCGTGACCCTCTATCTTGCGAAGAAAGATTTTACCAGAGTTGGTTATCCAGGCGAACTTGAAGTTGTTGTCATCCTTGAACTTTCTCACCTCGTTCCAGAGAAATCCGGGAACTCCCTCGACAGAGACAGGTTGATGAAGATCTTGTTGTCGCTCTGGTAGCCCAGATCTCCTGCATTGACCCATTTCTTCACCTTGGCTCGTTGACGCATCTCCTCCATATCAACGCGACGGCAAAATTTTACAATAATGCCGCGTGGAGACTCAGGCTTGTTTGGGTTCTTTGCGAGCCTGTGGGCAGCATCAATCATGGAATACTCCAAGTTGAAGTTTACAGCTTTTTGCTACCCGTTTCACGACTTCAAATATGTCTTCATTTCGGGCCTCTGGCACTCCAGTGATCTCTAGGCAGTTGCTCCTCGAGTATTGTTCGCCCGCAGCAACCCTCCTCTTCAAACCAAACCAAAGATTCCTTCAACGCAATGTTCTCACTTCTCTTCTCACTTCTCTTCTCACGCAATCTTCTCACTTCTCTCACTTCAAGATGATGGAAATGGTAGTAATTAAAAAGTACAGTAAGGAATGTTTTATTTTTCTCATTAAAGTTGTAGCTGGAAACAATTAAGCGGAACACCAACGGATTTCGAACCACCAGCAATTGCCGGTCAGATGTACTGCTTGCAAGGACATGATCGATCAGGGGTCACCATGTTCATTCTCGAGCGCCTTAAATGATCTACCACTATTCCATGTAACGTTTAATTTTTTTTCAGCTATTATAATGCATTGCATATTGTACAGGCAAGTGTCTGCACAGAATATAGGATTTCACTCTAATGCGATAAACTACCACAGTGGAATTTAGATTACCTGAACACTACCGCCTTAATATTTGATGTCCACTTAGGACAACTAGTAGTGGTTTTATATATATATATATATATAATATATATATATATATATATATATATGTGTGTGTGTGTGTGTGTGTGTAAGCACATATATGTATTTGGTTCAATATTTTAATTACAGGTTACTACACTAGAGAACGACTAATCAGCAGTTGCCGGACTAGAGTGTTAGCTGTTTTTCCACATGCTAAACTTCACCATCAGTCTGTTCAGTATCGCGGGCGCCATATTAGGTGTTGTGTTTAGGTCGTAAGTCGTCAGCTGGGACTTGAATGTGACCTCATCAGTCTTATGTGAACATTTGTTCTGAAAATTAGTACTAATTGATAGTCAAAAATATAGTGAAATATTTTTTAAACATCCATATAGATCAGTAAAAGTTTAAATTATTTCAGTGCACTTTCAAACACTATGTTGTGTAGATGATTTATTATTAATTTTTTTCATGAATTTAAGTTATTTAAATCTTATTTCCTTCATTATAGATACATTACAGTTTTTATAGCATTTTATTTATAGTATGTAAAACTAAGTGAGTAATTTGAGGAGTTATAGACTTAAATTTCAATTAGATATAGGAGTACTTTTAAACTAAACATACCAACACACTCCGTAAAGTGACTATCGCTAATCTAGGTACATATTGCTAAAGTTTCATTGCTACTTACAGGATATTTGAATTACTTACGAAACAGCCAGGACTAGCAACTATGGAATGTTGCTAACGACAGAATCCTTCGATTGTAAATGGCTGATGGGAGCTTGCTCATAGTTTTGATGGACAATACCGTAAATGTTATCGCCGTGAAGGCTTTGTACTATACACAGTCATCATTTGTCTTAATGAATGAATTAATTTTTTTTTTGTCGTGGTGATAAATTATACAGCAGATTACATATCACAGTGACGAAGAAAAATTCAGAATCCTCAACAGTCTGAGGAAGAATAGGTTTTTAATAGCCCAAGAATTATTTAAAGTCAAGAGTGCATTACATTATGTTACCGTGAAATTTTAACTATTTCAGAGGAGATTTCTGATAATGCATTAAAGATAAAGCCATTGCCTCTTTAATAAATTTGAAGTTATTGGCGGTGTGTTTGATCAAGCACATTACTGCTGTGTAGTTATGTTGGCAATGTAGTTGTATAAAAAACATGTTGGCAATGTAAAGTACTAAATACTTTGCCAAATATTTAATGTGAGCATGGCAGAAACTTAACCTAATATTCTTGAGATATCGCACGCAGATGACCGGCAATAACGGGGGATCCAAAATTGATACGAAAGTTGAGTTCAGAACCATCTCACCGCATAGTGCAGCGTCTCACATCTTAGGTTATCACAGACTTGACTATTGAAAGATTAGGTTATAAATATACCCAGCTGAAAATATGCAAAATACTTGGCGATAAAGAACCTGAAACAAAGTCTTTATATCGTTTTGACATTTAAGATATTTACCTGAAGAAAAATGTAATGTAGGAGTAGTCAAGTCTACGACAGCGTTAGATATCAGCCACTTGATATGGTGGATGTTGGAATGGAACTAAACTCAACATTCGTCTTTAACCCACCCTTCCCAAAACCGCTACATTATGTGACCTAATCATACCAGTTTGGGTGGAACTTTTACATGCAAAGGTGACATTGAAGATAATCCAATATTCATGATTTTACAATTCAACTTTTGTCAGCCTGTAATATAAAAACACAGTGGCTGATTGTCAGATGCTTCAATATATTTTAAATTCTAAAAAATTTACGCGGTATCCAGATTACCTAGCTTGATGGAAAAAATTCCACTACGTATGATGTGATATACTATAAAGAAACTATGGATAAGATGTGGGAACTAAAGAATCAGTATCAATAAATAATGTTTGTTAGTTCGGGGGTAGGAGGTTCTAGTGATGTCTTAGTCACAATAATCAATGCTCCAATAAAATACAATAACATTTTATACATGGCTTTATATAGTTTTATAGTTTTTATAAATCTTATGCTATAAAAAACCCCACAAAGGTTATAGAAACGTTAATTTATACTCCCATATAATCGTAAAGCAGGAAGTCGTCTAAATGACTGACCTGATGTTGGATAGGTTTCTTAGGGTGAATAATAATGATCTGCTGAAGTTCAAACCACCAATTGCTCAAAATAAGTTAAGCACTTTTCTTCTTATTTAGTCTCGCCGGTTCGAGGCTAACCTTTAATTGCCAGGTACTACCTGTAGTATCTACAACTTTTTTAAACAATGCTGATATTAATTTGAATAATTTTTTGGTTAATAAATATTGGTTGTTTTGAGAAAAGTGTATTCATTTAGAGAAGTTCTTCATTATGTCAAATGTTAACTTTCTTTTGAATCCATGTCTCAGAACTCTAATATTTGTTCTTTTGAGCATCTCCTGTGTATATTTCATGCGTTTTATTACAGTTAGCAAGTAAACCAAATTAAATAAACCAGGATTTTCTACTAATTAAAAACGTTCAATAGATAGTTATTTTAACAGTAGCAACAAATTTTGGAGTGCCGATGGCCGAGCCTTAGACGCCTAACTATAGATCTAAGTTAGAGACAGCGCTGGTTCAATCATATTTGTGACAGTATACATTTTTATCAATACTATTGACCTTCTACTTATCGACTCTTCCCCTTATATTGTTTAATAAAATCCTTGTACTTTCCACTGGTCCATAAGGCAAGTAGCATAAGGCGAAACATTAAGGAATTAAAACACTCTTTGAAATACATGACAATATATGCGTTTGAGCCAGTGGGAGTCTATCATGTATGAATAATGTTTGTTTTCCTATTTTTAGGGACACGCATGTTTAGTATGAAATAGGAAGTACTCATTGCACTCTTTAATAAAATATCTAAACACAATACTTAAACAAACTAAAGACAATTAAAGAAGATAACGTACTACATAGGGTAGGAAAGGTGGCTCAATGTAAATAATGAATTTCATGTTGGTTGTCATCGTTTACATTCAGTTAAAATGTTGTACACTAATCACATAATCATGGCTTACAAGATTTCATAACTTCCCATTTTTATCGATCTTCATGTAAAATTTAAATGTATACGTCATGTGTTAATCAAGGTGTACATTTTTGTAACAGTGGTAGAATTCAAATTGGTAACTTTCTAAATATTTGAAAGTTAAACGTGAGAAACAGACGCATTTCTCTCCATAGCATAAGACTGTGTAAAACCTTAAGTAAATGTGTCCCTTTTAACGTTTGTACCATTATACTTACCAGTTAACCAATTAGAAAGTATATATATATATTTTTGCTGTACCAAACCTACTAGACTAATACAATATTTGAATAATTGCCGACTCGGCGGTATGTCAGTAATTACCGAATAAGCGGGTTATTATCTTTAGTAATTACTGAGAGTTCCACAGCTTAATTGATTACATTTCACTCTATTAAATGAAAGGAGTTGGTACAGAGGGTTCTAAAAGTCAACATTTTTACTATAAGAGTTATGAATCAATGGAGTACATAATATTAACTGCTCATTATAAATGATCAACTACACATTAACTTTTTGACCAAATTTTAAGTCATTATTTACTACACTTGTCATTAAAATTGTGCTGAAGGAATACGAAAACCAGAAAACCGTACTCAATCAATTGAATCATAACATTTTCAGATTTAAAGATAGTATATATTTCCGTACACTGCTCTTAAATTAACTTGCATATTGGTCAATGGCGCTTTTGTATAAATTATTATTTAGAGAGGAGAGATTATATTAAATTATATAATATATCTTATACAATACCAATATATACTTAGGGATGAAAACTGTTTAACTGACTGGTATTTTGTATAAATCGTATAACACTTTACATCGAATTACATTGTTTATGAAAACTGTTCATTTGAGACATTTGATTGACCTAAGAAAAATTGCAATAATAAATTTAAAACCTGTGAAAATCTATATTTATTATAAGAATTGCAAGGTGAGATACAAGTTTTTCTCTCATATTGGTAAGATTTCATTGAAGAGGTTGAAAAATGAACTGAATAACTGTATCGCTGTTGTGGCGTTGCTAGAAATAACATTTCAGGGACATCAAGCACAATTTTGTTGGGTTTTTCTAGAATGCTGAAAAAATATAATTGAATTTTAATCAACGAGAAAAATATTAGGTAACTTTTCCACATGGATTTAGGTTATTTAATCGATAAATATGGATTTTGATATAAATAAATAGGAAAACTAATGATGTAATTCTTATGTCACAGGTTATGGATTTGTAGCAGCTATTGAGAGTATTTTACATACTCTTGAGTGATTTAAATAAAGGGAGAGTGCGGAATATCGGCGGATTAAAACTATTAATTTAGTTCATATTCGTACCTGCTGCCAGTATTCAGATGTAAGTAAGTAAATGAGTTTTATCGTTCAATTATAACTGGATCAAAATACAACTAAACATTGATTTTTTTGTAACTCACAATTATACATATTTTTATGTAATAGTTTACTTACAGCACCTTAAGTGATAAAGAAGTTCTAATAAAAACGGAATTTTTAAAGATAAAACTTTGTCGTTCCTTAGTTTTTTTAAACTAATTAAAAAGTTACTTTCGATTAGCATTGAATAACATTATCTTTTAATCTATTTTAATACAATCACAGTCCAATTCAAGGTAAGAAAAATGGACTAAATATTTGTACAGTATATACTAACACAAAGTTAAAATTTACAATGAAGTTTAAGATAATACGATCAAAATAGTAGGACTATTACGATGAACTTTACAACTATGTAGAAAATCTTTATTTCAAATTTGAGGAATTGAAATTAAACTAATATAATTCAATTTACATTTAAATTAGTACCCAGGTATACTATAACTATGGAACCTGCCATAAAGCTTAGCTGCTACACTGTTTGATAGATTGATATGTTGAAAAAAATGTTATAACCAAGGTAAAAACAGGATACCATTAGAGCTGCTAGAGCCAATGAGCACACGTCTGCTACATTACGTCACAGTTCACTGAACACTCTCAGCCAATCAGCTTCACGATCTCGTGTGTGATTAATTTCCTTTCACTTACTTTAACCGCTAATAAAATATCCCAGTGTTGGTCAATTTATATATCTTAGATCAGACGAAAAGATATTGAAATTACTTTTATAGATAGCGTAATGTGAAGTTAAGAAGCGGTGTTTTAATACGTTTGGCCCTTACGTAAAACACTGGTTGTTTTATACGACAGTGTATGACTGCCTATAGTTGTCCATAACTGTCGTACTGCCGCATATTTTTGTGCAGCATATAAAAAAATAAATGCATAAAAATGTCACTATTTTATCACAGCGTATCTTGATATGTTTTTATGGCAACTAGTAAAGTAACATAACACTAGGAAAAAAGCTTATTCTGTTTTGATGCTTTGAACAGGAAATGAACCTGAAATGTTAAATCTAACTTATCAGATATAAAGCGTAGCTCAGTTTCTTAAACATGTCCGAGATACACATATCTCCACAGAACAAACCAAGGAGTTTCTATATCATGTGTATCTCCCTGAAACCCCATTCAGGTAATCTATATAAAATAGTTTATCAGCATATATTTATCATGATATATGGGCCTGTTTATATAGGGTTTCCCAATACTCCAACATTACAGTTGGACCATTGCAGTTCGATGGGAGAACTTGGAATATAACTGCTGTACGTCACAAACGATTTTAACAGTTATTAAGTGGTCAAAATACTTCAACTATGTTTCATTAAATGTTTATAACGGCAAGCCCTAAAACATGCTTCTACCCCGCAGGTCGCCACTTCACAACAAACTCAAAACGTTATTATCTGAAATATTACTGCTAAATATAATACACTAATGACTATTGATATTGATTTTTGGATGTAGAAAGTTAGTTTTTTAGTGTATAGTTTAATAATAAACTTATCTTCATATTCCAATTATCACTGTAATTTATGGTAATACAATCAAATGTCGATGTATTTATTAAATGAAAATAAATAATAAATATTGTAGGCCTATTTGTTTGAAAGGAATCAAATAACTACCACAATTTCAGAAGTAAAAGATTCTAAATGTTATTCCTAATAGAGTTTGTGAATTTGGAAGAATAGAGTTAGAGTTAACCGTCATTATGTAATGTATCTGACAATATTATGAACACATAGTGACAACATAATACTGTCATGTTTAGATCCTATAGGGTTAGCTCTGATGATTTGATTATAAAATTTTATTTGTGTTCGTTTAAACGAGAAATATTAATTACTTAATAGAAAAACACTCTTGTCATGATATAGTAGCAAGTAAGGATACCCATTAAAGCTGTAGCTTAAGAACTGGTAAAGTATGGAAAATTAATTGCGTGATGGAGGCACATTCATTTGATTATAAGGTAAGATTTATAGCGTGGTTCGTATCTTGGATAATACTCACATCAAGACGTCTGTTGAAAGCAGAATAACATTTTTTAATTAAGGTTTTCCCTCAGTCGTCATTCTAATTAGACATTTTTGGCTCAAAATAATGCTCTAGCAGCGACAACTATAGAACTGTTATCATAATTCTGCACTAAATAATGTATATACTTTTATACAAGTGATCTCAATATTTTATTGGTAACATAATTATAATAAGAAAATCTACGTGAATTAGTGAATTTGTTCTCAGTGTAATAATAGGGCATAGAACGAGAATTTTAATTTCATTATTTTTTTTTCTTAATGATGGAGAATAAAGATATCTTATGTAATATGTAGTAAGAATATACAACATATAAACCATAAAACTTTATATTTAAAAGAATTTTGGTGAATCCTTTACATGTATTAGTATTTATAAAAAACATTCTAATAAAAGTTCATTAAAAGTTAATTCAGTGCATAATAATTTGTAAATCTGAATAGTGCTTACCAAACTAGCACTTCCTAAAACAAGATTGTGTTAAAATATTTAAAAAATCATTAATGCAACTTTTACGATTTTCGTTAAGAGGTAAAAGATTTTATCTTTTAACAGAGTGAGCTAAATATAGACGTATAAATAAGTTAACAAAAACCTGCAACAAGCATAAAAGGTTTTTTGTTAGACTAACTTTCTACTCAGAAATTAAATATCAATATATATGGAGTCTTTAATAGAGCTTAAGATACAGTTCAGTGCTCTTGACCTTTGAGCTTCTCTATAGTTAAAATCCGCGTGGGATTCACCACACAATCTTCAGTAGAAAGTTGTTGCTCCAATAATTATTATGCGTTATCTGGTCCTTCCAAAATTATAATTTTCACACGGCTACATGAAAAAACTTTACACAAAATCGTTATTGAATCGACTATCCTCTCAGCGTGTGTTAAGTGTGAAATCTGCCTTTTACCTGGAATCCCCTTCATTCCAGTCGACTTCTGGAAGTGGCAGAAATGAATTTGAAGGTTAACTATTTCTGCCAAAGCCCAATTTAATGTGGAAGTTTTCATGTTTATGTACGTCTGACAATTTCATAATAAGGTATTATTTGGGAGTAAACAAAAACCATTGTTTATCATGTAGTTTTATGGAAGCCTTTTTAGCAGCTCATTAGTAGAACTAAAATCCATCGTTACACAGGTAATTGCACTATTATACCGTAGCCAACACATATACTTTCAGATAGTTGATCAATAAAATGAGTAAAAATGTATTTTCTATTTTAATCTGTCAATACATTGTAATTAAATACGTTTAGTTCGTTAGTATTAGTTAGTATTTGGCATCAATTGGGGACGACATTAACCAAACTAATAAATAATAAGGTTGTTATTTATAAGTTCTTTAATCATTGTTGTACTAAGCAAACCTAATTACATAAACTAAGGACAATATATGGCATATCAGTAGACATTTCAAAGAAAAACTCATGTTTCATATTTTGTAATTTTGTCAAATATGGCTAATTATCATTAAATCCAAATTATAGATTGTTCTAAATATATACTATTATTACTATATATTACGTGGATGGATTAAAATATAAACGTTTCGTACATTTTACTATCCTTTATAATCGAAATAAAAAAAAAAACATCCATTAAATTGACTCATACTTTTAAATATTTCCATCCAACATTTCTTTAAATAATATAAATTGTGGTATTTTTGAACACTAATCTAGTGAAAATTATGCTGCTAAATAAAATATATGTTTAGCATTTTATAAAACATAGGAGTATTTGAATAAAATATTATTGTCAAAGCTGTATTCTAAATAAAAAATTAAGAAAATTACTTCCTGCGACAGTTATAGCTATTGAGAGAAATCCACTTAGCAGTTTAAGTAACGGTGCTGATATAAATAAGGACTGGATACGTACAAACTAGTTACATCACATAAGAGTGTATTAATTTAAAAAATCGTTATTTAAAACTACACGCAGATTTCAAATATAATTAAAAATCATTTAACTTGCTAAAATGGCTCATAAATTTATCTAATTAAAGATTAAAATAAACATTTTCTTGTGATTTAATTGAAAATATCATAATTTTATATTTTAATATAAATCAGTTCAAAACTACCGGATTTAACTAAAAAGTACATTAAATTTACTATCTTAACCCTTTCCGGGCCAGGCGGCAATGGATTGCCGTCGGTGACATACACGAAAAGCGCCAGGCGGCAATATATTGCCGCCTAGATATTCGTCGTTTTCTAAATACGACGTCAAATGATTAAAGTTTTATGTTTTTTTATTCCCTGGTATATTTGTAGATAATTAATATGAATATCATTTTTATTTTGGAGGTCTATGCATTTTTATTTCATAATTGTCACGTGACATTATCAGCTGACTCGATCTATTGTTGTTAATTCTTTATGCTTTAGTGTAATTGGTACTATTGTATGCTGGATTCTCCTTTACTATTTTATTTTGTGGTTGTAAATATTAGTAGTGTTAGTAGTTACGTGCTTAGCTATTGTGTGTAGTAGTTACAATGACTGACAATTTGCGACCTCACGGGAGTAAAATTGTAAGTAGCATATTTGTAAATAGAAAAAGTGTAAATAAATTTCAAATAAAATTGTGTAAATATTTCTTGGTAAATAGTGTTTTAACTATATTGAAACTGTTTATGGATCCTACAATCATCTGTTTACCGGTACATCCATAATGTGAATATTTATTTTAAGTTTCTTGCAATGTAAGAGTCAGTTGCTTTCTCACACAATTATGCGTATTTATACAAAATGTGTCATAAAAAAATTATTTATGAGAGAAATAACACAAAATTTTGTATGGTTGTTCCTTTCTAAATGCAAAATATAATAAAATAGCTTCCCACGGTAAAACTATTTTTCCTTTTTTAGTTATTTACAAAAAAAAAAAAAAAAAAAAAAATGTAATCTGTTAAAACACTATTTTTTTATTTTAAATTAGTTAAAACTACATCTATATATTTCTTGTTGATAGTATATATCTATACGAGTAATGTTAGTGCAACTTTTAGGTCATTCTCTAATTGTTATGAAAAGTTATAAATTTTAATCTTAGAGACTGCAAAATCGCCAATTTTAGCCTGGCATTTTTGACTAGTCACAGGGGATATGATATGTGAAAAAAATTTTGCAACATCTCATATTTGGTCCTGGCCCTGAAAGGGTTAAGAAGAAACATAATGATATATGCTGAATACTACAAATATATTTTAAAATGTAAGAATTGTATTAAACGCCTAGCTCTCACCAGGTATAAGAAAAATTAAAAATAAAAATAGTCAAAATGTAAAAAATAATTTTAAACTATCATACATTTATTTTATAAATAAAGCTAATAGCATGCTCTGTTTTTACAGTACGACAAAATGTAACACTAATTTATAAAATATATAAACAATATTGAAATCATAAATCCTAACTTTAGGTTAAAAGCTTAAGAATTACTAAAGGATGCTCTTGTTATGGCTATGAACGTAAAGGAATAATTTTGTTTCAACAAAACAAGAACATTTTTAAATTTATTTCGGTAAGAACACATTTACGTAGCTACGCTTTGTCTGAAAGTATTGCATTCAATAATAATATTTCTGACTCCAAACCTGGTTCTAAGCAGAATCAGAAAAGGAAGTCTTTAAACTTACTGTAAATACTTTATAGTAAGATTAAATGTTAGAAGTTGCCCTGGAATATCAAAAAAGTTTAATCGATACTCACAAACACTTAGTTTTTTGACTACTAACACCCCACATAAAATTATGTGTTGTTTGATTAAAATATAAGTCCAATATTTGCAAGAAATTAAATTAATACCTAGATAATAAAATGTTTATAATCATATAACCCAAGGTATTGCGTTATATCAAAAGGCATACTTGAAAAAATGTTTCAATACTGAAGCCCGTATGGGAATTCAAACAACTAAATCGTTTAAAAAATTACTTCATAAAACATATAGCCTTGATAATAGTTTAAGGCACACCTATATTTTTATTTATTCATAGATAACAATAACATATAAAAAGTGAAATATAAAATAATCCCTTAAAATATATAAGTGTTTTAAATGGCTTAGCATACATATTTTAAAGCAAATAAGGTTTTTGGCATGATACCAGAAGCATATTAGTGCAATGCTGAAACCAAGATTGAAACACGCTATAATTCTTAAACAAAGTGTCGTAAAAACAAAACAAAATATGGCACACAGGATTACAAAAACTGTGTTATACGTATAAAATATAGTTGTAACAGGGATAATACATAGGTATCAAACGGATTATAAATTTGTAGTGAACCCATTGTAGAGTTCCATTATGGTTTAAAGAAGTTAATCTAGAAATAACCAATAATAAAAAGGCCCATTCCACTTTTATATGTTTCCAGGTCCGTCTGTAACTTTCCTGTATTTTTTCCAAGGGAGTACCATACAAGTCCAAACACTACTTTATAAACCAAGCTATTTCAATTCATATAGTAAAAATATTTATTATATTCATAAGAAATAGTATATGACAGTAGGCCACTCTACAAATTACACAATTAAAAGACAAAAGAGTATGTTATTAGTCTTATAATTTCTTTTGTTTAGTTACCAACTACTGCATAGGTAACATGAGGCAAACAATGTTCAATTTGGCTATCTACAGGAGTATAAAGGAAATGAAAATGGGTTGAAGATTCAACAGAAAACCCTCCGACTTCCATCGCAAGTGTTACAGTCCTTCTCCTCCGCACTTACGTTAAGGAGCTAGTTCTGTATTTTTCCGAAGTCTATACTCCGTTAAATGATCAATTGAGCCTTAGAGGTTCGAACTAACAGAACAGTTACTCAGACTAGAGACAACACTGGTACTGCAGCTTATTTCATACCTATAAGTGCTTACTCACAGTATGTATAAGTAATATAATAAGTATTTTGATAAAATGGCTGTAATATTAATAATTATATCCACTCAGAGCTAAAAATAATATATCTGCTCTCTCAGTCAATAAATTTGGTTTTACAGCAGATATACCTTAGTGAATTTAATACTTACCTAAACTATTAATATGTAATTTCAATTTGCAGCAACCTATTCAAAAAATTGAACATATAAAATAATAACATCCCTATGGATAAGATTGTATACTGTTCACATTTTCCATACAGTTTTTTCTCACCAGATATCTAGGTTTCTTTGATGAATTTTTTAAATATATATATATATATATATATATACACATATATATTTTTTTTGTAGCATACGCGCTAGAATGTATGCTTTATTACCTCCAGCCGAACTTTTTCGAGTAGGTACGTTCTGTTTAAATTTAGAGTTTATTTTCATTCAAGCTTATTAATTTCCATTCATGTTTTGTTAGTATAAGTTTGTTTATTTTCTGTTCAGATAAATATGATCACCGTTATAAACTATAAGTGTTTTTATATTCATTTCTATACTGGTATAATTGCCATTAACCTACCATTAGGGAAATTCCAATGCAAAATTGCAATAATAAATCTGCTTAAATAGATAGTATGTAAGTTTTTTGTGTTTTAAATAGTTTTTTGGTTAGTGATTAGGAAAAGAGTATTAATAGATAGGGATGTCAATAAGACTACTGGTAAAAACAAAAAAAACACACAGAAAAATACTTAAATTATCAATCAAACCATAAAAAATATTTCAAACAAAGAGTGGGGTACTTGTTATTTAATAGAACAAAAAGCCTCTGCTGAGATAAAGATGGATATAAGAGGAATTTAAGACATTTAAATAGGATCTTAAACGAAATGGAAACTCAACAAACAATAAACAAGTGCAAACGAATTAGAATAACCATTCCTGACTCAGTCAACCAGGATTCATTGAATAAACTGTGTGTAAAGTATAAAATATAGTTAATTATATAAATATAATATAGAGAAAAAAGACCATTAAACGTAAGGATAAAAGAACACTAAGAAAACACGAAAAAGGGCCTTGCAGAATAATTAAAAAATGCACATCATTGTTGGTTCAATGATTATCATAAAAATTTTGATGAAGCCAACACAATATATCGGGAACCTCATTTCTCTAAAAGAAATTTAGTAGAGGTTTCATACATTAAATTGACAGACTAAGCAATCAGTCAACCATTACTCAAGATTAAGTCGCTTTAATTGCCAATTCTAAAAGTGAACCTAAAATGAAAACCAAAAGTGTCAAAGAGATTAGGTATTTGTAATAAACTAATGCGGAGCCATAGTGTGGTTTTAAGAAGTTCATCTAGCATGAACCAATAATAAATAAGGCCCACTCCTGTTCCCTTCTTTTTCCCATCTGATTTCTGCCTTGAGGATTGCCATTTACTATTAGCCTCTGGTCAGTCGTGGGTGTTTTGTCGGCGAATCTAGGCTTATTGTGGCCTGTGTTCTGTACTTCAGTTTTAATAATCAATGTTATGTGTTTTTTATTGCATCTTTAATAGTTAGTGAAGTTGACACACAACATGGTGGTTGTAATTCCACAACGCTATGGTATAATAATAATAATAATAAATGTTCTTTATTGCGTGAAACAATTACAATATTGCATGGCATGCGTCAACCTAACTATATAAAGTATATAAGTACATCAGATAAATGATGTTTGTCAAGGTAAATACATACAATGTAATATAATTCTTGTATATATCAGAACCGGGGATTTCGTTGGTTTTTTAATAAAAATTTTATCCCAGCGGCCAATAAAAGTTGGCAGTTAAGTAAAATGCCTTTGACATAAGAAAATGTTTTAGTCGAGTTTTGCATTGTTTTGTTTCATTGAGTTGTTTGATGCCCTCAGGGAGCCTATTGATTAGTCTGACTCCAACGTGAGATGGTAAGTGTTGGAAAGCGGCCGTTCTGTGCTGTTCGACTCGAAAGTTATTCCTGCCTCTAGTCCCATATTGGTGGACATCCCTGCCCCGTACCAACTCGCATTTAAGTCGGCAATACAAGGCCACCTCGAGAATATAGAGACAGGGAAGGGTCAGCAATCCAAGCTCCCTAAAGGCATATTTGCACGACTCTCTGGGGTTTAATTTTGAAAGAATTCTTACGGCTTTCTTTTGCGATCTGAAAACTCTTTCAAATCTGTACTTGGAACAGCTTCCACACAATCTCAAGCCATATGTCAAATGTGGATGTATCAGACCGAAATAGGCCATTTTTAATACATCCACCGAACAAAATTTTGCAAGATTGCGCAGGACATAAATTCCCGAAGCAATCTTAAAGCAAACGGTTTCAATGTGATAGTCCCATGTCTACACCCGATCAAGGTACATTCCAAGGAACTTAATGGAGTCTGTTTCTTCCAGAAGGAAATCCTTCACCATCACCGCGGGTCGGAGCTCTTGTCCTTGTTGCCGAAGGCAAAAATGTATGACGTTTGATTTTGAACTGTTTGTTTTCAGATTGATTCATGAGAAATATTCGATGCATCAATTCAATTCAATGAATGACTCATTTCAAGTTCGTTTTTTGATTTTTATCTGATGCAGAGAGTCGTATCGTCAGCATATTGAATCAATTTTCCATTCTGGATTGCAGAATTCAATCTGTTGACGTAAATTAGAAAAAGAGCTGGTCCTAATGACTTGGTCCAAGGTATGATTTGTTTATTGTAACCTAGTTTGTAATTATGTGTTAGGTTAGTTATTTACAGGAATAAGAGATCAGATTGCAGATCTTAAAACTCCTGTTCCCTTCTCAATCCTTTCATCGTCAAAAGCAAACTTCAAACAAAGGATCTGTAACTTATAGGTTGAGTTATTTTGCCAAAGGGCTTGATATACAGTTAAATCCTTAATCTGCACTAGAAAATGTTAAATATGATTTTATAGAGAGATCCTCTCGCTCCTGGATAGCTTAATACTCTATCTTAAATTTTAATGGATTACTAAAGGAATGGAAGAAATGAAAATAGAGAGTGATTGTGTATTCTACTGTTGTAATCAACGCCTTTGTCTCCCACTGCTCATCAGCCGCCTTCAATTTAGTCCCACTCTACCTCCCCCTACCCCCAACCCACACTCAACCTGACTTGCCGTACTATATAAATAACCCGGTATATTGTCATTAGTCAAATATATAACAGGGATTTGAGGCAGCTATTGGAACTTCAGTCCATGTGTATTTTTTCCTGCATTTTAATCGAACTACAATTAATTAAATGGAACTGTTACTAACGGTAATGTCACATCTAGGAGCTCATTGAGGTCTCTTAATTCTCTTTACTGAACGAATTTCGGAATAGCTTATTACTGAACCACACATAAGTTATACTTGTGCATGAATGCGCAAGTGATTTTAGTCTTCCAACTATTATAAATAAGTTTCTTTATTATTTATTTCCAACCGTTTGGAAAAGTTACATAGAGTCATACAGAGTAATTACATGGAATTTATTACAAGAATTATATTTATTAGTATGACAATATGGCAAAAAACAGAGCAAAAATGTAAATTTATTATCACTGATAAATACTGTAAATACAAATTTTCTAATATTTATCATTGTATGATTCTATAATCAGGCACTTCAAAAATGAATAAACATTAATTTACATTTTTCTTAGTAATACATTTTACAATAAGATATAGTAAAAGATTTGATTTGTGTTAATGTAAAATGTTTCCCAAGGAATTAAGTTTATTGTGTTACAAGAGGATTTGTTGTATATCGAGGAGTGGTGCGGCCTGAAAACCATGAAGCTCAACGAGATTTCCGCTGATCTTCTGTAATAAAATCAAGTGAATATCTTTGTAAGAGATCTACTAGCAGGAGCTATGAATTTTTCAGTGCTCTGAATAGAAACCAACGCCTTCAAAATGTAGCTGCCCCACAATCAGAGTTTTTGCAGTAAATCTTAACGTATTTAAGGGAAATATGATAAGTTGTATTTGTGATGAGGATCTGCCTTGTTAAGTAGTGGCATGTGTTACGCATTACACACACAAAAACAAAAACAAACGATCTCATACAATACTATTATTTTTTAATCCTGTTTTATTGTCTGCTATCTGGGTATGTAGTTTACCTTACTGATTTATTGTTAAACCTATTTTGTATGTACATATATATATATATATATATATATATATATATATATATATATATTCTTGTATTTATTTGTTATTTTTGTTACTGATCTATCTATTCGAGTATTTACTGTATAAAGAATTTAAATTTCACACTTTATACCTATATTTTACGTTACCACTTACTTGTTATTATAACTTATTATTAACATGTTATTGATAATTTTCATATAATTATTATTGTTATATATTAATTAATTACTATATTTATACCTTTGTGCTAAGATTTTGTTGTAATGTAATTTGTACACATCAATCACCTGTTTAATATTCTCATTTAACACAACGTGATTAACTTTATATACATAGATCTTCTTTTAATATTACTGTACATCGGGTTTACCGTTGGAAGTAAAATAAATCAATTAATAAGTTATATATGTCTTAGGTTAATTGTGGGTTATTTATTTTCTCACAGCGATACACCATTTCATTACGATTATGGTTAGAACAAAATTGTAGAAAACGAATACGATAGAACAAATATATGCAAAATTTCTAGCATATACTTGATTAGTATCACATGTGGCCTAAACCATTATATAACATGTAATATATGTACTATGTAATATACTATGAAAGATTTGCACAATACTGCCAACAACAAATAAATAATCCTTACAAAATGTCCTTCCCTTTAAAATTTAACATCAGAAAAATTTACATATCCTTTATCAGACCGTCCACGAATAGGAAGTAATCGTTTACGGTTTGCAATTGGGTTTTATGAGCATAGTTGAAAATATGATAGAGCGTTAAATGACAAAAACAAAAAAGCTTTTTATTACACATAAAACAAATTTGGTACTAATTACTGTGGTAAATAATCTTAGATTGCGCAGCTGTATTTCACACTCCTTGTATAAGGCAACGAATAAAATATGTCTTAAAATATTTAGACTTACTTAGGTATTAGAAACTGTTTTTATGTGTGTATTAAAAATTAAAGAGGTTTTTATATGTTAAATTAATTTGAGACGTACTTTAATTACAGTACTACTATTTGACAAACTAGTTACAATTTACGTTGTCAAGATATGTGTTAAGTACATGTATTCACATAACGAATGAAATAGTAAAAGAATATAGTATGTGTAAAATTCTGTTAACTTTTAATAAATAATATAATAAATTATTCAGCACATTCAAGCAGGTGTGCCAAGGAGTGGTAACCGTATAAAGGACCGGGTTGAAATATCAAACGGCCAAGCTGATGACACTAGATAACTGTAGGATACTGCATCTGCATGCAAAAGCTTTGGAACGTTTGTAGAGCTAATAAAACTGTGCAGTAGTCCGTGGATCTACACAAGTTTGTTGGCAAACTCTTACACTCATTTACAGACACAATATTTTGGACAACAGAAAGGACCAATCAAATATTGTTGAGCTGCATAGTTTACGTTAAACAAGTTAATATATCACACTCAATCCAGCTATATTAAAAGAAATAATCAACTACAGCTATCTTTCTACATATACGTACATTATTATTTAACTTACGAAAAAGTATGTAGTTTTAAATTTAGTGAATTAAATCACTCAAAAAACTGCAACTACTTTACTGAACATTAATTATTTTACTTTAATTTTGTATTTCTTAAAAATGTAGTAGTTTGCATTGTTAATCCCAAATTTGATTTTTTATGTGGATAACACTTCGATAATATATCACTGTATCACTGTAAGGAGCTTCAAAATAACACAAAACTTGTATTTTGAATTTTCCTTAAGAAAATCACATTTATGTCCCCTATCCGAGGTGAAGATACTGATTAGTTAATTGTTGTTACGATCTAAGTACAAAAAGTAACACTACAGGATTACTCCCGAAAGTAAAACGTGTACAGAAATGTAGAGAGAATGCTTTGGTAACTGTAAATTTCTGATTTTAGACCTCAGTTTAGGGCCTTAGATCCATGGAATAAAACTTTGAAGGACCGGTTTTTTCAAAAGAATGCATTATCTTTACATTGAGAAATGGCTGTGATAAATTAAGAAAATACAATTCAGGAATTACTGGTTCGTACTATCATCAAGATATAAGGAAAATAACTTAATTTTTAAACACAATTTAATTATTGAAGTATGTAGGAATTTCATAGTCACCAGGTTTTTACGACTAGTTATATCCAAATTTATGAGGGGAAACGAAACTTATAAATATTTGCCCAAGTTAGTGGAGACATTGGCCACACGATATGTCAGGACACAGAGATCAGCTATAATGGAACACATTTACAAAACAAAAATAATTTAAATATGACTAATTTAATGTGCAAGGATAATGAAACAAAGATATAAATAATGGAGAAAAACAATAAACTCATCATATAAACAAATTTAAATTATAAAAACGTTAAAAACATGAGATAAAGAAGCTATATTAGCAAATTATTTGTGACATTGGTAGTTAATAATATAGTACCACTACCTAATATATATATAAGTAGGCTTGTTTACTGAACATATGTTGAGTAACAATGGTTCTACACAGCGAGTCTAAAATGTATTACAAGAATAAAACTGTGTTAACATTGTTTCGACACAGTGAGCACCAGCTATATGAGATAATAATAGTTCATAGGTAATTGGGAGTGTTTATTGTGGCATAAGTATATCCGAAAATATCATTATAAGAAGTTAGTAGTTTAGGCTGTGTTAGAAAGGGATGGCCTTCGTATTCAGTGGAGTTGGATTACACTGGATTAATTTAAATTGGGTAGGTTTATATGTGTGTTAGTAGTGTACGTTATAGTGTACTAGATTATGTTGAGATGGATTAGGTTATATCGGTTTACTCAGATTCGGTATGTAAAATATAAAAACTGTTATCACGTTTTTATCAGATAAATTACGTTCATACTGTTAAAAATGTTTAATAAACACGATTTATTTAAATGTGTAGTGCTAGTTAAGACAATTTTCTTTGTTTGAAGGTTATTTTTGACGATGGAAGGATTGTGAAGGAAACAGGATTTTTCCGGACATTTGCCATCGTTAAGTGAAACAAGAAAACAGTAACACTACGTTTCGAGATCTGCAATCTGATCTCTTCTTCAGGTAAAGAACTAACCTAATACATAATTACAAACTAGGTTAAAATAAACAAATCTTACTAAAGCGTTGTGGCACGCCTGAGTCAGGAATCACAACCTACATGTTGTATGTCAACTTCACTAACACTAAAGACATGCACTTAATAAAAAAAAAAAAAAAAAAAAAAAAAAAAAAAAAAAAAAAAAAAAAAAAAAACTATACAAAACACCAATCATTAAACTAAACTACGGAATACAGGTCACAATATGTCTTCACTCGTCTACTAACCATTTACGACTGACCAGAGGGGGTAGCCAATGGTAATCGTGACGGCCGGCTAAAACAAGATGGCGGAAATACAAGGGAAGGGGAACAGGAATGGGCCCTTTCGTTATTATTGGTTCATGCGAGATGAACTTCTTAAAACCATATTGTGACTTTTTTTTTTTTTTTTTTTTTTTTTTTTTTTTTTTTTTTTTTTTTTTTTTTTTTTTTTTTATTAAGTGCATGTCTTTAGTGTTAGTGAAGTTGACATACAACATGTAGGTTGTGATTCCTGACTCAGGCGTGCCACAACGCTTTAGTAAGATTTGTTTATTTTAACCTAGTTTGTAATTATGTATTAGGTTAGTTCTTTACCTGAAGAAGAGATCAGATTGCAGATCTCGAAACGTAGTGTGTTACTGTTTTTCTTGTTTCACTTAACGATGGCAAATGTCCGGAAAAATCCTGTTTCCTTCAAGACAATTTTAGTGTTTATGTTTGAAATTAGAACGTGAATCAGACAAGAGTATACTTGCTAAAAGAATAAATAATAACTGTGCTTTATTATTTAATAATTAATAAACATTGAAGTTTATCAAGTTAAAACTAATCCCTATAGAACAAATAACCAAAATCACAATTACGTTGATTAAGAAAACTCGTTTAACTTTTCATGCACTTTCAGAAACTTTGAACAAAACATACCAAGTTACGGCAATGTCTGTAAGTACTGTTTTTACAACTAAATTTAATTTCCACCGAAATGTACTTTATACATTTAAATAAAGCGTTTTAACAGTTTCTGTAAATTATAAATTCCATAATCCTCTTCATATGAACACTTTATTTTAATAATTTTTACAAGGAACTGTTGCAATTTAATCGTAATATAAAACGAATCTTCTCGTTAATGGTATAATTAACTCACACATGTTAGCTCTTGTTACCCTGAAATTGTTAATTATTGATTATTTAATGAAATACAAGCTAAAATGTAAATTTAAAATCATTATTACTTACGATTTATTACTAATGAAGTGATCACAAAATCTCTGTATCCTTACACAGTAAGTATGCAATATAATTGAAACAACCGTAAAAATAACAAGTTTTAAATAACTAAAAACACGGAAAACCAACGAAAGATTACCAATCTCACTCATTTGTTTTAGTTTTGACCATAATGCTGTTAAATCTGTATTATTTTAGTTGAAATTTGATTTAACTTTATACTTAACTATTGAAATTGGTATTTAATATTGAAATAAATTAACCTAGAAGTAAAATGCTAAAATCAAATTTCTAATTTACTCACAGAGGTAACTTTTCCATTGATAACAAATGATCATACTTTACATTTTAAACACCTCTATACTACCAAAATTTTACTACATAAAATTAAAATTAATGTCAATCCTATAAATTAAAATAAAATATATTTGTAATAAACAACGAATGAATCAAATGTCTAAAGTAAAAATTGTTTATAATAATCAAGAAACTTCACGCGACTTCTTACACATAGACGTTTTATGTAACCATTTCAAGTGACATTTAATTACAAGTCGACATAACAGAGTCTATATTATAATGTACAAATATTCTTTAGTCTAAGCAGCAGTATTTCATTTTGGACAAGTATTCAAGCACGCGTTGTTACATATAGAAATAATAAGATACTTATAGTGCCTATCTATAGAGTTAGAATTTTCTAATAGTGCCAAGACGCCGACACCCGGGTTGTGAGTCTACACATTGCGAAGGGAAGTGAAATCTTATTGTTTTGTAAAGTAAAACATCGTAGGCATAATTCCATAGAACATTGGATATTTTAGGCCCACCTAGCAGATATACATTTTTAATTCTTATATTCTAATTGGCAGCAACGTGGCATTACATACATTTCCTTTACCATCTAAAAGTGGTGCCTGTAAGTTTTCATAATTAAACTGAACTTATAAGTAAACTTTGCAATTCGAGTATTTATTACTACGACCTCAGAAGTCACCACCCCCCATGTGTTATCGTCATACGGTACAACGTTCAAGGCTGATAAATCTGGTACACGCGAGAGGTAGGTGAATCAGGGTTGTTAAATTCAATCACAGTTGTATCCCTGGGTGAATATTATTAAATTATTCACCTTTACCATTCCAGCCTATGCAGTAAAAGAGAGCCCCAAGAGAGGCGATTAATAAAAAATGCTCTTGGTACCGCCTTTCCTTTTATATTACTACCGTATATCGTCTGTCTGCAGTTTTTCACAATATATAAAAATATTGTTCAAGTAAAATTAAATATTTTTTTTTTTTAGATGTGCCTGTACCAGTGACCATTTTAATTAGCCCTATAAAACAATGTTAAATTTCAAACACGTTAATTTTCTTAATTTTAACCATTAAATCATTTTAAATAAAATCTTTAACGTATAAAAATTGTTATTATTCTTTTACTCTTAAATTATTAGAAAATTATGTAATTACAAAATAAATAAAAGCGATTGCAGCCTATTGATTATATTTTTAAAATTAGTCATATTTTTCCATATTGTATGATCGAGAATAAGTGATTCAAGTTCATTACTGTTCTTGTAGGATAAGAATCAAAGTGTTTCATTACATAAAGCTCTTCAAGTTAAAATTAGTTACCTTAAAACAAATACTTCCATATGATTGCAAGGCATTAGTTAAGGAAACTCCAATCTAATGAATAAGTTAGTAGACAAATAATTACTATCCACGAAACTGTTGCAGCTTGATAGCAAGCAATAAAGGGAATAAATAACTCTTATTTTTTAGTAAAAAACATTCCCTTTACCGTATTGTGTACGGTATTTTAAACAGGTTCCGAACTGGAGTTAGTACTTCTTTGTTACTGTTTTGTTGGGTTGAAAAGTTGACACTTCTCACTAATCAGTTTCAATACTACGTTCAAGGTAGATCTAGAGTGTTATTCTGAGTTAATAATGGTATTACCAACATAATACTACTTAAGTGAAGTAATTGTAGCCACACAGTACTATAGTTTATACATGAATTTACTTTAATGCCATTTCTATATAGAGTCTTGGGCTTGAGTAGAATGCCTACACATTACGTCTACAATATCCAAGGACCTGTAATGACCCAAGTATACAGATGGTGGGTATGTCTACCTAAATGTCGGTCTCCTGATGGCAGAGATATACCGGTCCACAGCAGTGGTTATTTTTATTCAGGTCAGCTGTTATTGTTATTCTATTTGTATTATATATAACTCTTACTCAATTAGATAGTGACGTACCAATCTAATTATTTGATTACACTGAAGATACAATCTATAAATTGGTATTAATTTTATTGGTAGCGGTGTAATGGAGTATTAAAATGAAACATTGCTAACATAACAAGCTTCCACAATACAATATCAATTTATTTCAGAGTAAGTGTGACCATGGTGTGTGGTTTAACGGCAGTTAAGATATTGTGCAGCAATATCCAAAGCAGAAGAGGTCTGTTCCGTAACCTCATTAAGAATCTGTGCACGTTCGACGATACAGCATCCAGCCTCCACAAATCAGAAAACTCTAGGCTTTTATACACATTACCATGCTTTAGCTTCGCAGTTCTGGCACTTTGTCTTCAGTATTATTCCAAAGCTAATTAAATTTAGTGACAGTAATTGCCTCCTTAAATTTATTTGTGTGGCCTAGTAAATTAATGATTGCAAAACATTGGTACAAATTATGAGCAGATTTGAAATGGTGAATGTATCACTGCAACAAATGGCAAACACAGGATCCTCACCTATTTCAACCTTCACCGTTGTCAGTCCCTATGGTAAATAATATTTACGGTTTATAATTTACATTGCAAAATAACAATAAATTTCACATTTTAACGATACAATAAGAAGTATCAGCAGCTTTTGTTTTTAAAAACCTTGTGGGTAGTTATAAAACAAGGGTAAATAAACCTTATTACAATATATTTGGATATAAGAATCAGAGCCTTTTATTGGCATACACATTTCGTGGGAAAGCAGTCAAAGCAATACACTCGCTTGTTCAACAGTTTGCAAATTAGCTTAGATTTATTACTATAGGATAGCTTAAAAATAATTAATGCCATGCTTTACATGTAATATATAAAACAATTATAATACATATATACTTATTGTCATATAATATGTATTAAAATTAAATGTTTATACATAGTAAGGTAAAAATCTATTTCGTATTTATCCCAACTTATTTTCCTTCCGTTTATATGTAAATTTAATTTAACTGAATATGTAAACACAGAAGACTGAACATACATTTATTGATGAAACAACGAATAAAAAACAACGTATTCAGTTTTGTCCATACATTTTGCATAAGAAATTATACCTATTGTTCTTCAGGCTGGGGGCCCATATTATGAGATTGCGATTCGGATTTAAAGTCAATTACAAAGAATTGTCCCAATGAATCCTTACAGTCCCTTGATTGGAGGTCTACAAGTCAGTTACACGTCATTTACTGAGGGGGATGTCTTGAGTCAAATCAGGACGTATGTTCTCCTACCCTTATCAGGACAGAACCTGACAGGACATTGTTGTGTACTAGTTACCTAATCTGAAGGGGACAGAAGCTTTGACTGCCATCTGCTGTACTCTTGTTATTTTTGGATGACCTGGGGTTATTTTTATAAACATTATTTATGTTACATCATAAATTTAATTGGATTGTATTTAATCCTAATTTAATGTAAGGTATTTGGTATAAATATATAAAAAAAATCCAGTAATTTTTTTTTTAGCAATAAAAATTATTCAGGAATAGTTGTACGAATCAATATTTAAATTATATTGATGCTTTATAAAAATGTATTCTTTTTATTTCATATTCTATCGAATAGTCATAGGGTGTATAATACAAAGCTATTTCACTATTGTTCAGCACAGATCTTAATGTGATAATAATCCCTACAGTGAAATTTAACCTTCAAATTTATAGATTTATATTTAAATTACATATAATTGTATTATAAAATTAATTAAAAGATGAAGCCGAGTACAATTATAGATATTAAGATAGAAACAATATATAAATTGAACCTTTAAATACATCGAATACATACTTATGAGCCCATGTAGTATATAACAATAATATTAATGCCAAATGAGGAAAGTTTTATAACTACAAACTATGTCGCGCAAATATGCTTCGTAAAGTACACCAATGCATGTTATACGGGCTTCTTCTTATAAGGGGTGGCTTATTGCCATGCACTTAAGTTTCAAGGGCCTTTTGCGTATCACGGATGTATACAATGAGGGTAACCAGTTTACGATTTAACTAGTTGTACAAACCCCCTGAAACAATCGATCATGTCCTCCTGGGTTAACTATTGGTAACTAACCCCTGTCCAAAATACCAAAGAAGACGTAGCGTTTCACAGACAGGACAGTCAGAGGGCAGGTTTTCAAAAAGTCTCTCTTGCCCGTCACAAATTTTACGGAGCAGGTTCTTTAGGAGAATGTAGGCTCTGTGAAGATTCTTCCTCATGTGCTCATGTCCGTAAATTAGACCCAAATCCTGAGAAGACACCGATCTACTTAAGGAGAAAATGTCTGACTTCAACTAGGGGAAGTTGACATTAGGGTCATTCTGTTCATCCTCAGACTTAGATGCAGTCATAATCTCTCATTTTCAGCGTGAACCCACTTCGAAAAACACTTAAAGAACGTCTGAGGCCTAGAAATTCTGGCCGCAAAGCCTAAGTTGCCCAGAGAATCAGCTTTCTTTTATCCAGAGACCTACTCATGGTTAAAACCCTAACAAATATTCACATTGTTGATTCTACTAAATAAATAAACGTACTGACAATAGTTCCAAAAAATATTGCAGTAGAAAACACAAGTGTCCAACGTAATCAATTCTGCCTGGTTATCTGTGTGAATGCATAGACTTCAATCATATACCGCGGACGTAGGTTTTCTAGACCATATTGAATAATGGCTATCCCACTATTTGTTTTAGAGCCTTTGGTAAATCATTAGAACTCCGCCAACAAAAAATTTTCTTTCCTTCTGACCAACCTCTCTAGAAGGTATCGCAACCATGAATGGTTTGTCGAAGGAAAACCATTGGCGCATCAAATAAGAGATTGTGTAGAAATCTTTTCAAAGCAGCAGGATGTTAATTTTACAGCACCCCATGTTACAGCCTGTGACTACCAAATCGTTGCCTCTGAAGACAGTAGGAACACCTCCTGTCGAGAGTCCGGATGAAAACATCCAGGGGGGCGAGGTTAACAAAATAGTTTAGGCATTGGAAAGGCTCCAGTGAAAATAAGGAAAACTGTGTATGCTTTGGGTAATAACCAGACTATCTACCGCTATCCTATCATACGTTTATGGTCACCAGATGACAACCCTAAACATTAGTGCAGGTCTAACTACGGAGGCATAAGGCCAATACCGACTCCTCGATTTAAGTCTCTAAAAACCACTTATTACACGTCTACATCGCATCGAAGACTATTTCCCTCTGACTACAACCCTTTCCAGATGGGTCTTCACTTCATAACCGTATCATGGATAACGCCCAGATACCTTTCCTCACACCATTATCTCGATGGAAAAGCCTTTCAATAAGAATTGACCAATATACCCTCCAACCGGATCCTTCTTGTAGAGGCCACCACAACAGTCTTGGTTGGGTTGACACTACGGCACATTAAATCACGCGTCCAGAGCTCAATTGATCAGTTCCATAGCTGTTGTTTTGAACTTGCCAATAACAAGATTCGCAATATCATCTGCATACTGCTGTGTAAAGAAGCACTACTATTCAATGAAGCAAGCAGGTCATCCGCAAGTAGTTTACACAGAAGAGGAGAAAGGTTATGATCCTGGGGACAGTCTCACGTAGTCCTTGCACACATACTCGCTTCATAAGGGTAAAAAAATCCACCCTATTTGTGAGTAGGGCCCATATTTAGCCATATATATGAACCTCCATATGATGTATCAAGACTGCATTTTCAATCATCTGAGTACCTGTGTCATCAAAAGCTCTTTCGATGTCCAGTAAAACATCTATGGCTATTTCTATCGCTGCTAGCGTTTTCTTAATCATGAATAGCAATTGATGCAGGACATGATCATGATCTTCCTGGAGTATAAGCATGGTGTTTTGGATGAGAAGAGGGCTCCAAAAGTAATCCCTCCTAAAAAAACATATAGGTCATCTTCTCCATGATTTTTTGAAAGGAGGGCAAACATATCGGCAGTAGGCCGATTAATGTTGGATCTTTGTTTATTCCCTATAAACCCCATCGTTGATGCTCCATAGGATAGGGACCATGCCTGAGCCATTGAACAGCCTTCAAATCGGGGAAGGAGAATGTCCAAACCGGTAAATAATCAGTTTCGGTTCGTCCCAAAACCCGAAATATAGTTTTAAAGGCTAAGCTGGTTGACTGCCCACTCAATCCTTCTGAAGGTTATTTCATAACAAGCTAAAATCTAATACGCAAACCTGCAAACTATAGATGTCAATGCAGAGTTTCTTCCAGGCTGTACGATGTTTTAGCTGTACGATCCTTGCAGATGTACAGTACAAGAGTCTCATGTAAGTTTCTCAAATATCCAATGTATTAGCAATGCCGAATAAAGCCCCCCCCCCACCCCCCCCCCCCCCCACCCCCCCCCCCCCCCACCCCCCCCCCCCCCCACCCCCCCCCCCCCCCACCCCCCCCCCCCCCCACCCCCCCCCCAAAGTCGTCTTCAAACCTGCTAGACTCGGTAGGATGAAAACTGCTAAAACGGTTTTAAGAAACAGATGTTGAATGTGTGGTTTGAATTTCAGCAGTGTCATAAATCTTCACCACGGCAAAAGAATTTACAGATTTTGGTGTGTTTATATTAACTTTCTATAGCATAACGTTTAAAAATCTGACTAAAATTAACTGATCTGTAACCTCTATGGAGATTTTATAGAATTAGACATTTATATAGAGCACTAATTGTTGGGGCTGAAACTTCAATAAACCTCAACCGACCCAGGAATTGTTTCTTACGGATTCCACTTCTTTATTCCCAGCATTAATTAAAGAGGTGCCTTAAAGGTCATCAGATAATTCCTACTTAATTTTACCATGGGGCTTGGCAACTTGGATACAACCGTACATCTTATTTTGTTTTAGCCCCATTTTTACAAATGTACATATGTATCCTGACGAAATTATGACAATCGACCGCTATTATACAATAGTCTGAAAATAATTTGTCAATTCTTTAAGCTTTCTTATTTTCAGGTTTCGTAAAAAAGATGACTTGTATTCAAGCTTTCACTCCAAAATCACATTAGAAACATTATGAGTTTTTCCTGTTTTATTTTATACAACAGTTAACTCATATAAATTGTATTAGAAAATCACCTTGCCATGTACACGTTCCACCCGATCACTCCGCGTCTTATACTCAGCATAAAAATCTGTTCCCAACATTTACAATTTTAAGGTTCAATGTGAAATACTTAATTTCGTTCTTGTCTGTAAATAATTCCTAATCTATTGAAAACCTTGATCCGGGCTTTTATTTCTGTGACTGATGATCAAGGTGACTTCGGCTTCTTGGATCATAGTGAGCCGTGATCGGTTTATATTGGTTACGGATATTATCGAAAGTCACAATGAAATCATCATATCAGTACTTGTCATCAGACTTTACCTCTCACAGAGTCTTCACAGCAATAATAGCTATGGTGTTTTCTATAAAAAGTACGAGAAAGATCCCATCAGACACTTTCCGTGCAAAGGATTCTGTCGTTTGCAACATTGCACAGATACGATCCAAGAATCGGGTCCTGAGAAGTTCCTACTCTCGTGGCTGTTACATAAGTCATTTATATATCCTGAATGTAGCTATGAAATATTCTGAAAAAGATAGCTGGACTTGCGACAGTCACTTTACAGCGTGTGATGGTGTGTTTAGTTTTAAAGTACTCCTTTACGTAAATGAAATAAAAAAAAAAAACTCCCTTACTTGCACATAAATACTACTATAATGAAGGATGAAAAGCTCTGTATAAATAGAACTTAAGAAAAGTAAAAAAATAAAAAGCCACAATAACGCAATCCAGAATTTTTAAAGTTATTTAAATATTTTTAAAAATCTAAGAAATTTTTCTAAATATGGATGGTTTAAATAATATTTTACTATAGTTGCCATTAGCAAACCGATTCTAATAGATAATTAAAGAAACGTTTACATAAGACTGGTGACGTCGCAGTTGAAGACCTACACACAACCTCTAATATAATGCCTGCCATACTATAATAAAACATCATCAATCAAGACATCAAGATGGCGGCACATAGTAAACAGTCAAAGTGTGGTTCGTGTAATAAAAATGTAGCCAAGAATAGCATAGCGCTTTTATATGCTGGAAACTGTGATTCTTGGCATCATATTACTTGCATAAATATATCGAATGAAGAGTATGAACTAATTAAAACCCTCAAGGGTAAACTTTTGTACATATGTGACAGATGTCGTCTACCGGCGACTGCTGAAGTAAGTTTGTGCTGTAGTGAGAGTGAGAAAATAGCAAATGATGACAATGGACTCACAAATCCAGAACACTTAAAATTGCTTACTGATCAAAATTTTAACCTCTCAGAAAACTATAGAAACTTGAGTTTACAGCTTGTCAGTCTTCAAGGTGAAAATGTTAACCTAAAATCAGCTCTTAATGCCCAAGCAGAGGTTACGTGTGACATGATACAAAATCGGTATGATGATAAAGACTTTAAATCATATGTAGATGCTCTGAAAGTGAAATCAGTGGATCCTCAAAAAGTCTAGCAGGTTAGTAAGTGCATTGATTGTAATGCAAGCCATTTACCAGATGCAAACTTAAACACTGGTAAGCCTAGGGCAAGATTCGACGTTAAACTAATTATGCCTACTCTTGTGGACGAAGACAATGAAGAATCACTGGGTAAACCTCCTTTCCAGTTGGTGAAGTCACGAGCTCAAATGAGACGCAATCGGTATCAAGAGCAAAAAAATAGCTTAAATGTAGAAACTACACATAGGCCTTCTTTCCTTTGTTTAAAGGTTATTTTTGACGATGGAAGGATTGTGAAGGAAACAGTCTTTTTCCGGACATTTTGCCATCGTTCAGTGAAACAAGAAAACAGTAACACTACGTTTCGAGATCTGCAATCTGATCTCTTCTTCAGGTAAAGAACTAACCTAATACATAATTACAAACTAGGTTAAAATAAACAAATCTTACTAAAGCGTTGTGGCACGCCTAAGTCAGGAATCACAACCTACATGTTTGTTGTCAACTTCACTAACACTAAAGGACATGCACTTAATACAAAACTATACAAAACACTAATCATTAAAACTAAACTACGGAATACAGGTCACAATACGTCATCACTCGTCTACTGACCACCTACAACTGACCAGAGGGACTAGCCAATGGCAATCGTGACGGCAGGCTAAAAACAAGATGGCGGAAATACAAGGGAAGGGGAACAGGAATGGGCCCTTTCGTTATTATTGGTTCATGCCGAGATGAACTTCTTAAAAACCATATTGTGACTCCGCATTGGTTTTATTACAAATATCCGATCCGTTTGATACTTTTGGTTTTCTCTTTAGTTCATTTTTTAGAATTGGCAACCAAATCGGCCTAATCTCGACTGATGGTTGACTGATTGGTTGGTCTGCCAAATTTAATGTATGTTGCCTCAATTAATTTCCTTTTGAAGAAATGTGGTTCCCGATGTATTATGTGGGCTTCATCCCAATTCATATGATGGTCTTCGGACCAACAATGTGTGCAATTTTTGACTTTTACTGTGAAACCCTTTCTCGTGGTTTTCTTTGTGTTTTCTTTTATCCTTACGTTTAGTGGTCTTTTTGTCTCGCCTATGTATTCCCTATTGCAGCTACATTTTATACTGTAAACACAGTATTTGGAATCCTGTGTGCCATTTTTTGGTTTTGTTTTTACGGAGACTTTGTCTAAGAGTGTTGTGTGTTTTAAACGCGGTTCTAATGTTGTACTTTCTACCTACTCTTCTAATTTTCTCCGATAATCCCGGCACATAAGGGATTGACATAAACGCAAATTTATCACAATTCTGTTTTTCTGACTCAGGAATGATTCTTCTGGTTCGTTTGCACTTATTAATTACTAATTGAGGGTATCCATTGCTTCTGAGATCCGATTCAATTTTCTTAAATTCTTCTTTTAGTCCATCTTTATCTGAGCACAAGCTCTTTGCTCTATCAAACAACGAGTAGGCTACTCCTTCTTTGACAGATTTTTGATGGTTGGATTGATAATTTAAATATTTTCCTGTGTGTGTTATCTTTCGAAAAAAAACTGTTGTCTTAAGGACATCCCTATTCTCTTAATACACACACATCCAAAAAGGAAGCTTGTTTTGGACTTCCACTTCCATTGTGAGGCGGATGGAAGGAGAAATACACTATTAATGTGATTCAAAAAATTATTTAATTCAATGTCTCCATGAGAAAAAATAACAAAGGTATCATCCACATACCTCCACCAAATCTTCGGTTTGAACTGAGCTGAAGCCAAAGCTTTTCGCTCGAATTCCTCCATAAAGATATTGGCGAAAATAGGAGACAGTGGAGAACCCATTGCCATCCCCTCATCTTGACGGTAAATTTTACCCTCTAAACTCAAAATAATTGCATTGAGTGCATAGTTCTAACAGTTCCATAATTACTGGCACGGGAAGTTTAGTTCTATCCTTTAATGTTTGGTCTTCTTTTTGAGACGTGATTTAATAATTCCGAGAGTTTCTGGAAACTGGTACATTTGTAAATAGACTTTCGACCATCAAAACTTACCAGTTTGTCAGTTTCAGTCAACTTTAGGGATTTTGACTTCTCTACGAAATCCCTGGAATTTTTGATGAAAGAGTCAGTTTTTCCTACTAAATGGCGTTAAGATGTCCAAGAGGACTTTAGACAATTCCCTGCAAGGTGAATCACGAGAACTAATGATGGGCCGAAGAGGGATGGTAGGTTTGTGGATTTTGGGAAGGCCATACATATGGGGGATTTTTGAGTGGTGAGGAGTTAATTTAGATCTAAATTTATCTGAAAAAAAATTCTTTATGTTTTCTTAAGGTGTTTGCTACTTTGCGTTCAAAATAATCAGTCGGGTCTTTATTTAAAACTGTATATTTGCCAGTATTTAAAGTTTCCGCAATCTTTTCTTTATATACGCTACTGAGTCAAGTACCACAGTTAGTAGCGTTGCCTTTGTCGGCAGGTAAGATTTTGACCGTGTCGTCTTTCCCAAGGATCGACCTGGCCTTTTTCTCCTCTATTGTCAAATTGGGTTTTGTGGGAGGAATTTTTCTGAGTAAAAGACTGGCCTCACAACGAAACCGGTCACACCTGTTCCTCAGGTAACTGTGAAAACAGCCGACTCGATTCCAGTTACGAAATCCAGTTGCCTTTACCGATTTTTGTGCCACAGAAAAGTTTTAAACCCTTGGATAAGACTGATATTTCCGCTTCATTCAGGATTTTTGAAGAGAGGTTGATTAAATTTTTATTATTTGCATCCGTTATTCAAGTTGCCATCCTTAGTCCCTTCTGGTCAGTTGTAGGTGGTCAGTAGACGAGTGATGACGTATTGTGACCTGTATTCCGTAGTTTAGTTTTAATTGATTAGTGTTTTGTATAGTTTTGTATTAAGTGCATGTCTTTAGTGTTAGTGAAGTTGACAACAACATGTAGGTTGTGATTCCTGACTTAGGCGTTGCCACAACGCTTTAGTAAGATTTGTTTATTTTAACCTAGTTTGTAATTATGTATTAGGTTAGTTCTTTACCTGAAGAAGAGATCAGATTGCAGATCTCGAAACGTAGTGTTAACTGTTTTCTTGTTTCACTGAACGAAGGCCTTCTTTAACGCAATTTCCCAGGAAGAAGAGAGATAATTTTATTATTGGTCAGTCAGATGTTTGATGACAACCTAACCTCATCTGACAGAAAAAAGTTCTTGTTTGTCTCCCGCATGGCACCAAAAATAAGTAGTGAAAGTGTAAAATATTTTATGCAAGGTAAGATAGAAGTAAACTATGTAGTTGAAAAATTACAGTCCTGACAAATACTCATCTTTTAAAATAGGCTTACCTGTAGACCTATTTGAAGACATTTACAATCCTAAATTCTGGCCTAAAAAATTTTACATTGCTGTTTGTAAACACAAAATTAAAAAGAATAATTTAAATAGCGCACCAGAGCTTTTAAACTCACAGGACACCTGCATGCAAAACGGAACTTAGGTCCAAAAGTGACGTTATCTGTAGATAAGCCTAATATTAGTGGCCAGACATTAAAATATGACATATATGTAATTAATACACAGTCACTGGCTGATAAATTGGCTGAATTAGAACATATCCTTGAAAATGAAAACTATTTCGCTATCTGTGTATGTGAGCACTGGTGTTCCTCTGAGAACATAGCCTATGCACAGCTGAGAGGTTATTTCCAAGCAACAGCATATTGTAGAAGCAACAAGTCGAGAGGAGGGGTTGCACAATCTACATTAAACATGGCGTTGATTTCCAGATGATAAACGTAGAAAGATTCTGTGTGGAAAGTCATTGTGAAGTGGTGGCTGTGACTTTGTGTTTCAACAGTTGCAGGGTAGGACTTGTATCAGTACACGCGTATCAAATGGTGACCTTGAAGTTTTTTTTAGACTCGATTGAACAGTCGATATTAAATAATTTTATGTCAAACAAAAAGTGACCTATCTTAATTTGTGGTGACATAAATATTAATGTCCTAAACGTAAACGACACGGCAACCTTAATGCTTCAAAACATATTACGTAGCGTAAATTGTTATTTTGGAAACAATACGCCTACCAGAGGGTCTGCATGCTTGGATAATGTAATTACAAAACCTTCCTAGGGAATCTGTGTCTGTTGAGGTTAAAAGAACCTATATCAGATCACTTAGCGTTGGCAGCTAGGATCTTGTGTAAGCCAAACTGTTTAGAAGAGGATAAAAATAGTCCTGACAAAATTAAATCCCGCAGCTTTACTCAGGGAAATATCAGCAAATTTATGGATTTGCTCAGTATGATAGATTGGAATAGAATAGTCGAAAATCCACCTTTGGCCTTTGATTCATTCATAAAAATCTTTATTTTGGGAATGTATGAATGTTTCCCCATTAAAGAAATAAATAGGAAGAAATCAGCCTTACATCACAAAAATTGGTATACTAGCGAACATAAAAAAATGAAGAGAGAAGTGGAAAGCTGGTTTCATAAGCTACAATGGGCCCTCCGTTACCGCTTGCTTGTGGAGGAAACCAAAAATAAGTATACTGCAGTTAGGAAAAAATACAAAAAATCGTTACATCTAGCTAAGATACAGGCAAATGCAGAAGCAATAAAAGCAGCGCCTAACAAAGTAAAAAAGGCATGAGAAATAATAAATTTTTCAAGAAAAGAGATTGTCCACAAAAACACTCACTCTCTCTCTGCTGATGACTGTAATGCGTACTTCATCTCTGCAGTGGCTGATATTGCGAAGGAAGTCGGACAATCACTTACTACGGCTATGGATCTCCTCTCCAGTACCCAAGACGCCACGGATCAATTTCAATGGAAGACCGTGTCTTGTGAGCAGGTGGTGGAATTTTTAAATAGCATGAAGAGTAGTCACAGTAGATATATATATTATATATATATATATATATATATATATATATATATATATATATATATATGACATTAGTGCAGTGTTAGTAAAAAGTGTCCTACCTGTGATAGTTTACCCCTTAACTGTTTGTATAAACCAAGGGTTAAACGCTGGCACATTTCCAGACTCCCTCAAGCAATCTAGAGTTGTATCTGTATATAAGAAGGGTGACAAGTCATCTGCTAGCTGCTATAGGCCCATCTCGTACCATACCCATATTTTCTAAAATCCTTGAAAAAGCAATGAAACATCAGGTAAGTGAGTTTTTTGAAAGTAATTCACTTTTTTCTAAATTTCAATTTGGTTTTAGACAAGGTAGGTCGACGGTTGACGCGGTCGAGGGCCTTATAAGATCTGTACTTACAAGTTTTGAAAATCGCGCTAGTACACACACCATCCTTTGCGAATCTTTCCAAGGCTTTCGACTGTGTGCCGCACGACATCCTTCTTTCAAAATTACACTTTTATGGAGTAAGAGGTGTGGAGCTCAAACTGTTTAAATCATATTTGGCAAACCGAACACAAAGAGTAAATACTCAAAATTCACTCTCTGATATTGAGAAGGTTGTAAGTGGCATGCCACAGGGAACGGTCCTAGGCCCTTTTCTATTTTTAATCCTGATAAACGATTTGCCATCTAGTTTAAGCTGTAACTCTGTAGTTTTTGCTGACGATACTACACTATACTATAGTATGCCAAATAAGGATATAAACAATCTTAGCCTGTTTATATCCAGCGCTCTTGAAGAAACTATACATTGGTTTAAGGCAAATGGCCTATCTTTGAACCAAACTAAAACACAACACTTAGTTTTTACTCTAAGCAGATCCCATGTCAGTCACGAAAATTATAGTAATGTAAATCTTCTTGGCTTTGTACTTGAGCCTTCTCTAAACTGGAGTGCACACATCCAAAAGGTTTGTGCTAGATTAAATAGAGTAATCTACTTATTAAGAAACTTAAGAAATAAGTTACCAGAGCCACAATTAAAAAAATGCTTAATTTGCTTTTTTCCATAGAATTCTGTTGTATGGGATAAGCGTTTGGGGTGAAAGTCACAATCTAAAAAAAGCAATCAGAATTATGAGAAGGGCATCATTAAATGCTCATTGTAAACCTTTTTTTTATTGCTGAGGGAATTTTAACTGCAGTAAATGTATATATATATATATATATATATATATATATATATATATATATATATATGTATGTATGTATGTCTTTGTAAAGTTAAGGAAAATATTCATAGTTTTAAGCTGATCTCTGATAACCACCAACATAACACTAGAAATGACTATCAATTTCAAGAACCCTTCTGTGAGGCTAAGTCTAACAAAAATTGGCTTGATAGTGTCAGTCTTAAAATGTTCAATAAGTTTACCACCTTGTGTTCATCAAGTAAGCCTTTGCAAATTTCGGTCTTCCGTGTACAATTTCTTAGTGGTTAGGCCATTTTATGATATTAAGGAATTTTTTGAGTTACCATCCAGGGAATCCATTACTGCTTTTAGTTCTGGCTAGCCCATTTTTTCTGTAGGCTACCTTGTTTTATTGATGTGTTGTTTAAAATATCTATTTCATTGTACTGTAAATGTTTCATGTATGCCTGATCTATATTTTAGTGTTTTAAACCAGTTAGATGTTTTTATTGTAAATGTTGTTTTAACGTTCTGGACAAATCAACCATTTATGTAAATAGTTAAGACATGTAGGCATTGTTATGCAACTATATTAATTGATGTTCTAGGTACAATAATACTTTACTGAAAAGGTTGACTTACTACATTGACATTGTCTATTGCTTGTTACAGTTTAATGACAGAAATAAATCTTAAATCTAAACTGATGGTGAAGCTTAGTTATACAGACAAGCTTAGTTATATAACAGATAACAGTTATTACAGCAACTGCTGAGTATGCGTCTCTAGTGTCATAACCTGAATCTCTACTGCTCGCCTTTTACATATATTTGTTTTTGTAATTAATAAGTTTAACGGACTAAAAATTAACACCAAATTTAAACCATAAGAAATCAGCTCTTGGACCTGTAAGACCCCATATGAAGACCCTCTGGAATTCTAGTATAGTCAAGGCTTTGTACTAGATTGAGACTGTGTACGTAAGATTCTTAACCCAAGTAATGGGCCAACGAAATTAACCAACACTAGACTTTCTTATCACATACTGCACAGGTATGTATAGTTACATTTCAATGAAACAAATTCGTGACCCTCCAACCCATCATTCCGAAGACATTTCTCAAGGCGTAATCTGTATAATTTAAATTATACTCTAGCCAATAATAGTGGTAGTATTCTGCCCAAAGTGCAAATGAAAGGTTGAGCTTTTTTTTAAATAACAAATCTCCGCAATTTCAAAATATTTTCTCATTCTCGTAGGTTGAATTTGCTACATGCCAGTAGGTAAAACATTGAAGATATTGCTCTTTAATGGGTATGTTAAAAATATCTACTTTAATTCTTACACAGTTTAATTTAACATACTGGCGTAGTTTATCTGAGTCAAATATAACCTTAACGAATGAAATGCAGTAGGTACTAGTTCATTATAGACTCGTATTTGATCCTCTACGCTAGGGTAATTGTAACCTCACTTTCTGTGTCTGCGAGAATCTCATCCACTGAAATTTGACGCACTATATATTAATGTCTGAAATATCACGTAGTATTACACCTACAGAATATACTCTAATAGGTGGTAAAAATATATTGTATTGAGATAATTAATGGGAATGAACTAAATTGTTCGTTACACCATAATTGTTACATTTAACTGAAACACTTTTATATCTTGCTGAATGTCTGCATAGTGATCCTTTTTTATTTTTCCGGCAGTTAAAGGATGTAATTTACGCCTATCTTTATTATCTAAAAAGGCCCCTGATTTGTAAATTTAGTCATATCTTTTAGTAATTTTTTTAAATTGTGATTTTTTCGTATAATAATCTTGATTTTTGGTTGACTATTTTCCCCTGAATTGTTTTTGCGCTTATTTTTTAAACCAATGGCTTCTAGGTTACTATTAAATTCAATATTGGAATAGTCATGATTGGATAAAATAGATTCTACAGATTGTTGTATTCCATGCCTCCACCGCTTCAGCGGGGTCAGGCCTGGACAGGTTTGTTTAACAATAAACTATAAATGTATTAGTAAAAGACCGTATCGGTTGCGAAAGATAATCAACATAAAATATATTTGATTAGTTCACAGTAAACAGATAAAGGAAGAATATGATATTGTAACTTGCCCAATATACAGGATTAAGAAACCTTGGTTTGGTAAGAGTAACATGAAACAGAATAACAATCAGGAGCAACCACGGAAACTCAGTGCTCTTAGTTTGAGTTAAGAGTTAGCTCATGTTCATTTTGAACAAAATATAAATACGCGTCAAATCGCGCGTAAACTAAAAAATTGTATTCTAGAACTGTTTAAAACTTCATTGTTTGAGTATTAGTAAGATATAAACTTGTATAGAAAAATATTAAATGCAAATGTTAAGTTTCTATACTACTGATATACAGACATGAGTGCGGAATGATAGATATAACTGGTTTATCCATGTCTCTAATTCCGAGCCAAACATTAATGCATGCTCACAACATAAATTTGCCCAGCTTCATCCAGCTCAGTATCAAATTTCCGTTCCGAAGTTAGTTCTCTAGTTTACGAACCAATTTACAAAGTTGTGCCCAACTTGTCTCACGGTGTCCGGTCTTAATTCTACAACTTCACTGTTCCTGCATTGTCTGTGTACATTGTTTCTAAGTTCATTCGTTGCACAATGAAAGCACCTTTATTTTATTATTGTTTTTCAGTGCTTTAGCAAACGAAAAGTAGGTCAGAAATAAGTCTTAGTGGGTTTAATTAACTTGTAATGAAATAATAGGTGTTGCAGTAAAATTTTGCTTTGTTTACGAATATAATCCTACTTATTGTTTAAATTTATTGTTGTATTCGTTAAATAAATTTACTGCTCTTCTACGCCATTCGGGATTTTAAAAACCGGTTGTATACATGCGTAAGCATGCGATTCAGGTACATTTTTCTTTACTTCTTTATGTTATCACACTTGACGCACATCATCAGTTCACGCATACATGTACATACTGTCTTTAGAGCTAGTATATAAGTAGAGATTATAACACATTTTCAGAGTATTTAGTACAGAGACCATTATATTCTCCTATAAAAAAATAAAACCTAAACTAACTTTCAATACAAGTTAAATAAATATTTAAAAAATATTGCAAACGTTTCCTGTTCCATATTTGAAATTCTATTGCACTAAAAAATAATAATGGTAGCTTAAAAAATATAACCTTAGAACTCCCTTAAAAAAACATTTCAATTTTTATTTACTCAATACTTACAATTATTATGCTTTAAAAATATATACAGATATGGATTATCATTTTCAAGTAAATTAAACGGAAAAATAAGAAAAATTAAAATATTATTGGGAAATAATCATACTCTAAGGGAAAGTGGAGGTTGCTAGCCTTAATTATAATAAATAACGTTTTTGACGTACAATGTCTCCTGTTACAAGATCACGAGAACGGCTCAATGCATAACAATATTTATATTATATTGACCAGAATGTTGTAAATTTGACATCTGCCTTATTCATCTACATCAGCACTACTATTGACACTTTTGGGGAGGACACTGTAAAACACTCCTATCACCACGTTAAATTTCTCATAACAAAACTAAACGAATGGGCCAATGACAACAGTGTTTTTTAAAGAAAACGTTAATTCCTTACAAGTTAATATGTAAGCTGCTGAAAACCTATGCATAAATCTCGCTTCAAAGAGTAATAAGTAATGTTTGAACTGGAAAACCAATATGGAACTAACCTCAACAGCTTGACAACTCAACTAGAAAAGTGTAAGGCAGAAAACATTCGGCTGAAAGAGGTGGGTCTTCAACCTATAGATGTACGGATACTTATAAAAGAAAAGAAAAAAACCTTTCCTTTAACTGCCGAGATAAATTATTTTTTTAATTGCGGTGAAGCTAAGGCCAACAGACTCAAGAGCAAGACAAGGACGTTCATCTGCTGACCCTGATCTTCTGGTGGAGCTGACTACTGCTGAGGTGACAGTAGTACAACCCTTGACCAAATCCACATTGTCGGTAGCATCTACACTTTCCTCCATGCCTCCTATTACAGTTTTGTTTTGAAAAGTTAATAGTTCATATTATTTTATGTTTGTTTATAAAAGATTATTAAATAACTAAAGGAATTTATACCGGTACACCCTTACAATTGTCATAACTTACAATAAACATACAGTATATAAATCAATAGATTTTAAAATTAGGATAAACTAGCAACCTATTTTAGAGTTAAATTTAACATAAAACGAATTATAATAAATATAAGATGGAAATACATAAGCTATTGTAAAATTGAATCATCAGATGAAATAAAAGTAATTTCTTTAGACCAAATACCACAGAATACATAATATTTTAATATAAAGGAGATTGTTATGCAAAGTAAGTTTACAACACCTGGAGTTATAAAGTGAATTTAGATTAGCTGGTGACTTTAAAATAATGGAATTTATTCTTTGGAATCATGACAGAATATGAGACTGAGAAGAACCTTTTTTCATCAAGAAATTTATGAACAAACTCAAAGTTAATCAACATTTGAGTTATTAAATACAGGAATACGTTTTATTATTTGTGTTAAATTGGCGAGTCTAGATTTTTTTTTTAAAGAACAGAATAGACATTTACTAGAGGATAACCACTTGAATATTGGATGGCAACCAGAACTCTCAAATCTTCAAGGATCATCATTACCAGTACTAAATCCACACTAAACCGACAAGGATGATTGGAAGATGAATAAATGTCAATGGAACACACAAAGTAAAACTGGACTTGAACTCAAGTAAGAGCTACCCAATTTGTGATTCCAAATCTTTCAAAATTCAAACCTATTTTTTGTTTGTATAAATTCAAACCTAACATGCACCAAAACTAGTTATGTGTTAGATATAATTTTTTGTACGTGCCCATGGCAGTATAATTCACGGAATCCTCTATAATACATGTGACAAATAATCTCAATAATAATTGTAAATCAAAAGTTTATTTATTTATATCAATAGCTAGTTAAGCAAGGGCAAAGAACGTGTTCATAAATAAATAAAGCAAAAAGACAAAATTAATACTCCTAAACTAACTGACTGAAACTGAAACTTGAAATCCTCGATCAAAGAATGTGTTACACTAAGGGCACGTATTCGAGCCCTCGTAGATTGTTGTCCGGAGGGTATTAGATACGAAGGCTAGACTAATAAGTTATGAGGAGTACACTAATATTGAACTACTGTGAAAGACTTCATGTGAAGCTAAGTATTTACTTCGACTCTTGCGAGAGAATAATACAATTCAGCTGACAAATGAGCCAGTACAGGATACGAGACACTCGGTGACTTTGTTAAACCACATTGTAGGGGACAAGTCGGACGAGTTCGAGGGGAACGGCGTCATCGATACATCAAATATCCAGGACTACAGACAAATGCAGATTTCTGATCATAAGCTTATATATTGTGTACGGAAATTTGAGAAGGAAAAAGCTAAGGCGAAATACATTACTTACAGAAACTTTCCAAAGTTTGATAGTCAACGCGTTAGTCAAATTGCAGACGTAAAGTGGCAAGATATTTGTGAAATGAAAAAAATTAACGGCATTGAACAAGCCATCACTTTGAATGTAAAAAGTAACCAAAAAAGCGTCCTTGAAGAACTCAGAGATCAAAAATAGATTACGTAAAAATACTGGAAAATAAGGACGAACGAAAACTGGGAAGATACAGATCAGTAAGGAATAAACTGATTGAACTTGAATGGAATGGAAAGAGAAAGTTTTTCTCAGGTAAATTGTCGTCATCGAAAAATCCAAGGGAGTTTTGGATTGCCTAAAGAAATCTGAAATTATATCCAAATGTGCAAACTATGTTAATCTTGAACCCAATTTCAAGGTGGAAGAAGTCAGTAAATATTTTGCTGAATTGGGATGTAACAATGATGTCGATGATAGTTTTATGATTTTTCACAATACTACCAAGCGAAATAAATCGGTTATTTGATTTAGCTTTACTAATGTCACTGAAAAAGAAGTAAAATAAGTCGAATGAGATAACATAGTAAGTATTAAGTAGCAGTTACTGCATATCTATCTAAATTATAAAATCCGTGAGTTCTTTTTTAATCGGAGCCATTACTCATCCCATAAACCAGTATTTCCAAAATCTTATTGGGACCTATTATTATTCCCAAAAAATTAATGCACAAGCTGCTCTTGTATACTCAAAACCTATTTTAATTCTACTAGCTACGTCTAAGAGTTTGGAAAAGATAATTTTTCGACAGGTGATGGATTTTGTAAACTGCTAGAATATTTGCATTGATACTGTCTGGCTGTATAAACAATTTTAGTACCTGCACTGCTCTTAACAACCTGTTAAGTGACATGCTGGATGCCAAAGACAAGGGTAGATATAGTTTCCCTATACTACTACACTATTCGAAAGCTTATGACTCTATTCACTAGTAGATTGTTGTGCAAAAATGCAATACTATAGTTTTAGTGATAACGTGTTCGCTTGGATGACTTCTTACGAGAATGACAGATTGCCCCACTGAGAAGTAAAATATCTGGACAGTTACTGAGGAAAAGATGTGTTCCGCATAGGATTTGTCTGGGGCCAGCTCAGTACAACGTCTTCACAGCTGATTTCTAAGTTTGTTTGCAAAGTTGCACTCCTCAATTATATACAGATGCCTCCCAACTGCATATCTGGGTCTTGCCAGATGGAAACAGCCATTGATCAGCTGCATTCTGGTCTAGAGGGAGTTGTCGAATGGTCGGTTATGAATGGACTGACTCTCAATGTTGTTAAGTGCACACAGCAAGACGCCTCTCAGTACAGGCCCGAGTGTGGAGTGAGGTTTATGCTGCGTGGAAGGAGTTCGCAGTCTATGAAAAAGTCAAAACTGTTGGACAGCAATCTCATGTACACAGACCATCTGAGGCATAATATCCAGCGTGCCTTAGGCAGGCTCAAGAACCTTTACAGATTTAAGAATCTACTCCCAGAGACAGCAAAAGTGCAGCTCATGCATTAACTTGTCCTATAAGTGTTTTTTTCCTATCCTGCATATGGCAATAAGATCTCAAGAAGTAACAATGACCGAATAAAAACACCCCATACCAGTGTAATACGGTTCATTTTCAATCTTGGAAAATCCGCTCCCGTGTCTGGTTACCGAGGGGCCTTAAACATGCTACATATGGCAACCATATGCAGGATACTTACTAGCTGTATGATCCTCAAGGTTCTTCTTCTCAGGGAGCCTCAGTTCCTGAATGAGACACTAACATACCGGGATGAATTCTCACAGGGAAGCACCTGCCATGGCTAGGAGTTCCACTTTTTCATAATGACAAGGAATAGCGAAAGAAGAATTTCTCTTTCTTTGGCCCGACAGTGTATAATTTCTTTTCTGTATGTCTCATAGAGGACATATCCTTTTAAGTAAAAAAATATTTAAATGTTTTAACCCTTTAGTTGTTTTTAATTATAATTTTGGCAGGCTATGGATTTATGTTTTTCATGGAAAAAGACTTTTGTTTCGCTTTACAGTACGTTACGCATGTTTCTGTTTTCCACATGCTTTCAGAGTAGAGTAACGGCTTTACCATAACGTAAAGAAACAGTTTATATAAACATTTGATCTGAAGTAACATGCCATTTAAAGCATGCTTTACTAAATAAAGGTATAAGTAACCTAATACCTGAGATATAAATAAAGATCATTCAATCTCAATCGATAGAGGTGCAATTTTAAAAATTATATTTTTTAGATTTGCTTTGTTAATTATATTTTACAATCATAAAATAATATGCAATCCTGTATTTTTATTTTTTGAATAAAGTATCTATATAAAACATAAAATGTTTAATAGCGCAAAGTATTCTCATACTTAGGAATGCATCCACAAGGCAAATGTGATCATAAATCGGACTGTTAGTTTACCTCAAACTGGTGACAGTTCCGTTTCCATAATAACATCCGTATGTTCCCCACAGACAAATTCAGTGCAAATACTTTTGAAATTCTAGCCCGAAAAATTTTCATTTCCTCTTATTACTGGATGGCACTCGCCGGTACTCGAAACAAAGCATTGATTTCTCGGCAAAATAAATATTTGTATAAATAAATTATTGCTATAAAAATAACTTAAATTACTTAGTAAATTAAGAAAGTATCAAGTTAGCTATAATGCAATAATATAATTAATTCTTTATTGAAAAAAACTAAAACAATAATAATAGAATTCAAAGCATGGTTCTGTATGCTTTTGCAGGGGTAGTTGGACGGTGGTTACTTTTCTCTCATTCAATCTAAGCAAGCTTCAGAATTTTTTGCTAACCCATTATGATAATTTCATGTGTACAATCTCGATTTCCATATCTTTTTAACCGCGATTTACTGCTCGAGTCAGTAAAATATTCAATATTCAAATAGGCACTTACGGTATAATTGTAACTGACTTTAGACCAAGGCTCTTTTGTATTAGGTAAGAATATATATTGTATAAATCTTGTAAAAAACCTTTAACATAACATTATATCTTTAGGAAAGAAGAAACCACGAAAATTTGTGGAATTTATTACCTCTGTAATTGACGTTTGCAGGGTTAAAGAATCTTCCTTTTTACATCCGCAACTGAAACGGAGCCAAACGTTCCACACAATTTGTTTCTAGTAAGCATACTTCCACACAAGCGCTCTCATTCATACTGTCGGTAGAGTCAACATTACACAAGTTTTATCACTACTAAGCTTTTTTACTTTTAGCTCAACATTATGCTAGTAGTCATTTTAGTATATATTTATACTACGGTCTCAAACAAACGCTAACATTTATAATATTCTAAAAGTCACTATTATGCTCATTTTAATACTAGTATGTGCCTCCTCGCTTTACTGGACAATGACCCCACAGAAGTATGCTCACTTGGTGCCAGAGCCAATCATTACTAAAGGTTTAACATTAGTAAACGTCTTTACTACGACCGTACACATTAACCCGATGATAGAAAAAGTTCAAACTTTATATTTCAATATTCCCATTCTTATACACATTTGTAACCGTATTCACATCAGGAAAAGTGTCTTTAAACGACATTTACGATTACTGACCAAATTTTTGAGTTTTTCACTATTTTACTCACATAAATAGCATATTGCAAAATATTATTGTTGAGAAAATCCTATATTTATTTCTTTTGAATTTTATCATAAACATACATTTAAATCCACAGTATTTTGTAATTATTCGCGAAATCCAGGCTGCATTCGAGGTTTTAAAACAGGATCTCTATAACGACTTGGATTGTTGATCTTAATATTCCAGAGTATTAATATATAAATCATCAATAATACATCCAAGACGATATAAAATATTTTTTGATTAGTAAAGATCCTAGTGAATATTAAGTACAATGTATTACTAAAATTGTTAACTATTAAATATTATCTGGTTTGTCTAAAATAAAAATCACAGTTCTAAATGAAAACAATGGATTTATTTTTACTGGCAAATTAATAAGTTCAACGTTTCAGAATTTTTATCACTCTATTTTCCACAAAGAATTGACAAAAATTTTTAGTAAATTTAAAAATTCCTTTGGCAAGAAATAAAAAATATTAATCAAATTATCAAACTAAAAATCAGATCTCTCTTCTAAAATAAAATAATAAAGTTTTAAAATAAAATGAAATACCACTTGGAAATAATTAAAATAAAAATGTTCACTTCTAAGTTCACTCAAAATACAAAATAAAATTTCAACTTCTCTTTACACTATTTGAACCTTAACTTTCAAGTCTCTGCAATTCAGATTACAACTCTCTCTCTAACAATTATAAAGTTCAATTAATTTTCAATTAATAATTCACAATAAACAGTTCCAGTTAAATATTAATAAATTACTACTTTTTTCAAATCTCAATTACAGTTATTAACAAAGTTCAATTTTAATTCACTTCTCTTGCAAGCATGAACCAAATGTAACTTGTATGATTCTATTATGCTCTATTGTTCTTCGAGAATAAGTTATTCAGATTGCTCTGTAGTTTCTATGAATTTAATTTTTTCCTATAAAAAAGACAACAAAATTAATTTAAAATCAGATCAAGATGACTTTTTCAATAAAACGTACAATAAATTTGGTGCTTACCTCAAAATCACTCGCGGAAAAAAAATTTAAGAAATACGGCGCACTGCAATTAACTTTACTCACGAAAATAACCAAAAGAAGGGCGAAAATTATGAGCGGGCGCTTAAATACTTCCCTTTCCAATCACCTTTGCAGGACATCCGTGGAGCTTTCTCATTGGTCCAGCTGTATCAAACCAGGAGAACAATACTCACAATAAGACAAGTTCTAATCAATTCAAGGCAGTCAACCTGCCTTCCTAACCATTTAAAACTACCAGTGCTAACTTGCCACAGGATTACATGTTCGATTTTACCCTGACATTTCACAATCTAATCTAAAATTAAGTCCCAATATTTCGATCCCAAAATTTTTCTTTAATTTAAGTTTTAATTAAAAAAATAAATCAATGTAGCTTTAAAAACGCTACATTACTCCCCCTCCTTTACTTCTAAATACGGCCCTGAAGTTGATAAAAGAAATTTAACACCAATTAGCAATTAAAAAAATGTTTTTAAAACGTACATCATTTAGTTACCCACCAATGTTTTTAGAACAGGCAGAACAGTTAAACAAATAGAGATTGACCGTTATAAAAGGAATGTAGGTCAATAACTCGAGATAGCGAAGCCTATTCCCCTCACAATTCTAATTTTACTATCTACAACAGGTCAGTCTTTTCCAGTCCAAGGAATTTTGTCCTTTCCGGTCTCCTCCTGTCGACGTCTAAGTACAGCAGCTCCCTCAGTCAGTGAGTGCTCGTCTTCACGGTCGTATGTATTGTCCCTTGGATCCGTCGTGTAGTGTAAGTCACCATCCCCGTTGTTGGAACCGCCGGTGGGCCGCGCGCGTGGTCCGCAGCGTGTGACCAGTGTTAGTGGAGTGTCAGTGCTGTTCCGTTTCTCACCTCCACAGCATTTCACATATAAACAGAACATTCTCTCTTACAATGACATAAGTCCCCTTTGTCACCATTTATGTCGGAATTTCAGAGCTTGTCTCGTTTCGTTTTCAAAAAATTTTAATTTTTATCCAACTCAAAGATTGCTCATTCTTTCCTTCATAAACTTTATTAAAATATTTAAGACCCTTTTTTTAAATTACTAACACGTTATTTACATTGGATTACAGGGGGTGGGGTTGACCTGAATTTCTTTCTCTCATTCATTCACTATAAACAAATAACAACATGAAATTGGACACACAAGAAGGAATGTTAGTACATCAATAATATAATGTCTTTATACTAATATCAGACAGTATAATGGTTGTAGACACTATTATTAAATACTACATTTCTTAATTTTAAAGTCCTGAGGCCATGTAAATTATCCTCTTCATGTAAATATTTATTTATATGTCATAAAAATCCCCTTTTTCTTTTAATACCTGAAAGAAAACACAAAACTTTGACTTGGCCTATGGTTACCCAATTATCACATTTTAATATTGGGATTTTTTTTTATTTTACGCTGAAAGAAAAAATTGTCCAATTGTTCTTAACTATCCAAGTGTTCCAATTAAATTTCACTTAAGCGGGTCTCAAATCTTGTAAATGCACTCTTTTCAAAATTTTTAAGTCCTTGGTGTGCTGTATTATATAACTGTTCTCTGAGATAATAATCACAATCTTGTATGGTCCGTCAAATTTCCTATCCAATTTATTTCTGTGTCCAGGTATTTTACAAAACACTTCATCATTAATTTTAAACTTTCGGTCGTTTCTATTATAGGGCCTTAACTTCGAATTTTTAATAAACTGTTTATTTAAATTTTCCAACGCCTCCGCATATTTTTCACATTTTTCCTTTGGCACTAAATTTTCAAAAATTGATTTCAAGTTCCACTTTAAATCCAACTCATTGTTAGGTTTAAAATTAAACATTAAAGAATATGCGCTATACCCAGTACTGTCATTCACACACGAGTTAACTGCTTGTTGAATTTTACTTAAATCAGAGTCCCAGTTCCTTTTGCAATCACTATACAAGCAAGTCAAAATTGAATTTAAGTTTCTTAAATATCTTTCAGATTTGTTACCCTGGGGGTTGTACGGGATTGTAGTGATTAATTTCACACCCCATTTGAAAAGATTTGCTCTTAACTCCTCGCTGGTGAAGTAAGTAGCGTTTGTCGCTCACAACAATTTCCGGCAAACCAAAGTTTTTCAAAATATTACTCTCTAAAGTTTACAACACCATACCTGAATTCACTTTCCTGAGAGGCACGGCCCAATTGCACCTTGTGAAGTCGTCCACCATGATTAGGATGAATTCATCCCGCCTTGAAGATCTAGGCAGAGGTCCAAACACATCCATGTAGAATTCCTGTAGTGGACGTGCCGAAATGCCTGCATGCAGCTCACCACGGTCCCGCCAGTTGGTTTGTTTACTCAATAATTTCCTAAGTTTATCTACATTGTCATTAGTAATAATTTATACACCACGGAACCACAGTTCATAAATTAATTCGCCCTTACTTAAAAAGTCCACTTTGAGAGCCATTTTAGGTTAAATAAATTACTTAACTATCACAACTTAACTAGACAACACAAGTTCTTGCCAAAGTTTTCTAACAAAGTTTATAACAGTTTGTATAAGTTTGTTAAAAATTCACTGGATACTTTACTAGCAGAGTGGCGCAGTCAATATAACGACTTGGATTGTTGATCTTAATATTCCAGAGTATTAATATATAAATCATCAATAATACATCCAAGACGATATAAAATATTTTTTGATTAGTAAAGATCCTAGTGAATATTAAGTACAATGTATTACTAAAATTGTTAACTATTAAATATTATCTGGTTTGTCTAAAATAAAAATCACAGTTCTAAATGAAAACAATGGATTTATTTTTACTGGCAAATTAATAAGTTCAACGTTTCAGAATTTTTATCACTCTATTTTCCACAAAGAATTGACAAAACTTTTTAGTAAATTTAAAAATTCCTTTGGCAAGAAATAAAAATATTAATCAAATTATCAAACTAAAAATCAGAGCTCTCTTCTAAAATAAAATAATAAAGTTTTAAAATAAAATGAAATACCACTTGGAAATAATTAAAATAAAAATGTTCACTTCTAAGTTCACTCAAAATACAAAATAAAATTTCAACTTCTCTTTACACTATTTGAACCTTAACTTTCAAGTCTCTGCAATTCAGATTACAACTCTCTCTCTAATAATTATAAAGTTCAATTAATTTTCAATTAATAATTCACAATAAACAGTTCCAGTTAAATATTAATAAAGTACTACTTTTTTCAAATCTCATTTACAGTTATTAACAAAGTTCAATTTTAATTCACTTCTCTTGCAAGCATGAACCAAATGTAACTTGTATGATTCTATTATGCTCTATTGTTCTTCGAGAATAAGTTATTCAGATTGCTCTGTAGTTTCTATGAATTTAATTTTTTCTTATAAAAAAGACAACAAAATTAATTTAAAATCAGATCAAGATGACTTTTTCAATAAAACGTACAATAAATTTGGTGCTTACCTCAAAATCACTCGCGGAAAAAAAATTTAAGAAATACGGCGCACTGCAATTAACTTTACTCACGAAAATAACCAAAAGAAGGGCGAAAATTATGAGCGGGCGCTTAAATAATTCCCTTTCCAATCACCTTTGCGGGACATCCGTGGAGCTCTCTCATTGGTCCAGCTGTATCAAACCAGAAGAACAATACTCACAATAAGACAAGTTCTAATCAATTCAAGGCAGTCAACCTGCCTTCCTAACCATTTAAAACTACCAGTGCTAACTTGCCAAAGGATTACATGTTCGATTTTACCCTGACATTTCACAATCTAATCTAAAATTAAGTCCCAATATTTCGATCCCAAAATTTTTATTTAATTTAAATTTTAATTAAAAAAATAAATCAATGTAGCTTTAAAAACGCTACAATCTCTTAATGAAGTGTAGGCTACTTCAGCTTCGTAGTTTATAGTCAATGGTGATTTGCACTACGTGGGGTAAAACTGATTTTAAAGTAGTGTTTGAGATCCTGTACAACCTATATTTTTCACCTTTCACACAAGTGATTCAGCTTTTCCAGTTGTATATTATGGGGATACTCCTAAATTTTGTCTTGCTGTATAATAAACGCCTATACTAGGCGTTTGTCTCCTCAAGCAGTCGTTTCCGTAATTTATATGCACACCAAGTGCTTTTGTCAGACACAATAGCGTTTCAGTTTGATAATTTTAATTTTAATATGTATATTATTTACTTTGCAGGTTCCCTTTTAAATCAAATACAGATTAATTTATTAATTATTTCAATCATAACAATAAGACTGTTTCAGAATACAAATTAGGCTTAGTCTAGGAAGAAAAATACCATAGATTCATAAAAAGGCCAAATACAAAAAATTTCAAGTAATATCTAAAACTTCATTGACAATAATATTAGTTTATCACTTTATTGGTATAGTGTCGTTTCATTAACAGGCAATAAAGCATAACAAATTCATTTATTTAATTAACATTGATACACTTTCTATTGCAAATAAAATAAAAGTTCAGTAATCGAATTTTAAAACTTTTAATCCAGCAATTATTTTCAACATTCCTATTAACATCCTTTTTAACAAGTACTTGTATTGTGTATGATTGTGTATTTGTAGTGTTTACACAAGTAATGAAGGTAGTGTATCTCTTCTTAAACTTAACGATTACTGAATTAATCTTTAATACGGATAAGTAGGTTTGCATCTCAGACTCGGAAATTCTACAAGCGAAAAGCAAGATAATTATTTAATGTGGCAAAAACTTGTTGGTATCTCATCAAAGACCTGTGAATAATTAAGGACCCCAGGATACTTCTCAGTACATTTCTGTCTCAGAATGGCGCTATTCACACAAGGAATAATCTAATACAACTAAAAACACCAAAATTCACAGAAATTTTATATTTAACATTTAATACAAGTAATAAACACAGATTAAAAACCCATTATTGTTAAAAGTTACTACAAGCTCTAACAAGGCTTACTACTAACTGAAAAAATGATGCGTACTAGTATTTTATATTTTAAACTTACAACACTTACACAAGTAATAAACACAGAGTAATAATCCATTATAGTTAAAAAGTTACTACCAGTTCTAACAAGGCTTACTACTAACTGAAAAAATGATGCATACTAGTATTTTCTATCTCAGACTTACTGGACTAACACAATTAATAAACACAGACTAAAATTCAATTACTGTTGAAAGTTGCTACAATTGCTTGCAAAACTAAAACATCTAATAATTTAGCTAAAGTATAAAAAATGAATTAAATTAATTTGCAGTGAGAGGAATGACCGTAATAAAGAAGGAATAAAAATGTTAAAACACGTTTACATGTAACATAACTTATAAAGTTAAGGTTTACTTTCCTCATTCTCCTAGTAATTGCTATCAAAATTCACAAATTTGTTTAGCAAAATTCATAAAAAAGTAATTTTTAAAAGGGCTTTTGACAAAAAGGTTTAAATTTCCCGTTAGTAAAAAAGTTATTCTATACATCGGAATTGAATTAAACCAATACATTGAGTAAAGAGGTATTGATTATTATATTTCACCTGAACGTTTGTAGTGAGACTATAGAACACAGAGCACGCAATTTAGAACTCGTTGAAGTAATTGAAAGGTCTCTTAAGAACGAATATGTATGCAATAAAGTTGTATAATTACAAATTAGTTAGAGCATGAATTGAGAGGTCATCTGGTCCCGAGACGTACATATCTGGCATTTGTCCGGAAAGCTTTTAGCTTGGGGTTGCACGTATATTTCAGCTATTTAAACCTCCCAAAATACATTTTTTATCGTTATCGTTATATATTTCATTTTATAATTTAGATTACTGCAATTATTTTATTATATGAGGACGAAGGACATGCACGTAAAAATCTTACTATTTTTTAGTTTGGAGATATTACGCTTGGTAATCTGCACATTGTAATGTGTTACTGTATTTTGTGAAGTGCGTGATAAACTCATTTAGTCGTCTACAGTCATACTATATACTTGGCATTCTCCTCTTTATAATTATTATTTTTGAAAAAAAGACAATTTTTAAGAGATTTATTTGTGTTACTTTTAACAGTGGTAACGTTTTGTTTAAAGTAGTGTGAGTGAAATAAAGTTTTAATCCCACCGGTTTACGAAATTTCACAAAATTGTACTAATTCAGAACTTTATTATATTTTAAAATTGGTTCAAACAATACACAAATGCTTTAAATAATGGCCAATTAACACATATCCTATATTTTGTAGCTAGTGTAATAAAAATAAATTTGCAAATAGCATGTTACTTTCGAAGACATACCGTAATCCCTCGTAACACTTACACTCACTAGATAATAGCACAATATAAAGACGTAACAGAACATAAAAAGTTACAAAACTGTGTATTTTTTATATAAAACCGTGTGAGATATTTTCAAAACTAAAAAAATTGTTTTGATTGTAGCAGTATTTGTACAGGGAAATATATATATATATATATATATATATATATATATATATAATGTAAATAATTTTTGATAGCTCATGATAGCTTAAATATACACCCAGAAAATATATAGCTTTAAACTGTGCTTTGAATTTTAAAACATTTAAATAGAGTCAATACCAGGAGAGATTCAGTGCTAGGAAACTGCACAAGAAAGAATTAAAGTTACCAATCAGAACTAATGTTTGTGATCGAAATTTAACTGTCAGGCAGTGTTTATTTACATTGATTAGAAATTTCGATTTATTTACGAAGAAGAGTTTTATAATGTTGTGTAAAGACTGTAATGCTTACAGATATATAGCTTATCTTCCGTTAGTACTGTTTCTCTAACGAAATGGCACAATTTCCACCCACGATTGTGCTTGTTTCATGTGTTGTTTCATGATGAGTGCTTTCATTTCCTGATTGTCGATTCTATTATTGTAATATCCCATCTTTATAAAAGTGAATATCTCAACTTCTAACTTGGAGAATTATTTAAATTGATAAAAATGCCTTTTATTCAGCGAGCGTATTCCAAAGATACATAATTTGTTTTGCAAATCTACTCTTGTCAAATCAAGATCTAGCTTAATTAAAGTAACAGTAAAATGACAATAGAAAAACACACACTTAATTATATGCACATTACAGCATCACATGGATTAGTCTATTACCACCAAGAAAATTTCCTTAGCTTTTCTTTATAACTAGAACAAGATGCAACATTCCTGGTGTGGTCAGGAAGATGATTAAACAAACTGAGGTCGAAATAGGAGAAACCCCTCCTCCCGGCTTCCAGCCGCTCCTTAGGGAAGTGAAGCTTTCCGTCCTGGCGGGGGCTTTGTTCAGAAACCTCCCCACGGTACAAAGAGCCTCTCGACTAGGTACTGTGGCATGAAATGTCAGCGATTTACATACTCTTTCCATAGGGAGTATTTGAGCAGTATCACGAAAAGGAGCAACATGATCATGAACCCGGAGGTTTAAAATGAACATGATTGCAGAGTTCTCTAATCTCCGGTTTCTATCCATATCACCTCCTGATATTCTATTCCCATAGGCAGGATTTAACGGTTTAAAATTACGTGTTAAAATTCTTCCAATATTTTGGCCTCATTGTGGAAAACCATATTCAGTCAAAAAGCGTTAAGAGACTAAAGTATTTTTGAAGAATTCAATTGTTCAAGCAATGTTTCCACGTAGAGTAAACCGGAAAACACAGATGTTAGTCAGCAGTTATTAGACATCAGACTGGAATAATAAAATAAACAGAAATGCCTTTTAACCTAAGCGTTTTCCCGATTGAAATTGAATCTGGATATAAATCTTTTGCACCTTGTGTTTCTCTTTATTTCTAAATAATAATTAAGTATATTGTGGAATTCATACTAACTAGAAATGTACACTGCTTTCCTGTGTTCTTAACTTTTGAATTGGGAATATCCCTTAGCATTATGGAGGACATGAAATAGGAGAAGCTTCTTATGCCCAATGAAGCATTATCGGGAGACCTCATGCTTGAACAGCAGCGTATTTCAAACGTCCTTCAACGACATCAATTTAAAGTCTCATACAGTTGATATTGATGTTGAAATTATTGTCGTTCATGAAATTAACGACAATTATCGTCGTTTGATGTTCCACTCGAAACGTGTTGGCATCTTTCTGGCTGGAAGGAATTTAATATATGGTACATTGCTACGTTTTATATTTTTTGAATTCTATTGTGTCCTCCCCTGTACGGCAATAATGAAACGTTCTTGGGACAGTAATAATAAAAAACTGTAAGAGCAAAAGGTTGCATTAGGATTAGTTGGATCATTTCTAGCAATATTTGTCCCACTAGACACTTTCTGGTGATCTATATTCTCAATTTATTGGTTTCATTCAATTCCGATGTATTGACTAACCTTTTTACTCCCGGAAAATTAAAACCTTTGTGTCAAAAACCAAAGTTCACTTCCCAAGAGTATGATTTCCCTCATTACTTACTCATCAAACCCTACATTTTATTGAATTTAACTTAAACAAATTTGTGAATTTTTATGGCAATTACTAGCAGAGTGAGGAAAGTAAACCTTAACTTTATAAATTATTTTACATATCAAAGGGGTTTTTTTAACATTTTTATTCCTTCGTTATTACGGTTATTACTCTCAAAACAGCAAATTAATTAAATTAAATTTTTAATACTTTAGCTAAATCATTAGATGTTTTAGTCTTCAAGCAATGGTAGCAACTTTCAACAGTAATTGAATATTACTCTGTGTTTATTACTTGTATTAAATGTTAAATATAAAAGTTCTGAGCATATTGTTGTTTTTAGTTGTATTAGATTATTCCTTGTGTGAATAGCGCCATACTGAGACAGAAATATACTGAGAAGTATCCTGGGGTCCTTAATTATTCACAGGTCTTTGATGTGCTGGCAAAAAGATGTTGCAACATTAAATAATTATCTTGCTTTTCACTTGTAGAATTTCCGAGTCTGAGATGAAAACCTACTTATTAAAGTTTAGTTCAGTAAGGGTTACGTTTAAAAAGAGATGACACAATGCAAAACCTTCATTACTTGTGTAAACAGTGCAAGTCAGAAGTATGCAAGTACTTGTTAAAAAGGATGGTAATATGAATGTTGAAAATAATTGCTGGATTAGAAGTTTTAAAATTCGATTACCGAAATATTTGTTATTTTTACAATAGGAAGTGTATCAATGAGTTAATTATTATTAAATCAATGAATTTGTTAGGGTTTAGTTCCTGCTGATGAAATGAGACTGTATCAATAGAGTTATAGACTAATATTATTGTTAATTAAGTTTTAGATATTACTTTTATTGCTTTGTATTTTACCTTTTATGAATAAATGGTATTTTTCTTCTTAGACTAAACAGAATTTTTATTCTAAAAAAGTCTTATTTTTATGCTTTTGTGAAATAATTAATGAATTAATGCATATTTGACTGTAAAAGGAACCTGCATAGTAAATAATACACCATAGTGGAGCTAATTTTATGAAACAGAAACGCTGTTGTGTCTGACATAAGCACTTGGCGGTGCGGTAGGTGCTAAATTACGGAAACCACTGCTTGAGGAGACGACCTGTATCATAGACGTTTATTATACAGCAAGACAATGTAGGAGTATCCTCATAATACACACTGGAAAAGCTGAATCACTGTTGTAGAAGTTGAAAAATATAAGTTGTACAGCATCTCAAACACTACTTTAAAATCACTTTTGATTGATTACAAACTACGACGCTGAAGTACATTTAATTAAGGGATCCTGTTTTAAAACCTCGAATGCAGACTGGAAGTTGCAAATACATATAAAATACTGTGGATGTAAATGTATGTTTATGATACAATTTAAATAAAAATACATACAGGATTTTCTCAAAAATAATATTTTGCAATATGCTATGTATTTGAGTGAAATGGCGAAAACTAAAAAAAATTGGTCAGTTATTGTGAATTTCATTTAAAGACACTTAATAAACGGTTAAAAACGTGTATAAGAATGGATTTGAGGGTTGAAAAACTAAGCGTGAAATATAAAGTTTGGATTTGGTCTATCATTGTGTGAATATGTATAGTCGTAGTAAAAATGTTTAATAATGTTAAACCTTGAGTAATGATTGGCTCTGGCAACAGCAAGTAAGCATAACTTTGTGGGGTCTTTGTCCAGTAACCCGAGGAGGCATAATACTAGTGTTAAAACGAGCATAATGGTAACTTTTAAATATTATAAATGTTAGCATTTGTGTAGGTTCGTAGTATAAATATATGTTAATATGACAACTAGTATAATGTTGACTTTAGTAACAGTATAAATGAGAGCATTTGCTCCGTTTCAGTGGCGGATGTAAAGAGGAAGATTCTTTAACCCCGCAAACGTCAGTTGCAGAGGTAATAAATTCCCAAAAATGTCGAGGTTTCTTCTTTCATAAATGCTTGTTTGCATTTTACTCGAGCCACGGGTGAGAGAATTTTAAAAGAGGATTTACATAAAAACATTATGTTTATGATTTTATTATTTAATCTAATATTTCAGTGTTTTGTGGTGAAAAAAGTAATTTAAGATCTATATTCTTTAATAAATCAAGGTAAACTCAGCATTCAATTATGATAGATTTTTTAAAATTGAAACGCTGTTGTGTGTGTATGTGTGAGACACAAGCACTGGGTCGGCGTTACGCATCATGATAAGTTATAGAAATGACTACTTGAGAAGACACATTAAAATCTGTACTATGTCAAAGTCTGGATGGAATGATTAAAATATTAATATTATTGATATTATACTGTGCCATCAGTATTTCAAAATAGTTTCATTTATTTTACAGAGCGAGGAGTTGTGGAAGTTATGAGATCCAAATAACTGTGAATACGTCACGCTACCATAAATCTAATTTTAAACCCTGCACGGAAAGAGATTTATGAAATAATTTCACAAAATATAGACAGGAATGTTTAGTTTAATTTCTCATTTGCGATGCGTGGCTGGAGGATCAATCAATGTTCAAAATTTTGGTGTTTTTGGTTAATTTACAACCTTTGTTTTTTAAATTTGAAGGCCATTTTTTCCATGAATTTTGGAGAGATAATGTTATGTTAAAGGTATTTACAAGATTATACGATATGCAGGGTTTGGGCAAAAGTGTGGAAATGGCTGTATATCCCTGGAACGGCATTCTCTACAAATACATTTTATTTTTTTGTACTAAATTCAACACACTATAACAACCAAAATATGTGATTTTTAATGAGCTTTGGTGCTTTGTCCCTTTTTAAAAAAATGGGGGATATGGGGCTCAACCCCAGAATTTCATCTAGCACACCCCATCACACGATACCTCATTAGAAACTGCTACTTTGATCTACTAGTTGATATTAATAAATAAATACAGTTTGTGTATGATTAATCAGCATCAGAGAAATAATTTTAGTACAGCAATAAACAGAGTTACAACTATGGGTGTGGTAATAAGGAAACATTCCACAATATGACGGATTCGCTCAGTAAGGCATCAAAGACCTTCTGAAACGCTAAACCCGTATTGTGTAGTCTACAGAAGCAAGGCAATGTTACTTAGAGAGCATTTGATGGCTCGATGAATAGTATTACAGTGTAATATCTTTTGATCGTTCTGTTCTGACGCTACTGTGTCGATGAAGGTGCCTTAATTATAAAAATATGAAATGTATTTTACACGATTATTAAGAATTAATTTAGTGATTTTTTATTTTGGCACTCAATGAGTAGGGAGTAAGTCTGATGTTTGTGTAGAGTATGGTAAGAGTGAATTAGAACCATCTGCCTCTGAGATAAATGTTGAGAAATCAGCAGAGCTGACAAGATCACGAAGCTGCCCATGTCAATTTCATTACACCGTGTACTCGTACTTTGGTATTCGGTTATAACCGAATTACCGAACATTATAATGTCATTTCATATGCGTTTGCTATATTACAAAGATATAATATAGACTATCCATCCGCATAGTCATTATCTTAAAATAAACTCACTTTTCTTTAGTCATTATTTTATTTATTATACTTTATACAAAAATACAGGCATTGTTTGGCATTGTATGTTCAGACAATATTGTTAGTAGCAAATTGGGATAATATAAAGTCCACCCACCATTTGAAAATTAATAACAACATAGAGTATGTATTTGGTTTGTAGGTTTTTTTCTTTGCATGAATAAAGAAGACATTTAGCTTAAAATAAACTATAGTATGCAAATAGATGTGTAAGAGAGATTTGTTCCAATTGTTTGAACTGTAGGAATTTTAAGATAATCTAGCCCAAAATAGGCACTGTTAGAGCTCATAAATCGGACCTAAAACATTGTTATAAATATATAAGAAGTATTATTCTGCCAGTGTGAAATGCAACATGTTCGTCAAAATGATGTAAATAATTAAAATTTAATAAAAAGAATAGAAGGTAATAGACATTTTTAGATTTTAAAATATCACTAAATGTCATAGTTGATAAAAAACAACATTACTTGAAATGATAAATGCTAGTAAAGTTAGCCCATAATGTAATGGTGGTCAAAATTAACTTGTAAAAATTTATAAGATTGTAACATTGATTAAGTACCCAAAGTTCCTGCTCCTTCCGGAAACTTGCTCACTTCCGCTGGTATAATGATGTGTTACGGCTGCTACTAATAATTGAATTGATAATCACTAATATAAACCTTTCCGCAGCTGATTAGTCTATTAGTCTGACTGAAATAGTAAATGTTAAACCAAAACTCTGCAAAGCTATTGCATTGATTAGGTTCAATCTCCTCCTTCTTTTCATCTCTAATACCATTCCTATTTATATGATAACTGTAATATCTCAGCAGAGCTAAGTTGAAAACCTCCTTTACGCTCTTACAGACTTTTTACCACGTCACGATTGCCTCCTACTACCTTTATCTTATTCAGTTTGCTTCTATCTATTGTTTTCTAAGTTTTATATATAAAAAGGTTGTATAGTTATAAATGTTATATGTGATATAGAAACGGTAGTTTACATGCCTATTCGGACGACTGTCATCTCACCTATCAAATGATAGGTCAAATAAACCCTAAGCATATTGTTCGGCTGAACTGGTGAAAGATCTGGTAAAGATCTTAGTTATATTGGCGGATGTTTCTATTTCTCATTAATCCTTAATATCATATTTTATACCAAGTGACGATGGATACTGAGGACATAAAGCATTTCTAACAAGGTGTCTTAAATTTATATAGACCCAAGAATTTAGTTTTCCTACACCGATTAACTGATTAATATAAATTAACCTAATCTATTAGTTTTTCGAAGAGGTATTACAAAACTTTGTTTACACGATACCAGTAAACAGCATAAAAATGTTCATGAGTTGAGTTCAACCACCAATTTAGTATGAAATTACTAATTTTATCATACACTTTACCTTGTGTTTTCCACAACCTCACGTCACTGAATTTGTAAAAGTAAAATTGTTATATTACAAGTTTTTAAGTCTGCTTAAATAATTAGAATCATTGTATCATATTATTCATATATTGACATAATACTTGTTCATATTATGCCAAACTCAATATTGCGTGTAGAGGCACCACGTACTATACTGCTTTGTTCTTATGTGGACAGATACAAGATAAACCTGTATCATTTACAGGCTTTGTTCCCAGATTTGTGTATAGGTAAATATCGTGTGTGGAGAGGTGCCATTGTACAGTTATTGCTTTGCACAATCAATGTATTAGTTTGCATGCGGTACACTTTTACACCCGTACTTTTTCCATAGCAATATGAAATACCTTATATAGAAGATATAATAATTACGTATCTTACCGCGTTTTAATATTTTGCATATAATATTGATTAAAAATCTCAAAATTTTGTACTTCATTGTTTTGATCTGCACGCAGTTCTTATTAAAGTAGAAAAGAGCAACTAAACAGTTTTTTGATGCGGAATAAAATATTGACTGCAGTAGATGCAAACTAGGGTCTACTACTTCCACTGCCCTGAAGTAGGTACATGACCCGTGTCACAATGAAGGTGTTCACTACTTATAGCTACAATATAGCTAGAGATGTATCATAGTTTAATACATTGACTGCGGTGGACGCACACCACTATTACTTCCACTGTCCTGAAGTCAGTGCATGACCCTTGTCACAATGAAGGTTTTCACTACTTATAGCTACAATATAGCTAGAGATGTATCATAGTTTAATACATTGACTGCGGTGGACGCACACTAGGGACTACTACTTCCACTGTCCTGAAGTCAGTGCATGACCCTTGTCACAATGAAGGTGTTCACTACGTATAGCTACAATATAGCTAGAGATGTATCATAGTTTAATACATTGACTGCGGTGGACGCACACTAGGGACTACTACTTCCACTGTCCTGAAGTCGGTACATGACCCTTGTCACAATGAAGGTGTTCACTACTTATAGCTACAATATAGCTAGAGATGTATCATAGTTTAATACATTGACTGCGGTGGATGCACACTAGGGACTACTACTTCCACTGTCCTGAAGTCGGTACATGACCCGTGTCACAATGAAGGTGTTCACTACTTATAGCTACAATATAGCTAGAGATGTATCATAGTTTAATACATTGACTGCGGTGGATGCACACTAGGGACTACTACTTCCACTGTCCTGAAGTCGGTACATGACCCGTGTCACAATGAAGGTGTTCACTACGTATAGCTACAATATAGCTAGAGATGTATCATAGTTTAATACATTGACTGCGGTGGATGCACACTAGGGACTACTACTTCCACTGTCCTGAAGTCGGTACATGACCCGTGTCACAATGAAGGTGTTCACTACTTATAGCTACAATATAGCTAGAGATGTATCATAGTTTAATACATTGACTGCGGTGGATGCACACTAGGGACTACTACTTCCACTGTCCTGAAGTCGGTACATGACCCTTGTCACAATGAAGGTTTTCACTACTTATAGCTACAATATAGCTAGAGATGTATCATAGTTTAATACATTGACTGCGGTGGACGATGCACACTAGGGACTACTACTTCCACTGTCCTGAAGTCGGTACATGACCCGTGTCACAATGAAGGTGTTCACTACGTATAGCTACAATATAGCTAGAGATGTATCATAGTTTAATACATTGACTGCGGTGGATGCACACTAGGGACTACTACTTCCACTGTCCTGAAGTCAGTGCATGACCCTTGTCACAATGAAGGTGTTCACTACGTATAGCTACAATATAGCTAGAGATGTATCATAGTTTAATACATTGACTGCGGTGGACGCACACTAGGGACTACTACTTCCACTATCCTGAAGTCGGTACATGACCCGTGTCACAATGAAGGTGTTCACTACTTATAGCTACAATATAGCTAGAGATGTATCATAGTTTAATACATTGACTGCGGTGGATGCACACTAGGGACTACTACTTCCACTGTCCTGAAGTCAGTGCATGACCCTTGGCACAATGAAGGTTTTCACTACTTATAGCTACAATATAGCTAGAGATGTATCATAGTTTAATACATTGACTGCGGTGGACGCACACTAGGGACTACTACTTCCACTGTCCTGAAGTCAGTGCATGACCCTTGTCACAATGAAGGTGTTCACTACGTATAGCTACAATATAGCTAGAGATGTATCATAGTTTAATACATTGACTGCGGTGGATGCACACTAGGGACTACTAATTCCACTGTCCTGAAGTCGGTACATGACCCGTGTCACAATGAAGGTGTTCACTACGTATAGCTACAATATAGCTAGAGATGTATCATAGTTTAATACATTGACTGCGGTGGACGCACACCACTACTACTTCCACTGTCCTGAAGTCAGTGCATGACCCGTGTCACAATGAAGGTTTTCACTACTTATAGCTACAATATAGCTAGAGATGTATCATAGTTTAATACATTGACTGCGGTGGATGCACACTAGGGACTACTACTTCCACTGTCCTGAAGTCGGTACATGACCCGTGTCACAATGAAGGTGTTCACTACTTATAGCTATAATATAGCTAGAGATGTATCATAGTTTAATACATTGACTGCGGTGGATGCACACTAGGGACTACTACTTCCACTGTCCTGAAGTCGGTACATGACCCGTGTCACAATGAAGGTGTTCACTACGTATAGCTACAATATAGCTAGAGATGTATCATAGTTTAATACATTGACTGCGGTGGACGCACACCACTACTACTTCCACTGTCCTGAAGTCAGTGCATGACCCTTGTCACAATGAAGGTTTTCACTACTTATAGCTACAATATAGCTAGAGATGTATCATAGTTTAATACATTGACTGCGGTGGATGCACACTAGGGACTACTACTTCCACTGTCCTGAAGTCGGTACATGACCCGTGTCACAATGAAGGTGTTCACTACGTATAGCTACAATATAGCTAGAGATGTATCATAGTTTAATACATTGACTGCGGTGGACGCACACCACTACTACTTCCACTGTCCTGAAGTCAGTACATGACCCTTGTCACAATGAAGGTTTTCACTACTTATAGCTACAATATAGCTAGAGATGTATCATAGTTTAATACATTGACTGCGGTGGATGCACACTAGGGACTACTACTTCCACTGTCCTGAAGTCGGTACATGACCCGTGTCACAATGAAGGTGTTCACTACTTATAGCTATAATATAGCTAGAGATGTATCATAGTTTAATACATTGACTGCGGTGGATGCACACTAGGGACTACTACTTCCACTGTCCTGAAGTCGGTACATGACCCGTGTCACAATGAAGGTGTTCACTACGTATAGCTACAATATAGCTAGAGATGTATCATAGTTTAATACATTGACTGCGGTGGATGCACACTAGGGACTACTACTTCCACTGTCCTGAAGTCGGTACATGACCCGTGTCACAATGAAGGTTTTCACTACTTATAGCTACAATATAGCTAGAGATGTATCATAGTTTAATACATTGACTGCGGTGGATGCACACTAGGGACTACTACTTCCACTGTCCTGAAGTCGGTACATGACCCGTGTCACAATGAAGGTGTTCACTACGTATAGCTACAATATAGCTAGAGATGTATCATAGTTTAATACATTGACTGCGGTGGATGCACACTAGGGACTACTACTTCCACTGTCCTGAAGTCGGTACATGACCCTTGTCACAATGAAGGTTTTCACTACGTATAGCTACAATATAGCTAGAGATGTATCATAGTTTAATACATTGACTGCGGTGGACGCACACTAGGGACTACTACTTCCACTGTCCTGAAGTCGGTACATGACCCGTGTCACAATGAAGGTGTTCACTACTTATAGCTACAATATAGCTAGAGATGTATCATAGTTTAATACATTGACTGCGGTGGACGCACACCACTACTACTTCCACTGTCCTGAAGTCGGTGCATGACCCGTGTCACAATGAAGGTGTTCACTACGTATAGCTACAATATAGCTAGAGATGTATCATAGTTTAATACATTGACTGCGGTGGACGCACACCACTACTACTTCCACTGTCCTGAAGTCGGTACATGACCCGTGTCACAATGAAGGTGTTCACTACGTATAGCTACAATATAGCTAGAGATGTATCATAGTTTAATACATTGACTGCGGTGGATGCACACTAGGGACTACTACTTCCACTGTCCTGAAGTCGGTACATGACCCGTGTCACAATGAAGGTGTTCACTACGTATAGCTACAATATAGCTAGAGATGTATCATAGTTTAATACATTGACTGCGGTGGATGCACACTAGGGACTACTACTTCCACTGTCCTGAAGTCGGTACATGACCCGTGTCACAATGAAGGTGTTCACTACGTATAGCTACAATATAGCTAGAGATGTATCATAGTTTAATACATTGACTGCGGTGGACGCACACCACTACTACTTCCACTGTCCTGAAGTCGGTACATGACCCTTGTCACAATGAAGGTGTTCACTACTTATAGCTACAATATAGCTAGAGATGTATCATAGTTTAATACATTGACTGCGGTGGATGCACACTAGGGACTACTACTTCCACTGTCCTGAAGTCGGTACATGACCCTTGTCACAATGAAGGTGTTCACTACGTATAGCTACAATATAGCTAGAGATGTATCATAGTTTAATACATTGACTGCGGTGGATGCACACTAGGGACTACTACTTCCACTGTCCTGAAGTCGGTACATGACCCGTGTCACAATGAAGGTGTTCACTACGTATAGCTACAATATAGCTAGAGATGTATCATAGTTTAATACATTGACTGCGGTGGACGCACACCACTACTACTTCCACTGTCCTGAAGTCAGTGCATGACCCTTGTCACAATGAAGGTTTTCACTACTTATAGCTACAATATAGCTAGAGATGTATCATAGTTTAATACATTGACTGCGGTGGATGCACACTAGGGACTACTACTTCCACTGTCCTGAAGTCGGTACATGACCCGTGTCACAATGAAGGTGTTCACTACTTATAGCTATAATATAGCTAGAGATGTATCATAGTTTAATACATTGACTGCGGTGGATGCACACTAGGGACTACTACTTCCACTGTCCTGAAGTCGGTACATGACCCGTGTCACAATGAAGGTGTTCACTACGTATAGCTACAATATAGCTAGAGATGTATCATAGTTTAATACATTGACTGCGGTGGATGCACACTAGGGACTACTACTTCCACTGTCCTGAAGTCGGTACATGACCCGTGTCACAATGAAGGTGTTCACTACTTATAGCTACAATATAGCTAGAGATGTATCATAGTTTAATACATTGACTGCGGTGGATGCACACTAGGGACTACTACTTCCACTGTCCTGAAGTCGGTACATGACCCGTGTCACAATGAAGGTGTTCACTACGTATAGCTACAATATAGCTAGAGATGTATCATAGTTTAATACATTGACTGCGGTGGATGCACACTAGGGACTACTACTTCCACTGTCCTGAAGTCGGTACATGACCCTTGTCACAATGAAGGTTTTCACTACTTATAGCTACAATATAGCTAGAGATGTATCATAGTTTAATACATTGACTGCGGTGGACGCACACTAGGGGACTACTACTTCCACTGTCCTGAAGTCGGTACATGACCCGTGTCACAATGAAGGTGTTCACTACGTATAGCTACAATATAGCTAGAGATGTATCATAGTTTAATACATTGACTGCGGTGGATGCACACTAGGGACTACTACTTCCACTGTCCTGAAGTCGGTACATGACCCGTGTCACAATGAAGGTGTTCACTACGTATAGCTACAATATAGCTAGAGATGTATCATAGTTTAATACATTGACTGCGGTGGATGCACACTAGGGACTACTACTTCCACTGTCCTGAAGTCGGTACATGACCCGTGTCACAATGAAGGTGTTCACTACGTATAGCTACAATATAGCTAGAGATGTATCATAGTTTAATACATTGACTGCGGTGGATGCACACTAGGGACTACTACTTTCCACTGTCCTGAAGTCGGTACATGACCCGTGTCACAATGAAGGTGTTCACTACGTATAGCTACAATATAGCTAGAGATGTATCATAGTTTAATACATTGACTGCGGTGGATGCACACTAGGGACTACTACTTCCACTGTCCTGAAGTCGGTACATGACCCGTGTCACAATGAAGGTGTTCACTACGTATAGCTACAATATAGCTAGAGATGTATCATAGTTTAATACATTGACTGCGGTGGACGCACACTAGGGACTACTACTTCCACTGTCCTGAAGTCGGTACATGACCCGTGTCACAATGAAGGTGTTCACTACTTATAGCTACAATATAGCTAGAGATGTATCATAGTTTAATACATTGACTGCGGTGGATGCACACTAGGGACTACTACTTCCACTGTCCTGAAGTCGGTACATGACCCGTGTCACAATGAAGGTGTTCACTACTTATAGCTACAATATAGCTAGAGATGTATCATAGTTTAATACATTGACTGCGGTGGATGCACACTAGGGACTACTACTTCCACTGTCCTGAAGTCGGTACATGACCCGTGTCACAATGAAGGTGTTCACTACGTATAGCTACAATATAGCTAGAGATGTATCATAGTTTAATACATTGACTGCGGTGGATGCACACTAGGGACTACTACTTCCACTGTCCTGAAGTCGGTACATGACCCGTGTCACAATGAAGGTGTTCACTACGTATAGCTACAATATAGCTAGAGATGTATCATAGTTTAATACATTGACTGCGGTGGATGCACACTAGGGACTACTACTTCCACTGTCCTGAAGTCGGTACATGACCCGTGTCACAATGAAGGTGTTCACTACTTATAGCTACAATATAGCTAGAGATGTATCATAGTTTAATACATTGACTGCGGTGGATGCACACTAGGGACTACTACTTCCACTGTCCTGAAGTCGGTACATGACCCGTGTCACAATGAAGGTGTTCACTACGTATAGCTACAATATAGCTAGAGATGTATCATAGTTTAATACATTGACTGCGGTGGATGCACACTAGGGACTACTACTTCCACTGTCCTGAAGTCGGTACATGACCCGTGTCACAATGAAGGTGTTCACTACGTATAGCTACAATATAGCTAGAGATGTATCATAGTTTAATACATTGACTGCGGTGGATGCACACTAGGGACTACTACTTCCACTGTCCTGAAGTCGGTACATGACCCGTGTCACAATGAAGGTGTTCACTACTTATAGCTACAATATAGCTAGAGATGTATCATAGTTTAATACATTGACTGCGGTGGATGCACACTAGGGACTACTACTTCCACTGTCCTGAAGTCGGTACATGACCCGTGTCACAATGAAGGTGTTCACTACTTATAGCTACAATATAGCTAGAGATGTATCATAGTTTAATACATTGACTGCGGTGGATGCACACTAGGGACTACTACTTCCACTGTCCTGAAGTCGGTACATGACCCGTGTCACAATGAAGGTGTTCACTACGTATAGCTACAATATAGCTAGAGATGTATCATAGTTTAATACATTGACTGCGGTGGATGCACACTAGGGACTACTACTTCCACTGTCCTGAAGTCGGTACATGACCCGTGTCACAATGAAGGTGTTCACTACTTATAGCTACAATATAGCTAGAGATGTATCATAGTTTAATACATTGACTGCGGTGGATGCACACTAGGGACTACTACTTCCACTGTCCTGAAGTCGGTACATGACCCGTGTCACAATGAAGGTGTTCACTACGTATAGCTACAATATAGCTAGAGATGTATCATAGTTTAATACATTGACTGCGGTGGACGCACACCTAGGGACTACTACTTCCACTGTCCTGAAGTCGGTACATGACCCGTGTCACACAATGAAGGTGTTCACTACGTATAGCTACAATATAGCTAGAGATGTATCATAGTTTAATACATTGACTGCGGTGGATGCACACTAGGGACTACTACTTCCACTGTCCTGAAGTCGGTACATGACCCGTGTCACAATGAAGGTGTTCACTACGTATAGCTACAATATAGCTAGAGATGTATCATAGTTTAATACATTGACTGCGGTGGATGCACACTAGGGACTACTACTTCCACTGTCCTGAAGTCGGTACATGACCCGTGTCACAATGAAGGTGTTCACTACTTATAGCTACAATATAGCTAGAGATGTATCATAGTTTAATACATTGACTGCGGTGGATGCACACTAGGGACTACTACTTCCACTGTCCTGAAGTCGGTACATGACCCGTGTCACAATGAAGGTGTTCACTACTTATAGCTACAATATAGCTAGAGATGTATCATAGTTTAATACATTGACTGCGGTGGACGCACACCACTACTACTTCCACTGTCCTGAAGTCGGTACATGACCCTTGTCACAATGAAGGTGTTCACTACGTATAGCTACAATATAGCTAGAGATGTATCATAGTTTAATACATTGACTGCGGTGGACGCACACCACTACTACTTCCACTGTCCTGAAGTCGGTACATGACCCGTGTCACAATGAAGGTGTTCACTACGTATAGCTACAATATAGCTAGAGATGTATCATAGTTTAATACATTGACTGCGGTGGATGCACACCACTACTACTTCCACTGTCCTGAAGTCAGTGCATGACCCTTGTCACAATGAAGGTGTTCACTACGTATAGCTACAATATAGCTAGAGATGTATCATAGTTTAATACATTGACTGCGGTGGACGCACACCACTACTACTTCCACTATCCTGAAGCCGGTACATGACCCGTGTCACAATGAAGGTGTTCACTATTTATAGCTACAATATAGCTAGAGATGTATCATAGTTTTATACATTGACTGCGGTGGACGCACACCACTACTACTTCCACTGTCCTGAAGTCAGTGCATGACCCTTGTCACAATGAAGGTTTTCACTACTTATAGCTACAATATAGCTAGAGATGTATCATAGTTTAATACATTGACTGCGGTGGACGCACACTAGGGACTACTACTTCCACTGTCCTGAAGTCAGTGCATGACCCTTGTCACAATGAAGGTGTTCACTACGTATAGCTACAATATAGCTAGAGATGTATCATAGTTTAATACATTGACTGCGGTGGATGCACACTAGGGACTACTACTTCCACTGTCCTGAAGTCAGTGCATGACCCTTGTCACAATGAAGGTTTTCACTACGTATAGCTACAATATAGCTAGAGATCTATCATAGTTTAATACATTGACTGCGGTGGACGCACACCACTACTACTTCCACTGTCCTGAAGTCAGTGCATGACCCTTGTCACAATGAAGGTTTTCACTACTTATAGCTACAATATAGCTAGAGATGTATCATAGTTTAATACATTGACTGCGGTGAATGCACGCTAGGGACTACTACTTCCACTGTCCTGAAGTCAGTGCATGACCCTTGTCACAATGAAGGTTTTCACTACTTATAGCTACAATATAGCTAGAGATGTATCATAGTTTAATACATTAACTGCGGTGGATGCACACTAGGGACTACTACTTCCACTGTCCTGAAGTCGGTACATGACCCGTGTCACAATGAAGGTGTTCACTACGTATAGCTACAATATAGCTAGAGATGTATCATAGTTTAATACATTGACTGCGGTGGACGCACACCACTACTACTTCCACTGTCCTGAAGTCAGTGCATGACCCTTGTCACAATGAAGGTTTTCACTACTTATAGCTACAATATAGCTAGAGATGTATCATAGTTTAATACATTGACTGCGGTGGATGCACACTAGGGACTACTACTTCCACTGTCCTGAAGTCGGTACATGACCCGTGTCACAATGAAGGTGTTCACTACTTATAGCTATAATATAGCTAGAGATGTATCATAGTTTAATACATTGACTGCGGTGGACGCACACTAGGGACTACTACTTCCACTGTCCTGAAGTCGGTACATGGCCCGTGTCACAATGAAGGTGTTCACTACGTATAGCTACAATATAGCTAGAGATGTATCATAGTTTAATACATTGACTGCGGTGGATGCACACTAGGGACTACTACTTCCACTGTCCTGAAGTCAGTGCATGACCCGTGTCACAATGAAGGTTTTCACTACTTATAGCTACAATATAGCTAGAGATGTATCATAGTTTAATACATGGACTGCGGTGGATGCACACTAGGGACTACTACTTCCACTGTCCTGAAGTCGGTACATGACCCGTGTCACAATGAAGGTGTTCACTACGTATAGCTACAATATAGCTAGAGATGTATCATAGTTTAATACATTGACTGCGGTGGATGCACACTAGGGACTACTACTTCCACTGTCCTGAAGTCAGTGCATGACCCTTGTCACAATGAAGGTTTTCACTACGTATAGCTACAATATAGCTAGAGATGTATCATAGTTTAATACATTGACTGCGGTGGACGCACACCACTACTACTTCCACTATCCTGAAGCCGGTACATGACCCGTGTCACAATGAAGGTGTTCACTACTTATAGCTACAATATAGCTAGAGATGTATCATAGTTTAATACATTGACTGCGGTGGACGCACACCACTACTACTTCCACTGTCCTGAAGTCAGTGCATGACCCTTGTCACAATGAAGGTTTTCACTACTTATAGCTACAATATAGCTAGAGATGTATCATAGTTTAATACATTGACTGCGGTGAACGCACACCACTACTACTTCCACTATCCTGAAGCCGGTACATGACCCGTGTCACAATGAAGGTGTTCACTACGTATAGCTACAATATAGCTAGAGATGTATCATAGTTTAATACATTGACTGCGGTGGACGCACACCACTACTACTTCCACTATCCTGAAGCCGGTACATGACCCGTGTCACAATGAAGGTGTTCACTACGTATAGCTACAATATAGCTAGAGATGTATCATAGTTTAATACATTGACTGCGGTGGACGCACACCACTACTACTTCCACTATCCTGAAGCCGGTACATGACCCGTGTCACAATGAAGGTGTTCACTACGTATAGCTACAATATAGCTAGAGATGTATCATAGTTTAATACATTGACTGCGGTGGACGCACACCACTACTACTTCCACTATCCTGAAGCCGGTACATGACCCGTGTCACAATGAAGGTGTTCACTACGTATAGCTACAATATAGCTAGAGATGTATCATAGTTTAAAACATTGACTGCGGTGGACGCACACCACTACAACTCCACTATCCTGAAGTCGGTACATGACCCGTGTCACAATGAAGGTGTTCAAGACGTATAGCTACATTATAGCTAGAGATGTATCATAGTTCACTAACGTTTAATATAGCTCTAAGTACATTATAGCTTAATGATATGTTTAATATAAGACATCTCTCATAACCTTAATACTAAAGATATCAGCGTAAAACATATTTAAGTTTAACCTTCTTGTTTTAATAAAAAACACAAGATTATTCCACTACAGACTATTCTTATAGAGCTATCCCAATACACCATTGTATCCCGTTAGTACCGTTCCGATCACCGATCTTAAAATATCCCTTCTTATCATGTGGAAGAGAGATAAATTCACGAGTGGCCATGTTCGTCTTAAAATATCAAACTGGAGACACAGTTGTCATTAAAATAAAATCATAATATTACTAAAAATAACTTCGGGATTTTAATAACTTTATGATAAAATTAATTGCAGTCATTTAAGTAGTTTCATAACTTAGGGGTTGATTACAATTCATTCTATGTAAAATTATATTTGTAAGCGTATTATTGTGTAATGATTAGAATATGTATTGCTATTGTATAATTTCAAACTCTTGTAAGGACAGTTTTTTCTCTTTCTGTTTGTTCTACGGAGACTCCTAACTGATATATAAATAATACTTTTCAAAAGTTGAGTGATCATTATCTGAAAACATAAGAGAGTATACAGTTTTTTTTAAATGTTGTATTTTATAAAAACGTTCCATTCTCAATCAGTGTTACAAAACAGTGAAAATGAAATATTTGGAAAATGCCAATGATTGTATCTTAAAATACATTTTTATTTTTACTAGTTTATATTGGTTTTTAAAGACTAAAAGAGATTTGCAATTGCAATGGTTCAAGCAAAGTGTATGTACTAAATCCGTAGGAAGTTAAAACTGTTTTTACCAGTTGGTAATAAGTAATGAACGGGTCCAGGCAAGTGAAAGTACTAAATTTGAACCAAGTTTAGTTCTATTCAAATGCATAGATATTGAATTATTGTGGTTGCTCATATCACAATCTTATTGTACATTTTTCTGAAATCCATACGCCCCTGATAATATTGAAACCTGTAAGAATATACAATGTTGGTAAATAATCTGAAATTTTACTGTACTTTTTCTTGTATGATGCCTGATAGTTATTAAATAATACATCATTTTTTAAATTGAAAACTGCCATAATCCTGAAAACATAATTAACGTTAAAATGTTTAGTACAATTATTCTTTGATATAACTCTGTATTTGTAAAAAAAAATTATCAATATTGTTTTCAAGTTACAAAATCGCAGAAGTGATATATTTAAACACATGGGGACGCCCATTATATTAAAATTTGTATTGGAGAATAGTTAACATAGTTGTCCAAGTGGTAAGTGTAACTACTATCTTAGCCAAGTTTAGTTTGACTCAGTTAGCAATTGTGTTTACTGGTGGTTCTGCTGTGTTATTTAATACTTCTAGAAGCTTTGTGCAGCCGCACAGTGGGTCTAGAAAAAACCTGAAAAAACAAAATATTCTAAAAGTGTCCTGTTTCGTGTTAAAAATAATTCAGGACATGAAAATAAGACGTATCAATTTTAATGTGGCGGCATATCTCTCCCAGAATATTACAGGAAGGTTAATGCTTTACTAATCCCTTTTAGACAATCAAATATAAGTGTACCTTTGCAGGTTATTGCATCTATAATTAAATATGAGCTGTTATGATATCCTATTTTAAAATAATAATTGAATCTAATTGAAAATTGAAATTTTATATGTATTACAAACCGATTTTATGGCCTTTATTATATGTTTTATCTAATCAAAAGATACATGTTTTTGGAACCTTAAATAATTATATTGAGAAAAACTGTACGGATATAACAGATTTTAACAACGCCTACCTATATCGCAGGAGTAGATTAATTTGTTATCTTCTACCGTCCAAAGAAAATTTGACCCCCAGGGACCACACTGTACGTGGAGGCACTACAATGTGACCGTGTAACACTGACCGCCAGGCGCAGCGTGAACTGGAACTGCTGTAACTAAGCTGTTGAGGAACAGGTGCAGGCCACAATTTATTCTTCTGTTACATATCGTGGATTCATGACGGTGAAAGGTATTTTTAATGCCAAAATTTCCTGGCGAATGTAACCGCGTCGGAAAAAATTTAGAAACTGTTTCAAAACATGTGCTTTAATGCTTTTGCTGCGTTTATGCTTATGGAGAACTAATTAGAAATGTTTCTCAGGAAACGTAGAAAACATGAAATATAATTTAAATACTGTCAATTGAAATACAATAGAAAGTACGTGTTAGGAGAGTTGTTATCGTGATACGTTTATACATAATTCATTTTAGAAAGAAACTGCTAAACACAGTTCCTCCGACAATGTTGTTACCCATTAATGAAAATGTTATTTCATCTAGGTTAATGGAAACACTTTACCTCCTCAATGTATAAATATTTGACCCTACTTAGTCTAGTTACCAATTTTATTAAAATGAAATAAAAGTATTTGAGTAATAATTATTTACTTTTTGCTTTATTACATGTTCTATTTATTTGCTGTATTTTTTAAATCATAAACATAAATGTTAGATAGAGGAGCCTAAGATTGTTAAATTTATTATAAAAAGCAGCCAGAAACAAATTGTAATAATTAATACTTAGAGTTGCTAGTTTTTAAAATATGTAGGTTTTTGGGATATTTTGGGCTTATTACGCACAATTACATGGTTAATGCTAATTAACTTGTACTCTTTTCTTACATAGCATTGCGTATTCTAAGTTTCAATTATAGAGATGTACAATTATAGGCATAGTAATAAAAAAATATCTACCAGTTGTTACAACCGCAGAGACAGAACAGACATTTTTACTAAGCAAATACTCATGCTGCCCCAATATGGGCTGCTATCTTTATGAGATAGCAAATGTGTATGAGAAATTATTGTTTTGAATGGTCACAAAATTCTAAGGATTATTTCCTTTTTGTTTTAAGGTTTTCAATAACCATTTCTTTACAAAATGTTAATCGTTAACATTTGGAGAACTTAAAATACGATTATGATTTTATTAGTTGTTTATAGCCCTGTAAATAGTAATAATTTTTCACATATTTTATAACAGAGCTTCGACAATATTTAGCACAGATGTGAGAGGCTGCTATCTTCAAAATATCTCAATAAAAATTTTCATTTCAATCTGTTTCACATTGTGACTACTAAAGTTTTTCAAAATTTATTTCGTCTTTGTTTTAGATTTTAACCATAATAACTTAGTATTTTTAGTTCTTTTTATTTTAAACAAATATAGATCACATAAATGCGAGCGAAAACAGAAGTTAAATGTATACAAACGTAAAATAACAAATAATTAACAAAAAACTGGACGCTAATATATAAATTACACAACTATTCAATTGCAGGTGTGAAGCTGTATGCAATGTATCCGATGTTGCCATTGCAGGCTCGGTTTGCACAACCTGCTACGATAAAACTCGCTGTTTGTTTCGGAGATAAACAATGGCACTAGGGGCTTTCAACACTTCGCCACCGGTACAGAGAGTCGACGAATTGACCTCGTCCTATGCGTATACGGCTTAGTGTTGACTGTATAAAGCGTGTGAGGTTCCCTTAAAAAGAAGTAAATAAGTTTCACATCTTTCTCCATGTATTTTTGTTTCTCTTTCATGGCATTGTTTGAGTTGTGCATCTTTTATACTCTTGAAAATATGAATTACTAATCTCTTCTGCTACAAGTATTCTTAAAGTACATATATATTTAAATGGTTGTAGATATTAGAATCATGAGAAGGAGACACTTTCCAAAAAAAGTTAGCACACTTATTTCTAGCGTTTTGAACAGTTTCCTTTTTTTAATCCATAAATTCATACTTTTGCTGTTAACTAATCTTAATCTTAATTATCATGTCAGTACGTACACAGAAATATTTACAGTCTACATCTTAATATTTTAATTATTATTAAGCATTAAATTTCTTCCAACATAAGTGGACGGCGAAGATTATTAATAGGGATACAGTTACGACGATATTTCCTCTAAGATATTCTCAATGAGATTCTTCCTCGATTATAATATTTTCTCAGACACTTGCAGCGTTGCCTCTTGTCCCTCATTACACAATAATGTCAGCTTTCCCTTAAATAATAAATCATCGTTTTAATTTAAACTAACTCCAAATTACCACAATCCTTGCAGTTTCGTAGTATAAGAAATTCTTGCAGGTTGTATAATTGAAATTGTGTCATATTTTGTACCTTATTCGGTATAGATATCTAAATTACTGTATTATCTAATATTTTCACTATATTATAACTTTAATTAACCAATCAGTATCCAAGAGGAGGAACTATGTATCGTACAATTGCAGAATTAGATTCCTAACTATTAATTTAGCACCAAAAGCAACATGTTTTGTAATTACACACAATGTAGCTTTGTGATTAATTAAGAATATAATTTTGGGTTTGGCTAAAATTCATCCAAAATATATTTATAGTGAGTTTTTCACAAAATATTTCATTACCAATTATCTGAGTTTACCTCAAAGATTCGAAAAGGGAATAACTAAATCTTGGAATGGAGTGAAATTTCTAAGTTAAATTCTAGTCCATTACCTTATTAAAAACCAGGATTTAACAATATAAACGTAAAAACTTATCATACATTTACCAGATTTAGTGAGGGAACAGCTCAGCAATGTCAAGATCAACATCAAGTGAAAATAATTTTCTTGTGACAGATAGATAGTAAAATGTTTCCCATTGGGTAAAATAATAATTTTTGTCATTTGAGTCCTGTTTCAGACACAAGTTGTTCATAAAGGAATCAACTTCAAAAACATTTCTTTCGTAAAACCAAATTAAATATGAACCTGTTGATATCATTCAGCAATCAAAATGCCCGTGAATATTTAAATGGTAATTAAATGCTATTCCAATGCTTATTGCTAGCAAAAATTTACTCGTCGGTGAAATTTATCAGTGCAGTTGTAGTCCTGATCGCTTTTTATATTACATATTTTCGTTTCCTATTAAAATACAAAATACTGGTAGTAAACTACACCACTGTTTTAAATTAAAGAGCAAATATAGATATTGGCCTGCAATTGATAACAGATTGAGATCTATTAATTTTTGTAGTGAAATACACTACCGTTTTAAATTAAAGAGCAAATATAGATATTGGCCTGCAATTGATAACAGATTGAGATCTATTAATTTTTGTAGTGAAATACACTACCGTTTTAAATTAAAGAGCAAATATAGATATTGGCCTGCAATTGATAACAGATTGAGATCTATTAATTTTTTTAGTAAAATACACCACTGTTTTAAATTAAAGAGTAAATATAGATATTGGCCTGCAATGGATAACAGACTGAGATCTATTAATTTTTAGACGAGATATTACCGAATGTTGTTTCTAACACCGCGCTGACAGTAAACAGCAAATAAATGTGCTCACGAAGTGAGTTTGACCACTAACTCATTATGAACTCACTGCTTTAACCATAAACATTAAGGTAAGTTTTTCCACAAACTCACTTCACTGAATCTGTAAAACTAAAACTGCCTGCGATTTCATTGTTGTATTAGAAGGTTTTACGCTTGCTTAACTAAAGTGAATCATAGTATTTAATTCGTAAATTTACATAATAATGTGAATCTATTGTAAAAATGTATTTTGGTAAAACTTTTAGTATTCGTCTGGATAAGAAAAAGCAAAATATTACATTGGTGGTATTTCACACCAGAGACACCTCTAAAATTTGCAGGCTTTGTTTCCAGCTTTGTGTACAGGTCAATATTGCGTGTAGAGGCGCCATGTACAGTTATTGCTTTGTACACTCAATGTATTAGGTCGTATGTGGTACAATTGATTCACAGTAATAATTGGCCTCGTTCAGAAAACAAATGATCACTTATTTAAACTGCACTTAATCGAACCTCACCTAAGGTAATTTTATTCACAATACCGATTGATCTCTTTCAGATTACAAATTAGCACTTATTTTACCGGTTACTACACGAAATGGAAGCTCAAATTACTACTAGTGCCTTGGGCATCTCCTTATTACAATAATTTCATACATTTTAAAATTTTCATAGAATTCAGCCATATCACATACTTAAAAAATTTATTCTTTTTGTATTATCAATAATATTTTCACTGATATATAACATAAAACATTAATTTGCTATTTTTTGAGTTGGGTTTAACAAATAAACTAAAACAGTCCCAAAGGGTGAAAGCTTACGTAAATTCGTCATATCGCTGACTATCTTTGTATTTTAAAACTTTCAGTTTATCAACACAGTGATGAAATCTAAATGTATTGTCATAACGATCATAATAGGTTTATAGAATTTGTGCTGATACGACTGCACAGTACTTGGCGGACATGGGCGAGTGACGTACTCTTGGCACAGACTGTACAATCTAAATAAAAGAAAACTGGAATAAATATACAGATAATGTTTATTACTACTGAAATTAGAATTAAGTTAATCCTCAATCAAATAAAATTGGACCTAGTCCAACAATAAATTTGTGCCTAATGTAATCAGAATAAAATGAAATCGTATAATGAAAATATGCTGTTGAAGAAATGAGTTATCATCAAAGACGATGTACAAAAACGTAATGGGTTCTTATAAACCCATAAAACTAGCAAATATAATCACTACCAAATTTACAGCATTTTCTAATAACGCTCGAGATTTGTAGCTTGATTCAATCCCACAACAAATCAACCTTTCATATAGGTAACATTTGTGCCAAATGGTCCTCCATATCCATCAACGATTATACTAGCTAACATAACATGACTCACTCATGTTTCCAACTGGCCATCCTATTGGTAGCTACAACCAACCTTATAACCAAACAAAATACCTACCAACTAACTGAAGAGTGGAATCAGTGACCTTTACTACTCTATATTTCAAGAAACTGTTTATATAGCCTTAAAAAAGTATATATGTGTATATAATTTAAGCCTTATATGTATCTCCTCAAAAATGCATAACAATATAAATTTAAAACGATTGAAATAATAATCGAGGATGAATTATAAAACATTTTTTAGCTAAGGGCGTAAAACGGGTCTACTTGAGAAGACCTGGATTCAGCAAGAGTAATTCACCCCGAAGGTTAATAGAACGTAAAAACCAATACTCTGAACTTGCGCAGTGCGTGATTTGGTGCGCTTCCAACTTACAAGTGACTATCTCAGGCTTTGGAAGAGAGGAGCAAAGTAATATCCCAACAAGATCCAAGATAATCGTTAACGTCTCGTTGCACATTTAGAGTTACCGAAATTAAATTTCAAGATCTTAGAGCAACTCTCCCGTCTAACATGTCTTCTGATCACCGAATTCGATAAATTTTGACATGTGTACATAGCACGTCCATACGCAAGATAAATTTTCTAAGGACCTACTGTTAGCAAAGTATAGGCCTACGCTAGTTTCCTTATATCCTCAACAACATGCCTTATAGATAAATCAACGCGTGAGACTGCAATCAAAACCTAACAGATTCTCTTGTTGGATAGAATCAGAAAGCTGCGATATAGTTATTTTTAACCTGGTACCAATAACATTTTTTTGGAAATATAATTTATTTTTAAGTCATATTTAAATTTTTATATTATATAATTTTTATATTATATAATATAAAAAGTTTATAAGTTTTATATTATAAAACTAAAATTAAAATCAATGACTCTTTTTATACCAGTTATATTTTATAATAAGGTACAGTTAATTGAAAAATGAAGTGAAATATGAAATAAATACATTAAATAGATAAAATAATCGATACCCATAGAATCAATAAGTAAGCGAAATATGCCGTGTTAGTTTTTGTAATTGTAAGAAATTCTCATGTTTAGTAAAGTGAGAATATTATTTTCCTCAATGTTAAATTACAGTTGCAATGTGCGAACGATGTCGATAAATTGTTAAAAATAACTTAATGCATTTTGTTTAAATGTTTATATAATGAATTGTATACACGTTTAATCTGTCAATAATCATTATATCACGCGTACGACAATAAGTGTCACGAAAGCGATTGTCGTACATCTTCTATGTTTAAAATCGTCATGTTCTTCGTAAACAATCTTGTAATGTTTACGACATACAGATTGGAAACGTTTGAAATTACAATATAATAGTCCATTTAATTTTTTAATTCTTGAAATCTTGAGTTCTTTGGTTAAACGTTTGCTACTGAAGACGGATGATATAAGAGTATAATAGGGTTTTTAACGGTTTCCATTCTTATAAGTTAAAAAAGTAAATAATAAAGTTTACAGTTATACTTATGAGTTATCTTGAGTAGCTTTATCGATTACAACGTTCCACGGATTTATTTCAAGAGAAATATAGACTATAAATATATTATTCCATTAGATTAATCATAATATTGGTTCAAGCGTATACTCCTGCGTTGTACAGTATAGCCTAGTAATTGAAATAATTTCTTAATCGGTGCGTTTAGTAAAATGTGCAGTTTCCGAAATATCCACGATTCTCCACCCATCCCACCTTAGACAATAAATCTACAGAACTTTAAGAAATTAAATATAAATCCCAAGGTAACTAAGCAAACATGTAAAAGATCTTTTTATTTCGTCATAAGAAATACGTCTTACCTTATACGTCATAGTTTTGTCGTAAATGCGTTGGAAGACCATATGATTTTACTGCTGTATATCATCAATATGATTGCTAGTTTTATGAAGGAAAACACCTGTAAATTTAAATGCAGATGAATGGTTAAAATATGTTTTGATTGTAATGTATAGGTCGTAATGTACCCTTAAAAACTACGTAAATAAATATAAAATTTATATGACGAATTTTAAAGGAAACCAAAATATTGGAAGTAAAGTGGTCCGTCCTATTGTGTGACGCCGGCGGCGCCCGGTGACTCGACGCCGCAGGTAAAGTGCTCCCAGGGTAGGAGTAATTAACAAGAACTGAATATTCACTCTTATTGATAGCCTGCGATAAGATGGGTATCAAACAAAGATTCTTTATCCTATTCCTTTATGTTCTCTTTGCCCATATTAGTGCAAATAATGCAGTGAAATATATAAGACGTTTATTGTTTAGCTAAAATACGTTAAAGAAAAGCTAAATAATATTTTCAAAACTTCTTACGTATCTATGATAATTTGAAGTATGAAAAAACATATAAGTCGGTTGAATTTTAGTGTTTTAGATGGTAATTATGTAGTGAGGAATTAAAATCGTAACAACTTCCTCACAACGATTATTTTTGGAAATTATTTTATGACTACCAATAATTGTAATACCACTGTTTAAAATAAAGATTTAAAAATCAAATTACTTAACGAGCCTTTGCTTTACTGGTGTTCCATGGCATCGTGGTAGGTTCCGTGCAACGTTTCCTTGTTATGCGTCGTTCGAACTAAATAGTAATGTATATAGTATATGCTCGTACTATATAAATATACTGTATACTATATATATATATTATAATATCATATAATATATATATAATATACTATAAATATACTATATACATATACTAGTATATGTATTTATAGTAAAGGAAAAGTTACGATCACGAGTTTACTATAAGCATATTTTATATTTTTACCTCCATTCATACTTATGGAGTGTTTTTGTTCATAACTGCATAAGACAAAAATAAGAAGACTTTAAAGAGTTTACTCTTCAATTTCGTAGTTACAGTTGGTTCCCCAAAGACGTGCCGACGTGTTGAAATGGGATATGGGGAAAACTATGGGGGTAATCTGGAAGAAAAAGATCTAGATCCCTAAGGAGGGAAGATCACAAAAACTTAAACTAAGCTATCAGCACTGATAATTTAGCTCTGCAGGAATTAATTCGACGTATGTCAAACTTAAAACTGCATTAACGTTCTGTCAAACGGGTCAGACGAATGGAACTCCAGAAATATTATTAAAGATTTGCTTGGAGCCGGGTTAATATCCTAATATAAACACATAATTTTCAACATGCCTAAAAAGACCAAAGTGACGATATGTTGAAATATTAAATATATCGATGTAATCAGTTCATATATTCTTTACAAATGTCTATAGCATTTTAAAACAAACAATAAATAGGCTAATGGGATTAAAATTAGTTTATTTATATTTATATTTTCACAGCGTAATATCAATAGTAAAGGTTAACATACTCGTACATTCTTAATCAGAGAAGTAGACATTCAATTGTGCCAAGAAACTGATCCTCTTTCTAGAGCACTGACAGAGTACCTAATACTTGTACTATGACTTTTCTTGGTAAATCCAATATACAGTGAAATAGTTCAGAACAACAGGTGGACCGTTCGAATCGATTTTATGTTCTATCTCACCTGAGAAAACTATTTATTGATACATCTTCACCTCTTTTATGTATTGTCACCAACTTTGCATAGTTTTAAAGATAATACGTGTTTCTTAGTGATTGTCCGCAATATTATTTGCAGCTTTCCAAAAACTGTTGTGGTAGTTACAATTGAAATATTTCTTCTGAAATAGTTATTCTTGACCTTACTAGTAAATTAACATGTCTAGTCTATTTCTTATAGTAAAAATATCAATTTAATAATCAATCTTTGGTTCGCTAATAGCTAAAAAATCTTATCACTTGACATAGAAGTACAATATTACAAGTAAACAATTTAGGTAATGTTGTAATTGGAACCAAAATTAAAACTATTTCTTTTATTCTGTCAGTCTGTACACCTATTATAGCTGTATGGAGTTACATGTTTTTTTCATTGTGATATAGGGGAATCATATTGTTTAATTGAATAACATTGTTAATAAAATGTTTAGTAATACATTTCTTTTGGAAGTTCAACTCTTATGAAAATAAAAACACTTCACCCTCGCCAGTTATCTTTCATATTCATTCTGAAAAAATGATATATCATTATCCTCAACGTTTTTCCTTAGACCACGAACTACCAAAATTGCACTTCAAATCCCTACCATGTTAGGGGAATAATATAAAGTTTTCATAACTTTTAATATCTATGAAGATAGGAAATTTTAAAACTAAATCTATGATATTGTAGGAAGATATATAAATATGATATTTTAATGGGGTTCCGCTATATTTATTACTATAAAGAAGTATTTGAAAATTGATTTTTCTGAAAAGATTACTCAATTACATATTTTTGATAACATGTATCAAACTATCTGTAATTAAAAGTTTCAGTTATTTAATATTAGTCCTAATAGTAATTCTAATTACTATTCCTAAACTCCGTACAGTTCTTACTATCTTCAAAACTATTTATTTGGCGATAGATGACATTCTAATGTATTATCAGCACTTATAAATGGGACTTGTACACACTTAAAGCCGCACCCGCCACGCATAGCTCCCTCACGGGACCTGATTTACTTGAAGAGTAATCCTGATTCGTTCCGGATTACTTCAAGTGGAGGGCTACTTAATTCGACAGAGAACTCCTACAGTATCATCGGTTGGGCAACACCGAGGCTGTGCCCATTCCCATGTGTTCCATTTCTTCTTATCACTTAGTTGTAAACACCTTCACTAAAATGGTGCAGTCTAGCGTGTTAACACAACTAACCTAGTCAAGCAATACTGAGGCTGTGCCCATTCTCATGTGATCTGTTTCTTATTATCACTTAGTTGTAAATACCTACACTACAATGTTGCAGTCTAGCATGTTATCACAATTTAACCTAATCAATCAATACTGAGGCCATCCCCATTCCCATGTGTTCTGTTTTTTGTTATCACTTAGTTGTAAATACCTCCACTACAATGTTGCAGTGTAGCACGTTATTACAAGTTAACCTAGTCAAGCAACACTGAGGGTGTGCCCTTTCCCATGTGTTCCATTTCTTCTTATTTCTTATCATTTAGTTGTAAACACCTACACTACAATGGTGCAGTCTAGCATGTTATCACAATTAAACCTAATCAATCAATACTGAGGCTATCCCCATTCCCATGTGTCCTGTTTCTTCTTATCCATTAGTTGTAAACACCTCCACTACAATGGTGCAGTCTAGCATGTTATCACAATTTAACCTAATCAATCAATACTGAAGCTATCCCCATTCCCATGTGTCCTGTTTCTTCTTATCCTTTAGTTGTAAATACCTCCACTACAATGTTGCAGTGTAGCACGTTATTACAAGTTAACCTAGTCAAACACCATTGAGGCTGTGCCTTTGCCATGTGTTCCATTTCTCCTTATCACTTAGTTGTAAATACCTCCACAACATTGGTGCAGTCTAGCATGTTATCACAATTTAACCTAGTCAAACAACATTGAGGCTGTGCCTTTGCCATGTGTTCCATTTCTCCTTATCACTTAGTTGTAAACACCTTCACTAAAATGGTGCAGTCTAGCGTGTTATCACAATTTTACCTAGTCAATCAATACTGAGGCTATCCCCATTCCCATGTGTTCTGTTTCTTCTTAACACTTAGTTGTAAATAACTCCACTACAATGTTGCAGTGTAGCATGTTATCACAAATTAACCTAGTCAATCAATACTGAGGCTATCCCCATTCCCATGTGTTCTGTTTCTTCTTATTACTTAGTTGTAAATACCTCCACTACAATGTTGCTGTGTAGCACGTTATTACAAATTAACCTATTCAAACAACATTGAGGCTGTGCCTTTGCCATGTGTTCTATTTCTCCTTATCACTTAGTTGTAAATACATCCACTAAAATGGTGCAGTCTAGCGTGTTATCACAATTTTACCTAGTCAATCAATACTGAGGCTATCCCCATTCCCATGTGTCCTGTTTCTTCTTATCCTTTAGTTGTAAATACCTCCACTACAATGTTGCAGTGTAGCACGTTATTACAAGTTAACCTAGTCAAACACCATTGAGGCTGTGCCTTTGCCATGTGTTCCATTTCTCCTTATCACTTAGTTGTAAATACCTCCACAACATTGGTGCAGTCTAGCATGTTATCACAATTTAACCTAGTCAAACAACATTGAGGCTGTGCCTTTGCCATGTGTTCCATTTCTCCTTATCACTTAGTTGTAAACACCTTCACTAAAATGGTGCAGTCTAGCGTGTTATCACAATTTTACCTAGTCAATCAATACTGAGGCTATCCCCATTCCCATGTGTTCTGTTTCTTCTTATCACTTAGTTGTAAATAACTCCACTACAATGTTGCAGTGTAGCATGTTATCACAAATTAACCTAGTCAACCAATACTGAGGCTATCCCCATTCCCATGTGTTCTGTTTCTTCTTATTACTTAGTTGTAAATACCTCCACTACAATGTTGCTGTGTAGCACGTTATTACAAATTAACCTATTCAAACAACATTGAGGCTGTGCCTTTGCCATGTGTTCTATTTCTCCTTATCACTTAGTTGTAAATACCTCCACTACAATGGTGCAGTGTAGCATGTTATCACAAATTAACCTAGTCAAGGAACATAGAGAATGTGTCTGCTTTTTGGATGGGTGACCGCTGATCTTCTCCTGGCAAGTAGCCCGCCGGCCTAGCCGTTGGTGGGGAGGTTACGAGGTACTACAGCAGAATTAGAGTTAAATTCGACTCTCCACGTTAACGGCTATTGTAAAACCATTGAGACATTGCTAAACATAAACTGATAGTATACGTAGTAAGCTTGAAGGTGATTTGAGAAACCTCAAATGGTGAATAGTTGATGCAATTTAAATATTGGTCATATTGCGGTTGAAACTATCCAGTCTGATATGAAGAATTTAAAAACAAGTAACAAACAATATTTCTGTGTTACTTTTCAAAAATATATATGCTATCATTACCATTTACATGTGTCATAATTCAAGTAGAGTACATATTATCAAGAAAGAACATTTATTTACATTCCGTCAAATTAACTCTGATATTTACGTTTATTAGTTGTGGAAGCCTGAGTTTGGATCTTATTGTTTTTGGTAGTTTACAATAACATAACATTCATTGTGAGGTGTGATATCCATCTATGTTGACGAGATAGATGTTAATCCGCTTATCGGATAATCCACTTAACAGACTATTTAGATTTTCAATGAACCATTTATTCTGCTGTAGACTGGAGTCATAAACCAGATACCCTTAAACCTCAGCTTAGTGGTGGCAGTTACCTTTACTCGTAAAACGAATTATTCGTTCCTTTTAATTAGAGGATTAAAAGGATTAAAAAAACCAATATGCATTATGCAGGTTGTTTTTGTTCTCCTAGATTTATAAATTACCACATTTAGAACTTCAAGTTGAATTTTATAAATAATTCATAATTAATTTCTAAGAATATTTACCATGTCAGTAATATTCGTTCCCCTCACAAAAAGAGGCACTAACAAGAAAATGGCCAACAAGAAGCTAGTCTACCATTTGTGGAATTTGGAATTGAAAGATTCGTTGTAATTAGTTTCTAATTGTAATAAAATTATAAAAACTGCATCCCTTAGGAATAATAAGGCATGCATTGAGTCAGAAAGTCAACTTGAAATTGACCACATAACTAAATATTAACCTAATTAGTTTTAGGCTTTCAAATTCAACATAACCATCTATCCTGCCATCCATGGAGTTTATAGAAAAGCTACAAAATAATATTGATTACTGCCGATTGTTATTCCCAATCATCAATTAAATTAGTTATACAGAACTCAATTTCACTGTGACATTAAAAAATACACTTCAATGTATATTATATTTCTGTAATCTAGTTGAAATATAAACTTTGAATATTGAATTGAAAACAGTTATTTTTCCCGTTAATATTAGCGATACCATACAATATAATAATGGATTCACTATAGTAAGAAACATTAAATGTGTACGGGAACGTTTCAAATATCGAAGATATTGACTGCTTTCAATAATAATGGGGCTAAAATATAATTTATGTTACTAATTTACACTATTTCAACGATAATGTCATTTTCTGTATAATTTATATTCGTTGCAATAATTTTGCTTACATATATACAATGTGCTTTTTGCTCTAGTGGCCTAGCAAACAAAAATACAGTTCGTTGAGTGTAAACTTGAACTGTTGCTTGAACATATTTAAAAAAAAGCATTGTTACATATTTATTTGAGATACTAAACATTTAAGATGGTACAATAGATTTGTAGTTAGGAAAGTATTTTTATGGTCTATTAAGGGGGTCTCTTTTCTACTATCTAACCCATGTTAACTTTTCTCAGAAACTATTAGAGATTAATGTTTTTTTAAATTTTGAATTACCTTTTAAAAAAATTAATATTAATAATTTTTTATTAATAGAAATTTGTCAATTTATGAATGTTTGTTTGAGAAGTTTTAAATGGCGTATTAAAAAAGGCTGTTAATTTTTTAAATATTAATATTTAGAGGCTTAAAAAGTTTTACCCTGTAATAGGTTACATACCGGGAGTATGTGATGGGTTTCCCCCTTTCATTCGTGCAATGCCTGACTTATTTTGTTATGAAAGTCCTCTTGACATTTTTTACTCTTAGATTAGCCTCCGGTCCAGAGTCCTGAAAGCACTCACAAACTACTTTCTAGGCCTCATTTCTCAAACAACTTACATGGTGTAATAGTCCATATAACATTGTATAGTGATTCGTTTACGTTCCGACCTTTGGCTTTGACACATTTTTGAAGTAATACTGGGTGTAATATAAAGGTTACATCACTGTTTTTATATGAAGCATCACGTTTTAAGAAAGATAGGAATATTTTTTGTTGGTATATGCTAGATTTTCTTGAACCACTGTCTCATACTTACAACAGGTACCTTCTTTATTTTAGCAAAAGACGTACCGTGGTCTCTCATTCAATAATGATATATGAAGGTACTCTGCTCACACTGCAGCTTGCATATATTTGACAGGTGATACGGCTAATTTATAATATTCTTGTATCTCACTGATTTACTAGTGCGTATTTCCGCCAACTTTTGTTCCAACTGTTATTAACGGTTGCTTTGATAAAAAAAACATTCAGTTTTGAACCCGTTATTTTTTAATATGACCTAGACATTCAATTATACTAATTTATATATCATCACCATAAGGTAAGTACTACAAACTTCAGCTTACGCTTTCGAATCACCGTCACTCAAATATTCTACGGATTTTAGTTAGGTACTGATCAATTAAACATGTTCACTGGACCTGTAAGTTCTATAGTATTACTCCATCCAGAAAGATTTTCCTAAATATGTTTAATTGCTGCTGTAGTATTCTATAATGGCAAGAGCAAAACTTAGACAATACATCAAAGTCTGTCCTAAATCTTGTGAGGTAAAAGAAACTACTTCATTCAGGGACGTGTGGCCCAGTTTTTGACTGTTATTGAACTGTAAAACCGCAACTGCCAAATATGTAGGAATTACACTTCGACCTTCAATAATCTATGATTGTGATCTGCTATTCTTGGGCACTCAGGCTTCATATTCTAGTTGGTATTGACTAGATCTCAAAGCTAGGAAATAACTTGGCACAATTGTGGAGTTACACGATGCTTTTTGGATAGTTGAGTTAAAGAACATGCCACTAACAGGCTCCTTCAATGAACTTCTTTGCTTTCTGTATAAGTGCCGCATAATGAGTTAATTCCTCAGCAGGCGACAAGAGGTTCAAATTTCACGCGGAATAGCGTCATCTTATCTGTAAACCGGTTCCTTAAAATTCACATGTAATATTAATTATTAGCAGTGGAATGTTAAGTTATACCAGCCAACGGTTTAGGGTTAATACATAAATATTGGTAAACATAGCTATAACAGCCGCAGGATTAAGAATTTGAGCGTTAAATTTGAATAAAAACCCGGAAATTATGTATGAAAAATAATATTCTGTATACCAAATATTAACAATGTGGGTTATTGTAGCAGTATTCGTACATGCAAGAGCAATAATCCTGTCTTAACATCTTGGCCATTCTTGATATCAGAATATTACACGGTATTCAAAACAATAATTACATTACAGTACACATTTATTTTTATATCAATATACACGTTTCACCAGCAGGAATCACTTCTGTATGTTTTATACCTTCCAGTTGAACCTACCACTAGGCACAGCAAAAACTTGGTAGGTTTTCGAATGTTCAATTTCGTGCCCTATGTCACTGTACAATGTGTTAGGTTTTTACCTTTACGAGTACTAAAGATATTAGACCGTTTCAAGACTTTCCAGCACCCATGTGTAAGACTATTATTGATAACAATAACAATAAAGTAATTTTTATTTATTATTTAACAAACTTTGGTCTTGTGCCCTAAACCCTGTTAATTATAAAATTACAGTCAGAGGAAATTAGTGCACCACTAAATCGGTGTTTAAACTGACCGCTCCTGAGGGGTAAACTCTAAGATTATTTTAAGCTCACCTTCACATGTGAATTTTTGGGTCTAATAGTTATACGTTCTCTCTACCGATCGTTTTGTGAATCAAATCAAACATAGTAGTGTCATTAGTGCTTTTGTATATGATTTTGCTTTACTTTATTCACAGCAAATAAATACGATACAATTTAGCAAATTGAAATTGAATTACTGAAGAAATTGTTTAGCGTATCCAGTTTTACTCAACTTAATTGAATCAAAATTAGTAAATTTATATCCCAAAAATATAGTTATTATGACAATAATATTATCTATTACTATACCTGTTTCAAACGTTTTGATAATAATTATATTTAAAATTATTAATTAAAAAAAAGAAATTTGGTTGTAACATGATTGAGAATGTGTATTTTGTAACATTAATTCGTATGGTCCTAAAAGAACTCCTGTTAACTGACCTTCAAATTATATGTATCAAAAAAGTATTGTAACATATATTTTCTTACAAAGCACTACGATTAGTATACAGTAAAAGTGGTTACAAAGGACAAGTTAGATTTTTTTATAAGACCAGAAGCAATAAAGAAATGATATTTATTAAACCAAGGACAAATAAAAGCTTTTTTTTTTAAAAAAAAATGCTCTTTACGTTAGTAGATATTTGTTATTAGAATTTTTTAACGGGAAATAGAAACGAAAAATTTTTATTTGTTTCATTTCAAATGACATTATAATTTAATGTTATTTAAATTAATTTTAATTCAGGTTACAACAGAGTTTATAAAATGTACTATACAAAAAGCATAGCTCATGATGTTCATTATTGTAAACGAACAATATTTTTATGTATAATATAGCTTTAAATTCACTAGGGCTGCAGAGAGCTGCATTATCTTGTTAATTATAAGCTTGCACAGGATTCCATTCAAAAAACTCTCTTTATTTTGTAATCATTATTATTTATCAGGTGTTTATTATTAATAATTCAGTCAAATTCATAATTAAATATTTAAAAAGGTTTCCTTCTTACAGCCTTGATTTTAAACCTATGATTCTTCTGTCCTTAATGCCCTTTTCCAAACAATTACAGCTAAGCAAAATTTATTAGGACAAAGAGTCTGTAAAGAATCTACCTGAATATATATTTCTTTAAATTGGGTAATCGATAGCACAATACGTTTTATATTTTCAAGTTAGCGAATCAAATATGTTTAGCTGTCCAGAGAAATAAACTTGGAATCCTGATAGGACAATACGACGGGCTTCCAATAAATTCTGCTGTTCCAGATCTCATAATAAATACTAATGATTCGTTTCCCAAGAAAGGCGGCTAACTACTTTCTGAGCTTCAGGAGAATGTTGTTGATTTCAGCTCACCCTTCAGCAGAATCAATGGCTGGTTCCTGAACTAATTAATCCCTAATATTTACAAGCAGTACAAAGATCAATATCATACAAATAAAACAGTGAAGTAAATACAAACTTTTTAATTAAGTATAGCCTATACATTACCATTTTTTCGAATTCCTACAATTACTCATAATTGATAAAATACATTTTCCTGATCTAAACGGTATGTTAAAGAGCTGTAGATAAAATTTTATTTATAACCTAAACAAATTCTAAAAAAATCCAAACCAAAAGCGTATTGAACCACCTCATTATGTCTGGACACAAAACCACAAACGTATATCCACTATTTAAAAATACTTAGTTGGAAGGAAATGAAGTATTAGGTCAATAACTTATACTTACAACAAGCAAAAAATAATAATAAATTAAAAAATTTTGCATGAGTTCTAATACGTATATTTTAGTCTGAGTTATAACACTATATGCTTTCTTATTCTGGAATACATTTCTTTACAGTTTATTGAATGAAACAGTACGCTTCGTATCATGGAATCCAAAAATTATAACCATAAGAACAGGAGAAGTAATTACAAAATTACCACTTGTCTATTTTAAATATTTGTATTATCTTAAACACAAAAAATATTAGTATTAGTTTACTATGACTTAAATCATTACTAAATTAGTACTAAATATCAGCACACACACACACACACACACACACACACACACACACACACACACACACACACACATATATATATATATATATATATATATATATATATATATATATATATATATATATATATACTAGAGCAACCTACTTGATGAAATAATCTTATATATAAAATTCTCGTTAACAATATTAGTTACCTTACTCCTCCGAAACGGCTTCACAGATTTTTTACCAAACTTTATATGAATATTCAGTAGGTCTGACAATCGGCTTCTATCTATTTTTAATACCCCGAAGTTTTCAGGATGGTCCACCAATCAAATTAAGAAGATCACGGTTTCAAAGCACCTGCATATTGGAAAATGCAAATACGAGATATTTACTGTAGTTATATAGCCAAACACTATTTTAAGGCGCTAAGTTAAGATGTATATACGTGTTTAAAATAATTTATCTGTGGTAGAACTTAAAGCTTGAATTTTAGACCACTTTATAATAAAGTACATGCACGTGTAACTTGCGTAATTTTTAAGTTTGTTGTTTTTTGTGGGACAACTAACCCTACAAAAGGTTTAAATCTGCTATCATTCAATTTTTAAACATGAACGGTAATTACCATCTTTAAGTAATTCACCATAAACCAGTAGTGGTCATACACGTGCAACGCCTACTAAATTGCTTGGGTGCTGCTAGGATGGGTGACCGCTGAGAGATCCATTCCATGCTAGCAGCCCGCCTGCCCGACCATTGGAGGTGGTTCGGAAGTCACATTTAAGCCGTTGGTCCCCTGGTTAAGTGTTAGAGAGGGCTTCTTAGCCCTAACTTCGCCTGGTAAAATAAGACATCTTTACTTTACTTTTATATTTTATAAATATCGGGCAAAGGAGAAGGTAACTGCTAGAAGTGCAGTTGTAAGATACAATGTAGTCTGACATTTACTTTACGTTTAAACACTGTTATTAAACTTAAATTATTTGTCTTTTTACAAAAGTTGGGTTAACAGAGCTGTGAATGTATATATATTTTTTATGAGAATAGAGGCTAAATCAGCAATGAAAAAACTCTAATATCAAAGTAAATAGCAATGACCATAAATGCCAGTTTTTAGAAATGATTAGTTTTAAAATGTTTTTCTTGGTTCTGGGAAGAAGCTAAACTCAACATTAGCGTCGGAAACATAATTCACATGAACCAGAAGTCTTCGTACAGGTTTCTACCGTAGATTGTATTAAAGCATCCGTGTATAAGTATTACCTTTCACACAGGCAATTATATGTGGCATGTTCTCGAGTGGCTATATTGGCTAGCAAAAATATTGTACAATCCTTTGCGTTAAGGGGTTGATGTTTTAATTAGTAATATTATTATATATGATAATTATTATATATATATATATATATATATATATATATATATACAGAATAAATAATATTAAATGAGAATATATTAATGTTTAATGTTTGTAATTTTAATATTCAGTCATCGTTTACAGCGCTCCATGCGTCTTCCACTTAAACACGATATTCGCACATACTATGAAAAATTTATATGGCCAAACAAAGATTGCCGGGCAGCTAGTATTTACGTAAATACGATTCGTATCCTTATAAAGAAATTTGTACCTCACAGTTTTAAATTGTGGCTGTTGATGTTAGACCGTAAATAATTTTACCTAACAAAAGCTTTTATAAAAATAGTACAAGTGATCTAGTACTAAACGTCGAATATATATACAGCCTCCAGTACCATACCCTGGAAAATATGAGTTTTGTTTACAATCACGAGGTATTATGATAATAAAATGAGTTTACCAGTCGTTATTTCTCTATCTACTCGTAATTACTTGCTATAAATAAATTACAATATAATTACTTCTGGGCAATTAAACAAACGAAAATTTAAAGGATTTTTCATCGTTAATGTTGCAAAAATACAACAATAAGCCTCGAGTATTGGAATATGTCCTTATATTCATGTAAATTGCTTTGTCTACCATTATGGTTAGGTTGTTTGGGTTAAGCACACAAAACTTGTAGCACTATGATGTTGTAAATTAATTAGTGGGTAATCTAAATATTATTTTTTTATAGAAACCAATGTTTAAAACACAAAATGAAGATTTAACATTGGTTCAGTTCAGTTTGAAATTGTGCATTAATAGTTTGGATTGGTTTAATATAAGAGATAACATTTACTATTGACAAAACTTATATCACGTTATACTGCATGGAAATGGAAAGTTAATAAATTTTTATAATCTTTAACATGTAAAGAAACAACTAATTTACTTTTAACAGGTGTGATGATTATACTTTCCAAATTTCTATAATTTTATATAAGATTTGAAATTGTTTATTAAACCTATAATTTAGCATCAACTACTCTAGATGTTTGAGGTGCTTAAGCAAGTCCTAAAAGTCAATTATAGTAAAAATATCTTTAATAAACTTATAACGCCTAATATTTTAAAATTGTTTCGGCTCTTTTATCGAATCATTTCTAATCTCAATCATTTTAAAAAGTTTTTTTATAGATGGCATCAGCAATAATAGGCATGCCTTACATGAAATGAAGGATTTAAATGCAGTGTCTTGACAGCCTCCTTAAGGCACCTTACTACTCAACTGTTCTCTAGTGCCAGCTGCAGTGTGAACAGTCTGGTCATTATACTTCTTACTGCTGGTGTCTGGGTTATTTCAGTCAACGAAACTCAGTACCATACCCTGGAAAATATGAGTTTTGTTTACAATCACGAGGTATTATGATAATAAAATGAGTTTACCAGTCGTTATTTCTCTATCTACTCGTAATTACTTGCTATAAATAAATTACAATATAATTACTTCTGGGCAATTAAACAAACGAAAATTTAAAGGATTTTTCATCGTTAATGTTGCAAAAATACAACAATAAGCCTCGAGTATTGGAATATGTCCTTATATTCATGTAAATTGCTTTGTCTACCATTATGGTTAGGTTGTTTGGGTTAAGCACACAAAACTTGTAGCACTATGATGTTGTAAATTAATTAGTGGGTAATCTAAATATTATTTTTTTATAGAAACCAATGTTTAAAACACAAAATGAAGATTTAACATTGGTTCAGTTCAGTTTGAAATTGTGCATTAATAGTTTGGATTGGTTTAATATAAGAGATAACATTTACTATTGACAAAACTTATATCACGTTATACTGCATGGAAATGGAAAGTTAATAAATTTTTATAATCTTTAACATGTAAAGAAACAACTAATTTACTTTTAACAGGTGTGATGATTATACTTTCCAAATTTCTATAATTTTATATAAGATTTGAAATTATCTAAAACCGTATCGGAATTATACACATCAATGTATTAGTTTGTAAAAGTATAAACATATATATTACGTTAACAAGCGGTTAGACGAGAAATGATGACATAAATCAATGCATTCCCAATGGAATGTATTGTGTTGAGCATTCATGTTGTTGCTCATGTTATGAAAGTGTTTAATGGTTTAATAGTTTGTAATTAGACTGACATTGATTCAACATTAATGTATTTAAATTTTGTTGTGTGTTTATGTTAGAAACATATAATAATAATTATTTAAAAATATTACAGTGTTAGAAATCAAGGTTTAAAGTTTAGTTAGCCCTTTTATGTTTTGGCCTGTATACAAAATACAGTAAATTGAATGAATATTGATGTGATTTCATGTCAAGATTAACTGAAATATTATTTTCCGTTTACCACGTTATCACGGCTTGAGTTTTAAAGTGTGAAAGGTCCACTCCTTCTACATCTTGTAAATTTTTTTATTACATCAACATGATGAAGTCGGTTTCAGTTGGGTTATAAAAAAAAGAAAATTAATTACTTCCCCTTTAGTAGAACCTTTGGAAGTTTTATAGCTAAGACAAATACAAAATTATGGATATAGCATTGTAAATATTTACCAGATCTAATTAGACATTTAAAAATATATATTTTTAAATAAATAATTATTAGTTTTTTTAGAATAAATACAGCATAAGAAAATTATTGTTGTCAACTTAAAAACATACCATTCCTTCCAATCATAGTTCGCATGCATCCATATGAAGTTATATTTATATACACAACCCTATTCCGTGGGCATGACTCATATGGATTGTACAGAATCAAGTTAAAATGAACTCCTCAAGGAAAGATAAACAAAATTGTTCCATATTTCTCTTTACCTCAAGGGAGGTGTGTTAAGTGGCTGGGACTACAGTTGTTTATAAATTATTGCAACTGTAAGCTAAGATGATTGTACGACTATCATATCTGAATAAAAGGGGCGAATACCAGTAAGACTTATAAATGCTTCAACTTTCTTTTCTACTTAATTTGAAGTAGAAATGTGGCTAATGTTACTTTAACATAATACTTGCAATTTACCAATTCATTAAAGAATTATAAGTACTTTAATTCTAAACAAGTAATGTTTAAAGCGATGAGAGAAGAGAATGGAGAGAAATACGTGTTAGTGAGGTGGTGAATGGGGGAGGCTTAAGAAAATCAAGTAGACTCTCTCGCCACCCCCTGCTCTTTCCACCTCTCGCACAATTGCTCTCTTAAATCCTTATCTCCCAACCAACGGCAGTTTAATTTTGGAGCAGAAAATATGCTTTTATACGTTAATGGGAGATTTACGATTAATTATTAATTTTGTTGTAGTACACTCTCTTCGTTACCTATTATAGACAGAAATCAAAGACTTTTCATTCTAAAGTATTCATTCTCTCCTCTACCCAATACTTGTCGTTAGGGTTATAAGTCGTCAACAACTGAGCTTAGAAAACAGTGGTAAGCGATTTCTAAGTAAATATTTCTTTATAGATTCTACGTAACATTACTACCTATCGCATGTTTTAATAAATACTGTGCATCTTATAATCAGTTTAAACAGTATTTGCTATGTACAATTTGTTACAAGTTAGTTTAGTACGTAATACATGTACATGGACTGTTACGTAACTTACCTGTACCTTTCTAAGGAAATACCTTGAATTATCTAAATATAACGCTATAATTTGTGTTGTAGACTAGTTTATGGATGTATGGCGATACATATAGCTACTTGGGTTTGTGATATAGGTTGGTTTAGAATAGTAGAGATAATCATGATATCTATACCTACTGATACCTACTTTTCCTAGAGTATAATCACGTAATTTGCATCCTGTAGACAACGTAAGGTTTAGTTCTGACTTCTGACTTTGTAATTCCGTATTGAACTGCAAATGATAGCTTTACACGTACTATCGATCATAGAAAATGTCGAGTTAGTTCAACAAAATATAACATGGAAACTAATATATTTAAGATATTATCTACAGATAGCTTTACACGTATTGCGATTATAGCAAATGTCGAGTTAGCTCAACAAAATACAAAAAGGAAACTAATATATTGAAGATATTATCTACAGATAGCTTTACACGTATTGCGATTATAGCAAATGTCAAGTTAGCTCAACAAAATATAGGAAAGTAATTATTATATACAAGATATTATCTACAGATAGCTTTACACGTATTGCGATCATAGCAAATGTCGAGTTAGTTCAACAAAATACAAAAAGGAAACTAATATTATGAAGATATTATCTACAGATAGCTTAAACGTATTGTGATCACAGCAAATGTCAAGTTAGCTCAACAAAATATAGGAAAGTAATTATTATATACAAGATATTATCTACAGATAGCTTTACACGTATTGCGATCATAGCAAATGTCGAGTTAGTTCAACAAAATACAAAAAGGAAACTAATATTATGAAGATATTATCTACAGATAGCTTAAACGTATTGTGATCACAGCAAATGTCGAGTTAGTTCAACAAAATACAAAAAGGAAACTAATATATTGAAGATATTATCTACAGATAGCTTAAACGTATTGTGATCACAGCAAAATGTCGAGTTAGTTCAACAAAATATAAAAAGGAAACTAATATATGAAGATATTATCTACAGATAGCTTAAACGTATTGTGATCACAGCAAAATTCGAGTTAGTTCAACAAAATATAAAAAGGAAACTAATATATTGAAGATATTATCTACAGATAGCTTAAACGTATTGTGATCACAGCAAATGTCGAGTTAGCTCAACAAAATACAAAAAGGAAACTAATATATTGAAGATATTATCTACAGATAGCTTTACACGTATTGCGATTATAGCAAATGTCGAGTTAGCTCAACAAAATACAAAAAGGAAACTAATATATTGAAGATATTATCTACAGATAGCTTTACACGTATTGCGATTATAGCAAATGTCGAGTTAGCTCAACAAAATATAGGAAAGTAATTAATATATTGAAGATATTATCTACAGATAGCTTTACACGTATTGTGATCACAGCAAATGTCGAGTTAGTTCAACAAAATACAAAAAGGAAACTAATATATGAAGATATTATCTACAGATAGCTTTACACGTATTGCGATCATAGCAAATGTCGAGTTAGTTCAACAAAATACAAAAAGGAAACTAATATATTGAAGATATTATCTACAGATAGCTTTACACGTATTGCGATTATAAGAAATGTCGAGTTAGCTCAACAAAATATAGGAAAGAAACTAATATATTGAAGATATTTTTACATTTAGCTTTACATGTATTGCGATTACAGCAAATGTCGAGTTAGTTTCACAAAATATAGTGAGGAAACTAGAATATTGAACACGTTAATAATATTATAACAGATTATAAATTGGCTATGTATATCTCATTTTTAATTTCTTTGTATATATCGAATTATAATAAAACCTCAGTTTAATTCCAGGTAGTAAAAACAGAAGAGAATATAAACCACATATAAATATTCGTTTGGACAACTTCTGGTAGGGTAGTCAATTTCAAAAAAATTAATACGATCTATGTTTTTATTTCCCTTTCAGAATTGAATTAAAATTTTCTACATTTATGATTAGTCATTCTACATTTACGGGCAAAATGAATCATCCAAAAAAGTTTTATTTTATGCCTGTCTGTATAAGACGTGTTATAAAGGGGAAACCGAAAGCACTACCTTAAGACAAAGCATTTGGTCGTAGAAAATATAAGCGGTCTGGTTAACGAACTGTGTCAATACTACTTATTGTAAATTGTATTTTATTGTTCACCGATATGCTGGGGTAATTAAAGGCGGAATTATAATTTCATTGGGCAGAAGCCCATTCGATGAAAACCAGTATTCTGCTTTCAGTTTTGCTCCTTCCAATTTATCTGTAAGGTTTCAGTAGATTAATTATATGGGTAATCATAATTGTTCAACAGTAAATACAAATATACTTAGAATACGGGTGTGGTCATGTGTGAAAATTAAAAGGATGTGTTTTTCTGTGTTATTAATTAGGTGAATCGTGCTTTTGGGAAGCATAATTTGGAAGGGGTTTTGGAATACGAAGATGTCAACTTTCCGGGAGTAAACAATTTACAGCGGATCTGAATATTATCTTAAGAAAATCAGTTGATTATTGAATGATAGTTCTTGGAATCATATTTCACCAGAAAAGTTATAGTGGGACTAGAGAACACATATTACGTAAAGCTTTAATAGTGAAAATACTTGACATAAGTTTGTAGAGGACAAAGTTATGTGTAATAAAGTTGTTTTAGTGGAAATGTTCAAATTAACAGTAGTGCACACACAATGTGTACATAAAGGATCGAGTGGGAGTTCAGCTGGTCCCGAGACAGACATATCTCACATTTGGAAGGCAGCAAGCATTCAGTTTGGGGTGGGACGTTTTATTTTAGCTATTTAAACCTCCAAACCTCTTGAAATACGTACATTTATCGTAATGACTATGTATATAGTTTCTTACGTTTACTTTACTGCAATAATCATATGTTTTAGGACCATCAACACAAAACTAACCTCTACTAAGTTTTTAGTTTGGCAAGTAAAATGATTATATCCTTGTTATTTTAGAATAGTGTTCTGCACCTCTGCAATGCTGTACTAGTCATCTAGAACCATCCTGTACTCTTAAAACTGTTCTCAGTTTAATTATTGATTCTAGAAGATAAAAAAGAAACTTTTTCAAAATTCTAAGATAATAATTAGTTTTGTGTTTGTGTAGAATTTAACAAAATTAATACTATTTAAATAACATTTCTTGCACGAAACAATAACAATACTGAAAATATTTTATTACAAGACGATTTAAACAAAATGTTAATGTTATCATATAATAGGCCACTCTTCTAAATTAAAATGACTACGAGTATATCTCCGCCTGGAATTATGCAGAAATTGCTTCATCCTGTTTCTAAGTAAATTGTTATTGATCCATAAGTATCTGGCGGTTATAGAGCCTTGGACTTCAATTATGATGAAAAAGAAAGAAAGAAACACTTCTTTATTGAGGCGAAATTAGGACCACATGGTCCTTTCTTACATTTAACCTCTTAAAAAATTAATCTTAATAATGAAAATTAAGGCTAATTAACTATAACTTACGGTATTCCATTCACTCTTCCATTCACACAGTCACGAATCAAAGAGTAGCCCCGCCGCCCGCTACGTTCATCCGGTCCAGGTATTTTCGTCTCAGCTCCGCCACAAACCGTTTTCGGCTCTCAATTTGTTTGACAGGATCTGGTAAGGAGTTCCATAATCTACAGGCGGTAACGGTGAAGGATCGGTTATAGGTTTTGGTTCTGTGTATTGGAATTCTAAGACTTAGTGCACCAGACCGAGTTTCTCTTGCGCCACTCCCCGCCAAAAACTGAAAGTTTTCAGATAAATATTTTGGTGAATCCGTATTAATAATAGAGTGCAACAATGACAAAATTCGAATCGATCTAGAATCAGCTAATTTTAGAATTGATGATTGAATAAAATATGGTGTAACATGATCCCTTCGACATCAAACAGAAAGCTAATGCAGTAATTTTGTGCTCTTTGCAGTTTAGTGCTAAGGGCTACAGCCATGTCATTGATTACTGAGTTGCAGTAGTTAAAGTAAGGAAACACAAGTGACTTGATCAACAGAAGTTTAATGTGAAATGGTAGAAGTCCTTGCATTCGTTTCAGTGTGTGCACAGCAGCGAACACCCTGTATGATGGACCATCAAGCTAAGTATATCTTTTCTCATCCAGCCTCTTTTTGAGGATATTCTTTTTTTACTATCCAGAGTCATAACTATACACTATATAATAAAGTCATGATAGTCAGGATTCTTTAGGTAATGAAATGGGATCAAAAGAATATCGGAAATAAATGCAGGCTCATTGATGTTTTAAAGACTCCATACTTGATAAACCTAATTTTAATCTTTGGTACATTTACTGAATGAACACAAATAGATAGGATAGTGTTTTGATATGACAGGGACTGGAAGCTGCCCATGAAGGAAGATATCTTGCAGTTCGGAAACCACCTTGGGGCCTAGAAGTGTGTAGCACGTCTGTGTGTGTTTTGGCTCCAGTGGCAGTATTGTCAGGTTACATGAGTCAAACACGTTAGTCATCTGTCTTTAGTAATAGTCTTGATCATTGTTCATCACACCAGTGTTGAAATCACACATATAGGAATGTACCTATACAAATCTTTCATATGTCCAACTCTGGGTGGGCGATAGCACACTCGCAGCAAAGGTAAATTGGAACCAGAAAAGCCAATTTCAATAACTGAGGGCCAAGCCGAATACTCAGAACGCGAAGAATAAGTATAAAATTCAAGCACACCCTTGTGTATATTGTGACGCCATTGCCATTTTTCCTGTTATATCGTTCTTCTACAACGTATAACTACGTAGAGACCTAGGACTTAATACTAAGATTAAGAACTTTTCAAATTAGATAATACTGTTTATGACCAACCTTTTTCCTACGCTAATGCTCATGTCCCTTCAGTGACTGAGCATTGATGTAAGCAGCGTTCATATGTCTAGGATATGGCGGTATAGACAGAGAGAGGGTATCAGCTGTGGATCAGCGCCGCAACATCCTCGCTCCGGTCACGTGACTTTGACACTGACATAGACACTCACGCGCACACACGTATATTATTCCGATTTTACAGAATAAGCTTAATGCCTAAATTAGCCACATGCCACAAGAACTTCATTTCCTTCCATAAGTTTTGTCAATGATAGTGTTTACGCAATATAAAATTAAAAGTATAAATTTAAAACGTCTTTCACATATAAAATTGAAAGCAAAGGTATGTAAATCGTATTACAATCATTATTTGATGTTTGGAGTAAATAATAACTTGGTGTATACATAAATAATTGTATATTTTTTACAAAAATGTTATACTAGTGTATAAATATTTTCTGAGAAAAAATAAAAACACTACCTAGACTAATAATAGCAAAAAGAACTAAATAATTTTAGATTAAAAATTAATTTCTAAAACAAACATAACTGTGTAAAGGACTGCAATACATTAGTGAAAGTAAACGACATTCTTTTATTGAACATAGTAACAAATAAATGAACAAGCCGGATGAACAAAGGAATCAAGACTTTTTATTTCAATGAATAATAACCTTAATTATAGCAAAAATGTGAACTATTAATTGACTAAAATGTATGGATTTATAAATAATGTACATATTAAACTAACACACTCTGTGTTCTTAAATTCCTTTTTAGTACTAACCGCAAATATCAGTATCTAGGCAGTAATAACACGTACCGTTATAGTCCATCCACTCAAGAATAAGGTAAATGGGACCTTCTAAGGTAAATAGGTAAATAGAATAAGGTAAATACGCGTCAAATACTGACAGCAAGAAACTGCATGCAGGCATGTGGGATGGAGGCTGCCTTACTGTTAGGCTTAGTACATTTCTGGAGCGTTTTGGATTTCACTCCAAATCAGTTTGGATTCAGGAGAAACCAATCCACAATCGGTGCAATTACGAATATTATGAAAGATTTTGACAATAGATTGGAGATGGGAGAACAAGTGCAATTTCTCAGCCTGTGCAAGGCGTTTGATTGCGTACATCATGAGGCACTGATGTACCAGTTACAGCTCTGTGGCGTTCGGGGTCTTCCTCATAATTGGATCACGTCTTATTTCAGAGATAGATGTCAGAGTATACAGATCTCGAGTGTCTTGTAGAGGAGAAAACATTTACTTATGGAGTCTCACAGGGAACTGTTCTTGGGTCGGTTCTTTTTTCCATATATAAATTAAACACATTCATCGATCCACAATGCGTGGTAAATCATTATGATATGAACTTTGAAAGAAAATCTTGAAATGCAATCCCTCAAATCTGACAACTGTTGCATACGAAATTTTACTATAATCAATTTAAGAAAACTCAATGAAATATCTAATGTCATAAACTTTCTATCTCCAAATATGGATAAATAAATATGGAATCTAACTGGCAGTTTTTGTTGAATATGAGCTCATACATAATAGTGACTCTACCAAGTTCCTAGGGATGAACCTCGTCAAAGGTATAACCTGGAACAATGTTTCCTATATCTGTGTTCGTGTAATTTCAGGCATCTACACTCTGCGAAATCTTCCCAGTCGTTGTTCACAAAAAGGTTTAAGAATGCCATGGGTTGATACTTTGTGGCAGTTGTGCTAAATACAATCTAGAGAGAGTAATTTTACTACTAACATATTTTTCAGAATAATTTCCCTACTTATCATCAGTGAGTGATATAGGGATGCTTTCAGAGAGCTTAAAGTGTTGAGACTGCCCTGCCTCTATATATTGGAAATAGCCATGCACTCTGGTCAAAATAAGTTCTTAAACAGGGTAGAGACATTCACTCCTATGAAAATAGAGGCAGGGAGAACTACCGTGCACAACAGCACAGGACGGTGTCGTCACAGTGTGGAGTTAGATCTCTCAATTGGCTCCCTGAAGGTTTTATACAGTTGGTAGTTTAAACCAGTTTAAAATTCTTCTGAAGTGCCTATTGATGTCAAATGCGTTTCATTCTGTCGAAAAGTTACAAGTTAAAGCCCCGATTCTCAGGTCTCTCGAGTAAGCAAGAAATGTACGATTGCGTATGTATTGTAAGTATGATCATGTTTAGTTAGGCATTTTGTATATAACTGAAATTTACAATGCAATGTTTTATTGTTATAATGCATTAAAAGAATTACTATTATTACTGTACTAAAGACTGTGCAGTACGCACAATGCTGTGGATATAATACAATATATCACAAATAAGTACAAACATATCATACTTGTTACACAATACTGACACTATGGTGTACTAGTACTAAGAGATTTAGTATATAACAGTCAGAATAATTGTAATATATCAAGAACTCAAGTTGTAGCATATATTGTTTGGTGAAATATATTTAAATACAGTATTAACTTTGAGTATGTACGATGAATTTGATATGAAAGAAGAAAACCTTTACTTTAGAAGACTTTTAGAAGACAAGTAGTATAACTATTTGATTATTACATCTAAATATTTAAAGTTCCATACTTGAAAACCGATTTTAACTATGAGGTTTATGAATAAAACTTTTTTTGAGTAATTTTAGAAAGTATTCTTCTGCCAATTATTACTTATGTATAATTTTCAATTATCAAAAAATTAAATGCAGTTAAACTAATAAAAAACTATGTAAAAATATATTATGTGGATTTTTAAGATCTCTCTACAGGGATATCACTTTAATCTATGAGAACTCGTGTACTTGCTAACTTGAATAACAAGTGAACATTAATATAGAATCTACCTATGCAAATAACATAATAAATAAAGTAACGTAATACAAGCAGTTTATTACCACCATTAAAGTGAATAGGACGCTAAAATTTTACTGATATTACAGAGATGTAACCAATTAGAAAATAAATATGAATTTTTTAATAACAAATACAAACTACCATTATTTACCATTTGAATAATTATCATATAGAATTAGAGGTATGCATTGTTAAATTGTCTACAAAGTTTGTGGTTAGTGTAAGAAGACCTGTGGTTGAGACTGTAGATGTGAACAGTTCCCACTGCACAAATGCGATTATACTGTTTCACTTGTTTCACGGGGAGGTTGGTTTGGTTTCTACCATAAACTGCATGAGTAACCAAAACGATGACGTTATGTGTGTTAATGCCATTTTTTATACTACTATTTAGACAAGGTAGGCCAAATATTCGATTTCGTGAATAAATTGCTTGAATGACGTTTAATAATTTGATCCTTGGCGATGGGTCCATGACAAAACTGAACGTTTGAAGTGGGTTCGTTGAGGTATATGGGTGTTGAGGGGAGCAAGAATGGCTTGATTAAAATATGAGCATTTACATAATCAGTTAATTTGATGTGCTAAAAGTATTAGGTCTGGACTGTACTTGGAAAAGATGTGCGTCTGGAGGTAGGGGCTTGGAGTGCTTACAGAGACCTGGATGGTGCAATCCTTGAAAATTAAATAGTAATTATAACACAAATCCTGGTCAGTACAGACTGAGTGGACAGAGAGATAGAAACAGACAATAGTTTAGAAAATTAAGGGTATTAAATAGATGTACTATGGAGTTCATAAGAGTGCATCTCTTCAACTTTGCATGGTGATCTTAAGCCGGAATTAGACAAGTTTTTAGACTTTACTGGAATAAAGAATTTGCTGAATGCTAATTTTGGCATCAGTACCCATATACCATCCTATTTTTAACTAAATGAGCAGTAAGCATAATTTATATTCACAAATGTTGTTTGAATGTTGATACAATAGGTTTTGCCCTATAAACATTCTCTTTTCTCTTTAATTTGTATTTAAAGTGCGAGAAATAAAAGATATGGTTTCGTAATCAGACTATGAGTTAGTGAAGCACGAAATGGTCAATGGGAGTGTTACTACCTGGACATGTGACATGCTCAATTATGAACCAAACCCAGGTCATTGACATAGGTCTCCTTCATTGATTAGTGAATACACGCTTATTTATCTAATTTTAACAGGGGAAAATATATGTAACATTAACAACGGGAATTTAGGAACTTGTCCTTTTGATCTGTGCAATATAAAACTTGTTGGTGCAGTGAGCACATGTATATAAAATTTTATGTAAAAATACTAAAAGAGAGAGAAATGATAATCTCTAAAACTGAAGAATAATTTTTTTTTTAGTAAAGGTAAGAAAATTAGTAACAAAATAAAAATTTAATTTTGAAGATAAATTAAAGTGAAGAATTACCAAATCAGATTAGAGTGTGAATGTTTGAATTTTGAAAATGGAATAAAAGACAAGCAGTAAGAACTCTGTACATTTTTGGGAGTGAAGAATATATTACAACTTTGAATTAAAAGTCACCAAGAAGTTTTTTTTAATTTTTATTCCAGTTATTATTTTTAAGAAGAAGTTTTATTTTAGTTTAAACTTTATTTATTTCAGAAAATTTACTTTTATTTTTAAACCTTCACAAAAGTTTATTTTAAATTTCAAAGCTAACCCCTCATGTGCCAGTAAAACGGTACATACTGGAAAAGCGGAATCACTGTTGTGGAAGTTGAAAAATAACATAGTACAGGATCGGAATTATTACCTAAGTCAGTAAACTTGGAACCTTAGGTACTTTTTATTCCGAGATCAAAGACCTCAAACATAGTCTGCATATCCCAAATACATACGAAATGCTTTGGATGTAAATACACAATACACATAAATTGTGTATTAATACTTGTATAACTAAAGACATTTTAGTAACGTAAATAATGTTAAAAATGTACAGAAGAATAAATTTAAGGGTGGAAAAAAATATACTTTTAAATAAAAAGTTTGGATTTGTTTAACAATAGCATCGGGTGAATTTATTTGATCGTAGTAAATAGTTTTACTAGAGTTATGTTTTGAGTAAAGTTTGGCATTAGCAACAGGGCCTAATACTAGTGTTAAACGAGCATAACGGTACTCTAGTAGTATTATAATTTTTTTTTTATAATACCTTAAAAGTAAAAATGTAATTTGGGCTCTAGTAACATTATATATGAAAGAAATTGGGGCAGGGTGATAGAATAAATATTTAATACAGTTACGAACAGCATGACTTCGAGTTAGATTAGCATAATACATAGAAGCATTTTAATGCGAGAATTTATTTGAAGTCATAGTAAAAATGCTTGGTAGTGTTAAAACTTGCGTTATATAGACTCCAACGTCAGTATAAATCAGAACATTTGTGTGGAACGTTTGGCTCCGTTTCAGTGGTGGATTTAAAAGGGAAAATTCTTTAACCCAACAAACGCCAAATGCAGAGGACATAAATATCCTGAATAGTTCCTAGGATTCCTCTTTCGTAAGGGTCGGTATGTACTGTGTCATGAATTGCATGAATTTAGAAAGAACATTCAAATAAAACCACATGTTTTAACATTTTGTCATTTACTATTATGTTTCAGTGATGTCATTTAAGAATCAGTTAGTTTTCAATCAAACATAATTATACTAAATATAACTATGAAGAATTGTACGGTGAGAGTAATATATTTTCATTTTATTTAGTTTGTTAAAAAACATTAACATTAAAACAAGTTATCGTATATGGATTTAATATTTCATATAGATTTTATTTAAATATTTATATTTCAAAATGCATCTAATGCAATATAATTAAATTGTTTTACTTATAAGAAAGATACGAAATACAAATAAACCATTGCATATATCATTAGTTTTTTTTAATAAATTATGAAATCACATATAAGGTGAGCTGAAAGAATATCGTCTGAAGACTTTAACTTTAAAAAAAGCAACCATTCACTTCAAATGGTCTTCTCATTCCTCCAGTGTCTAGATTAGAGATTTGTTTTACACCTTGCACGAAAAGACAGTCATAAAACAAAAACAGTTTCTCTTGGAAGATCTTCACGAACTGATAGGAATGATGAATTGATGAAATTAAAATGCCTGTAGTTATGGATGCTTTCAGAAATCAAATTTTAAATACTTCACAAATTCATAAAACAAACTCCGTGAAATATAATGCATTCATTTTATTTTTATTTTTGTGTATTAGAATATAAAGTTGTTTATTTTTAAGTTGAGATTTTCAATGTTTTATTAGTGAAAATAACACTTTGCTCAGAAAGTGTTGAAAAAAGGACAGGTTTAGAAACCGATAAATGAAATTTTAATTCAGCCACTGGTGAAATTATTAAATGCATCGTTAGAATAGAGCTTACACACTAGAGGCATAAAAACGCAATATTAAATAAACACATGACACTTCAGTCCTGTTACAAAAAAGAAAAGTTACATTTCGAATCGAAGTAGTAAGACCTGGTTCGATCTCATAAAAACCTGAAGTGACTCCAGCGAGGGCGAATTGTAAGAGGTATTTATTGCAGGGGCTTGGTTTAAATGTTAAAACCTCTGTCAATTCTGATGAATTTCTTTAAGATGTTTTCAGTTTTTGAACATGATAATGTGCTACGAAATAAAGGGAATAATTACAATCTGCAAGTTTACAATATTAGCATATTTTTGTACGTATCGTTTTAAAACTCTTTGTTATTAAACATATTGGTTAAGTAAAAAATGTATCATTACTGCTATCAAAATAGCGGCCTATATTTTATTGGCAAAAGCTTTTTTTAAATGTATCTCGCTTTTACAATGATTTCTACTGTATCTCTCACGAACATATATAAGTTATTTGTTAGATACTTTGAATAATAGAAGCTTCTAAGAGATACTAAAAACATATTTTTAGCATACTAAATCCGTATAAAACTTACAGTTTAAACATATAAAAATCTGAAATCCAAAATCTGTAAATCGTAGAGCTTTTGGCACACAAATCTGTATTTAATATTCTATATTGCCATATACATCAAATAGAGGCACTTTTATCGTATCTTTATTTCTAGCATATCAAAGGGTATAACTTTAGATTTATTATTTATTCATATTTCTTATTATAACTTACCTAGTGTCATATATCCAAGTCTCAAAATTATAAATCGATTCGCCTCAACGTATGCTTATGACATCTATAATATTTGCCGTAATATTTATTTTCATTCACTAGCCGGTGAGCTTTCTTTCATCCATTAACTGTTTCACGAATCAGTTTAATAACAATTTTACTTTCTTTACCCCCGCTTCGGCGTTACTCTCTGTTACTCTTCATTCCAATGATGATATTCCGAAGTTTGGACATAAATATTATCACTATGAAGAAATCGACCACATATGCTTTGCATGTCATTGTTGTTTCTTTGTTGTTAGAATGGAGTTAGGAGATTAGTGTAATGGGGAATATTCGAATGTTAACTTTGGAGAAATAACTTCTAAATACAGTTTCCATAAAAAAAACATAATGCCAAACTTCTGTAGGCTGATATTTAGGACTGGTTTTAAAAGACCTACTTAGGTCAAACAGTATACTCACCTTATTATCGACTATTGTTGTTGTAATTATTTCCTAATATTCTATAAATACTTATCCAAATCAATATCTAATAAACCACTCAAAGCAATAATTAATTCTTATAGTAATTACTTAGTTACTGTAAATAAGTTTGAATTTTAAAGCAAAACGTGTTTATTGCTATGATAATAAACTAAGTATGACTTAACCCGTGCAACTTTATTATGAGTGATGTGATTCATAAACTCCACTGAACGACTCTCGGTGGACACTCGAAAACCCTGCGGGAGTTTGGAAACTAACTTCATTCTCAAGTTTTATCTCGGAGTTTAATTCTTATAATCTGTTTTCTTATCATGTATTTTATTATTAAAACCTACTTTTATCCAAGGGCCCGTTACGTATATTAGGTCTTATTAGCCGCATGTTAAGATTCCATATAACAAATTAAATTTGAGCCAATTTATTCCAAATCTGTTTACTACTTATTTCAAATTCAAATTGTACTCAAAATTTATAAATATTTTTTTTCGAATTAAATAGCTAAATGGATAAAAACCTCTTCTGTATAGAAAACCAAAAGTAAAGTATAATTTTCGCAAAGGTTGTAAAATGTAATTCAGAATGGCAATTCTTGCCCAAATAATAATAAGTAAAATATTTAAATAATAATTTCTGTATACACAACTTTTTGAAAACTTACGTACTTATACATTCTACAACGAGGAATATACTTGTATAGATCAAGAATTTGAAGAAAGACTTTATACTTCCCTATAACATAAATATTAATTCTAAAAATTCACCATTCAAAAGTATAAAATAAAATTCCCCTTTTGAAAAAAGTAAGTAATAGAATTTCTCTTAAACTTTCAAATGTTGTTGCCATATAGTAACTGACTATTCTCGTTTCTCGATACGAATGCAGGTATAAAATGTGGCTGCCTCTCTAAATTATATATATAATTTTTTTAAAGGGTCTATTAAGGATGTGGATGGATTTGTGAATGAAATTGGTTGGGTATAGTTTGTGGACCGTGAATATTTCTCTTTGTTTGCAATTTGTTATTATTTGAATGTTTCAAGCCTGGTTGTTAAATATAATATTTTCAAGATTGGGAATGTTTTATTTATATAATTAATATACATTATAGTGGTATGAGTAAGTGGATTTAGCTACAAAAAAGGTTTTTTCCGATTAAGGTAAAATTTCATTCAGTAAAAAATTTTAAAATGCCTATTAAGTCTATTTTAAAAGATAAAATCGAGACATGGAAAGAAAACAGTACAAAATACAGAGTTTTAATTTATACGTTATAAATACGGAAACAATACTTGTTTTCCTGTACATGCGTCTCCATTTGAGTTTAAAACATTAACCGGACTGAATAGTAGATGAATTATATACAACTCTAAGCTACCACATTGGCTTTTACTGTTGAGCACAATATTGTATCTGTATAACGAACAGGCGAGTTTGTCAACAAACTTGTTTAGATCCACAGACTACTGCACAGTTTGATTAGCTCTACAAACGTTCACAGCTTTGCCATGCAGATGCAATTTACTACAGTTACCTAGTGTCATCAATTTGGTCGTTTGATATTTCTACCCGGTCCTTTTCACGGTTTCCACTCCTTTACCAAACCTGCGAGAATGTGCTGAATAAATAATTCCAGCTAACAGAATTGTACATCATGAAAAATCTTCGTTTATTATTTTATTCTGTGTTTATTTATGGTTACTAAACAAATATTGAAATTTAAAATACCTAATGTGTCAAAGAGTATAATTAAATTTCAATAGTGTGTGAAACATATCAAAATAATCTTTTCATAATACTATTCTAATATCAGCTGTTTCAGATATTTAGGTGGGTACAAGATACTATTTTTTTCGTTTGCAGGGATGTATAAAATTCAAGAACCTCAAACTTCAAGTACAAAGAGCTGTTTTTAGTACGTAAAATTGGCGGTATAAACATGTTATGTGGAGTTATTACGTAATAAAAATGAAATAAAACTGATGTTTTAATTTTGTTTCACAAATTATTAAAACCACGTCTGTACCTAGTGATTAATCAGGTATATCCTTCTACTAGAAACAATATTATTGTCTTCAATATTATTAGATACATAATAGAGGTACGCCATACTAATTTGTGGATGAGGTTTAAAAACAATTACTAGAAAACTGAGTTTATGGTTATGACGGTAAGATATTATCTGTTACAAACAACCACTACTACAAGCATTATTTAAAAGGAAAACTTCATTCTATTTTAATCAATTTCATTGAAAACTAAATTTCAGAGAAAGTGAAAAGGTGTAATAAAAAAAAGTCTTTTAAGCACACGTAAAACCAAACAAACAAAATCACTGTCATAAAACATATATAAACGGAGCAAGCATAACATTTGGCTTGATCCAGATGTAAAACTCTTTGTTATGGAACATATTAGTTCTCTTCCTGCTGAGCTGTCTCATTATTCTAGAGCATTCCAAACAAAACCGTTTTTGTCACTACAAATCACAAAAGTTACATGGAGCAGTACAAACTTGACAAAGATACACACAAATTCTTTGCAAAAGAGTCCATGTACAGATTTATAAATGATTGAGACTCCAATTTATCCATTGTACATCTTAAATGTGACAAAAACAGTACATGTGATATTTAGCAATGTTCAGAAGAGAAGCCAAGGGCTCAAGCTGACAGTCCCCAGGATTGAGATCGTCATATTCACGCGACAGAAAATACTCACTGCGATTTCCATGACTGTGGGTGCCGTCAAGGTACGGACAATGACTGCAAAGAGGTGTGTGGGTGTGATGCTCGATTGCCGCTTGTAGTACTGCCTTGACACAGTTCTTGACACATCTAGATATTGAGTGACAAGGCAGCAAGTGTTTATACAACATATACAAGTTTATGTTGTATATGTTGTATAAACACATAAACAAAGTTTATACAACAAACAAAAATATAGTGTTTATCCATACATATTTAGTTACTATTAGTTTGAAATTTTGAAAAAGAGATTCTAAATTTATGTAAATCAAATTTGATCAGAGTTTTTATAATACTGACCTGGTAATATTTAAATCATATCACTCGCAATCACTGAGTAACACCTTGATACAACAATGCATTGTTTACAAGATATAAGTAATAAATGTTTGTTTAAATGATATGTACATAATGAGTCGCTTATGTTTGATCTGGGGCCGCCTTAATTCTCCATCAACCTGATTGGTGAAGTTAAAAACCTTAAATAAGTGTACGTTATCAATAACCTTAATAACCTTAAGCAATAAAAAAGTGTACGTTAAATCAAAAGGTAATAGATATTCTACATTTAGTTTAGACATAAATATATTATTATAAGTTCTAAATGTATCAACATATTTGTTTTTTTTAAATCAAGCAGGATCGATTAACTCGTGATTTTTTAAATCTGTACTATCATTCATGTCGGTATTAAACTGAGGCTACACTTCACATTTACATTAAAGTATGAAAAGTTTATTACTGTTCCAAATTTATTTTAAAAATGGATAACATTTTAAGTGTTGTGTTTCTCTTTTACGTCTTCACTAGAGAAATATATCAATCAAAATTTAAATATCTTGGTAATTTCTTAGTAAAACTATACCTATTAAGAAAACCCGAGAATTCGCTATAAATTATAAAATCCTTCAATCGCAAATTCATTGCGATATATGTGCAAACTCTTTATTCATTTTAAATTATAAAAACACCTTAATATCCATGTGTGTAGTACATTTCCTATAAAACTACATTTTAGCAGAGTCGATTGATTGTTCGAGAAATCTTGGATACAACGATTTAAAAAAAATGCGTGTTGACAGAACTTGTTCAGCATACTTCTGATTCTTTCGCCTTATCCTGAACATAATCAAGAAGCGTTTTTGTACTAAATTAAAAATCATTATATTATTCAGTATCTAATAAGATAAAATTATCTTTATAATTAATAAAATGATATTTTTTTATAATTTTATTTGTTGTTAGGACGTTAACATTAACAAGTAGCACGAGGTGGTAAAAGACATAGCAAGCTTTACACTTAGGTACACAATACATTGTGTAGCTTCGGGATATATTTGCAATTCAATTAAGTTATTCACACACAACAGCTAATTTAAGATGCACTAAGACATGTTTGTCTACCTGCTTGGATACTTAGTATAATCCAGATTTCGGCAAACAAATTTGTAATAAAAAATCTACATTAAATACGTATTACAATATTATGGACAAGTACAATATTTTATCTATACCTTAAAAATTAAGTATATATTACACATTATAACACTTCTGTGTGTACCGCATATAGCAACACATTTCCTACCCAACGGAGTACACATTCCTCCGCCAATCAGTGCACAGTACAAATTCTCGAATTATTTGTTGCCTAGTATATTTATAAATAAATATACGGGCATTTATGTTTTATCACAAAAAATGTTTTCAACAGATCCACTTTTTTATAGTAAAAAAAAATAATAATTTTTTTTAAATGTTCACTTACTTATTAAAACTTATGTGCCAGATGTGGTTTCATAGTTTCTTAGCTTTACTAGATTATGAGATAATAATTTGTTGATAAACATACAGAAAGTATTTACTGGCTAGCGGCTAAACGAAGTGGAAAATTGGAATAAAGTCATTTTTAACTTTAAAAAACAAGAAAAAGAAGTGAAGAAAGTCTTATTTAGCAGGCGAAGTTAAGGCTAAGAAGCCCTCTCTAACACTTAACCTGGGGATAAACGGCTTAAAAGTGACTTCCGAAAACACCACCAATGGCCGGGCAGGCGGGCCGCTTGCAAGGACAGGATCGCTCAGCGGTCACCTATCCAAGCAGCGGCCACGCTCGAGGTTGCTTGATCTGGTTATCTTGCGATAACCGCAGTACCCGCTACAATGCGCCTTTGGATCCCGCTACACTGCGCCATTTTTTGTGTAGTTTATAATCATACATAAAATCTAAAAAATGCATAGCCAGCCCAACCTTTTTGTTACACCCTGTATAATTCACAATGGGCTTCACTGTCTGGCTGCATACAGACTGGTGAATGTGTAGGAGCAGGTAATCGCTTGTCCCTGACCGATTGAGGTAATACTAGATTTCCCTATGGACGCTATTGTAAATCGCGTGATGCCTTCGTGTGGCGTACATGCCTCATTTGGCTATGATTGTGCACTATGCTATCTCGGAGAGAGTCGCTCGTTTTGTGCCTAGCACATGCCTCACACCGCTTTTTTCTTAAAATGACTTAATGATCACTAAATGGCCGAGGTGAGAATGTAATTTCCCTTGTAACGCTTCAAATATAGAAGTTTTTGAAATTCGACCTAATCTACTAGAACTAATCATACGCAGAATTTCAAAATACATAGAAAGCCTGACCTTTTTTATTGTACCTTTTATATAAAACACCAAAACTAAAATAAATTAATATGAAAGCTCAATTACAGTTTATATTTGGAGTCAAATTTAGACCTTTACTATGGTAATAAAATATATGCAAACCTTCACTAATTTGCCTTATCGTAAATTTATCACGTGAAGCACTATCAAGTTCTTTAACGACTTAAAGATAGAAATTCTGTTATAAAAAGCCTTTTACACATCTACACCTTTTGGATCTGTCATGACAAAGAATATTACCACAACGTTTTGTTCCTTATACAGTTCCGTCGTTATAAATAACGAATTTTGGTATTTATCCATTTAAAACTCTTTTGGCTGGGTTAATCAGTGTAAAAATCTGTACGGACCAATAGTACCGGGAATTTTGAAATTAAAAAACACGAATAATGTAAATAAGACAAGAAAAATGTTATAAAAATCTTGATTAGTGGAGGCTTTTTAAAGATCGTTGTGGTTAATGCAAGTCCTCAGCACAACTTGCTGCAGTGACGAAGCCTGGAATAGACTCCAAGAAGCTTTTGGGTATGTTTGAACCCTTTTATTTCCATTCTTTTCTTCTTTATTTTTGTATGTACTAATAAATTCCCGACCTGATGAAGAGGATAGATTCCTATCCTATAAAAATTGTTATATATCTTTTGTAAACATAACGATGGCAATTGTCAAAAATCCAGTTACCCTGCTAAACCTTCCATCGTCAACAACAAACTTTAAACACAGTAATGCATGTATCTTCTTACCCTACTAAAAAATGTTTAACTAAAGTTAAAATAAATGTGAAAGTACGGTATAGTTGTGTACAGTAACAAAATCCAAAAATACAGTAACAATATAGGGTACTTCACTTAGGTCCTTTCCAACTCCGTTTAAACCTTTAGAGGGTCGAATTATTGCAAAAATACAAATGTTTACAACAAATAAGGTAACCTTGCAGCTAGAAAACACTCAAAGTGTACCAAAAGTGAGTGTAAAATAAGCAAAAAGAGATGAAAGGTAATCAAGGTATAAAATAAATTGATACATTATGCGGTAGAGACAAGGAAACTAGAAGAATGCCCAGGACATACAGGACCAGTATGTTTAGTGAAGAAAGGCAGCAGCGACAGAATAATAGCATTGGCGCTCAAAACAACGAAATCATATTAAACACAAATACTCACACCCATGTGACAGTGTATTGATGAATAAATACAATGAATAAAGAAAAAATCATGTTAATTTGGTAAAACACATACATTCACAAAATTGAAACCTCTATGAAATTAATTTTCTTTATATCTAACTATATCAGGGGCGTTTGTTTATCTATGTCCAGCATTTTTTTTACTATCATGCTCTTTATTACATTAGTTATAGAAAGATGACTGAGTAAGGAACAGGTGTAAAAATCTTTACTGCAAATTTGTCCTTTTCTTTGGAAGTACCTTTACTCTTTGTGGTAAGGCAGGAGTTAACTTAAATCGGAGCATCAACTATACCCAATGATTGCCACTATCCTGAAATATGTAAGACCATTATTTTAAACTGTAATCAAATGGGGGCTATAACTATAAGTGTGGTAATACGGAAAAAATAATAATTTGGCAGATTTGCTGAAAAGGCATCAAAGAACTTTTGAAATGCTAAAAACGTATTTTGTAGTTTACTGAAGCAAGACGATTTTACTACAGAGCATTTTATGGCTCGATGAATAGTATTACAGTGTAATATCTTTTGATCCTTCTTTTCTGAGGATACTGTATCAATGAAAGTGCCTTACTTGGAAAAATATGAAACTTATATTACACTACTATGTATATCTATTTTAGAGAAAATATTTTTATTTTGAGCACACAATAAGTAGGGAGTTATTCTAACGCTTCTGTTGACCATATTACGAAAGAATTAGAACCATCTGCCTCTGAGATATATGTTGGGAAATGTGCGGACCTATGAGGGACACAGTCAATTTCATGTCACAGAATCACCCGTACTTTTGTATTCGGTTATAATGGTCGGTAATGTATTCGGTATAATGGCGCTCCAATTATTGCTTTAATATGCCTGATTTACTTGTCTAATTTCTTTACAGTGACAGAAGCATGTCGGGCTTGATAGCGTTGTTGTTATGAATTTAAACGAAGAAATCCAATCGGAATAAAACAATTTATTTCGTAATTTAAAATAAGTTTGCGAAATAGAACATTTTACCTATAAAAAATGTAACCCCATCCGCGTATAGTTATTATCTGACAACCATATATATTTATTCCGTAAATATTTTATTTACTATATTTTACACAAAAAAGCAGATGACTTTGAAAGTCAACGACCAAAATTTATAAATGTGAAATAACATAATATTGTTCGGCACCGTATTTTTAGACAATATTTTTGGTAGTGAATTACGTTGATATAAAGACTAAATACCTTCGGAAAGTTAACAACATGAAAATTTATTAAATTTATGTGACTTGGTTTAGCGATAACCCTATAATTACTAGAAATATTTTGGCATTATATTAAACTATCTGGTGAACTAATATAGAATAAGAATACTTTGAGAAACAATACAGACTATTCTAAGGTGTAAAACCAATTATAATAGGCAATAGATGAGGTAAGAAAGATTCATTCCAACTGCTTGGACTGTAATAATTTCTAGTTTGTCTGGGCCAAAATACATGCTTTTAGAGCTCATAAATCGGATCCAAAAATGTGTAATTCTCTAAATATTACATATGCATTATTATTCACCTATGTTAAATGAAATAATGTTATAAAAAGGATATAAATTATTACAATTTAATAAAAATAAGAAAATGCATTAGACATGGTTAGATTTAAAAACGTAACTGTAAGTGACACAAAATTAAGAATATATTAAATGGTAAAGGGTAAAAAGTTCCATACTGTATAGATGGTCTGAATCGACTTGTTACAATTTACATTTATGTTTTCCATAAACATGGAAAGAAGGTAGTGATAACGCTTTCGTAAACTAATACCCCTTCCATTCATTTCTCAGCGTAGGCCAGTATTCATATTGCCCATATTAATCGGTGGTGTAGTTTTTAGTTACCCAAGTGAGTAAAACATTCAACACACAAACCAGTCAACATTTATAAAATAATTGACAGCTACATCTATCTGTACACTTGCAATGATAGCGATGCGTCAATAGATATTGCTGGTGAAGGTCTAAATATCGATTTGTCTACCCTTCAATTAATTATTTGAGCTAATTTATTAACATTTTCTTTAATGTCATTACCTAAATTGTTTCATATTTATATATCCAAATCTTCTTCACATTGTGGAGCCTTGCTTACTTTCGCCGGTATAATGATGGGTTAGGACCACGGTGCACTACCAATTGAATTATTCTTTACTAATATAAACATTTATGCATCCGATGCCAGTAGTCTAACTGAAATAGTACGTGTAAACTCTGCAAAGCCATTATATTAATTAGGTCTCTCTCCTCATTCTTTACATGATGCATATCAATGATATGCACTACCTAAATACTACAAAAAAAACTATTTGAAAACCCGCATACCGAAATTTGACCACTTCACTTCAGAATATGTTTATATTATTCTATCTGATTGTATCTATTGTCTTTTTCATATGTTAGCGGTATGATATACATGCCTATTCTGATAACTGTAATTTAAGCCAACTTTTTAACGCCAAGCATTTTTGTCCGACTATTGCATGGTTCAACAATGAATTTGAGGAAGTAATGCGTTAAGCATGGTCGGAAGTTGAAACCTAGGAAAGGAAATGTTTAATGTTCAACTCAAACTCACCTCATTTAATGCTAAAGCTACAGAACGGCAGGTGTGTAATCCTCGTATATTAACTGTACAAACGTCAATGCTTATTATGTTTTAGGCATTTTATAATTATAAATATAATTCCTTTATTTCATGTTTGGAGTGACATTTATTATTGTACGATAATTCTTTGCCGTAGTACAGGGTTTTAAGACTTATGGAATAAATTGTATGCATACAGATCTTATAAAACGCTTTTTCATGATACATTTGTTTTAACGAAGTTTCCTACGAATTTTCGACCCAACCCACAAAAGTAAATTCCCTTACAGAACATAATATCCCAATTATTTAAAGATAATTACCTCCCTTAGTTTTCGGGATGGAGGTTTTATATTTTCCTTTAACCATTTAAATCAGACTTTATCCCAAATGATGATGGATATGGGGAATACATCGAGATTTCTTACAATATGAAATACATTAATATATATATATATATATATATATATATATATATATACAGGGTGTACATAAAGTCCTGCACGGGTATAATATTTTCTAAACGATAACAGATAAATAAACAAGATTTGGTACATCAATACTACACCTAAAAATCTACTTTTTGAAGGAACTATCAGTTTTCTGTAATATCATGGGGACGTCCCACAAAGAGTCAGAAGGAAATCTTAAATAGGAGCATAGGTCAATATGGACATCATTTTAAAGGGCTTATCTAGCAGAGTTTAATGCCGCAAACCGCACTCAAAAAGATTGATCCAGTAAAAAATGGCGGCTGTTCAAAGATTTTACTTGGTTACATTTTATTAGTAGCCATAACCCCAGTAAAGCAAAACTGCAACCAAACGAATACTGCAGCTAACTACTACATTATGCTTGTCAGTTGTACAGAAGTGAATTATGACATTAGTTATCCTCAAGGGTTACAAATTTGGTCCTAATATATTGATAACGGGGAAAACCTGATAACAGTAACAATTAGAAATCTCTTATCTTTGGGTCGCAGTTAGGACTTTCCTATTAGCCAGTCTATTCATAGTAGGCTATTCTAGTTTTCTTGTTTTAGTAGTGCTGTCCATCCATTTTATCAGTGCGCTTTAGTACAAAAAGAGTTTGTCGTATTGCTTGTAGTTCTTCAACTACACTATGTCGCTTGACGAACGTGAACGTATAGACGATCACACGAGGAAGCATGCCATTTATTTAATGACTACTTTCACGAGAGGCAGCCAATTTCTAGAACAACTGTAGGGAGAACTGTTCAACACTTTATGAAAACAGGAAGTGTTTCCGATCGTCATAGGTCGCTGAGATTTCTAATTGTTACTGTTATCAGGTTTTCCCCGTTATCAATATATTAGGACCAAATTTGTAACCCTTGAGGATAACTAATGTCATAATTCACTTCTGTACAACTGACAAGCATAATGTAGTAGTTAGCTGCAGTATTCGTTTGGTTGCAGTTTTGCTTTACTGGGGTTATGGCTACTAATAAAATGTAACCAAGTAAAATCTTTGAACAGCCGCCATTTTTTACTGGATCAATCTTTTTGAGTGCGGTTTGCGGCATTAAACTTTGCTAGATAAGCCCTTTAAAATGATGTCCATATTGACCTATGCTCCTATTTAAGATTTCCTTCTGACTCCTTGTGGGACGTCCCCATGATATTACAGAAAACTGATAGTTCCTTCAAAAAGTAGATTTTTAGGTGTAGTATTGATGTACCAAATCTTGTTTATTTATCTGTTATCGTTCAGAAAATATTATACCCGTGCAGGACTTTATGTACACCCTGTATATATATATATATAATTAATACAACCAACCAAAATAACGTATAATAGACCCCTAGTATTTTTAGAAGTAATATAAAACAAAGAAATATTTTTATTTAAAGAATCAATACAAATTCACAATATTTAAAAGGCTGTAATGTAGAAATATATTTTAAGTGTTGTAACGTTTTTATTTATAATTAAAATTACGTTATAAAAGCCAGTAATTCCTGTAAAGCCGTTTATCTGCTGTCAAGCTATTAAGGTGGCACAGCAGGGTTGCCGGGAATAACAATTCTTCCATATACAGATTTAAAGGTGGTGACAAAGTATTATAGACATGACACTATTCTGTGATGGGAATGCCAGAAAAGGTTTACATTATGTGGGGGCTAAAACTTTATATTTATCGATACCATATCGATGATAACGATTTACGATTGATTACGGTATATACAGGTTACGAATCACTCAATTAGTATTTTAGGGAGAGTTTGTTGGAAATTTTGAGAGAGGAAGTTACTAGATGGGAATTTGTGTATCTAGAGATTGAGAAAGGTACTTAAAAGGTGTACGAAGATAAAAATAATGCCATAAATCCTCAACATATGAGGTTTCAAATATCCGGCGAAATAAAAATATACAAAAATCATAGTTTTTGTAATTGCAAAGCACAGATGCATCTGTAAAAAAAAGAACACTCGTAATTCATCAACACGTCACAACGGTTATAACAGATTACATACCTGACTCAGCTCACACAAACTGAACCCTTTAGTTAAGCAGTTTAATTAAAATTTATCAGTTTATGGGTTTAGGGATACGTTCTATACAAGTATTAGGTATTAATGCATAAGATCCAGCGACACAGCGGATGTAATATACATGTGTTACAGAGTACAATGTACGCAATAGTGGAGTGATTAAAGTACAGATACTACACGATCCGCACTCATATACTAGAGGTATGGTATCAGTCTATATTGATCCTGCTAGATTATAGTCACCTCTTAGTTACTATTCACTAAAACAAAGAGCAAACTCATTTGTCAGTGAGGGCTCGGCGAGCGGAAAACTACGTATAGTTTAAAAACAGTAAGCTACAAGCTGTATATAAATGGTTTTATAATTCCACTATATGTCTTCATTTCTCATACAGACTCTCAATTCCTACTCAAATGAACTTTTAAATGGTCCCAGTATTTATTTTCATAAATATTTTATTTGTCAGAAAGATAAATGTTTGTCCCTATATCACCCATCATTAAAGTGTAAGATTATTTTACATTTTTATACTGATAAATAATATTCTGTTTCTATAAAATTGAATATAGTTCTAAAAATATTGCACTTAGTTGCTATTGAAAACATCAATAGTTAGGGTAATATCACTGTATTCACACTGACTTTGGTTTAATTGTAGAGCCTTTCCTAATCAAAATTGTACTAGTTTGACAAAATAATTTTTGTTTTTAATTTTTTGGACGTTTTCTATCGTTCAATGAAGCAAGAGAATCAGTTTATTCTATCACAGAGTTATCGTAAATGGCCTAAAAAACGGTTAAATTATATTCTGACTAAACTAATTCAGCGTGCTTAATTTATAATAATTAACCTATTAATTTTTTGTGGTAACAAATACAATCACAAACATCAAAGGACTTCTCACCAGTGTTTTCTGATATATACACCTGTATTACATTTACCTTTAGTAAGTAGTATGAAAGCGTTAATACCGCCAGGTAATGTTTCGTATAACCGCGTTTGAAGGATTTAGTTTGAAGATTAACCAACACATTCAAATTCCATACCAAATGACTATTGACAAGTTGTGGTTAGCTGACTGAAAGCCTTGTGGAGTGGAGATATAGCGTGGGTGGGGGTGGAGGTGGTAGCTTTGTGGGGCAAGAACGGACGTTGAAGGAGAGAGGTTTATTTATGCGGTCGAAGGGCAGTAAACGTCTAGGGACTGACCTCCCACAGAGGTGGGATTTTTTAATGTTATCTTTGGTTTTGTAGTTTTATTTATCTTAATTGCTTTTTTATTTTTTGCATTTTTTTAAACACTTTAAGAAATAAATTGCTTATTATTATGTTGAAAGTGTTTTGAAAAGAACAGGTACAAATAACTGTATATGTTATGGAATTATGGAAAAATTGTAAATACAAATTTATAATCCCTTCATTTTTGGTGTTTTAAAAAGTTTATTTATTTCTAAATCCATTGTAGTCGAACGCATAATTTTGAATCATTTCTTGTTTACACAGCTTCATCATAAATTTTAATCCATGTAACTATACAAAAATATTTTCTATCTTCAATTATTATTTATATATAATAAGATCTATATAATACCTTCCAAACATATATTTCACTTTCTAAACTTAAGTTGAGGGCGAGGATTAGTAGTAAAGGTACAATTACGACTGTCCCTTCCCAGCATTAATCCCAGTGATATCCTTCCACAATTAGTACCAAATCCCAGACACTGGGTCTTGTCTTAATGGTTGCGATGCCTCATTTACAGAATGATGTCATCTTTTCCATAAATAATAAATTATCGTTTTAATTCAATCTTGCCTCTAAGAATGTGTGTCATTCCTCGCAATTTCTTTAATATGATAAATTATGTCATAGTTTAATCAATATTGTGGTCATATTTATATTTATGTACATTATACTGTACCATATCTAAATCCACTAGTGTCTAATATTTTCACCGTTTTACAACTTTTTATTGATCAACCCGTATGCTAAAGGAGGAAGCTTATATAGTATAATTGGCAGAATAACATCCTTCGATCTTAATTTGGCATCATCCACAATATGCTTTCTAATTAATAATAACGTAAGCAAAATATAACGTAGCTAGTTAATTTTGAGATTAGTTATCACATTGGACGAGGATAAAATAAAATTTAATTTTAATTTTTTCTGTATCATTCAGCAGGTAAAATATCCGGGAAAATGTAAATGGTAATTAAAATTTCATTAATGTTCTTTTCGCTAGCACAAATTTACTCGGCAGTGATATTTACCAGTGGGCTTAAACCATTTTATGAAGTACGGACTGCTTTTTATGTTAGTGTTTTTGTATTCTATAAAAATACCTTATTAAATACGTAAAGAACTACAATTTCTATTAATTTTTAGGATAGGTATTACCACACGTTATATACACGATGACATTAAACAACTAATAAAATGTTTCTGAGGTGATTTCGACTACCAATTCAGCTTGGAATTACTAATTTAACAATAAAAATTAAGGTATGTCTTCCCGCAACCTGACTTTTCTGAATTTTTAAAACTAAAACTGAATAAAGTGTATTTATTAAATTAGACTATAAATTTTTTACGCTGTTTAATTTATGAAATAATTACATTTTATTCCTATATTGGTATTAGGATTTCATATTATCATAATACCCATATCTTTACTATTGGTGTGGTTAGAACGGTGTATGATATTTCCTGTATACTATGTGTTGTAGATATAGCTTAGCCTAGATTATTTTACAACTCTCCCATCACAAATTAAGCGAAAAATATCTCATTCTAGCAGTAAAGTTTTCATAATTCACTTAATTTTGGACCTTTTTGTGACTTTTTCTAGAATTAAAGGATATTGGATTAATGTTTAATAAGTCAACGAAGAATTTCACAATGCCCAAAATTGTTTTGAGATTTAGGATGATATATTATTATTTAAATATGTCATAATATATTGCTTCGTTCTTATATGGACATACACACCAGAGAAACCTGTCAAATTTACAGGCTTTCTTTCCAGCTTTGTGTACAGCTCAATATTGCATGTATTAGCGCCATTTACAGTATTGCTTTGTTTACTTAATGAACTAGGTCGCATTCGGTATACTTTTACACCCTTGTGTCAGGCCGTAGAGTTGTGGAAGATCTTATTTTAAAGTTATAATTAATGCATATCTAAAGACAATTTAATTTTTTCCATATTTGATTGATTATTCTGAAAATGCTAAAACTGTTTGTACTTCATTGTTTCAATATAAAAAACAGTATAAATTTAGTAAAAATCAAGTAAGAAAGAGGTTTTGGATGCGTACTATGCATATATTTGAAATAAGACATCTTTTGTAACCGTCAGACTAAAAACAAGCAATATAAAACGCTTTGAAGTTTAACACTGATCTTATATGATGAAACTCGAGATCGCTTAACTACAGCGGTTTTTTAAAGAGCTACTGTAATACACCATTGCATCCCGTCAATACCGCAGTATGATTTTACTGCACTAATTCTGTAAATTTTAGTTTTATTTTCGTTTCAGTACCATAATTTAACAAATTGTATACAAAGACGGTTTGCTACATATAAAAAACTATATTAATATAATTTTCATTTCATTAATAAATGAAGTTATTAGGAAAAAGGCACTATCATATTGAATTTGTAGAATTCTGTTGTAATGTGGGATGCAATACATGGGTTTACTGCACTGTAAATACATTAAAACTTTCTAATGTAAAGTTATGAATTATATTATTAAATTATATTTCTAATGGAAATTATCTCACAAAGCTTTTTATTACTTCTTCAATAAACCATTTAATAATCACAGTTAATTAAATTTAACCTTGTATGCTAATTCTTACTTTAGCATATTTTGTCAATTTTTGAAATATCTTCACACATGCCTTTACTCATACAAATATACATCTAACATAAATATACAAGTAAAAAACGATGTTTATTTTTACATGTTACAATAATATGCATAATTTTAAGCGCAATATTATACAACAACTTAATTTTTGTATTTAGAACTAGAAAATTTGTTTTTTCCTTCCTAATTTAAAGTTTAATTATATACATTAATTAAATCGTTTAAAACACCAAAATCCACATGTGCAAATATTATTTCTTAAATAATATGTATTAAGAAAGTCTATGACCAATTATGAAATCCAATTAAAACCACAAATCCTGATTTAGACATTCCGTGGCCTTTAGTGCACTGTCTAGTAAAGAAACATAAATATTTGTATATCTAATGTTATCCTAACATTCAGAAAAATTAATTTAAATAAAGCTAAATCACTTGCGGTTCTTCTAATAGGCAGATTTCACGACACTGTCTCGATCAAAATCAAACACAGAAGTTTAAGTACTGTCTCAAAAAATACTAAGCTCAACAATCCAATTCAATTTTTCAATGATCTTAACTTAAAAGAAATTAAAAAATCTACTTTTAATTAATATTGTCTATCACAGACGTATTCTGTTCTAGTTAATAACTCAACCTGGACGAAATCGGAATCATAGAAGTCTTATTATCAAAATACTTTGGCATACAACTTGATAGATAGCTTACATCGGATTTTCGCTCACTTAGATAGCGTTTGTGCAAAGCTGGCCTAAGGCGTATACCGGATGCCCCAAAAGCCCCACCCCCTTCTAAGATTCACAAGCCGTTGTTTCGTACTGGATTGAAATAGAGACCTCTAGTCTGTGGCATTGTTCTTCTTTTATAAAGACCTTTAAAATGAAGTGTCATTTGATGGGGGTTTGCAATACAAAACTTTGAATTGACCCCCCCCAACCCCCCATTTTGGGTTGAGGGGCTAAGTTCTCGAGTAACGCACAAATAATCATCTGTCATTATATAACTACTCCCCAAAGGATATAGGTTTGTTTAATTACGTTCAAAAAGTTAGAAGGGGGTTGGGACTTTTGGGATACCCGGTATGTACTGAGAGACATGAAAATACTGCCCAACTCAGGTTCTGATGACAGCTGACGGCGTATTACGGTTTGCAATAATAACCACTTACACCGCAATCCTGTGTACTACTACTACTCACACCATTCGTTTGGCGCAGCTATTTGGGGAGGTCAAGCCAGTTTTCAGTTTGAAAACGTTTTTTATTAGGATAATTACAAAATTTACACGTGGGGAGACGTGCAGGCCAGCATGCAGGCCAGATTTTCTTTTAGGAAAATTGCAATTTTATAACATGTTGCTACATACAATTCTATAAAAATAGTGACAGGAATGAATATAAAACACAGACCTAGAACGATAGATACTAAATATTTAACTTCTAAGGCAGAAGTTTAATTTTTTAAACTAACTGCCTAATTCTATAAAAAAATTTCCAATGCACTAGACATTTAAAACTCGTATGAACACCATAAGGGTTCCAGAGGTGTTGTACAGTATAATCGAATTTGGCACACAAAATTATTGGCTGAGTGAGGCAAAAAAGGATAAAATTTCGAATAGATTAGAATTGGGGTGAATGTACCAATTATATGTACCAATGAGATTTAGAGGTATTGAATGAATTATAGATGATAGCACATGATTCAAAAAGACTTAAAATTTTTTTATTTAGTATGAAAGAGATTAAATCACTGCTAGAGATTCCTGGATGAAGTAAATTAAAGTTGCAGTAGCAAAAATTGCAGCAGGGTATTGTTAATTAATCGTTTGATTTCTTATATTTTAATATTCGTAGTAGCTGTATTAATATTATTTTATTGTTTTATAAAACAATAAAATAATATACATATATATATATATATATATATATATATATATATGTATATATATATATATTATATATATATATATATATATATATATATATATATATATATATATATATATATATATATATATATATATATATATGTATGTATGTATGTTCATATGGATATGTGTGTGAATGTATATTTTACAAGGAGTTATTTTATTTTACATTATATGGCACAATTTAACCATATTAAATAGATGTTTGTTTTGTTTTGATTGTTTTTGAGCGAGAAGTTGAATTTTTTGTTTTTGTAATTGTGAAGGTGGATTCTTGTAAACCATTTGTAAAAATACATTGATGGAACCTCCAAACAGGCTTAGCCTTGGAGACCCTGTTATTTCCTTAAACACATTAATACGGTATTTTATTTTGTTTTAAAACTATAAATTAAACTGGCATTTAATTGAATTTGTATATTTTTAAGTAGGACTTATGTAGCCTTAAAAACCTGGCAACAAGACATTTGAGTTTTAGTTTTAAATTTTTTCTATGTAAAAGTGAATAACTTGTAAATGTTTATTGTATTTTGAGAAAATAAATATATTCAATTCTTATTCTATTCTATTTATTTGAACAATTTTGATTACGTTTAAGCATATAAGCAATAAAATGTGCTATAATTATAATTATTATTAATTGCGAAAGATCTCGTTAAAAGGGCTTTTACGAATTTCCAGTTCCCTACAAGGAATATTTTACTATTAATATAGCGAGGAATTTAAACCTCAGTAACTCTTCGACAATGCACATTTTCATTCTTGTTGTTAATTTTAACGTCAATGGTTTCTTACGTTTTTCGCAAGAATTTCAGAATTAGGGTATACAGATATGACTTTGTGGTAAAAAGTACATTACTTATAAACAATTATTTATAACACTTATAAACTTTATAAATGTAGCGTATCCTTATGATGATGCATCTAAAAAGAAAAATAACATTAAGAAATATAAGGATTTGATTTTAAGAGGATAAAAACATGTAATAATATAAATCCGATAGAAAAAAAACTTTAGGAACTATACAAATTTTATTTAGACGATAAGAGAATTATAAAACCTGTAAATTTTTGTTGAATTGTGCACAATAAATTAAGTTTATCTAATGATTTATAAGAATTCGAGTATCAATCCTCTTAAAACCTTAAATGATGTTTTGAAGTATGTGTAAGGTTAGGGGTTGTTTTAATTTACTTAATTTAATACATTTTTTAAACACGGAAAATATACTTCCGAGTGTTTTCTTAAATCGAGGGCTTGATTTGAATCAAATAAACTTACGAGGTATTTAATAAACCTGTAATGAATACATATGCTTTAAAACTCATCATATTTAATACGTTTTTTTTCATTCTACGATGTCCCATAACTGATAAATAAATAATGCTTATTAAAAATTGGAGTGGTCAACATATGAAACAAAATTAGAGATGAAATACGTAGAAAGATGCCAACGGCTGTTTCGTTAATAAAAATTTTCATTCTCACTAGTTCTTACTAGGTAATGACATTGTCCTTTTTTATATATGATGCCTAATAACTAAGATAATAATCATTCATTTAAAAAATTTAAAAACGATGTAATATTGAGGAGGAAAGGAATTCTAAGCATGTTTAGTAAAATAACGGTTTGAAATAACTTTGTGTTTATAAATAAATTATAATTTATACAATTTATTCATGTAGAACAATCGCAGCAGCATTATATTTAACAAAATACGAACGGCCACAGTATTGCAACTTTGTATTGTAGAATAGTTAACATAGTTTTCCAAGAGACATGTGTACCTACTATCTTAGTCAAGTTTAGTTTAACTTAGAAGTTACGGCAATTGTGCTTACTGGTAGTTCCGCTGTGTTATTTAATACTTCTAGAAGCTTTGTACGGCCGAGAACTGGGACTGATAAACACCTCAAAAGTAAAACTATCCCAATAATATCCCTTTTTGTATTAAAAATAATAAATGACATCAAAATAAGGCATTATTCCATTGTGGTTGCACATCTCTCCTAGGATATTAGAGGAGGATTAATGTTTAACTAAACCCTTGTACATAACCAATTGAAGTGTAACTATACGGGTAATCAATTAAATAAGCTGTTATGAAATGGCATTTTTAACATTAATACTGCCTCATACATTTGTTATGCACTAAAAAAAATTATAAAAAGCCAATAAATTATATTTATTACCTGTTAGTTTATTATTGATCATTCTCTTATAATTATTATTTATGATCCTCTTAACGTTTATAATTCTTCCTATTAATGACAAATATATGTAACATAAATTTGAGTTAAAAGATATTTTATCATTTTAATGTATAAGCAATTAAGATAACATAAAAACCGGAAGTTAATATCTAAATTGCTCAGCAATTTAATCGCACATGTGGAGCAGTCTGCAGAGTGTTGGATGTTTCCATTGTAGTCTTGGATTGGCCAACCTGCCTCGATACAACTGGCTGTTTGTTTGTGAGATCCACAATGGCATTGTAAGCTTTCAACACGTTGTTATTGGTACAGCGAGTCGACGTTTTTAATATGTCATGTGAGTATATGGCTTTGTTGAGTATATAGAGGGTTGAAGGTTTGCTGCAATAAGTCCTGTGTATTGTAGTATTGTTATATAATACAATTCTATAATAGACACCTATTTTGCTGTCAAATGTCTTTTCATATTGTGTTCGTTGTCCATTTTTAGAGGGGTGTGATACATTCCTCTTAGTACATCCTGGGTAACTCTAAGGATATATTCATGCGAATTTTGAGATTGACTCCATGTCACCTTTCGCTTAGTATAGCGTCTGAAATCTTAAATATCAACCACGCCCCGAAAAAATGGCTGCATTAAATCAATGATCAATAAATTACATAACATTCCAAAAGAATACTGCAAACCTTTACAAAGAATCAGAAATAAATAAATATATATAAGCTTGATAAATATACTACCAAAGAACCATAAAAGCAAGAAAATAAGATTAAATAAGAATGAGATATTAAATAAATTCAATTATACTATATTGGTAAACATTGCCATTAAACTAGTAAATCATGATTTAATTAAAGTTATTAGTTGGCATTCAAACCATTTAATAATCTTGGCCTTGTAATAAACCAAAATCAAAATTTAAAACCTCAAGTAGCGGAATGTACATATCGAATTGCGAACGTGAGTAAAATCACTGTAAAGCTCTAAACGACTGATCTTCAAAATAATAGTTAATTGAAAAATAAAGACATTGAAAACTTCGTTAAATTAAAAATTTGATGATTATATAAATAATACACAATGATTTATTTTATTTATTTTATAGTTTGTATGCCTTAATACAGGTTAATACCCAATTTCCTTAAAGCAATTAACAATTGTACACAATATAGTTCATTCGTGGGTTTTCAAGGTCCATTTTCAGTACTTAAAATAATCACTGTATATCAAGTAATATATAACAAATAAGTATAAATGACAGCAACAGCACAATAATCATTAGAGAAACATAAAAAATATTTGTACTAAAATGCGACGACTAAGTAATTTTATAAACACATGCAACGACAAACATAATATATAATATAAATACTTGACATAACGAATATATTAATATAATTAATAACAGAAAAAGCACAATAATAATTTTAAGAATATAACAAAAATATATATTTAAAAAGATGCATCAACTAAGTAATTCTATAACACATGCAACAATACAAATAATTTAACAAACTGCAATCAACAATGATTCCAAAATCTTTCACTGAATCAACTCTAGACAAAAGTGTTCCATTTAAATAATACTGTTGTTAATAATAGTCTTTTATCTGCTGAATGACATTACATGACATTTAGAAATATTAAATTGCATATTATTCTCCACCCTCCATAAAAATACACTGTCTAAGTCCTTCTGCAAATCATTGGCGTCAGATTCATCGGATATATACTTGAACAGTTTTAAATCTTCAGCAAAAGGTAAAGGGTTGACTGATACCTCACGGTAACTATAGGATGCTTCCTATATTATTGAATCATTTATAGGAATTTTTATTTTTAATTAAGAGAATTGTAAACTTATATAATAGTTGAATTGTAAGATTGTGAGCCTTCCAGCAGTGCTGAATTTTCTTGTCAATTCGGGATTGAGGAATGCTAGAAGCTTCCTTTTGTATGTAGGTATTGAGCATAGGTTACAGGTCTGAGTTGGATAGGTACCATTCAACTCAGACATTGTGTTGCTCAATTTTGATTGGCCAATGTTAGCTTGATTAGATGGTGGGAGGGACTTCTAGATCCTTCCGGTGGCTTCAACCACGTTTTCAGGAGATTCTTTGCTGTGTGCTCAGAGAGTGTAGTCGTGTTAAGTGATAGCCTACTCTTGCCGTATTGATTTTTCGGCAAGAAGGTTGAGTTGTAAGATTAAAATTTCTTTTCAAAATTTAAAGTTGAGTTTCAATTAAGTAATATAATATAATAGTCATTTTAGTTACTTGGTGAAGTCTTCAGCAGATGTGCGAGGTACTGTGAAAGTTAGAATTTAATATTGAAATAGAAAATTACTTGATGATCTTTTCCTGTTCAATTTGGTTTAATCAGGAATAATCTACTGCAAAAGAAAATTTATTTAATCTTCTGAGATTCTATATATATTTTAACAAGTTCCTAAATTTAACATTCAAAGCCAAGCGGATAATTCTAGATAATTCAATAATTTGTAAATTGGAAATTTACAGAAAATAAGTAGTTTGAAATTGATACAATTTTGACTTTAACTGGTTGGACATTGTCTTTGTTCATAAATTAAATATTAATATTATCTTAATTTGTTTGATTTTTATTTTGAGAAGAAGTCGTATTTTATTATTTGTTGTATTTTATATTATAAGAAGATTATTTTATTTTGAAGTTTAATGAAGATTTTTATTTTGAGTTTGTGTTGAAACATTAGCACTGAGAACTTGAAGGACACAATTATTGAATGATTGATTGATTGTTAGTTTTAAGACTGGACTTGTGAACTTTTGATGGGTTAAAAACATGAAATAATTGAGAATAAATTCTAAGTAAAAAAAGATAGCTTGGCGTTGCTGTATTATTGATTTTAAATTTTATTAAAATTACTATTATTTTATACTGAGTTTAATTACTGAATTCCATTGGAACTTGTGCATTCTTAAAATAAAGGGTTATTAGTTCAGAACACAATTAATCGCTCTTATACTAAAACAAAAATAGTTGTGATTTGTTTATAGAAGATAACCTTACTATAGACACGTTACATAATTGCGCCACTCTGCTATGTATAATTGAGCGATTGATGTGAAGGAGATTTTAACAGTGATTGGTGTTTGTGTGAACTTTTAAGGAACATTAAATTAATTGATAAATTATTTTTAATAAAAAATTATTCTGTTAGGAATAAACTGTAATATAAAGTGACTATTGTGAACAGTGCTGAACTTTAATTAGTGAACGATGTCGCTGAAGGTGGACCTACTTATTAAAGAAGAACTGTTGTTTGAATTTAAATTTAGGGGTATTTATCGTAAACCGGTCTGTGGCCGTAGAGTCAAGAAAAAGATTATGACAACTTATTAAATTAAAGGTATTAGTCAATGTGGAACATCTTAGAGGGATATCAATATATAATGATTGTTATGGAAGATATGAATATATTCGCTTTGTTCCTTCCACTGCGTGAAATAAGATCAGGTAATGTGTTAAGAGCCCTAGAAAATAGTATTACTTAATAATTACTCATTACCTGAATGTATAGTGGATGACAATGCAACTTGTTTAACTACTGAAGAATACACATTATTTTTAATTAAAAGGGGAATGTCTACCTACGAAGTTTAAATCAAGTTTTAATTGTTTATTATTCTGAAAATAAAAGAGGATGGGCTAAATATTTGGGAAAAATTCAATTATCAGTAAATATTAAATTCAATGAAAGTGTGAAATCAACCCGTTTGAACTGTTGTTTAATTATAAACCAAATAATAGTTTAAGATTGAGGTGGAATCTGAAGAATTTAATAGATAATGAATTAAGGGGAAAGAATAAAAATAAATTAATCAGTGCAGTCAAAAATTTGAAGCAACAATGTTTGAAAAATCAGAAACTAAGTAAATATGGTAACAATGTTAGATTTAAGAAGGGTGATATTGTGTATTGTAAAGTTAATTTTCAGAGAAAGAAGTTGGATGCCATTAACGAAGGACCCTACAAAATTATTGCAGTAATTTTAGATGTCAGTTTTATGGTGCAAGATCTGAGAGATGCAAATATATATAAGCGAGTTCACAGTATGAACATGAAGCTGGTAAAAACAATGATGGTAAAATGAATATAGGTGTAGAAAGTGTATGGTGTAAATTTCAGGGTAGGACATGGACTGTGAGTGTTTAATACATGAAACTTGTACGATTAATGAGTATGTAATAATGTGAGATTTTATAAACAAACCAATTAGTTATAGATATTACTAATGTTTTATGAAATCGACATACATGTTACCATATGAGTGAAAGTACAATGAGATATGTATTTACTTCACGCATACAGCTACACTATATATATTTGGTGAATGTGAGTCCTACCCTTCCTGTTGTAATAACAAATTTGGATGGAAAAATAATCTGTATTTGTTGTGGAAATCCCAGGTTGTGGTCTATAACATGAAATTTTCCAACAACCCTGAGTAAATGTTTACACAGTGAGAGTGAGAAAGAACAAACATGATATTACCTCATTATAAGCACTAAACTAAGATTAAAATAATTAGTGAAAAAGGATACAGCTTATATATAATTGTTACCTGGATTGGTTATCCATAATAACTTAACAAGTAACTAGCACTGAGTAAAATTAAAATAAAAAGAATTTAACTTGTATTAATTTGCACCACAATGATTACCAAAATTTTTAAAGAAAGAACATTATTTTAACAGCACTGCACTGCACAGTTAAAGATGAGAAGAGATGATCTCGTAGAAAGCTCCTTATGGTAAAAATTTGTGCTGTGGATTGATGAAGTTGATGACTGACGAAATAAATGTATTTATGAAATAACTTAAACGTTTTGGGGGTATACAAAGAATTGTACTGAGTGAATAAAAAGGGACATTTTATAATTTAACCTTTACAGATATACTTTTAAAGGGTTCTAAATAAATGTTTCATATGGAACGATTGCTGAGAACGAGACAAATCCAACATCAGGGAACGAAGTCATTGGTTATGTACGAGGTGAAGGAGATGACCGAGCTGGAACCAGGAGCAGTCTGCAGAATAACCTGCTTCGGAAGGGACTGTCGTTATCAGCGGGCCTCACAAACAAAGGACCGAGATAAGATTGTTAACTGCTCTCGATCAATAACCAGGACCCTTATCTACAGACTTTCCATTTCTAAATTCATCGAAATAGTTAGTTTTAGAATACTTACTTTACATTTAAATTAATGAATTATGTAAAAATATGAATCTTTGTATTTGCTTAAAATGATTTCAAAATTAATCAATTGTTTTATGTACTGACTAATATTTTATTGATTGTTGAACTAAAGTTGTAATAATTAAATAATTACTTTCAAAGATCTTTTAAAATTTTGATTTAATGATAATAAATATAAAACATCATTGTATTTGCATCATTTGTATATTAGATCATTGTATTTGCTTAAATTCATTTTAAAATTAATCAATTGTTTATACACTGACTAGTATCTTATTGATTGTAAAAGTAAACTTGTTATAATTAAATAATTAGTTTTAAGGATCTTTAAAACTTTTGACTTAATTGTAATAAATTCAAAATAGGTTATTATACTTTATGTACTTTTAAGGTACAAAACAAACTTGGAGAATTAAGGTTTTAAAATTCAAAGATTTGTAACAATAAATAATATTTTAGTAGTCTAATTGATGTTAAGAAACATAGTATATATATATTTAACTTTCATTAATAATTCTTGTTTGTTTACATTTTAAACTTTGTTTGTAAACATATGTTCATCAGTTTTGGACTTAACCAAACAGTAAATGTAAATATTTGATTTATATATAGCTGAGTCTGTTAGGTAACAAGATTATAGTGATTCTAAAATATTGATTGTTTTGATGTAGTGTAATTAAATTAACAGAATAAATTATGGTTTTCAATAGAATAATGTTTAGAGAAGTAACTTAGTGTTTTAAAACTGTAAACTTAATTGATGATGTACTAATTTAAATATTCTGAAGTTAAATTGAATTTAACTTGTTTTTATTGTAGGTGATTAGGTAAACCTATTGTAAGTAATTGTAAGTAAACATATTGTAGAAAGAAATTATTCTTTGATCTGCTTGGTTTAAGGGATATTCAAGGTTGAACTTTGTAAGGTGAATGTTGTATAAAAAAAAAAAAAAATTTTTTTTTATTTCTGGTAAAAGGTAGGTGAGGTCTAAAGCCTCTTGCTAATTGATGTTAGTAGTTTGTCCTCATTATTACTAAAGCCTCTTGCTAATTGATGTTAGTAGTTTGTCCTCATTATTACTAAAGCCTCTTGCTAATTGATGTGAGTAGTTTGTCCTCATTATTAATAAAGCCCCTTGCTAATTGATGTTAGTAGTTTGCCCGTATTATTACTAGAAGCCTTGCTTTCTAGCATTGAAGGTAGGGAGGATATAGGATGCTTCCTATATTATTGAATCATTTATAGGAATTTTTATTTTTAATTAAGAGAATTGTAAACTTATATAATAGTTGAATTGTAAGATTGTGAGCCTTCCAGCAGTGCTGAATTTCTTGTCAATTCGGGATTGAGGAATGCTAGAAGCTTCCTTTTGTATGTAGGTATTGAGCATAGGTTACAGGTCTGAGTTGGATAGGTACCATTCAACTCAGACATTGTGTTGCTCAATTTTGATTGGCCAATGTTAGCTTGATTAGATGGTGGGAGGGACTTCTAGATCCTTCCGGTGGCTTTCAACCACGTTTTCAGGAGATTTCTTTGCTGTGTGCTCAGAGAGTGTAGTCGTGTTAAGTGATAGCCTACTCTTGCCGTATTGATTTTTCGGCAAGAAGGTTGAGTTGTAAGATTAAAATTTCTTTTCAAAATTTAAAGTTGAGTTTCAATTAAGTAATATAATATAATAGTCATTTTAGTTACTTGGTGAAGTCTTCAGCAGATGTGCGAGGTACTGTGAAAGTTAGAATTTAATATTGAAATAGAAAATTACTTGATGATCTTTTCCTGTTCAATTTGGTTTAATCAGGAATAATCTACTGCAAAAGAAAATTTATTTAATCTTCTGAGATTCTATATATATTTTAACAAGTTCCTAAATTTAACATTCAAAGCCAAGCGGATAATTCTAGATAATTCAATAATTTGTAAATTGGAAATTTACAGAAAATAAGTAGTTTGAAATTGATACAATTTTGACTTTAACTGGTTGGACATTGTCTTTGTTCATAAATTAAATATTAATATTATCTTAATTTGTTTGATTTTTATTTTGAGAAGAAGTCGTATTTTATTATTTGTTGTATTTTATATTATAAGAAGATTATTTTATTTTGAAGTTTAATGAAGATTTTTATTTTGAGTTTGTGTTGAAACATTAGCACTGAGAACTTGAAGGACACAATTATTGAATGATTGATTGATTGTTAGTTTTAAGACTGGACTTGTGAACTTTTGATGGGTTAAAAACATGAAATAATTGAGAATAAATTCTAAGTAAAAAAGATAGCTTGGCGTTGCTGTATTATTGATTTTAAATTTTATTAAAATTACTATTATTTTATACTGAGTTTAATTACTGAATTCCATTGGAACTTGTGCATTCTTAAAATAAAGGGTTATTAGTTCAGAACACAATTAATCGCTCTTATACTAAAACAAAAATAGTTGTGATTTGTTTATAGAAGATAACCTTACTATAGACACGTTACAGTAACTTAAATCATTTATCATAATCGTAAACAAAAAAGGGCCCAAGTTTAAGCCTTGAGGTACTCTAGATTGAACCGTAAAAGTAGCAGATAAATTATTTTTATAGGAAACATACTGTTTTCTGTTTATTAAATAAGATGCGAAAATATGTTACCAAAGCGTCTAATACCCCATAATAATGCATTTTCTTCAATAAAATAAAATGATCTACTTTATCAAAGACCTTGGCCAGGTCAAGGAAGACAGCATCAGTCTGAGTGGCGGAGTCCAGGCCCGAGGAGATATATTGTGTGAAAGATAACAAGTTGGTACTTACAGAACGACCCGGAACAAACCATGCTGATTAGGTGTGATTTGATTTTTATAATGTTTAAATAAGGAATTATGTATAATTATTTCAAAAATTTTTGCTGGGACAGAAAGCACAGCAAAAAGTCTGTGGTTTACAATTTGTGATTCTTTTCCACTCTTAAAGATTGGTGTGATTTTAGTAAGATTCCATTTGTCTGGAAATGTTCCAGTTTTTAAACTTACATTAAAAAGTAAAGTAAGCGTTTCTGTAAAAATTTCAATACAACCCTTAATCAAATACTGTGGTATAAGATCAGGACCTACGGTCTTTTTGGACTGAGATTTTTAATAGCATTACGGACATCATGCTCTCCTATCTGATCTAATTTTAAGCAAGCAACCCCCGCCAAGGAAGGTTCGACCAGAACCATCTCAGCTGTAGGTTCTACATTGTATTTTGTGTAAACAGAGCTAAAATATTGTTCAAAAGGCGTTGGCTATGTCTCTTCCATTGCTTAACTCAGAACCGTTATATTCCATAACAAGAAAATTGGATTTTGTAGACTTTTTATTTTTTAGAATTTTCCAAAATGTTTTGTTGTCAGATATAATCATATTTTCTAAACCGAGTATGTAATTATTGTAATGATCTTGATCAATCTCGAAATGTTACATATATACAAAATAAGTCGCCAAATATCAATTTAAACTTATTTCTAACTTTACTAAATTGGCAATGGATTCTTACAAACTATTAATAAAAAAAAAAGTATTTTAGTAAAACAGGATGATTTCTTAGACATTCAATCCGTAAAAATTAATCACAGATAAATTAAGATAATAAACTAGCCCCAAAGGTAGTTACAAAACATGTGAATGTGATTGATTTAATTGTTTTAATCCAGTTTACCTTATCCTAGTACCTGTTGATAATTTCTCTCAATTTGAAATGTACGTAGTGCGAATAAAGAATATTCTCAAAGTATTATATTATGGTTTATATATCTTAATTGTTTGATATAATTTTGAAGGCTACACTACCAATATGAATAATAAGTATACAATGAACCTCGAAGTTACGGTAATGCGTGCAAACCATGGATTTATCGTTATGGCAGAGCCTTGGACGATTGTAATTCCAAAAGGAAATTTATCTAAATACTTCACCACAAGCTTAATAGGTATATACACAGCACAGTATTAGCTGATGACTAGAAAAGTTATGTTGATCTCCAGCATTGCTTACTTTACGATGTTACAAGAAGGGGGTCGCCGAAATTCTCAACCTAAAAAGGGGGTCGCAACGTTGAAAAGGTTGAGAACCACTGCATTAGACATTACAATATTACCTGCGAAATTAAACATTTTCAAAAAATAAAAAGGAAACATGTTTTAATTTGTAATATTTTAAACTTTTTAGCTGAGATGGAATTAATGTTTTAGTATTTTTTACTTTCTGATAACAAGGTATCAAAGATTACATTGACTAAATATTGCAAACATTTGATAGGATTACTACCTATATACCGGCTACCAAGACAGAGTGCAAATGCGCGTTAGTCACTCGTTTAGATGGTAACGAGAATATAAAGAAATATTTGTCTGAGATGCTTACTTAACACTGAATAAACTGTATAGGGGATTCCTGATTGTAATATAAAGGATAATAAGCTTTTCAATTACAAAAGTATTACATTTCAACAAGAAACAATTATTATATTTCGAAAGAAAGAACGATTCTAATTAAAAAGGTTTTAATACATTTGAAAGTTAATTACTTACTCTGAAACTATTACCAAACCAAATTTTTATCTTAATTGTTCTGTAAACAATAAATAAAACAAAGATGCTTTCATCATTTAATGAAACAATGTAGGAACAATGTATACGGACATGTCGTAGAACTAAGATCTTACATTGACTGACAAGTTAAGCACAAGTTTCTTAACAGGTTCGCAAACTGGAGAACTAACTTCGGAACAACATTTTATACTGAGCTGAATAAAGCTGGGCAAACTTATTTATTTAAGTGCAAACCTAATAAACAGGAATTGCATGCGGAAGAACGAGAAATTAAAGAAAAAATACTTTAATTTTCTGTCATAACAAATAACAAATTTAGAATTTGGAAGGCTATAAATATCCTACCTTGCTCTATTTTCAAGTGCAAATGTATTTATTCTATTAAATAGTTTAAAACAAATATATGGATATAAATACATGGATAAACAAAATATAAATCTAGTTTAAGATAAAATAAATACTAGAAGACTTTTTTTCAAATTAAATATTTTTATGATAAAGAAAATTTAAAAACACCCTATAATTATATTTAATAAACTATATGGTACAATAAAACGAATTATAAAAAACATTACCAAAAAAAAAACACAGGGATTTTGAAAAAATTCAATTAAAATATCAATATTTTATTTTTTACATAAAATATCTGTTTTATTTCCTTTACAAATTGAATTTTTCTATGATAAAAACCAGTTAAAACAATGAAAAATCATGTGTAAAATAACATTACTTACTAAAACTAAACACAAACATAAACATAACCTTACTCACGAAATTTTCAAACAAGCTCTACAACACTGTCTTTATGGACACTCGGACGTATAACCGGCACAAACATCTTCTAAAAATTTTCAAATACGGTTCTCATAACTTTTTTTTTTAATTTATAACTAATATAACTTATAAGCGTTTTAAATTATTAAAAACGCACAATCATATTACATAAAAAAGGCTCCGTTACTCGTCACGACACCTATTCTATTTTAGTTAGTTGTCAACAGCAGCACAAAATATAAATAACATTTAAAAAGGTTATTTTAGTTCATATATTAGCCTTTAGTATAATATCAGCCAGTATGTGTTAAGTTTGAGAGGTACTAAATATGAAATAGTAATCGTCTCGTTCCGAGACTTTGACACTTTTCGTGTAGGAATCGTCTTGGAGCGAGACTCTCGGTAATCAAGCGTTTTTTTTACATCGCCTCGTAGCGATATCCCTAAATAAATGGGTTAACTTATTTGGAATAATCCAGTAAAATTTTAGCCTGAAGGTAGCTAGTGTGGATGGGAATTCCTTTTACTGAGATTTAACTATACAGTGTTTTGTTGTATATTGATCTGAATGACTAGTATTGGTGAATTTTGGTTTTTATTTTCTTGGGTTAGGAACCGTACGTAAAAATTCAAATTCAACACAATCGCAGAGTTTTCATCTGGGTTCGTGCAATAGCTTTCAAAAGCCTAAAAACTTATTTATTATAGTTTTACTTTTCAGTTGTGAGGCTGTGCTTTTATCACACACCCAATGGTTGCAGCAAGTGACTATACAATATAGGAATATACTTATTCCAATGCCACAGCAGAATTTAGATATATTTCTTTTAAATTCTAGCCACCATTGTTAAATTTAACGTAGACCATTATAAGTTATTTATGTGTATCTAAATGTATACATTTGTTTTAGTACAAGTTTCATAATATATTTTTTTACAACTTGACACTATTGTATATTTTAATAAGTTAAACTACGTAAAGTTGAATAAATACAGATTTATTCAATTGCCGAACTGAACTGTTATCTATTTGTCCATATGATTAAGCTTCGCCATTAATATTATTGTATTAATGTATGGCTGGCATCATATTGGAGGTTGTGTGTAGGTCGTCAGCTCTGACGAAACGAGTTTCTTTTAAATGTTTGTTTTATTTGTCTCTTAATACCAATTGTTGATTAAACTATAGTGATTCACACACTATTTAAATTTGAATTGGGAATTAAAACAAAATTATTTAATTTTCGAATTCTGGAGTTTTTAGCTGTCTTGTGATAATTGCAACTTTTATTACATGCAATAAATATTAAATATGTTTGTATTTTATGTGTATCTAATAGATTTTTTATTTACTTTTACACTTAGACTTCACACAAATAAAGAAGCACTTTTATAGTAAATATACCAGCACACTTCGTAAAATCACTATCGCTGATATTTCATGAATATTTTATAGCTACTTCTAGGACATTGAATGACCTATGCAACAGGTAGGAGAGTAGGCAGAGCTCAGGACCTTATTATTGGATCGGACCTTTAGAAATTAGCAAATGATAGAAGCTTTCGCATGGAGGGGCCTCATGGGAGGAAAACATAATGAGTTTTCAATTTAGTAGGAGTTACATAAAGCAAGAATGCAATGACGTATTTCACTCTGAACTTTGAAAGCCTACGTTTTGAGAGCAGCTTTCTAACACTGCATAAAAGAGAGGCGGATTTATTGTTTCTTTAATGAGTTTGATGAACCATTAACGCAAGCACACCATGATCATTAATAACCTTGTGCTCTTGCAAGGTATCTTCGGGTTTTTTAAGACAAAACATTCCAGAAAACATGTTATGGGGACGAGTGTACTTCCAATTTTGTGTGTGATTTTGCACATCTTTTCCAAGTACCCGAGTTCGACAGCAAGTGGGTTTAATGGCTTTACAAGGAAAGCAGGGTACTCGCTCGTCTCTAATCAGAATACAAAACTAAACACAGAAGAGTTTTAATTGAACAATAAGGGCGATACTATAAGTTTGGGTGGAACGTGTACATGGAGTGGTGATTCAAAAGCTAATTCAATATCCACGACATACTTAAAGAACAAAATGAAGTTTGATTCCCCTAAAGGTTTTATGTGACTTGAAGCGAAGCAATGCCAAAAAATTGTTCATCTTTTACAAAAGTTGGGAGGAAGGAAATTGATATCTCCATATAGTTTTAGTTAACTCTTGTCAGATTCTAATATCTAAAGATTGATTGTGTCTCATCAACGATATATCCAAGTTGCCCATCTCGTTAAAAAAAGTTTAGTAGGAAATCCTCTGATGCAACGCATCCCTTGATGTGATGTGAGAAAATAGTGTTGTTGAGAAGGCACTATTCTTTGGTAGGAGCGGAATTATAAATTTTATCTTCAATAATCAGGATACGACTAAAGTTCAATATTAATGTATTCCCCGATAAAAACATAATAATACAAGAAAAACTCCCAATGTATTATAGAACGGAATATTGTGACTCCAATTTCGATGAGAATATGAAATGGTCACACCTAAACTAACTTTTACGATCCAGTTATTTTTAAAATCTCTGATGTTACACTATAATATCGGACTCATGCAGCAATCTTTTATAATACTGAACTACTGTTTACAACACATTACTTATATGTCATAAACATAAAGTAACGAGTGATGGTAGTCGATAATTTGTTGTGTAAAGAAGTATAAACAAAATAAGAACTTAATATTTATGTGTTGTGATTAATATAAAATTACCTTATCAGAGGGACACTATAACGTAAAAACTTAGCTTTTTAAGGTAGTCGGTAAGATAAAAATTACTGATAAAATTTTATGCCTTTTAACAAGTAAATATAATGCAAAAACTTATCACCCCCCCCCCCCCCCACCCCCCCCCCCCCCCACCCCCCCCCCCCCCCACCCCCCCCCCCCCCCACCCCCCCCCCCCCCCACCCCCCCCCCCCCCCACCCATTTGAAAAAATTTAAGTACCGATGCCTTATTGATAAATTAGGTTTTAAGTAATATTGAATTTTAAAGGCCAGTTTATTAAAATTGGTTCTCTCTCCTCCTTTTTTCATCTGAAAATCTATCCTTTTTTTTTTATTCAAACCCCAAAACTTAAGTTTAAATTTAAAAACCCCCTTCGCTTTTCTGACTTTTAACCATTTTACATCCTTTACTTTTTTATCTGGATATTGTTTTTTTTTGTTTTTTATATAAAAACAGGTGTACCTCCCTTTCGTGACTTTTTTCCACTTCATTTAAAAAAGCCAAGCTTTTTTCCCGACTTTTAATGGTTCAAAAATTTTTAGGAAGCTGGCGGGGAAATTTAATTAAAAAGGAAAAATTTTTTGCTAAAATAAACCCATTTTTATTAAAGCTAAAGACAGAATCAGGGATTTAACCTATTATTTTTATGCATCCATTGATGTATTTTTGGACATTTTTTATTATAAAAAAATTTACTTTATTTGTATTATGAATTTCATTAACATTATAATACTTTTGTGTTTAGTGTTTGCATGTCTATGGGAAAAAAATTTTGCAAAACTGATCTAAAAAAAAAATGCTTTTCTTTTTTAAAAAAGTTTCCGACAAATTTTCCTTTTTAACCTACAAAAAAAAACAAAATTTTTTTTAAGAATAAATATAGCAAATTTTTTTAAAGGGTAAATTACCCTTTTTTATTTTTTTTGGGGGGGGAGGTTTCTTTTTTTCCCCAAAAAAAATTTAAACCCCAAATTTTTTAAAACCCAAAAATTTTAATAGGGATAAAATGGGGACAACCCCAAAAATTTTTAGGAAAAGGGGAAAAACCCCCTTAATATTTTCGCCCCGTTACTATAAAAAAAAATTTTTAAATTTAAAAACTTTTAATATTCCCAAAACCCGGGTTAAGTATTTTAGATCCCAAAAAATTTTTTCCCTGAAACAAGAAATGTAAAAAAAAATTTAAATTTTAAAGTAACTGCTTGATTAAAAGGTTCGGGTTTTGGGGTGGGGTTTTTACCCCAAATATGTAATCTGCTAAAAATTTTTTTTACTTATTTGGGGATTATTTTTAATTTTTCTTTTAAAAAAAATTTCCTGGGGTTAAAAATTTTGAGGAAAAAAATTTTTTTTAAAATATTTTTTTTTTAGGATATTTTTTCACACAAAAAAAAACCGAAACATTTGATCCTTTTTTACCCAAAAAAATTTTAACTCCCCTTTTTCCAAAAAATCTAGTTTTACTTTTTTCCTAAATTAAAAAATTTCCCCCTTTTAAAATTACTTTTAAAAACCCCCTCTAAAAAATTTTTAAATTTTGTTCCCTTTGTTTTAAATTTTTTTGTTTGGGGTTTCGCGTCTTTTTAAAATGGTTTTAAAAATGTTAGTCCCTTTTTTTTCCCCAAATTTTCGCATTCCTTTTTTTTCCCCTTTTTTTTAAAAACCTTTTTGCAAAACCCTTTAAGGGGTTGGTCTGCAGACCCCAAGGGCCCAAACAGAAAACCCCAAATTTTCGGCCTTAAAACTTTTTTTTTAGTAATAAAAAGCCAAATAACTTTTTTTAAAAAATTTTTGTTTTTGTACATGGTTTTTTATTTTTTAAAAGAAATTAATTTGGAAAAATTTTTTATTTAAATTTTAAAAAAGATACGTTAAAAAAAATTTTAAAAAAATTTTTTTTAAATTTTTTTTTAAAAAACCCTTAAAAGGGGTTTTAAAAAAAGAACAAAATTGGGTCCCATAAATTTTAATTTTGTTTTTTTAAAAAATTTTTTTACCCCAACCCAAGTTCGAAATGCGTTTTACAAAAAAAAAATTTACAAAATTTTTTAAAGTTTTAAAGTAAAAATTTTTCCCCCCAATCTAGACCATTAAGGGCGTAACCAATTTTAAACCCCCAAAATTTTGTTTTTGCCAAAAATTGTAGGGCCCCCTTGGGGTTTCAAAAATACCGGTTTTTTTTGGGAAAGGTCGGTTTAAAACCCGGGCAAACATTTGGGTTTTAAAAAAATAAGTTTTTAAAATGTTTAAAAAAAATTTTGGGGCAAAGGTTTTTTTTGTTCCCCCCTATTTTCCCCCCACTTTCATAAAAACTCTAAAAACTATTTTACATGAATTTTGTAATGTTTTTTATTTTTTTTTTGGTTTTTTTTCGTTTTTTTTAAAATTTTTTAAATTTTTTCCCCCCCATATCGACCAATTTTTAAAAAAATTTGGTTATTTAAATTCTTTAATACTCCCCTTTTCATCCCCCTTTAAAAAACCCTGTTTTCGAAAAACCCGGGCCAAATTTTTTTTAAAAATTAAAAAAATTACCTCTTTAAATTTAAAAGTTAATTTAAGCTAAAAATTTAAAATTTTTTAAAATTTTTTTTTCCCTTTTTAAAAAAAAAAGGGGAAAAAGGAAAAACCATCACGGGGTTTTTTTTTGGGGAAATTTTTTTTAAAAATTTTTTTGCCACGGGTTTAAAAAAAATTTTTTTGTTTTACGGGGGTTTTTAAAAAAAAAACATTTTAAAAAATTTTCGGGTTTTTTTTCTATCTTTTTAATTTTAAACCCCAAAAAATTGGGGGTTTTTAAAATTTTTTCAAAAAAATATCGCACCCCCCCTTTAAAAAAAATTAAATTTTAAATTTTCCCCAAAAGTTTTGGGGGTTTTTAATTTTAAAAAAAATTTGAAAAAGGGTTTAAGATGTTTTTTTTTGTGGGTCTTTAATTAAAAAAAGTTTAATACTTAAGATCTTAATTTTTATATCATAAAAACCCCTTTTAATTTTTGGGGGTTTTTGAAATGGCAAATTTAAGGATTTTTTTTTCGCGGTGGGGAAAGGGATTTAAAAAGGGTGGGGGGCTGACCCCCCCAAAATGGGGGTTTTTTTAAATTTTTTTCCCCTTTTTTCCTTGGGTTTATTTTTTCCTTTTTTAAAAAAAACTTTTTCTATTTTTTTTTTTTTGAAATTGTTTTTCAAAAAAAATTTTTTTATTAAAAAATTTTTTTTTTTGTTTTATTTTTAAAAAAAAAAACCCCTTCCCTTTTAAAAAAATTGGGTTACCCTTTTTTTTGGACATTTGGAAAATTTTTTTTTTTTTAAATCTTTTAAAAGCTTCTTTTTGGGGTTTTTAAAATAATTTTTTAAAAAATTTTTTTTATTACAAGGGATTTAAAAATTTAAAAAAAAAAAATTTTTTTTTCATTTTTTTAAAATTTTTTTTCCCCGGGGTTTTTGAACATAAGTTGGCAGGGAAAAAATTAATGAAAAGGTTTTCACTTTGGGCCCCAACCCCTACAGAAAATAAAACTAAAAGAGACCCCTTTTTCCCCAAGGGGGAAATTTTTTTCAGCCACTTGAGCCTTTCATTTTTTTTTTTAATTGCCCCCTTTTTCAGGATGGTTTTAAAAATTTTTTTAAAAAAAAATAAAAATTTTTTTAATTTTTTGTTTTTTCACTAAGGGGGGTTTTTCCAATAATTGGGAAATTTTTAAATTTTTGAGAAATTTTTGCGGGGGTTTTAAAAAATTTTAATTGTATCTTTTTTTCATTTTTAATGTAGGGTTTTTTAAAAAATAAAAAATTTAAATAATTTTTTTTACTTTTTATAATTTTTAAATTTCCCAAAAACCCTTTCCCCAAAAAGGGGGCCCCCATATATCTTTTTAGTTGCAGTTTTTCTTTCCCAAAAATAATTAGTAGGGATCAACCCCCCAAAATTTTTTTTTTTAATTTTTCCTTTTTAAACCAAAAAATTTTTAAAAATTTTAATTTTTGCCCCCTTTCCCCAATTTTAAAAAACCCAAAAATTTTAAAAATAAAAAAAATTTTTTTTTTTTGGTCATTAAAATTCCCCGGGTTTTACGATTTTAATAGAAAATTTTAATGTTTTGGGAAAAATATTATTAAAGGGGAAAAAACCCAATTTTTTTTAGATCGGTTTTAAATTTGTTTGGGGTTTAATATAAAAAACTTTTTAAATCCCCAAAAACAAATTATTACGGGGTTGGGGGCTTTATACTTGGGGGGGTTTAAAATATCTTTTTTAAAGCTTATATTAAAGGAAAAACCCCTTATTGTTTAAAAAAAGGGGGAATTTTTTTTTCCTTTTTAAAAATAATAATATAAACGTTTCTAAATTTTTCATTTTTGAAAAAAACCCGTGGGGAAATTTTGGGGGGAAATTTTTAAAAAGTTTTTTAAATTTTTTTAAAGCTAGAAAAAAAATTTTTCCCTTTGGGTTTTTAAAATTTTTTAAACAGTTCAACGTGAATTTTTAACCTTTTTAAAAAAAAACTGACCCCTTATCATGAAAAAAATTCTCGCTCCCCACAAAAAAACTAAATTTTTAAAATAAAAAATTTCCCCCCCACATTTTAAAAATTTTTAAAATGGAAATAAAAGGGGTATTGGGGCCCCCCAATGAAATACCCCAAAATTTATTTTTTAAAAAATGAAAGGGAAATTTTTTCCCCCACTTTTCTGTTTCTTCCCCCCAAGCTACAGGAAACAGAAAAAACGATTTTTTGTTCGCCAAAAATTTTGGGGTTTTGACAAAATTGCCCTTTAAAACAGTTTTAAAGGTTTTTTCCTTTAAATACGTCATATCAAATTTTTTGTTTTAATATTTTTAAAAATAGTCCAAAAATGAAAAACATAGGGGTTTGAATTTAAATGTATAATTATAAACGAAAAGGGAATGGGTTTTTTTTTTGCTTTTAAAGCGGAAAAGGGCCTTCCAGAAAATAAAAGTTTTTACGGGCTTGTAACGTTTTTTTGGCACAAACTTTTTATAAAACAAAAATACGGGAAAAAATTTAGAAAAAATTTTTTACGGAGAAAAACTTATTATTACTGAAAATTATGTTTTGAGTGAACCCTTGAACTAACAAAAAATTTGTGTTTTATTTTAAACAAAATGAAAAAAATCTTTTCCCATAACAAATTTTATTAGTGAAAAATTTCAGATTAGTCATTTTTGATGTATTTAAAAAAAAGGGGTTTTAATTTTTAAAAAGAAAAAAAGCATTTGTTTTCTTACTATTTAATTACCCCCGGGTTTTCCAATATCGTCGTTTTTTTTTGAAATTTTGGTTCTTTTAAACCCAAACCCAAACCCTTTTTAAAATTAGGGAAAACCTTTTTGGGGCCCAAAATTTGCCCTTTAAAGTTCCAAGGGGGGTTGATTTTTTAAAAAAACCAACAGGGACCGGGGCTCATCATTTTTCCTACTGATAAAAAATAATAAATTAACCTAAAAACAAACTGAAGAGTGGAATCAAAAAAAATTTTATTCACTCAAAAATTTTAAGAAAATTGTTAATTATTTTTTTATTTTTTTTTTAAAAAGTAAATATAAAAAGGGAAAAATTATTTTCCTAGCGGAATGGGCGAATCCCAAAAAATTTTTTGGGTTTTTGTTATTTATTATCGGGTAAAACCTTTATATTTGAAAATCAGCTTGTTGATAGTAAAAAAAATTTAAATTTTAAATTTCACGGGAGTTTTTGTATGTTTTTTAAAAATGCATTTTTAAATTTAATTAATGTATCAATTTCAGAAAAAAAATAAAAAAAAATGGGGGTTTTTGTAATAAAAAAAGGATGAGGTATTTTAAACAAAATTTTTTTTTAGGTTTTTCCAACCCTTTAAGGGGCGTTTAAATTTGTTACCTGGGGAAAGACCAAGGAATAGCGAGGGGGGGGGAAAAAAAAAAACCCCCAAGACTAAAAGCAAGTGTTAACCCATGCTCTAAAATTTGCTCAGTGTTTTAATTTGGTGCGCTTTTTTTTTTTTTTAACAAAATTTGGGTTTTTTTTGTTGAAGGAGTGGGCAAAACCAAATCAGTTAATATTTAAAAAGACCAAGGTAATGTTAATTTTCCCTCTTTTGCAGTTTTTAAAAAGTAGCAAAATTTTTTAAAATTAAAAAGTTTTGGGGAAGAAAAACTTTTTGGGTTTAACATGTTTTTTTTGTTTCCACCAAAATTCAAAAAAAGTTTTAGTAAGGGGTTTTGTACATAAGACATAAATAACTCTTGGGCCCATTTTTATTTTTTCCCGGGACGATATTTGTTTATATAGGCTAAGAAATGTACTGTTAGAATCCCAAAAATAATTATTTTTTATATCTCAAAAAATTTGGGGCTTTTTGGGAAAGTTTTAAGTCATTGCAATTTTGTGCAATCAAAAGAAAATTTTAGTTTTTCTCTTTTTTTAAAATAAAAGTCGGAAAGTTTGCATTTTAAATATTTAAAACCCGGGGCCACAAACAAAAAAAACGTTTTTAAATGGGGTTAGTGTATATTTTTAAAGCATGACACCTTACAATCTACATTTGCGGGTTTCTAAGTGCAATTGTAAAAAGCCCACTGTAGCCGCAAAAGGGTTATTTATTTATAAAAATTTAAAGCGCTATAGTTGTCGGGGACCAAAAAAAACAACACTCGTTTTGGGTTAGAAAGGGCGGGGAATATTTTTTTCATTTTTAAACTTACGGACAGGTGTTTTTGGGTTTATGGATGCTAAAAAGTCCCGGATTGAAAATTTAAATTTAAAGGTTCTGAGCCCTTTTTTTGGAAGGGGCGAAAAATTTTTATTTATAAGTCTTTAAAAATATAAAAATTTTACATTAAATTAGGGTTAATAATATTTTTTAAGCAGGGGGAAAATTTTAAACCATGTGGGTTTTTATGATGCTTCTAGTAGTTAAAAATTATTTTTAAACTTTTTTCATTAATGAAAGAGTCAAAGAAGGGGAATATTGAAATTTTTAAAAGGAAATTTTACTGTTTTAACTTTAAAGCTGTCTTTTAATCCAACTTCTTTTTCTTTTTCACAGTTACCCAAAAGGGACGGTCTCCGCCACCTCTGAAGTTGGTTTTTAAATAATTTGTTTTTAACAAAAAAATAACCCGTTTTTTTGCCTAAAACGGGAACTCTCCGTCCCCCAAAAAACTCTATTTAAATTTAATTTTTGCAATATATTTTTTATTTTAATTTTTTTTTAAACAGTTTTTAAATTTTTGGTGTTGGGGAAAAAATGAAAAGGGAATTTTTTTTCCTCAATTTTTTTTTTAAGTTAAAAGGGTGTAAAGTAATCAAATCAAAAAATTGAAAAAATTTTATAGTCTTTCATAGCTTTTTGAAAGTACGTTTTGGGAATTTTGATGTTTTGGGAAAAAATCTATTTTTTTTCGTAGAAAAAAATTAAACTTTTCCCTGCTTTATGTGATAAGTATGATGCTATTTTTGTAAAAAAGGAAAACCCCCTGAAAATTTTGTGCTGCTGAAGGGTTTAAAAAATTTTGTTTGGTTTTTTAATTTATACGTTGTAATTTTTACCCTTTTAAAAAAAAATAAAAACCCCCCCCCCCCCCCCAAAAAATAGTAATATGGTATGACAAATTTTAAAGAAAAACCTAAAATATAAATCCCAAATGGAGGTAAATTGGTTATCGTTTTTGGTGTGAGGGCTGGGGGGCACCCGGCGAATGGGAGCCGCAGGAAAAGTATAAAAAAATGTAAAAGGGTAACAGGAAAATATTTTTATTAGGATGGGGCGGGCGATAAGATGGGTATTTAAAAAAAAATTTTTGCTTTTTCCTTTTCCCTTTAAACCTTTTTGGTGTTTTTACCCATTTTGCCCAAAATTTTGTGAAAAAATAATGGGGGAAAAAATCTTTTAAGACTTTTTTATTTCCCGCTTAAATTTATTTAGGGAAGCAGTTAAAAATCCCCCAAAAATTTTTCGTTTTTTAGAAATTATGGTAATAAAAATTATAAAAGCAAAAATGGGTCCGTTTTAATTGTAGTGTTTAGACGAGAATCATTTAAAGGGGATGGTTTAAAACCCTTTTTACAATTATTTAAAAATGGTTTTTTTTTTGGGAAATTTTATTTTTCAAAATACCAATAATTGCAAATAAATACTTTTTTTAAAGGGTTTGATACATGCCCATCGGGGTTTGGGCCCCCAATGTAAAAATTTTTTTTTATGCGTCTTTTTGTAATAAATTTTTGGTTTTTATATTATTTTAAAAGGGAAAAAAAATTTAACGGGGGGTTTTTATTTTTAAAACTTTTTGGGAAAAATTTTTTCTTTTTTTTGTATTCACGGAATTTACTTTCGTTCGTAACAAAAATTGGAAAAATAAATTTTTTTTTTTCTCTGGAGGAAAACCCAATATTTTGCAGTTTAAGTAAAGTGTTTTAAAACGATTTTATACTTAACTTTTGGTTTAGCACCATTTTAACCTTTCTTTTTTTTGCGGGTTGTCTGGTATCTGGACCCCTTTTTTTATCCCTTGTTATAGGTCACATAAAACCCAAACAATAATGGGGTTTTAAAATTTATTTTACTCTCCACTTCCGGGGTTACAGTTTTACCTAACGCCCTTTAAAAATTGGAAAAAAAAACCTATGGGGAAAAATTTCGGGAAACCCTTTTGTGAAAATATTAAATCTAAAATTAAGCTTGGGCCCCTTGATATTTCAGATGTGCAAAAAATTACTTAAAACAAAATGTTTTTATTACAAATGGTTTACAGCTCGGGTTCCACATAGATCGCGAACCCAAACTGTAATCCTGAAATTTAGTTAAGATTATTTTTTTTTTCCGAGTTTATTCTTAATGAAAAAGTTTATTTTGGTAACATTTTTTTAATATTTTTTTAAAGACCAAAAGTAAACGATTTGTTGGAATATTAAATTTTTCATATAATAATTTAAATTAATTTTTTTTAATTTTTCTTTGGGTTTTTGGGAAAAAAACATTAAATAGGATAACGTTATTAAAATTGGGTTTTTTTTTTAAAATTTTATTTATATTTTTGATTACCCACAGTGTTTTCCCCTTTAAAAAGATATCAAAAACCCCGGAAAAAACCTTGAAAAAGGGGTTAAAAAAATTCCCAATTTTCCCAAAGAATCGGAACCTCTTTTTTGGGAGCACTAAACGAGTAAAAACTCGTTTTTAATTGATTTTTTTTGGGTTTAAAATTCCAAATTTTAGGAGTAATAGTTCAGAAAAAACGGTGGACCTTTTCGAATCGAGGGTTATGTACCATCCACCTGGAAAAATATTTTTTTACATCTGCCACCTTTTTAATCGTATCGTTTTTTTAAAAATTTTTTTTTTTAAAAAAATTTTCTTTTTTTTTTTTTTTTTTTTTAAAAATTTTTTTTTTTTTTTAAAAAAAAAAATTTTAAAAAATTTTAAAAAAAATTTTTTTTTTTTAAAAAAAATTTTTTTTTTTTGGTTTTTTTTTTTTAAAAATTTTTTTTTTAAATTTTTTTTAAGGAAAAAAAAAAAATCCTTTTTTAAAAAAAAAAAAATTAAAAAAATTTTTAAAAAAAAAAAAAAAAATAAAAAAAAAAATTTTTTTTTTTTTTTTTTTAAATTAAAATTTTTTTAAATTTTTTTATTTTTTTTTTAAAAAAATTTTTTAAAAAAACCCCCCTTTTTTTGGGTTTTTTTTCCCCCCCCCCCCCCGGGGGGGGTAAAAAAAAAATTATTTTTATTAATTTAAAAAAAAAAAAAATTTTTTTTTCCAAAAAAATTTTTTAAAAAAAATTTTTTCCAAAAAAAACCCCAAAAAAATTTTTTTTTTTTTTTTAATTTTTTCCCCTTTTTTTTTTTTTAAAATTTTTTTTTTTGGGGGTTTTTAAAAACCCCTTTTTTAAAATTTCCCCCCTTTTTAAAAAGGGGGTTTTTTTGGGGGGTTTTTTTGGGAAAAAAGGGGTTTTTTTTAAAAAAAAAGGGGGGGCCCCAAAACCCCGGGGGGAAATGTTTTCCCCCCGGGGGGCCTTTTTTTTTTTTTAAAATTTTTTTCCCATTGGAAAAAAAATTCCCCCTTTTGGGGGGGGAAAAATTTTTGGGGGGAAAAAAAAGGGGGGTTTTTTTTAATTTGGGGGGTTTTGGGGAAAACCCTTAAAAAGGGTTTTGGGGGGTTTGGGGGCCCCAAAAAAAAAATTAAAAATTTGTTTTTTAAAAAATTTAAAAAAAGGGGGGGATTTTTTAAAAAAAAAAAAATTAAAAAAAGTAAATAAAAAAATTTAAAATTTTCCAAAAAAAAAAGGGAAAAAAATTAATTGAAGGAAAAAAAGTAAATTTTCATTTTTTTTTTAAAAGGGGGTTTTTTTTTTTTTAAAAATTTTAAAATTTTTTTAAAAGGGTTTTTTTTTTAAAATTTGGGGTTTAAAAATTTTTTTTTTTTAAAAAAAAATTTTTTTTTTTTTCCCCCAAAAAATTTTTTAAAATTTTTTTATTTAAAAACAAAAAAAAAAAATTTTTTTTTTTTAAAAAAAAATTTTTTTAAAAAAATTTTAAAAAAAAAAAAAAATTTTTTTTTTTTGGGGGGGGGTTTTTTTTTTTTTTAATTTTTTTAAAATTTTTTTTTTTTTTAAAAAAAATTTTTTTTTAAAATTTTTATTGAATTTAAAATTTTTTGGGGGGTTTTTTAAAAAAAAAATTTTAAATTTTTTAAAAAAATTTTTTTTTTTTAAAGAAAAAAAATTTTTTAAAAAAAATTTTTTTAAAAAATTTTTTTTTTAAAAAAATTTTAATTTTGGGAAAAAAAAAAAAAAAAAAAATTTTTTAAAAAAAAGGGAAAAATTTGTTTAAATTTAAATTTTTAAAAACTTTTTAAAAATTTTTAAAAAAAAAAAAAAAAAAATTTTAAAAAAATTTTAAAAAAATTTTTTCCCAAAATTTTTTGGAAAAAAAAATTAAAATTTTTTTGGGGAAAAAAAAATTTTTTTTAAAATTTTTTTTTTCCAAAAAAAAAAAAAAAAAATTTTTTAAAAAAATTTTTTAAATTTTTTAATTTTTCAAAAATTTTGGGGAAATTTTTGGGGGGTTTTTTTTTAAAAGGGGAAAAAATTTTTTTTTTTTTTTTGGGGAAAAAAATTTTTTTGGTTTAAAAAATTTTTTTGGGGGTTTTTTTCCGGAAAATTTTCAAAAATTTTTTTTTTTTTTTAAAAAATTTTTTAGCCAAAAAGGGGAAAATTTTTTTTTTTTTTTTTTTAAAAAAAATTTTTTAAAAAAATTTTTTTTTTTGGGAAAAAAAATTTTTTTTTGGGAAAAAAAATTTGGGAAATTTTTTTTTCCCCAAATTTTTAAATTTTTAAATTTTTTTAAAATTTTTTTAAAAAAAACCCATTTTAAAAAAAAATTTAAAAATTTTTGGTTTTTTTAAAAAAATTTTTCCCTTTTTAAAAAAAAATAAAAAAGTTTTTTTTTTTTTTTTTTTTTTTTTTTCCCCCCCCCTTTTTTAAAAAAATTTAAAAAAAACCCGAAAAAAAGGGGGCCTTTTTAAATTTTTAAAAGGAATTAAAAAAAAATTTTTTTTGGGTTTTTTTTTTAAAAAAAAAATTTTTTTTTTTTTTTAAAAAAAAAAAAAAATTTTTTTTTTTTAAAAAAAAAAAAAAAATTTTTTTTTTTTTTTTTTTTTAAAAAAGGAAAAAAAATTTTTTTTTTTTTTTTAAAATTTTTAAATTTTTTTGGGGAAAAAAAAAATTTCAAATTTTTAAAAAATTTTTTTAAAATTTTTTTTTTAAAAAATTTTTAATTTTTTTAAAAAAATTTTTTTTTTTTTTAAAATTTTTTTTAAAAAGGCCAAAATTTTTTTTTTGGGGGAAAAAAAAATTTTTTTTCCCAAAAAAAAAAATTTTTTTTTAATTTTAAATTTTTTTTGGGGATTAAAAAAAATTTTTTTTTTAAAAAAAAAAATTTTAATAAAACTTTTGGGGTTTTTTTTAAAAAATTTTAATTTTTTTTTTTGGAGGGGCCCTTTTTTTTTAAAATTTTAAAAAAAATTTTTTTTTTTAAAAAGGTTTTTTTAAGGGGTTTTTTGGGTTTTAAAAAATTTTTTTTTTTTTAAAAAAAAAAACCCCAAATTAAAAAAATTTAAAAATTTTTTTTTTCAAGGGAAAATTTTTTTAAAAAAAAATTTTTTTTGGAAAAAATTTAAACGGTTTTTTTTCCTTTTTTTTAAAATTAGGGGGAAAAAAAGGGGGGGTTTTTTTAAAAATTTTTTTTTTAAAATTTTTTTTTTGGGGTTTTTTAAAATTTTTTTTTATTTTTGGGGGGGGGGTTTTTTTTTTTAAAATTTAACCCAAAAACCCCCCTTTTTTTAAAAAATGGAATTTGGTTTTTTGGGGAAAAAAAGGGTTTTTTAAAATTTTTTTTTTTAAAAAACCCTTTTTTAAAAAAAAGGGTTTTCCCCCTTTAATTTTTGTTAAATTTTTAAAAAAATTTTTTTTTTAAAAATTTTTGTTAAAAAAAGGGCCCTTTTTTTTTTTAAAAATTTTTCTTTTTAAAAATTTTTTTCCAAAATTTTTTTTGGGAAATTAAAATTTTTTTTTAAAAATTTTTTTTTTTTTTTTTAAATTTTTTTAAAAAAAAAATTTTAAAAGGTTTAAAAAAACCTGGGGGGCCCCCCGTTTTTTCCCCCTTTTGGAAAAAAAAATTTTTTTTTTTTTAAAAAAAATTTTTTTTTAAAAAAAAGGGGTTTTGGAAAAAAATTTTTTTTTTAAATTTTTTTAAATTTTTAAAAATTTTTTTTTATTTTTTAAAAAAAATTTTTTTTTTCCCCAAAAAAAAATTTTTTAAAAAAAAATTTTTCCCCCCCCTTTTTTTTTAAAAAAAAAAAATTGGTTTTTTTCCCTTTTTTTTTTTTTTTTTAATTTAATTTTTTTAATGGAAAAAATTTTTAAAAAAATTTTAAAAAAAAATTATTGGGGGGGGGGAAAAAATTTTTTTTAAAAATTTTTTTAAAAAAAATTTTTTTAAAATTTTTTTTTTTTTAAACTTTAAAATTTTTTTTTTTTTAAAAAAAAAGGTTTTTTTTTTTAAAAAAAAAAAAAACCCTTTTTTAATTTTAAAAAAATTTTTTTAAAAATTTTTTTAAAAAAAAAAACTTTTTTTTTTTTTGGTTTTTTTTAAAAAAATTTTTTTTTTAAAAAAATTTTTAAAAATTTTTTTTTAAATTTTTGGGGAAAAAAAAATTTTTTCCCAAAATTTTTTTTTTAATTAAAAAATTTTTTTTTTTTTCCCCCCCCCTTTTTTTTTTTTTTTTAATTTTTTTTTAAAATTTTTATTTTTGGGGGTTTTTTTAAAAAATTTTTAAAAAATTTTTAAAATTTTTTTTTTTTTTTTAAAAAAAAAAAAAAATAAAAATTTTTTCCCCCCCAAAAATTTTTTAAAAAAAAAAATTTAAAAATAAAAAAAAAAAAATTTTTAAAAAAACCAAAAAATTTTTTTTAAAAAAAAAAATTTCCCCTTTTTTAAAAAAAAATTTTTTAAAAATTTTTAAAACCCTTTCCCCCCAAAAAAAAACCCCCCCTTTTTAAAAACCCCCCAAAAAAATTTTTTTTAAAAAAAATTTTTTTTTTTTTCCCCCCCCAAAAATTCCCCTTTTTTTAAAAAAAAAAAAAAAAATTTTATTTTCCCCCCCCCTTTTTTAAAAAAAAAAAAAAATTTTTAAAAAAAAAAAAAAAACCCCCCCCTTTCCCAAAACCCCAAAAAAAAAAACCAAATTTTAAAAAAAATTTAAAAAAAAAAGGGGGGAAAAATTTAATTTCCCAAAAAAACCCTTTTTCCCCCCTTTTTTCCCCCCCCCCCCTTAATTTTTCCCCCCCCAAAAAACCCCAAAAATTTTTTAAAAAACCCCGGGGGCCTTAAAATTTTTAAAATTTTTTCCCCTTTTTTAAAAAAAAACCCCCCCTTTTTCCCAAATTTTGTATTTTTAAAAAAATTTTTCCCCTTTTTTTAAAAAATTTTTTTTTAAAAAAAAATTTTTAAAATTTTTTTTTTTCCCCCCCCCCCTTTTTTTTTTAAAAAAATTTTTTTTTAAATTTTTTCGGTTTTTAAAAAATTTAAAAAATTTTTTAAAAAAAAAAATTTTTTTTAAAAAAACCCCCCCCCCCCTCCCAAAAAGGGGTTTTTTTAAAAACCCCCCAAAACAAAACCCCAAAAAAATTTTTTTTTTTTTTTTTTTTCCCCCCCCCCCCCAAAAAATTTTCCCCTTTAAAACCCCTTTACTTTCCTTTAAAAAAAAAAAAGGGGGTTTTTTTTCAAATTTTTTAAAAATTTTTTTTTTTTGGGGTTTTTTTTTTTTTTTTTTATTTTTTCCCCCCCCCCCAAAAAAAAATTTTTTTTAAAAAAAAAAATTTTTTTAAAACCTTTTTGGGGGTTTTTTCCCCCCCCTTTTTTTTGGGTTTTGGGGGTTTTTTTTTAAAAAAAAAATTTTTTTTTAAAAACCCCCCCTTTTTTTTTTAAAAAATTTTTTTTTTCCTTTTAATTTTGGCCCCTTTTTCCCCCTTTTTTTTTTGGAAAAACCCTTTGGTTTCCCTTTTTTTGTGGAAATTTTAAAACCAAAACCTTTTAAAAAAAAAAAAATTTTTTTGGTTAAAAAAAAAATTTTTAATTTAAAATTTAAAATTTTTTTTTTTTAAAAAAAAATTTAAAAAATTTTTTCCCCCAAATTTTTTAAAAAAATTTTTTCCCTTTTCCCCCTTTTTTTTTTGGTTTATCAAACCCCCAAAAAAAAATTTTTTTTTAAAAATTTTTTTTAAAAAAAAAATTTTTTAAAAAAAAAATTTCCCGGGGAAAAACCCTTTAAAAAACCCCAAAAAACCCCCCCAAAAATTTTCCTTTTTAAAAAAATTTTTTTTTTTAAAAAAAATTTTTTAAAAAAAAAAGGGGGGCCTTTTTCCCCCCCCTTTTTAACCATTTTTTAAAAAAATTAAAAAAAAAAAAATTTTTTTTTTTTTTTCCAAAAAAAGGAAATTTTTTTTTTAAAAAAATTTTGGGGTTTTAAAAACCCCCCCCTTAAAATTTAAAAAAAAAACCCCTTTTTTTTAAAAAAAATTTTTTTTTTTTTAAAAAAATTTTTTTTTTTTTTAAAAAAAAAAAAAATTTTTATTAAAAAAATTTTTTTTTTTTTTAAAAAAATTCCCCTTTTGGTTTTAAAAAATTTTTTTATATTTCCAAAATTTTTTTGAAAAATTTTGAAATTTTAAAAAAAAAATTTTAAAAAATTTAAAAAAATTTTAATTTTGGAAAAAAATTTTTAAATTTTTTAAAAAAAAAAAACCCAAAAAAAATTTTTTTTTGGTTTTTTTTTTCCGTTAAAGTAAAAGGGCCCCCCTTTTAAAAATTTTTAAATTTTTTTCCAAAAAAAAAAGGGGGGTTTTTTCCCCCAAAAAAAACCCCCAGGGCTTCCCCCCCCGGGGGGAAAAAAAGGAAAACCCCTTTAAAAATTTTTCCCCCCCCTTTTTTAAAACCCCCCCCCCAAATTTTGTTTGGGTTTAATTCCCTTTTTTTTAAAAATTTTTAAAAAATTTTTTGTAATTTTAAAAAATTTTTTGGTTTTTAAAAAAACCAAACTTTTTTAAAAAAAAAAACAAAATTTCCCCTTTTTTTTTTTTCCCCCCCAAAAAAATTTTAAAAAAATTTTTTAAAAAATTTTTAAAAATTTTAAAAAAAAATTTTTAATACCTTTTTTTCCGGGGTTTTTTTTAAAAAATTTTTTTTTAAAATTTTAAATTTTCCGGGGGGACCCCCCCCCTCAAAGGGGGTTTTTTTGGCCAAAAAAAATTTTTTTAAAATTTTAAAAATTTTTTTGGGGAAAAATTTTTAACCCAAAATTTTTTTCCCTTTTTTAAAAAAAAAAAAAAAAATTTTTTCCCCCAATTTAAAGGAAAAAAGGGCCCCCCCCAATTCCCGGTTTTTTAAAAATTTTTTTTTAAATTTTTTTAAAAAAAATTTTTTTTGACAAAAAAAAATTTTTTTTTCCCCCCAAAAAAAGGGTTAATTTAAAAAGGGGGGTTTTTTTTAAAAAAAAATTTTTTTTTTTTTTTTTTTTAAAAAAAATTTTTTTCCCCCCAAAAAAAAAAAAAAACCTTTTTAATTGGGAAATTTTTAAAATTTTTTTTTTTAAATTTTTTTTTTTGATTTTTTTTTTAAAAAATTTTCCCCTTTTTTTTTTTTTTTTTTTTTAAAAAAAACCCCCCCCCGTTTTTTAAAAATTTTTTTTTTAAAAAACCTTTCCCCTTTTTTTTAAATTTTTTTTTTTTTTTTCCTTTGTTTCCTTTTAAAAATTTTTTTTAAAAATAATTTTTGGGGTTTTTTTTTTTTTTTTTTTCCCCCCAAAATTTTTTTTAATTTAAAAACCCCCAAAAAAAAATTTTTTTTTTTTTTCCCTTTTGGTTTTGGGGGTTTGGTTTTTTTAACCCCCCCAAAAAAAAAAAAAAAAATTTTTTTATTAAACCCAAAAAATTTTTTTTTTTAAAAAAAATTTTTTTTTTTTTCCCTTTTTTTTTAAAAAAATTTTTTCCCTTGTTTTCCCCCCTTTCCTTTTAAAAAACCCCCCACTTAAATTTTTTTTATTTTTTTTTCCCAAATTAATTTTTTTCCCCCCCTTTTTTTTTTAAAATTTTTTTTTTTTTTTTTTAAAAAATTTAAAATTTTTTTAAAAAAATTTTAAAAAAAATTTTTGGAAAAAAGGGGGGGTTTTTTTTTTTTTTTTTTTTTAAAAAAAATTTTTTTTTTAAATTTTTTAAAATTTTTTTAATTTTTTTTTTTTGGGGGGGGGGGTTTTTTTTTAAAACCCCCCAAAAAATTTTGGGGGCCAAAAATTTTTTTAAAAACCAAATTTTTAAAAACCAAAGGGTTTTTTCCCCCCCAAAAAAAAATTTTTAAAAAAACCCCCCCCCCCCAATTTTAAAAAAAAAATTTTTTAAATTTAAAAAAAATTTTTTTTTCCCCAAAATTTTTAAAAAAAAAAATTTCCCCCAAAATTTTTTTTGGAAAAAAAAAAATTTTTTTAAAATTTAAAAAAAGGGGGGTTTTTTTTTAAAAAAAAAGGAAAAAAAACCCCCAAAAAAAGGGGGTTTAACCTCCCAACTTTCCAACCCCTTTTAAACCCCAATTTAAAAAAATTTTTTTTTTTTTTATTTTTTTTTAAATTTTAAAATAAAAATTTTTTTTTTTTTTAAAAAAAATTTTTATAAATTTTTAATAAAAAATTTTAAAAATTAAAGGGCCCCTAAAAATTTTTAAAAAATTTAAAAAAAAACAAAAAGGGGAAAAAAAATTTTTTCCCCCCTTTTTTTTTTATTCCAAAAAATTTTTTTTAAAAAAATTTTTTAAAAGGGTTTTTAAAAAAAAAATTTTTGGTTTTTTTAAAATTTTTGGGGGTTTTTTTTTCTCTTTTTTAAACCAAAAATTTTCCCCCCCCTTTTTTTAAATTTTTTTTTTAAAAAAAAATTTTTTGTTTTTTTTTAAAAAATTCCCCCCCCCCAAAAAAGAATTTTTTCCCAAAACCCAAAAAAACCCAAATTTTTTAAAAAAAAAATTTAAAAATTTTTTTTTTTCCGCCCCGGGAAAAAATTTAAAAATTTTTTTTTTCCCAAAAAAAAAAAAAAAAAACCCCCCCCCCCCAAACCCCTTTTTTTGGGGGGTTTTTTTTTCCCGCTTTTGGGTTTTGGGGGTTTTTTCTTTTCCAAAAGGGGGCCCAAAATCCAAAAACCCCCCGGAAAGTTTAAACCCCAAAAAAAAAAGGGGGGGGGGGGGTTTTGGTTTTTTTTGGGGGTTTGGAAAACCCCAAAAAATTTGGGGGGGGAAAAAGGGGGGGAAAAAGCCCTTTTTTTTTTTCCCTTTTTAAAAAAAAAAGGCCCCGGCCCTTTTTTTTTTAAAAAGGGGGAAAATTTTGGGGGGTAGGGGTTTTTTTTTTGGGGGGGGGAAAAAATTTTTAAAAGGTTTTTTAAAAAAATTTTTTCCATTTATTTATTTAAAAATTTTGTTTTTTTCCCCTTTTTCCCGGTTAATTTAAATTTCCGAATTCCGGGGGTTTTTTTTTAAAAAATTTTTTAAAAAAAAACCTTTTTAAATTTTTTTTTTTTTTTTTTTGGGGGCCCCCCCCTTTTTTTCTTTTTTTTTTCCCCGGGGGGGGGGTTTTTTTTTTTGGGCCCCTTTTAAAAAAAAAAAAGGTTTGGGGAAAAAAAAATTTTTGGGTTTTTTAAAACCCCCCCCCCCGGGGGCCCCCCCCCCTTTGGGGGAAAAAACCCCCAAAAACCCCCCTTTTTTTTTTTTTAAAAAAAAAATTTTTTTTTTTTTTTTTCCCCCCAAAAAAAAATTTTTTAAAAACTTTTAAAAAAAAAAACCCTTTTTTTAAAAACCCCAAAAAAATTTTTAAAAAAAAAAGGGGGGAAAAAAAAAAAAAATTAAAACCCTTTTTTCCCCAAAAAATTTTTAAAAAAAAAAGGGGGGGCCCCCTTTTTTTTAAAAAAAAATTTTTAAATTTTTTTAAAAAATTAAATTTAAATTTTTTTTTAATTAAAAATTTTTTTAAATTTTTTTTTTTTTTCCTTTAAAAAATTTTTTTTTTTTTTAAAAAAAAAAAAAAAAAAAATTTTTATTTAAACCCCCCTTTTTTAAAAATTTTTCCCAAAAAAAAAATTTTTTTTAAAACCCCCCCCCCCAAAAAAAAAAAAAATTTTTTTAAAAAAAAAAAAACCCCCCCCCCCTTTTTTTTTTTAAAACCCCCAAAAAAACCCCCCTTTTAAAAAAAAAAAAAAAAATTTTAAAAAACCCTTTTTTTTTAAAAAAAAATTTTTTTTTAAAAAAAATTTTTTTTAAAAAACCCCCCCAAAAAAAAATTTTTTTTAAAAATTTTAAAAAAAATTTTAAAAAAAAAAAAAAAATTTTTTTAAAATTTTCCCCTTTTTTTAAAAAAAAAAAAAAATTTTTAAAAACCCCCCCCCAAAAACCCCAAAACCCCCCCCCCCCCATAAAATTTTTTAAAAAAAACCCAAAAAAAAAAAAACCCCAAAAAAAAAAAAAAAAAAAAAAAAAACCCCCAAAAAATTTTTTTTTTTTTAAAAAAAAAAAAAAAAAACTTTTTAAAAATTTTTTTTTTTTAAAAAAAATTTTTTTTAAAAAAAACCCCCCCAAAAAAAATCCCCCCCCCAAAAAAAAAACCCCCCAAAAAAAAATTTTTTTTAAATTTTTAAAAAACCCAAAAAAAAAACCCCCCCTTTTTTTAAAACCAAATTTTTTTGGGTTTCCCGGGGTTTGGGGGGGAAAAAAAAAAAATTTTTTCCTTTTTAAATTTTTCCTTTTTTTTCCCCCCCAAAAAAAATTTTTTAAAAAGGGGCCCAAAAACTTTCCCCCAAAAAACCCCCCAAAAAACCCAAAAATTCCCAAAAAAGGGGAAAAAATTTGGGGTTTTTTTCCCCCCCCCCCCTTTTTCCCCCCCCCCCCTTTTTAAAAAATTTTTTTTGGGGGAAAAAAAAATTTTTACCTAACCTAAAAAAAACCCCCCCCCCAAAAAAAAATTTTAAAAAATTAAAAATTTTTTAAAGGGAAAATTTTTTTTTTGGTTTTTCCCCCCTTTAAAAAAGGGGGGGGGGTTTTAAAAAATTTTCCCAAAATTTAAACCTAAAATTTCCCCCAAAAAAAAAAGGGGGGGTTTTTTTTGGTTTTTTTCCCTTTAAAAATGTCGGGGGGAAAAAAAAAAAATTTTTTTTTTCCCCCAAAAAAAAATTTTGGGTTTTTTTTTTAAAATTTTAAAAGGCCCCTTTCCCCCCCAAAAGACCCCCCCTTTTTTTTGGGGGGGGGAAAAAAACCCCCCCGAAAATTTTTTTTTCCCCCTTCCCCCTTTTTTTTTTTTTAAAAAAAAAATTTTTTTTTAAAAAAAAATTTCTTTTCCCCCCCCTTTTTTTTTTGGGGGGGGCCCCCCAAAAATTTTAAAAAAATTTTTTTTTTAAAAAAAAAAATTTTTTTTTTTTAAAAATTTTTTTTTAAAAAAAAAAAAAAGGGGGGGGTTTTTTTTTTTTTGTTTTTTCCCCCCCCCCGGGAAAAAAAAAAACCCCAAAAATTTTTTCCCCTTTTTTAAAAAAAAACCCCTTTTCCCCAAAAATTTTTAAAAAAAACCCCCCCTTTTTTTAAAAAATTTTTTTTTAAAAAATGAAACCCTTAAAAAAAATTTTTTAAAAAATTTCCCCATTTCCCCAAACCCAAAACCCCCCCCCCCCCTTTTTTAAAAATTTTCCCCAAAACCCCCCTTTTTTTTTTAAAAAAAAAAAAATTTTTTTTTCCCCCCCCCCCCTTTTTAAAAAAAAAAACCCAAAAATATTTTAAAAAAAAAAAAAAATTTTTTAAAAAAAAAATTTTTTTTTAAATTCCCGGTTTTTAAATTTTTAAAAAAAATTTCCCAAAAAAAACCCCCCTTTTTTTTTTTTAAAAAAAAAAAAAAAAATTTTTTTTTGGTTTAAAAAAAAAAAATTTTTTTTTTTTTCTTTAAAACCCAAAAAAAAAGAAAAAAAACAAAACCCCCCTTTTTTTAAAACCCCCCTTTTGGAAAAAATTAAAAAAAAAACTTTTTTAAAAAAAAATTTTTTAAACCCCCCGGGGGGCCCCCCCTTGGCCCCCCCCGGTTAAAATTTTTTTTTTAAATTTCCCCCCGGGTTTTTTTTAAAAAAAAAAAATTTTTTTTTAAAAAAAAATGAATTGTTGTTATGTAAAGTTGAAGGTTACTGCACCATACATAACTGTATTGTCGAGTTAAACCATGTCGACACAAGTAGTTACACAGTGCAGTCTACACAATTGTGGACTGTATTAACATTCCAAACAGCAGTCTCTCACATAGTAAACAATGCGATCCTGTAAGTCCTTACCATTGTAATCTTTTCACCTGACTGCACAATAAATGAAAATAACTCGTACGAACAAGGGAGTCTTTGTATCTTATAATCTTCAATCCTAAGAACCCGATGTTGTGTACTCAATTAAATATTGTATCAACACGAAAAACCCTTAAATACACATTAACTATTTAACAAACAGAGCTCTTATAAAACTCTGTATTTGTATCTTGCGTACCTGAGTACACAGAATAATTTTACAGATTGTATTAGATTATATATTAACAGCCTAATATATAACAATGACACAAACAATCATTTAAGTTCTAACACCTAATAAACAGTACATAGTAAAATTCAGACTACGAAAGATTGTGATAATATGTTAAATAAAAGACTCTATCAATGAATTAAAACTTGCTAGAATTTTTCTATCTTAAAAACTTGTACATGCTTCTTCAGATGACTCTAATATATATCTAGTAAAACAATTACATTTTTTCGTTAAAACAACTACGAGTAGTAATTTGAAGATATAAATAGTCTAACGCCCATAAAAATCTTTATAGAAATCAGCCACAAAAACTTCTCTGAAATTTGAATTGCATTTCTCTACGTGCACTTGTTCTTATGATATAATGTTTGTTATACACTAGGTAATATGACGTTCCCACACTCCATAAACGTACTATTAGCATACATGGCACACACTATTTACCTTAATTCAACTTTCCACTGCTATGGAATTATTGATTAAGTAAAACAAATTACAGTTATTATAACTTTCTTTACAGATCAAAACCTTCTGTAAGAGTGTTTTTGTTATATTTGTACATCAGCTTGCCAAATGTAACAATTTATTTTTCTGAAGAACTGTATGCTTGTGCCTCAAACCTCCTGAGAAACCTTATTTTTAATGTTAGCTTTACAATGTTTTACAATTAAATAAGTATTAATCCGTTTAATGAATATAATCATTTAAAACCCGATTATTTTTGTATTTACTTGGTTATAAGGACTGTATTAACTGATCCAACGGATACCACGATCAATAATTAATAAAGACCCACTAACTTTTGTAACTCACCTCGATGTAAGGATCACGCATAATTAAGAACAGGAATTTCAAAAGTTTGGAGGGACCAAGCCAACAAAAAGTGAGTATAAAACTTTTATTATGATTTTCAAGTTTGCGGTACACAACGCGTCCAAACATTGCTAACCAAATTACTATATGAAAAAAGTTTGGATTTATTATGCAGAGCCATCTTCACTAAACAATTTCAGTTTTATTTTCGGGGGTTGTTGCCAATCAACAATCTATTGATAAAACAATTCCAATTCCAAACTTACACGTATCAACCACTTTCGTATTTATCACACAAAACATTTTGCATTGAACATAAATTACCTGTAATGGTTTCCCAGATTCTAGTACAATCCGGAATACAGTAGATATAGCAGGCTGATACAGTGTTTATAGCTCATGTATTATGCAGTTGGTGCCTTAATCGTATTACAGTCCAAGGGGAATTCTACCTTGTTATAGTGGGACGGTGGTGGGGAAATGGGGGAATGGTATCTACACAATGACAGGATCACACTCATGACCGGATTTATCCTGGAGAAATTTTTGGATCTTGGGCCCACTGACACTAGCAGAGATGTGACTGTTGGTGTTGTGTGGGCATCCGAGCAGAAACTGAGACCACGCAACTTTGAGTTAACAAGACCCCTGCGGCTTGATGCGTACTTAATTAATGGATTATAATGACTCAAAATTTGTTAATACTAGATATATCCTAGCTTAATGGATATGAATTGCATCATATTGGCACTGTTTTATTTTGATAAATTTTCAACAATGTTAATTGTCGCACTGTACCATTAGAAAAATTTAAGCTAACAAGATTTTCCACATAAGCTAAAGTTCTAAAAGTTCTTACATAAACTAAAAGTATTTCTTATAATAATATCAGTAAGTTATTTATTAATAGTTATAAATCATATTATAGAGGTGACACATTGTGCAATTTGTATATATTTGCCAGTTTCACTGTATGTGAATCTCCTATCTCTAATCTTAGTAATGTGAGTTTTTTAATTGTATATAAGTGATTATAGCATATACTACTATAGTAATCCATTTACTTAAACATCAAGCCGCTATTAGATAATTCAGACTGTAAAAGTACAGAGTACGGATCAAAACTCATACTAGACAATATCTTTATCCAAAGTAACTAAATGTAAGATTCTGATCATAGTTCTTTTAAATAACACACAAGAAATCTCAATACATTTACGTGTATTTCTATTCTTCCTTCCATTTTCCTCAGCGAACAGATGTTTGGAATTACCTACTTCCAGCACATTAGATTAAACTGACTAAGTTGTAGGTACCTGTGATAAAATATATGTGCCAGTTTATAAAAGAAGAAAATTACCAGTGGATAGCATACTCTTTTCGCCGCACTTTTTTACTATTGTACTATGGTTAGTGATTTGAAGATTACAAGTTCCACATGTATATGTTTTTGGTATTTAAGGTGAGGCAATCAAGTTTGGGTTTTATTAACACTTTGTCATTTTGATATATAACTTTATCAATCTCGCATCGTAAAATTACGAAACATTAAAGAAATAATGGACTAAATAAATACGAATTAATATTTAAAGATATATATGTTAAATGGTTACAGAACGTACGTGAAGTAATAGGTTTTTATTTATAAGAAATGATTTTTCATATATTTTTATAAAATACAATTCTTAATTAAAACAATATAATTTCCTTAAATAAAAAATGAATCTCATTCCCTGCAGCCATAAAATAATGTAAATACTGCAAATACTTGGCAATTTTATCTTTAGCATTTTTTATTGTGTTGTGATAACGAAACTTTATGAATTTCTCAATTTAAAATGCCTGAAATTTCACATTGAATAGTAAAAATTATTTCTTTTTTTTCTTTATTTTTTATACAGCATATTTGCCTTAAGGAGCACTTAATTCAAAATTTAAAAAATATTTTCTAAAATGCGTAATTGAACTGCAGTACATTAAAGGATGAAGACATAAGCCCACTATACCCTGCTTGGAATTTTTTTATTCCTAAATTGAAGTTCAAAAATTTTTTTGGGCATTGAATGTAAATTTTACCAAGAATTGCTTAGGTGTAATGAGACATATATACCTTTTCAGATGTAATCTATAAGCTACCTTATAACACTACGAGTTTTGAACTATTCCTTTGTTGTAGCAATGAAATAATAATACTGTACTGTGACCTTGTTTTAGAGCAATAATTTATTAATGAATGCTACTTTGTACAGGAATTTCGGTAAACAATAAGTAACGACGAGGTTTGCAGTAAGTATAGAATAATAACTTGTGTTAACATAAGTACTCTGTATAATAATCATATAACTGTGTATCGCGTTCCAAGTACCAACTAAATCTGTGTGTACGGAAAGTACTCATGATTACCTTGTAACTGGCATTTGTAATCTTTAATGCATATAACCTGTACTTTCTATATCGGGTACTGAAAAATCTCCTTACAATACACCTCTAATTTACTTTTCATAAATTAAACCATTAAACCATGTTTTATTCAATGTTAATTGCTTAATTTTTATACTTATAATAATAAATGTTTGAACTTGTATTTTAGCTAGCATTCCCGATTGGTAACGGCAAGGGCTCTATCCACCGTCAGACTAACTGGAACTTGCACTGAACGAACTCTGATACTTTTATCAACGTACCTTCTATGCGATGATGTGTATTTTACACCCTCCAGAGAGAAGCCTGATTTGGTGGGTTATGCTGGTGAGAGTGGTATTGAATTATTGAATTTTTACAATGCTAAAATGCATAGTGAAGCTTGCATATATGTTGTGTGAAAGACGGAGGCCAGGTTGGCGGTAGCTAGTCTGGATATTATCCAAACATAGCTTGACTTACTTTTTCGTAGGTCTAAACTGCTGTGTAAACCTCGCACCCTAGACATTTGTGTTCTAATAATTGTCAGGAGGAATGCCTACAGTCTTATAATCGAGGTTACGGTTTTTCAGTCTCAGCCTTTAACAAGGGGAACTGTAAAATTAACATCCTGATTTAGGGAAAAAGCTTTGCACGTAATCTCTACTTTTATGCCTAAAAGATCTTTCTTTGACAAATTATTCAGTATTATGATACCTTCTAAAGGGCTTGGTCAGAAGGGAAGAAGCCTCTTAAACAAGCGGAGCTTGAATAGTTTACGAAGGGCTCTAAAAAGAATATTGAGGCAGCCATTATGGAATTTTCTCTAGAGAAACTGGTTTTGCATTATAGGAATAGGGTAATTAGATTTACACAGATAGCAAGGCAGCATTGATGACGTTTGGACTCTTGTGTGTTCTACTGCAATATTGTATGGAACTGTTATCCAGTTGTTTCTTCCTTTGGCAGAATTATCAATTTGATTGATTGTTAGGTTCGTAATCATCTAATGGTATCTAGAAATAGCAGCTAACATTACTGGACCTCGGACGTCCTTTAAGGCTGTCTCGAAGTGGGTTCACACTGAACAAGAGAGAAGGTCTGACTGTATCCAGGTCTGAGGATGAGCAGAATAGTCCTATTGTCAGCTTCTTTTGGGTGGCGTCTGAAATTTCCCTGAAAAGTAGATCGGTGTGTTCTCAGGTGTAATTATCAGACATGATCACCTGAGGAAGCATCATCACTGAGTCTGTATTCTCCGGAAGGACCCGCTCTTTTATATTTTATGACGGGCAGGAGGACTGTCCTGCAATACAAAGGCAATTAATGTTACGTATTCTTTGGTAGTTTAGACAGGGGTAACTAATTTACCCAGGAGGACCTGATCGGTTGTTTCCGGCGTTTTATACAAACTAGTGAAATCGTAAACTGGTTGCCCTCATTATATACAACCGTGGTACGCAAAAGGTCATTGAGTCTTAAGTGCATGGCAATAGGCCACTACTTAGAAGAAGGAGTCAGTATAACATGCAATGGTGAATTTTACGAATATTTACGCGACATAGTTTGTAGTTACAAAAACTTACCCAATTTTGCACTAATATTATTCATGTATACTAAATCGGTTTACTGTGTATCTATGCATTTAAAGGTTCAGTTTTCTTATGTTTTCTATCTTAATATTTATAATTGTACGCGGTTACACTTTTTAATTAATTATATGATTCGACTGTGTATTATTTAAATGGAAATTCATATATTTTGAGGTTAAATTGCACTTTCGAGAGTATTATTAGGTCAAGATTTGTGCTGAATAATATTAAAATATTTTTTTACTATAAACTATAACTATTCGATACAATATGAGACAAAAATAAAAATATTGTTATAAGCCATTGATATAATTTAAATATATGACTCGTACAGGCATTTCAGTATAACCTGTATGGTTAAAAAAAGAATTACTTATATCTTGTCTATATATTTCTACAAAGTAAGTTAAATTATAAATAAAAACTGTGAAATAGATGATATAACAAAATTAATGTTTATTTAAATAATACCAGCTCATACCAAAATAAAAATGTATATCAGATGGCAATCAAAGCTTCCGTCCCCTTCAGATTAGGTAACTAGTACACAACAATGTCCTGTCAGGTTCTGTCCTGATTAGGGTAGGAGAACATACGTCCTGATTTGACTCAAGGCATCCCTCTTATTCAATGACGTGTAACTGACATGTAGACGACTCCATTTCACCCAATCAAGGGACTATAAGGATTAATTGGGACAACTTGTCATCATCGTTGTAATTGACTTAAAATCCTATCTTTAGGTCCAAATCGCTATCTCAAAATAAGCGTAACTAGAATACGAGCCCTCATCATGAAGAAGACTACGTATAATTTACTATGCGAAATGTAAGGAACAAACTGAATAACTTATGTTTTGTATTCGTTGTTTCATCAATAAATTTGTGTTGAGTCTTCTATGTTTACATTTTCATTCAAATTCAATATACACAAAAACTGAAGGAAAATAAGTTGAGAAATATGGTAAATTGATTGTTACCTTACTCTATATAAACATTTAATTTTTATACATATTATATGGCAATAAATAAATATGTGTTATCATTAATTCACACAACATATGTATAACATCAAGGTTACGGTTTTTCAGTCTCGTATAATAAGTAATAAATCATGTAAATAACAAATATAAATATTTTAAGCTATCCTGCAGTAACAAAGCTAAACTAATTTGCAAATTGTTGAGCAAAGAAGTGTAAATAATAATATATTGCTTATGACTGCTTTTCCACGTAATATGTATGCCAATAAAATGTTCTGATTCTGATATAACAATATATTGTAATAAGGTTCATATATCCATGTTTTATTCATTACACCCAATGTGTCTTGAAAACAAAAGCAGCCGAGATTTCTTATTTTATCTTTAAAATGTGACATTTATTGTATTTTGCATTGTATATTATAAAAGGTAAATATTACTTTACCATTGGGCTTGACAATGGTGGATATTGAGTTAGGCAAGGTTCTTGTGTATACCAATTAAACATTCGCCGTGTTTGAATCTGCTCATAATTTGTACCGATCTTTGGAAAATCATTAGTTTACGCAGCCACACAAATATATTTCTGGACATAATTGCTCTTACCAACTTGAATTATCCTGCTAAAGCATGGTAAGTTGTATAAAAGCCAAGAGTTTTCTTATTTGTGAAGGATGGATGCCGTATCGTCGAACGTGCACAGATTCTTAATGATGTTACGGAACAAACCTCTTCTGCTTTGGATATTGCTTCTCAGTACCATAATTATTAACAGTAACCTCACACCATGGTCATAATTCCTTTAAATTAAATTGGTAGTTCGTTGTCTACTAATACACATAGAATATTAGTGAGAACTGACCCTGACCAGAAAAAACTACTGCTTTGTACCGGTAGGCTTCTGCCATCAGGAGACTGACATAAAGAACAGACATGTCCACCATCTGTATACTTGAGTCATTACAGGTCCTAGGATATTGTAGACGTACTCAAGCACAACACTCTGTAAAGAAATAGCACTAACTGTGTTTTAAAGTAAATTCATGTATAAACTATAGTACTGTGTGGCTACAATTACTTCACTTAAGTAGTATTTTGTTAGTAATATCAATACTACCTCAGAATAACACTCCATAACTTGCCTTGAACGTAGTATTGAAACTCACTAGTGAGAAACGTCAACTTTTCAATTCAATAAAACAACAACAAAGAAGTGCTAACTTCAGATCCGAACTTGTTTTAAAATACTGAACACAATAAGTTTTAGGGAATTGTGTTTGTTTCAAAAATAAGAGTTACTTCTTCCCTTTATTGCTTGCTATCAATCTATGACAGTTTTGTGGGCAGAAATTATTTGTCTACTATCTTATAAATTAAATTGGAGTTTCCTTAACAGCTCCCTTACAATAATTTTGTAGTATTTGACCATTTAATATAACTAATTTTATCTTTAAGAACTAAATGTAATGCAATACCTTGAGTCTTACCATATAATAGCAATACGGAACTTGAATCACTTATTCTTGATCATACAATATGGACAAATATGACTAATTTAAAATATATAATCAATAGGCAGCAAGTGCTTATATTTATTTATTAACTATGTGATTTTCAAATATTTCCAGAATTAAGTTGGCCAATTTTTGATAGTTTTTACTAAAAGAACAGTAAAAATATTTAAAATAACTATAATCACTTAAGTGCGTAAAGTAGACCTTGCGCCCCTTGCGGACAGGGCTCTGATTGGTCGAGAGGGGGTCACGTGATCCAAGATGGCGGCCGCGCATGCGCAGAGGGAGAAATTCCCACATGTGCGGGAGAAATTCCCTCATGCGCGGGAGAAATTCCCTCCTCACACTCTTATCCTAGTGTTTTGGGGTGATTTTGGGTGTCAAAAATTGTTGTTTTTTCGGTAAAATCGGTGATTTTGGGTGTCAAAATCGGTGTTTTGCGGTAAAATCGGTGATTTGTTGGGTCCCGGTGAGGGAGAAACGAGGGACGGAGGGAATTCCAACATGGCTGCGCCCATGTATCACGTGATCAAAAAAAAAACCAATATGGCTGCGCCCACGTAAACATAACCTCACTTTCTTAGATGGCGGTACCCGTGGCGCGCGCTGGCGGGAAAAATTCCCTAGGGTTCCCCTCACACTACAAAATAATTATTTATATATATAATAATAATATAGATAAAAATTAAGTAAGACGTTATCTGAGTGTGGTTTGCGGAACACTCGTACTGTGTATGGAACACAGTACCCAGGTTAAGCATTACCGAGGTATAGGAGTCTGTCCAGTCTGAAACTGGTTGTCACTCCACGACCCGATAATGCCCCGTCCCTTGGAAAGTGAATTTTTGAAACCAATTGAAGAATTTAAAATGGAAAGTGAATTTTGAAACCAATTGAAGTTAGAGCTGGAGTTACCTCGGGAGGTATATGTTGAACCTCCCCACGATTAACGCTCGGCACGTGGGACATGTGTGTACTCTGTCGGCACAGGTCCGACAGAGAGTATGACCGCACAGCCGAAGAGCAACCGTGGGAAGATTCACCATACACACAGGACACTCAACTTTACGCGGCTGTGACAGAGGTGTCTCCTCGGCGTCCGGGGGTGGAGGAGTTGTGTTATTACGCCTGGCATCCTCCATTCTTTCCCCAACGGATCGTAGGAAATTCTCCAAGTCCTCACGAAGCTCCCGCCAAGTTTGCGGGGCGAGTCTGATCTGTCGCCTATGGTCGGTATCTAGAAGGATGCGACCGGCCGTCCATTGCAGCTCCCGCATCAGTACTCGGATACTGTGGAGGGCCGCAATACATTCCCGCGCCTCCCAATCACTGACCCTGGGCTAAAACAGAAGAAGAAGAAGAAAGATTACATCACTTGTAAACAAGTCATAATGTACAATTCGAGTAATTTCAATACCGCGTACCGTAGGCCGAATTTGTGGGAGCTCCGGTGACGGAGGTATTGAGGGGGCGTACTCTGACGACGATAGGAGCGTAGAGCCAGACTCCGTCGACGATCCGCCGGCCGGTGAGAGGCCTGAGAGGCCATCATGGAATGGTACCGGGGAGGGCGGGCGAGTCGGAGGAGTGGGTGACGGTGCGACAGAGGGATTCGCCACTTCCACGACCCTGGGCTAAAACAGAAGAAGAAGAAAGATTACATCACTTGTAAACAAGTCATAATGTTACAATTCAAGTAATTCAATATCGCGTACCGTAGGCCGAATTTGTGGGAGCTCCGGTGACGGGGGTATTGAGGGGGCGTACTCTGGCGACGATAGGAACGTAGAGGCAGACTCCGTTTGACGATCCACCGGTCGGTGAGAGGTCATCACGGAGTGGTACCGGGGAGGGCGGGCGAGTCGGAGGGGTGGGTGACGGTGCGACAGAGGTGTCTACGGAACGGCGCCTCTGAGAGGTGTCATAGCTGTTATCGTCACTGCCCGCAGGCAGTGACCATCCCCAAACGCCTGTCCTCTGAACAGCTGCAGACTGTGATTGAGACAGCAATGCAGGCTGCAGTGAGCTGATCTGTACATATACATACACCCTCAGATATGCTATTTTATCACACATCCGTAAATTGTACTTTCAATTGATGGAACTAACCCTTTGATCCAGACTAGTTTCATCCCAGACCTCCTGCGGCTCGTTCAGGCGATCCAGCAGTTCCGTGATCTCCCTATCGTGCTCTTGACTCTCCGCCCCGGTCAAGAGCCTCGACAAGGTCGGACTCTGCAAACATCTGTAAAACACGAGGAGAATCATCAGTGTACGCCGCTAACCGTTCAAATATCGGTACATAGATGAGAGAATGGTTATTACCTGCCCAAGATCCTCGTCACAGAACTCCATGTAGTCCTCCACACGTCTCTTACAAAAGAAAACAAACCCGTTAGTCATAAATTCCTTAAGGTAGTACATACGTAAAGTGTAACACGTAAAATATCACAGTAAAAACTCACAATAGGCCTGAAACGGTGAGGAGCCAACGAAAAGACATCCTCTATCACGCAGATAGGTCGCGCCGTCTGCAAATAATACAGAGGATATTAAAAATTGAAAAAACCTGTCATATGACGAAAAAAAACAACATTAGTACTATTTTACGTACCGTAGTGGGAATGGGTACCGGCTCACTGCGGGGTCTGACGGGGTCCTAAAACAATATTTATAAGTTATGCGATACATGTGCTAGACAACAACAACAACAACAACAACAGAAAACAAACACGAAACAAACACTCACTTCCTGACCTCTGCGAGACCACCCGCTCGCCGACCAACCTCCACGCGATGTCGATGGTCGAGCCTGCAAATAATTCTGTATCAGTAATAGATTTCATTAAAGTGTAGGGATAACGGTGTTGGATATAAACGTACCAAGTCTATGGCTCCATCATCGTCCCCTGTCCAACCGTTTGTAGACGCCGTCGAGGGTTGTTCCTAAACATTAATCGAACATTACTAAATACATCAGTAAAACAGTATAACATTTACATGAAATTATTGCATGACTTACGTCTTCACTGCCGGCTGATACCACACTCAGGAGTGCGAGAATCAACAGCAATACTGTAGTGTTCCCGATCCTGGCTCTAGGGGCACAACACAGTACTCCCAGCATGACCACGAACATGGTGGTGGCCATGAGGAAGCAGACTATGGCTAAACGTTCACAGTCGGACATGATAGGAAAGTGCAGGATACACACGCGTCCTCTGCTTATATGCAGCCGGACCGCATCCTGTCACATGTGCTGGTACAAGGTGACCTTCGTTTCCACACCACCCATGAGGTCAGGTCTTAGGCGCGTTCTTTTTGTTAACCGAGAGCATCCCCAGTAGGCCTAACCTCTCGGGTGATGAGCCCCAACCATCGCTCATCACAGGTGGTAGCCATTCCATGACAAATTTGCTACCTCCCAACATATTTTTTTTGTACCTCACCAATGACAGGACTTCTCAACTCAATGCCGAAACCCTGTCTCTCGGTGAGATACGTTTTTATTTTATACTTTATTTTTTATTTTTTTTTATCCTCGCGAGTGTAACAAGTAACTTTACTCGGAGAAGCCTTTCAATGTAACTCGTAAAACACTCGCAAAGACTTTTTTTATTTTTTATTTTTATTTATTTTACAGCATCTAGAGCGAGGTACATACCCCTGGACTTACGGAGTTTAGGCCTGCCATAGAGGTATCTGTCACACACATACACACACACAACTGCTCCCGGTCTTACGGAGTTTAGGCCTGCCGTAAGAGCAGTTGAAAGCCCCAGGACTTACAGAGTTTAGGCCTGCCTTAGGAGCTTACCACTCACTCACCCCACCCCGCTCTAGAGCTTTTTTCAAAGCACAAGCATAAGTGAAGCCACTATTATGTTGAGGCAGAATACAGAGAGTATCGGAAACGATTGCTTCCTGACTTTCAACTACATTTCTATCAACTACGTTATTATGAAAGCTGGACAGAAAGTTGACCTTTTCAAGTCCTTTAGTATATACAGTAGCAAAGGGTTTACAAAGAGCGCGTATCAGCTCCTCATCGTACTCTATACCACCCTCCTCCCACTTGATGTTGTGAAAGTGGCGCTCCAGCCACCGAACGGTTTCTGGCCATTTTAGAATTTAACTCCGCTTTATCGTATGGAGGCTTGAATACGATGTGTGCACGAAAGAGATGACTGGATTAATTTACAAACTCTTTTACAATAAATCGATTGTCATTATCTTTAAAAGCGTGAAACTCAACTATCGCCTCCATTTGGCCACCGTTTGAAAAGTTCAATTTCGAGAGACAGCCTGTGAGCTATGCGGACTAGGGAGGAGGTCACTGTCACTGTTTTCAATTGCGGTTTTAACAGGCTCCTCAATCAAGAACAGGTCTCTCAATACGATGTACATCAGTGGGATGTTGGCAGTGAACTGATCCCACTCGTGCTTGTTAAGAGTTAAAGTATGCTCCCCGTCAAAGAGAAACACGTGCATACGGCCGAAAACATTTGTGACCTTGATATCCTCCTCCTCCGTGTCTGATTTAATATAAAATTTGGTTTTATTCTCCAGAGCCAGGGTTACGGAATTGAAGTGTTGTGAAAACTCGTTAAACACATCGAATGACCAATAAACGCAACCCTTCTTACCCTTAAACAGTATTCCGAGAGAGTCACCCCGGTTTTTAACAAAACCCACAATCACACACTTTGAAAGATCACAATCAATAAAATAAACAAACTTAAGAAAAATTCCCGTTAACGAGTTTATAGGCTCTTTGCGTCTTGGGATCCTCGTAGGCTCCAGGTCCATAGCCGTTGATGGGTCCTCCATGGTCTCGGTCTCGGTCTTGTATGACCGTACCTTCCACAGTACCCCTTATATACTTTAATCCTCCGAATTTAGACCAATCAGAGACGAGCTTATTTTGACCAATGAGATTTTTTAGCAGGTGGTTCTTCCCCCTCCACCTCCTCCCGTTCGTATGTGAGAGGATCTATCAAAAAAGAGACAGTAATTTTGTCACAGCCCCTCACATCCCAGGCGTCGCCATGGGATGTTAAATTATCACAGTCGATGTTTTTACACCCTTTAAATATCCCGTCCTTGTACAAGCAAGCGTGTACATACGCTTTGATACCCTTTTTATACCCATTCAGCTTCACATCATCCTCTCTGCAAAATCTAACCCTAATTCTGTCAAAAACCCGTCACATCATAAAACGCGCTATTAGGTGTGAAATTAGCACAGTCGAGGTATTTACATGTTTTCATCTTTCCGTCCTTCCACAAGGAAGTGTACACTCCAGCTTTTATACCCTCTCTATACCTATTTAGAGCCTGTTTAATAGGATTATTCTCCCCCTCCCCACCGTAGGCCTCGGGGTCATCGTCTACCTCAAAACGAATCTCAATTTTGTTAAAATCCTTAACATCGTAAAAGCTGGCATTGGATGTAAACTGAATGCAGTTGAAGTATCCCAATGATCTCATCTCTACTCCTTCCTTATGACCGCGAATGTATAGCCCCATCGTTGCGAGAGTGTTCAACACTGGGTAGGTAATGTACATCGGCGTAGGAGTCGCTCAATTTATACCTAACGATCCCCACCACCAACACCACCACCACCACCACCACTATTACATCATACGTTTTACGTTACCGGTAAGCAGGGTGTACGCCATGTGGGAGTCATGCAAGAGGAGACAGTATGCCGTCGTGTTTGCCGGAAAATTATTTTTCACCTCAAATTCCAATCTCACGTCTACTGGTCCCGACTTGATCGAATCGTTCTGTTTAGAACAATCAATCACATAGAGTGGTGCGTGGGACTTGAATTTTTCAAAATCAACGGTAGGCGCTCCCGGTTTCTGATAGTACGAGCTTTGGAATCTTGTAAACATCTCGTAAAAAAATGCACAAGTCACCGTGGACATTGTCGTAAGGATAATATTGCGAATTCAAATACAGTCTTACATTTGTCAGGTCGCAACGGTCAAAAGAAGACGCATCCTTTTTCAGATCATTTTTTCTTCCTGTCTGAAATGCCAAAACAACGTAGCGGGGTTTCTCAATTTGACAACTCGTTTTTATCGTCCAACTCTGACGAGTCGTTTGTGGTAAAGAGGGGTATTCGTGGATTTCCCAGGACCGAAACGGCAGGTGAATCAGAGTATCTTTCTCAATAACACGCAATAATTTCAATTTGTAACTGTCGGATACAGTAATGTGTGGAACACGCCAGTAGAGCGAGGTTATTTCAAAGTCGAGGTTAACCGCATCCGTGCTTTTGACCGCATTAATGTCGGTAGCCGACCTCAAGATAATCAGTTCCTGTCTGACATTGACCACGATCTTTTTATAATCCTCGGCAAAACCCAGCAACAGTTTTAGAGGCACTGAATATGTAAATTCACTGGCCTGACCGGTTTCACCCGGACCTAGCCAACATGCATTCAAGAGACCAGCCCTCCTCCTCTTTCCTGATGGAAATCAGTCCTTTGATTGTACTTGTAATACCTACATTTTTCACCCTGTCAACCTCTATACCACCGATCTCGTACCTTATATCGTCGAATAAAAATGCAATAGCGTTGTTTATTAATGTAACACTGGCCGCGGCCCCATCTGCCTTCTTGGCACGCACTTTTCCGCTGATGTGTAAACTGCTTTCGAACGGTGCTGTAATTATATCCTGTTGACTGATTGGAATCCTGATTTCGTCGTTATTCTTTAGAGTTGACGAGGCGTACGGTTTTGTGAGAGTGAAACTCCCAACCGGTTATCGCCTCATCGTACTCGACGAGCCGATTCTATCGATAGCAGAGCCATACTTAAAACCCAGCGATCTAATAAACTTGATGTTCTTAGGTGTTAACACCGCGGTCTTTTGTGATCGAATGAGGGGAACGGTGTACGGCACTTCTCTAAATACTAGGCCCATTGCCGTTTCCTTATGTGTATACGTAACGATAACGGTTCGTTTCTAAAGTTTATCAATTCACCGGTCTGGTCTTTGAGAGAGACAGCTATATTGTTCACCCTACGGACGTTCACAGGTAAATAGATGACTGTGCTCGGTTTCTCGACTATTTTATACCCTGGAGCGACTTCAGGGTAAAACTCATGCAACACGTGTCCTTCTACACCGTTTTGAAAGGATCCTCGGGCGATATTACACTCAACACGTATCGTGTTTACCGTCATAATACTGACGGGGAGGTCGGACATGTGGACTCTATTAGGCTCGAGCATTTTCGCGGTGAAACCTAGTACAGGAGCTAGGGATCCCGATATTTCGAAATGTATCGCTTCACTGCACGATACTTCGGACCTTAGAGTGTTATTGTTTGCCTTAAGACTGAACGTCACGCCTCCGTCAATGTGCGACTTGATATATTCTTCGATGTTTTCAATTTCGTACGACCCTTCATCTATTACTATCTCTTTACCGTTTCCGTAGTGAAACTTGTCATTTACACCCTTTTCAATGTTCGGAATTGTATAGTACGTGGACAGGTCAATTAGGCCGATTTCGTACTCCCCATCGCTCAAATCCATTGGTGGAAAGACCTCACAAGATACGTGCGGGGCCACACCGCTAAGTGAAAACATTATTTGCTAGAAACTTCAAACACAAGTGTCCGCAGACTACTGAGTCATCAGACTGTTTACGCTCATAGTTTATACTGTACACTGACACCGGACCCAAAGTAAGATACGAGTTCTACCGGCGGTCTCAGATTACCAAAACTGTCAAAGTAGTACACTCTATTTCCTAATTTCTTATAACAGACCCAGTGCGTTCCTTCACCTCGTGAACTGTCCAGATTTACTATGGCCGACTCGTACAGCCGCGGGGTCTTGGGCAGTGTGTCCCTCATGTATACACCTCGAAAGTTCGGAATATCGAGTAACCTCGCGTAACGGATCAATTCGTGGTTTGTTAGAGGTTTTATCGGTATCGAGATTGTTGTTTTTTTTTTTAGAACACCTCTTCCTTTTCCTCACCCCACCACCACCTCCCCTCTTTGGGTAAGGTTTCAGGTAGAGACCTCGCCCTTTTGACTTACCCCTCCCTCGCTTTGTCTTTGTTTTTTTCTTTCTCCCACCCCCAAACGCTGTTTTAGCTTTCATGGCCGCAGTCACTGCTAAGGCCGCAGCCTTTTCTCCTACACTAGCGTCTCCTGATTTCACCCTTTGCCAAGCTCTTCTGGCCAATTCTTTGTCGGCCTCTCGCCGGTGTTCCAAATCCGTATATTTCGAGTACGCTATATCGTGGATTCTACAGAATTCGTCCAACTTATTAATACCCTTATCGCCACGTGCAAGTCTCTCAGACAATCTTGTGCCGGGCCCGCAGAAACTGTAGTTGGGAAGGTGTAATTCAACTGGTAAAGCGTCAACAGCACGATTTATTATGGTGCCTACAGCGGGCAGTGCGTTTCTCAGCGCGCTGGTCACTATACCTCTGCCCCGCTTGACAGCTCGTTTCACTCTGTTTGATTTACGCTTGTGATTCGCCATTTATATACCGTATCACTTTATACAACTGTTTGAGTAGCGATTCACGCACACAAGTAATCTGCAGTACGTCGAAGATGTCCGCCTCGGATTTCGTGACAGTACCGGTAAACTCGTCAAACTCCAGCACGTAACTGTCTGTTATAAAGTAAATACGACCGTTTATATACCTGAATCCACCCTTTATAGATCCTGGAACACCTGGGAGTACGCTTGAGGTCATCCCTAACATGGTGCCTGTGAGGGTGCATTCGTTCAACTCTACGACAAACTTGTCATCGACAAAGAAGTAGGTCTTACCCATATTACTGTTTAACGCTGCATTGACTTTCTTAATTCTGTTATGTACGATTCTGCTAATGGGTCTTTGATTGGACAGTCTAAGTGACGGGTAATCTATAACGTATAAAGTCCTGTCCACAATCATGACTACGTCTCCGTCCGGTCTCTGGTACACGGCTGAGACATTATTAAAGTTCGACGGTAAGAACGTCAACCACTCTGTAATTATCAGAGGATTGGTAAACTCTTCACGGGTTCTAAAGTAAACTGACGGTAAAAATGTCAACAACCTACTTATATCTCGATCTCACCACCCTGCTCACCGGGTCCCTAAAGTATGGGTTGACAATGTTGAACCTGATCCACTCGTCTTTATCGGTTAAGTGTATAGCGTCCAGCGTCGGAGCCAGTAGTTTGTACATACCGTAATAGACTTCGCTCAGTACTCTCACTAGGTAATTCACGGTCACCGCGTCACTCATGTCGGTAGGATCTCTCAGATTAGTGATTTTACCGGTTTGCGCGTTCCAATCTTGCACCGCTCTGGTCATGGCGTGTTTTTGAAAGTATTTGAGATTAACAGCTTCACCCTCGTATAGAGGCTCTTCAATCTCGCTCAGACGCTTATGTCCAAAACTCCAATGCCCGTCTTTGCCCATTTGGGGTATACGACTATCTACATACCGTTTAGTCGTAGCGTCCTTAGGCTCGACTGGCCATCCAACGCTGCAGAGTCTGAAATTATTGAAAGTAACGGTAGAATCTCTAATACTCTTGATAGGTGTAAGAGTATGTAGTTGTGACAGAGTGACAGCGTCGTTTAATCCTTCACCATCGCTCAGGTTGATTATTCTTCTCTTTTTAGCGTCTATTATCTCAGTATCGAACGTTAATGTTCTTTTATTTAGCGTTCGCAAATTGACGGCATCCGCTTCGTTCGTAGGGTTAGCTACGTTAGGTATTCTGTTATTTCTGGCATCGAGTTTGAGTGTCTTGAGCATATACAGGGTCACATCTGTTTTAGTGCCATTTAATTTCTTGTCCAAGGTCTGCAGGTTTATAGCGTCTAGACTCTGCTGGGCGTCGGCCACGTTACATAACCGCTTGCCCTTGATATCGTAATCACCGTCTACCGTTATGCGAAACCCGACCCCAGGAGGGCCTCTTTTAATACCGGTCTCGCCACCGGTGCGACCAAACTTGTCCACGCTCATTTTGAAACTGTAATCTAAGAGAACATCCTTTACTTTTTTATACCAATGCTCTATACCTGGAATTTCCTCTACCACGAATGAGTTTCAACTCCCTCAACTCTTCCACGATGTTTATAATTTCGTTTTTATGACCCGTATTACCCGCCTCAGCTGAACCTATTAAAACCTTTAATCTCTCACACAATTCATTCGGATCGTCGTAATACACGGGATCAGGGTTTGACATGTCCTTGAAACCTTTGCCCGAGTAAGCTTTGGGAAATAGTTTTGAAATGACAAGTTCGTATTTTGTCGATTTGTTACGGTTTATGGTACTTTTATAATTGTAACCTCTTTTGTGAGCGTGTGTCCTGTTCAATATATCCTTGTAAGTGACCAAATCAGTTTCATCGTAATGTAACGGTGCGCGTTTAAAGACCAATTCGTACAGACCTTTCGTAGGTTTGTAGTACACATCATCTATGACTATACTGCCGTTACTATCGAAATTTAACACTTTGTTTCCAATCATTAGTGTGCCGTTATCATAGCGTGGTCCGTATATGGAATCAATCTTTCTTTGACTGGGAATGTCCTTCATCAGTGACTTCATGTACTTGACTGTAAGTGCATTTTGGAATGTGTTTTCCACACATTGTGAAGCCTCTAGTTGTCCTTTAGCGGTGGAAAGGATATCGCTTGCTTCGGGTAAAGGTGGATCACTAGTCTCCAGCACTTCGTCGTCCTGTAAGTAAGCGGGTACTCTCGGAGATGATGTTACAGCGGGAGAGAAGAGTTCCTCTTTTATCTCCTGCTGCTCTTCCTCAGGTTCGATTTTTATATTTTCGGAATTCTTGGTTTTCTTTCGCAGTTCAGACAGGAGTGGTTTGTACTGGTTTTCCAGACGTATCTCGGTAGACAGAGTCCCTTGTTTAAACTCCTTATACTTTCGCCTGATGGCTGTTCTCAACTTTGATATCTCGGCTGTAAGCTGTTTTCTCGTTCCGCTCCATTTTTATCAATGATGTCACCATCTGTCCGTTTAACATTTATATACGCTTTCCTCATTTGCTCAAAAACATGTGATACATCAATACCTCTGCACTCATCGTATCTTGGAACGAAATGAACCTTCACTCTGTCGTCAAATCTTACCTTCTTCTTGTTTGGCTCCATATTGCACACTGACCGTGTCCGTGTTGAGTTGACACTTTTAAACTACGGTAGTTCGACTTGTCTGAAAAACATTGCGCGTTTCTTGTGTTTTCTAAGGTAGTGTATAATGTCACCAAGTGACGCTACCGTACCCAGTTTCCTGAAGTAGACTGATCTCGGTATTTGCACTTGCGCTCGTGATCTAAATACAAACGTTCTCTTCCATCCGTCTCTCCACTGCGGGATCTCAGCCACCGTGTACTTGTCATTCTCTACTGTCTTATCCATGTACTCTTTTAACCGAGCGATAGGGTTCCTCACCCTACCGTGTATATGGATCAGGTATGAGTTGAGTAGCCAGAACTCACAAGGATTGGCTCCTGTAAATCTCCTCCACGCCTCAAACTGATCACGGTTTGTAATACTATACACTCCGTCCGTCAGACTTATTCCGAACATTTCACAGTACATAGGGACAGTTGGTAAGGCCACCTTTAGAAATTCTGAAGTAAAGAGGCTCTGGCACAGATTATTTACAGCCGCAAACTCTTTGTTTCTCTCGCCTCTCGGTAGTCCACGTGGGACCGGCCCGTACGCCACGTTATAGCTGATGTCGCTGTAGCATTTCGAGGTCAATACTTGTCTGTAGATTGTAACGGGTTTCCTAATAGGTATAGTTCGCTCCGTGAGAATGATGCAACGTGAGGTGTGTGGGACTTTACAAGCGTACTCCAACATCTTTATACAGACTTGGGCAAAGTATATACCGCCGTGTGCGTTTCTCAACGGTACAAGCTTACCGAATTGGTCTGGAAACGGTCTGAATCGGGACAAGAGGTTCTGCGATTCCCGCACAGTACACTTTAACATGTCTTCGTGGTATACATCGAGTTCAAACGGTACACCTTTCTCCTGGCTCTTTTTCAAAAATTCTATCCAGATATCGCGGTTATAAAACCGTTCGCTGGACGAAATCATTAACAGAATTACAGGAGGAATGGTTGCACTGTACTGTCCTTGACGTTTGTGTCTCCAACACCTTCTATTGAAAAGGAAACCGTGTGGTGGTCGTCTGCTACAGTAATTACCGCAAAATTTTTTCTTGTCCGGGTAGTACCACGTACACAGATTTGAGTTGACTTTGTGGAGTCTCTGGTCCGAGAACCCTCTGATGTCGTTATAAGTGTAGATCCTCACCATTATAGATCTTGAACAAAACTGTCTATACCTACTCGGTACCTCCCTTTATCAATGTCATCGTCCTTGCTAATGACGATAAAACCATGTTTGTCCTTCCACGCCATACTGCACAACTGTTTGAATTTTTCAAATCTCATATCGGTATTGACGTGATCACTGTAAGCGTGGTGTAGATTCATATCATCCTGTTTGAAGAGTATTATGAAATTTGCATTGTCTCTGACCAGCTGTTTCGGTACGTGACTGTAGGTTTGACCGAGATAGAATGTATCTACGTTCTTGTGCCTCCCCATAGCAAAGTAACTGCGGATATTGCCGTGCTTTTCGCAAGCTATATCGTCAAAAATCATCAAAGAGTTTTCCTTAGCCTCGTCCGGTTTAATGACCAGGGAGCTATCGTCGTACGCGAAATACCCTACTTCCTTCGGTATCATTTTAGCCAGTAATTGATACTTTGGTTGGTACAATGACTTTGAAAATACGTACACATTCTCGAATCGTAACCCGTTGGATCGGTGATCAGATTGAATAACACGTTTGTTTTACCACAGTTTGAAGGACCTACAATTAAACCTCTTATCGAGTCTGGTAAAAGCGGACCGTTTTTGTTTTTGCGACTTAAACCGCTACCTATATACTCGTCCATGTTGTGGACGTTAAACGTCGTGGCTTGCTTTACGAGCTTCATTTTGGTAATGACGGTTCCACGGTATTGCATCATGTTTTATAATTTACTTTCTTTTTTTAGGTTTAATAATATCTTTGGAGTTTACCCAGCTATTGTGAGTATCGTCAAAACCACGCCACCGCACCAAGACTTGGAGCCTTTCCGCCGGAGTACTTTATCAACGAGATAGGCATTTCCTGTTGCGGTTCTTATCAGTTCCTGTTCATAGAAACCGCCTTGCAAAATGTCACCTCTTATGTCTTGTAATATATACGTTACAGGTTTTGTAGGTTTTATCGCAAATATTGTAAATATTTCATTTGACCAGTTGGGTAGATATCCTTTTTTAAATACACCTTTGTATTTGCTAATTCTAACCTGATCGCTTACACGGAATTTGGGATTTTTTGTTTTAACCACTTTATTATGTTTATTTATGCGGGCGAGAATCTGTTTTACGTGTTTTCGTCTAACATCTTTTGGTTTCATACCGATTGTCCTGTGCACACTACTGTTGTACTCCTTGACTATGTCTGGTAAAATACTTAACCACTCGTAGCTACCGTGTGCCGTAAATCTCTCGTACATTTTTTCTTTCAGGGTTCTGTTTAGACGTTCCACAATAGAACTTTTCAAATGTGATTGGGTAGAGTAATGGTTAATGCTGTGTTTGTTTAAAAGTTTTTTAACGTGACTGTTGTACCATTCTTTACCGTGGTCCGTTTGAAAGTTTTTCATCTTGTGTTTAGACAGTATAGATTCTAGTGCATGCGCGACTTCAGCGCCGGTCTTGTTCTTTATAGGAACGGCAAACGCAAATTTTGAGAAACAGTTTAGCATCGTCAGTATATACTTGTAACCTCTGTTTACTCTCGAGTAAGGTATCATCTCTACAAGGTCGGCTTGATACAGGTCATTAATTCCTTTCAGCGTAACCCTGCGTCTGGGGTAATTACGCCTAGCCGGTTTGTGCAGTTCTTTCGCTATCGCGTCCATTTTGTAAATGAAGAAAAGATAATCTGTATACCGGTATTTATATTCGTCTAAGTGGTGTGGTTTGGAACACCCACATCGAACACTCGCATGCTCGATGCCCAGGTTAAACAGTATTTGATTTTGAGGGCCAATCCAGAAGTAACTGGTTGTCGCCCTGTGATCAAATACTGTCCCATCCCTTGTTGCTTAGACGGTTTAGCGGAGGCAGTTGCATTTACCTCTCCACGCATTTTTTAGCAGAGACCTTCTGCAAGTCCTACAGCGTAATGTCCTGTCTAGATGTTCAATATCATCGCTAGATAGCAAAAAGTAATATACATGTTCCGTATGGATCAAAACTTCCGGCTCTAGCGCAAGGTTTCTTTCCGTACCGAGAAGGTAACTGTTGGGGGTCATACGGTATCTTATCAAATGGATAATGGAGGCGTTGGGGCGTAGACTTTGAAAATACATCCGGAAGTAAGGTTCTAAAGCCAGACCTGTGATGGCACACGTTAGGTCGCAGTAAGAGTGTGAACCTCCAAGTGGTGTGTACAGTACACACTCAGCACTGAGGCAGTCATATTTACCGTGCTCCTCCATGAGAGCGTCCCTGACCGTTCGTGGTACCTCTAAATTCATAAGGGCACGGAAGTCATTACGGAACTGCTTGACCACGGTTTTTTTAGCGAGGTCAAACAGGGAGTGTGGCTGGAATGCTCTAGACTCGGCCATGGTTTGAGTTAGAATGAAACACTCGCACCTCCCCGGCGACATTGACTTGAGGTCATGTGACCTCTCCCTTCCATAAAGCTCTCGCGTTCTGTAACGCAGTCAGTCAGTTACAATGTTGGCAACGGTGCTGGTGGTATTGTGGCAGTACCTCGCCAAGGAGCTACCGCCTCCACCGCCACCGCCTCCACCGCCACCGCCTCCACCGCCACCGCCTCCACCGCCACCGCCTCCTCCGCCACCGCCTCCATCGCCGACCGCTAAAGGTACGTAATACTTGTTTCAAAAGTTTACTAATGATTTTCAATCAGATAGATACTCAGAGTATCGGATTTTTTTTCAGCATCAGGGTCTCGTGTCCCTTTCGAGGGACCTATAGAAGACTACGACGTCGGGTGGTACTCCGACGAAGAGGAGGACAATGCAATGTTCTTGAAATACTTGGAGGCTGTAGGTAAGTCCTTAAGATAGTCTCTCTCTAGGTCAGGCCGTGCCAGTGGGGTACCTCCAGGGGTTCTGTCGTACGCATAACATTCAGGTCCCAGGGCTTACAGAGTTTAGGCCTGCCTTAGAGACCTTCATTCGTGACCCCAGGGCTTACGGGTTTTACGCCGGCCTTAGAGGTCTCATTCACACACAACATTCAGGTTTACGGGCTGTTAGGCCGCGCCAGTGACCTTCATTCGTGACCCCAGGGCTTACAGGTTTTACGCCGGCCTTAGAGGTCTCATTCACTCGCGCTTCCAGAACCTCTGAAGCTGTCCGGGGCATAGCCTTGTCATGTGCAAGTCTTTAAAAAATCAATATATGGAACAGGACTCACGCTTGCGATTGGTGACGGTGATAGTGGGGAGTATGAGGCTCGTGCGTCTTTATAAGTCAGTCAGTTAGTTAGTTAGTTAGTGTCAGCATGTCAGATGAACAAAGAGTTATTACCTTGACTTTGAAAAAGTTCACTGATATGTGGAAGGCGGGTCTGTGAACTTACGGAGGATCGGAGGAGTGTACTTAGAATAGCAGAGGAGATGCGAGCGAATCGACTAATGGGATCAGAGTGTAGTTACTTGTAAGTTTTTAGCCTTTTACTGTAACCGAATGGTAGAGTTTCATACTTACCTTCGTGTTTGCGTTTTGGTCCAGTCACTTTAAACATTTTAGTCTCTTCTACGGTAATTATGTTTCTGTCTTTAGTACGCCTAATGCGGTTCTCAGTGATCTCTAATGATTGCTTACTTTCAGAAAGTACCATTTCTTTTAATTTTGAAAAATTTAGTTTTTCACTAGTTTTTAAATTTAGAGTAAGGCCTTTTATTTTACAAACTTCAACTAGTGCGTTTTTATTAGTGGACCAAACAAGATAGGCATAAGTCTTGGGGCCTCCGGAAACAAATTCTACTATGTATGAGTCTGGACCATAGTCGGCCAACTCGTCGGTCATTTCGCCCAAGTAGTCCCCTGTGGGGACACTGTACGAACCTTCCTTACGTATGTACAATACACTATCGGTATCATAGTAAAGTACTTGTTTGCCTATTCGATCTAAGTAACTGTACAGCTTAAGTCTAGCGTGTGCGGTGGTGAAGGCCGCGAGCACAACATTTACGGTTCGCAGGGATTCACCGACTTCGTCTATGTTCTGCCAGTTAACAAGGAGGACCTCTTCGTTAATTTCTTGAATGACGTTTACTTGTGTCCCGGGACTTGTTAGTAATTTAAAAAACTCGTCGGGTTCTCTAATGATGGAAGTTTTAGTTTGGTTCTCCCTCTGTCCGAATTTTCCCCAAAACGAATTTAGCATCAATTTTGCGAGAGAGCGAAGACCCCCGTATTTTTCAATTTTGGAAGGGTCGAGTCTGACACCTTCGTGTTTATAATAATTTTGAATATACACGGCTTTATCCTCTTCTGTGAGGCACCAGGAGGGGTAGCCCGAAGCCTCCTGTTTTAATTTTTAGAAACTTATTTACAAAATCGGTAAAAAGGCCACCGTCTTCGTAAGTAATGATTTTATAATCCCAAAGCTCGTACATTTCTAAGATGGTATACCCCTTCTCTACAGCCTTTCTCATTTCCTGCATCGTCCATGTCCCTGTCAATGCTCTTTCTTCGGTGTTATGATTACAGTCTGTGTTTAGCATTTCTAGACCACATGTACGGCATAAGACAAACATTAATTTATTGTTCATACGTGTAGGGAGGACGGGGTGGTACAAATTTAGCGGAGGCGATACTTTACATTTTAGGAGTCCTTCGGCCTCCATGCCTCTTTCTCTACACTCCTTGTCACCTACAAAGATTTTTGGATGGGAATAAAACATAAGGCAAAAACTTATTGACAAACGGGTACAAGGAGCAAACGTCTACATACTGAATTGTTTCCCCGTCCTCGCACTTGTGGAAGGTTTTAGCATTACCTGTCCTTCCCCCGAAGAAGGCATCTCTGGGATTGAGCGGGAGTGTGTTTAGGATGGGGAGAGAATTTAGATAATCCAATTTTTGTTCTTTCTTTATTTTATTGAATTCACACTCCCACATTTCAATAACTTCGTATCCGGAATTTTGGAGTTTATCTATTTTGGATTTGGTTCTCTCGAACCTTAAGTGCAGGGAGTCTGAGGGATCATCGGGCAAGGATGCTTCCCTATCGTATCTGAAACATTTTGGGCACCCATGGAAATAACAGCCCTGAAATTCGTATACGCGCTCCCCGTCAAAACCGTCTACTTTCATACCGTCAATTTTTACTTCTCTTTCCCGTCCTGCGTGTTGGATCCTAATACCGCGTTGGTCCTTCCTCCCAAGTAAGCCATTGTAAAGCAATAGGCGATTGGTTATCAACCATACGGTATCCGTTCTTTGGGACTAGACCAATAGTGTTGGCTTTGAGAAAATTCCGTCTAAAAACCAAATTACAGCCGCTGGCTATGGTGACGGCTTCCATGAACGGGTCTACGTTACATTCTTTCAAAAACATGTTTCTAAACTTAATACACGCTTGCGCCAGTATCTCCACATCGGAGATACAGTACTCGACCAACTCTTTTTGAAAGTCAAAAACTACATTTTGTTTAAGTTGATCGTTGTGCCAATTTTCAAAATCTTTGTAAGACTTCTCAAACATTGATTCAGGGGCAATAGTACTCCTTGGGTGGTATGGGGCCTACATAATTTTGGTTTGCCAAAGTGTTGAAAAGATGAGGGAAGTAACCCTTCTTCTTCTCCGGGGGGAGATCAAAGGCTTTGGGTAGTGCAGAGAGGGCCATGGGGAAATAATTTAGCGAATCGATAAATCTGACGTTATCCAATTCCATAAGAATGACTTTAGTGCCACGCATAATTAGCTCTGGAGTGAATTTTGATTGTTCGAGAACGTACTTTAACAGAAATTGAAAGTCGAAACCCTGACCGTTAATGAGCCATTACACATACGTTTTTGAATTTTTTTCTCTCCTCCATTACGTAATCCATGAATCTTACTACAGGGTCTTGTCTAAACACACGAGTGCGGGAGGTACAATTTTGGCAATTTTCCCCACCAATGCATTTCCAACAAAATTGTTGAGAAACACAAAGGTTAACTTTATGAACTCTAGATTCTTCCGTTAAAATTTCATCTTGACGGGTCTCTAAATCAAAGAAAATGAAAAGAAAGTCTTTGGTTTTGGGTTTTCCTGTATCGACCCGCATGTAGCACTGGTGGTTTGGGGCCATGAACTCGTTACAGATTTTACAAAACACTTCCCCGCACACGTGTTTTGACTTACGATTGTTCAAAAACACAAGTCTTTGGCACTGTAAGCATTTTTTTTACCGACTTACAACGTTCACTCTTGTGGGCCGCGAAACAAATCTGATTTTTTCATGGTCATGTTACAGTCAGGGCACAAAATTCCCCCATGCTCCTCTTTACAAGGCGGAGAAACGGATTGACATGCAGGACAGATATTTGAACACCTATGTACACACCTTTGTGGTCGTAAGGGACATGGCATGCTTCACAATAGAAATGGCAACGCAAAAGCTGCAGTTAGGCTAGTTATTACATTATAATGGTTTTCGTGATACAACAAGTTAATTTTGTACAAAGCACTTTCATTATTACCATTAAAATACACTTCTCGGCCTTTACTGTTGTAGTTATAAACTGTAATATTATATTTTTTGAGGTGGTCTTGGAATTTATTAAGTTCGGGGACCCCCGCTCCCTCTTTCGGTATTTGGACCCCGGCTTTCGCCATCAATTTTTTTCGCCTTTGTTGTTTGTCTCTGACATCTGTCTTTTTTTATCGATTCATACTCGGGATCTTTTTTAGCATTGGCCTTTGCTACCACTATAGCTCGGGGCAGACACAGACTATCGCTATTCTTAATGACTACGATACCTCTACGTGCTTTACATTCTTCTTTAAAGTTATTATAAAAACCTGGTCTTACTCTAGCACTACCTACAGGAAGATTAATTCTAGTACACTCTACTCTAAACGTATCAGCTGACTTTACGGAATCGGCATTACTTTGAATTATGCCACCAAAAATTTCGAATAAAACATCACTTTTGACTTGATGAGCCGGCCGAAACGCTACATAACCTGGCTCTTTGGTTTTCAAATTTAAACTGTGAAGTGTAAATCCCAGGTAGTCTGAATCTGAACAGTTTGATTTCATTTCATCGACTAATTTGGAAAATCCGGTTTTTATCCAGTCTATTTCACTTACGTTATCTGGTACTGTATTAAATTTGAAGGTGGTCTTGGTACCGTAAACTCTGTATCTTTTTACATACGTCTCGTATTTTCCTAGTACTTTTACAGGATCCAGTTCCATACGAGACTCTGGACCCACTTCAATAGGTTGAGATTCCATTGCAACAGTAATATATTAAAAAATAATATCTGGGTAACTAGGTAGGTAAGCACTGTCTTATTTATTTTATATTAGTAATTAGCGAGGTTTACTTGTCTTGATAATTTTACACAATGTTGTGCAATATCAAGGAACAGAGCGACATAGGTCTTACCTCTTTGACGTCCACCTCCAGACTGGCGAGACAGGGAAATCTCTGCCGCCTGTGTAGAACACCGACCAATCAGAGTGCTTGGCGGCTATTTTAGACCAATCAGAGACTCGCTTATTTTGACCAATAGGAAGTTTGCGGTTGCAGTCGTTACATGTCTGGTTTTTTTTTACAGGTAACCGCAAAGGACCCGGAGGCTGACCACGGTGACCACTGATTATGTAGCAATAAATAGCTTATCTTTACTGAGTCGTTTTATTTGAAATCCCCGCCATCTAAGAAAGTGAGGTTATGTTTACGTGGGCGCGGCCATATTGGTTTTTTTTTTGATCACGTGATACATGGGCGCAGCCATGTTGGAATTCCCTCCGTCCCTCGTTTCTCCCTCACCGGACCCAACAAATCACCGATTTTACCGAAAAACAACGATTTTGACACCCAAAATCACCGATTTTACCGAAAAACAACAATTTTGACACCCAAAATCACTCCAAAACACTAGGATAAGAGTGTGAGGAGGGAATTTTCTCCCGCGCATGAGGGAATTTCTCCCGCACATGTGGGAATTTCTCCCTCTGCGCATGCGCGGCCGCCATCTTGGATCACGTGACCCCCTCTCGACCAATCAGAGCCCTGTCCGCAAGGGGCGCAAGGTCTACTGCGTAAGAATTATAAAATTTTTTTAAACTTAACTTCAAATGATTTTACTGTTACAATTAGGAACATTAACGTGTTTCAAGTTTAACATTGTTTTATGGGGCTAAATTAAAATTACCACCGGTATAGCCACATCTAAAAAAACTCCTCCCCAAACAAATTATTTTGAAACAATTTTTAATGGTCTAACTAAAGAACATATAAATATTTGGTATTTAAAAATGAACTATGTTGCCTAATGTTTTATTCTTTACAACACTTTTAACCATAACCAACAATAATGGGCGAATGTTTGATTATAATATTTTTTATTGCCACCTGACACAGAATATTGTAACTCGCCCTTGCATTTTTTGAAATATTTGCGCTTATGAAATGTTTTATATATGATAAAGCTTACTGGCAAAAACATACGATAAGTGACGCATATGATAGTTTTGTATAATTATTTTATTACAATGACAGTAAAGAAAATCATTAATTTTAAGAAGTAGATATTAATTTAATTGAATAGCCACTGATAACATTTAAAAATAACACAATTTTAACAATTCAACCTACAGTGACTAGAAAAACGTGTATTACTGTGACAATTGTGTATCATATAAAGTTTTTAACATTAAACTGCATTCAAGGCCCTATAATCCAAATGTAATTAGTTGACCAGACTTTTCATTCGAACTTATAAATTTAAGTCCTAAGTCTCCTATAGTTTAAATAATAAATATTACCATTCTACATACTGAGTTACATTAGATAATCATTTAAATAATACAGAATAACTATGAAGTTATGAACAACACAGTAACAACGATAAAAAATACCTAATTTCTATTAATTTTATTTAAATTTGAACATAATTAAACATATGTGAGATTTTGCACATTAATTTTCTCATATATTGTGGAACAAACTGCAGAGCAGACGATATTCCGTGATATAAAGGGAAAAGCGGTACCAACAGCATTTTTTATTAATCGCCTCTCTTGGGGATATCTTTTACTGCATTGGCTGAAATGTAAAAGGTGAATAATTTAATAATATCCACCCTTGGAAACAACGGTGATTGAATTTAACATCTCTGAATGACCTACCTTTCGAGTGTAGCAGATTTATCAACTTTGAGCTTGACATCTCGCTGCAATAATTCATTATATACCCAGGCTTGCTATTCTGCAATAAAAAGGAAGATTTAGATATTTACTAGAAAGAAAATGCTTTTTCGAGACAAAAACTATACAGATAGGCACTATAAGTATCTTATTATTTCTAAATGTAAGAACGCGTGATGGGATACTTGTTGCATCGTAATGAACCTTTTTAAAATCAAATATTACTGCTAAAACTCCAGAATGTTTAATAAGTATATCTGTTATGTTGACTTGTAATTATATATCACTTGAAATCGTTACATAAAACCTCTATATGTGAAAAACCGCGTGCGATGTTTCTTGATTATGATTGCCTAATTTAAACTTTGGATTCATTCGATGCTTATTACAAATACATTTTGTTTTAATTTACTGTAATTTGACTTTCATGCAGTACAATTTTCATATTATAAAGTTATTTACAATTCTAAACGTTATGATCATTTGTTATCCATGGAAAATTTGCCTCTCTGTCGGTAAATGGTAAATTTTATTTTCAGCATTTTACACTTGGGTTAATTTATTTTAAGGCTAAATACCGATTTCAATATTTGATCATGAGCTTAAATCCGATTTTTATAACATAATACATGTTATATCTTTATGGTGTGAACTTACAATAAATATATGTGAGATGTAATTAACTTTACAATATTACAAAATATTAGTTATTAAATCAGAGTAGCAAAATCCAGGGTAGTTCTTTCTGAGGATTCAAAAATAGGTGACTAGATTGTATACTTAGTCAGTTCTATTTACTTATAAGTTATGAATAACAAATATTTTAAAAGCTCTATTTTTAGTTTAAGTTTGAGTTCTATTAATTAATACAAAACTGTTTAATTGTGAACTTCTGGTCTTATGTGGATATTTATAAAAAAATATTACACTCGTCATGTAAACAAGGAGTCCAATCAGGTGAGTTCGCCATCGCTATTGAAGCAATGAAGGTTATAATCGTAGTGCTACTAGTTGTTATTGGTTGCATCGATCGCTTTTAATCACTCTTGAAACAGCTGTGGGTATTTTATATAAATACGCTGAGCCAGGCTTTTAATAATTGTTTATAATTCATCTATATATATATATTTTTTTTTTCTCAAGAAATTTTTACTTTCTATGACGGGGAAACAATCATACGTTTTAATTCCTTCTCCTTCCCGAGATCAAGAAGTTGTCAATCGCATACACTCAAAATGCCTCAATCTGGTTGGGATTGTATTTCATGGTTGAAGGAAATATCTAACCTCCTATCAGTAAATGACTCACCTAAATAGATTGAAGGAAAAGTTCCGTCTGATATCATGATGTACGAGTCTATGGATTCGATAAGTCAGGTCTAGCATGTGCATTGCCCTTTGGAATTGTTTAATAAATTTTTTAAAGGAGAAGCCGATCCCCTTTTAAGCCTTATTCTGCCCGTCATCATGGGCCACTGGCCTGTGCGAGGATCTTATCAAACAGAATAAGGGGAGAGTCGATACAGTACAAGGTCGATGGTACTGATAAAAAGTGCAATGGTCACAGACATGATTCGATCCTGCGCTATCTCTAGCGCAGACTCAAATTCCAACGTCTTAGACCCACATAGAGATGGGTTACGCCACCTTTATCAATAAATCACAGACACAAAATAAGAAGATCGCTGGCGTGGACCTTAGGGCTGATTGTTTCTCCAAAGGTAAGTTTTAAATAGCTTGCTCCAAAGTCGCTTCACCTGATAGCCTGGTCTTCCTCTAGCCGGAGATAAAACAAAATTTAATATTGTTTTTAGTGAGGTACAGAGCATATAATAAAAGCCATTAGTGATGGCTTAATGAATGACAAATATAGAAACACCAATTTATGTGGTTTCTTTATTTGCTTTCTATATATTAATCCTGACACGGCTCAAAACTGTTCAATAGGTTAACCAAATTTGTATATTCAAAATATGTTAGTCTCTAAAATATTAAACAATTCATGTTTATTACTAGTCTTTCAACTACCTGTATTATATTAACAACCAAGAAATCACGCCAACCCACAAAAAAAAACAGTATTTATAATCACTTGTGTTATATAGGTTATTCAGGGTGCCGTTTGTACATACTTCCCCTAAGCAATCGAGGAAACAACTGGAAACTCATTGATTACTCTTTGAACTCAACTATATTGGATACCGAAGCTTGATATTGATATGAAAACATTTGCTTACAATGATGAATTTAATATTGCTCGATAATACGAGTGTACATATTTGAACCCTCGACACTACAAATCTGCTGTTGTGGGAAGAGTTATGTTACAAAAACGGTGACTTATTCTATTGAATATCACAGATATTAGCAATGTTTGGAAATAGGAATCTCAAACGAAAAGGTTAATAACAGTCCTACAGTGGCAAACTATACATTATACTAACAAAAAATATAATATCTATTTGAGGTGCTTAGAGGTCTCCTTAGTGCCTTAGGACATGAAGAATTACGTTGTCCAGAACTAGCATTCTGAGCTGCACAATGACTAGAGGTTCGTGTCCAGATGTGTTTGGCTAAAACCTTGTATTCGGAGATAATAAACCCTGCCTTATATTGAATAGACTGAATAGTCTGGTTATAGTATTTAAACACTGACAAGCCAATAGTACAAATTAACCTTTGCCTCAGTACAATAATATAAGCTGGGTTTAACCGCCATTAACCTTTTAACATGTGACCAGTAAACTGTGATGATTAAAGAGTGTACTCTCCACTTGGCCTATCTACGCTTGGTAACACTTCGCAGCAAGCCGCTTTATCTACCTTTTACTCTAGAATATTCTTGATATTATTTTTAAATAATTATCCGCTTCTATTCGGCTGCCAACCATTTTGAGAATCTACTTCAATTTTTCTACACAGGTGTGTTCTTTTTTATGATCTGCTCCGGTTTCCAAAAAAAAACGCTCCGAAAGACTCATTCACATCTCTTAAGCTATTAAATTACAAGTAATCGGACAAAAATGGATGTTCATCACATTATGCTTATGACAGTCTGAGTGTTACGTAAGGGTTACATTCGTGTTATTGTAAGAAAGACACATTGATTGGTTATTAATTTGTATTTGATAGTACATAATTTGCCAAGTGAATTTTTCGTTACTTATAGTGTAGATAACCATTACGGTAGTTTTGTACAAAGTTGTATTGTTACCTTTAGAACATATAAGTTAAGACAATAAAGTATTGCGCTGTCTCATTAAAGAAACTCGATGTAAGGTTTTCCCAAGGGATACTTGTCAAGTTGAAATCACTCAGCAAACACATGTTTGACAGGCTCAGGACAGCTGCTAGTACTTCAGTGGTAAAACAATAAGTTCGTCACATAGGTCTTTAATCAAAATGACAACGAAGTGCATCTGTATGATACAAGTAAAATATATTGTAATTGGCTTTATCGATATTTTTTACCAAATAAGAATTATATTTGTAATGTACTTATCACATCATAAATCTAATCTATTTAGTTTATCCCTTCCGTTAGAACTGTCTAAAAACTAAATTAATCGTCTGATTAAATTTGTATAGGTGTAATAAAAAAAACTTAAAAATATGATTGTGTGCAAAATCTGTAATTTTAATACTGAAGAGTAAAGTAAAAATAGCTATAAATAATAACTTGTTTATTTCAATTTTTCAGGAATAAATTTAAAAATAATTAAATATTTCCATAATTTTAGTAAAAAACCACATATAATAAAGATTCTAAATAATACTTCTAATTATACAGTGTTTTATAGAGATTTTATTTTTATTTTCATTATAGTACGATTTTATAAACTTATCTTTATTGTATCTGCGTGTTATCTGCATTATAAACAATTGTATATACATCTGGTAGAAGAGCAATCCAATTTTAGATATAATTGCGTGCAGCTTACATTGTAAGTTACTCACATTATGCGAGTTCAGCTGTGACTGCGTATTATTGGTTTATACCATTATAGCGTAATGCAAAAATATATTTAACAAAACAAGGAAGGTGTGCGGCAAGCTACATCTTCAAGAAGAGTATATATTCCTATCCCCGGAACGTAGTTTACTATGTTTTGGCATATAACGATGACACAGTTACTAAGTTGCGTTTTCCTTACAAATCATCTATCATAAATAGTAAATAAAAAGACAGTGATTATTTTTCATTACGTGGTATGTTACTAATACTAGACATAAATATTTGCTTTATGATTATTGCTTTTTTATTTCTGGCAGTTCTATTTTAAATATTACTGAGAAATAGCTCTAAATGATTAACGTAAAGAGATATATTCTGTGAGTTACTAAACAATTGAAGGACATAGCCTACTTAGTGAAAGTAATTTTGAAGCCCTATCATATTTTTTTTTTAATAAGTAGACATATATCCCTGGTAAATAAAATACTGGGTGGCGTGTATGTTAGTTTCTCTATTAATTGGGATACTTTGTTTTGATAGGTTAGTAAAAATGTTAAGTGGGCAGCAACACGTATTAAGTTTATTGTTGGCTTTTCCAGTGGCTAGTGTAAAGTAACGCTCTTTGCATCTGTTATTCGTTTCTGTGTGTGTGTGTTTTTTTTAAGCTTGCAACCCAACAATGAGTTTACATCCTTCAGTTGTGGTGGAAGCATAATAAAAATACTGCTGTAATAATTGAAGAATTTAGTTGTAAATATCCAGGTGTCGCGATACCCACTCAACAGTATATGCCGAAGATCTCGTATAAGAAATTTGAAAACACAAGAAACACAGCCAGTCCCGGTAAATCGACTAGTAAGGCACCTGCTGAACTATGCATATCAAGAATGAGCGTGCAAAGAATATTAAGGCAATTAAAATCCAAGCCAAATCGTTCATATTTACTCTAAGCTCTTCACGGGGATGATTCCGGTAGGAGATTGGAATTCTGTGAGACAATAATTATTGTTCAGAGGCTGATTAAAATTTCTTGCGATTAATTTTGTGTTTAATGTTAATTTCTTGCGACGAGGCATGTTTCAGACTAAATGGACGCGTTAATCGGCATAACTGCGTGTACTGGTCGGATTTAAATCCTCAGAACGTAATCCAAGCAGAACTCAATATGCCTGCTGTTATGGTATGGAGATGTATTTCGATTACTGCACTGATTGGTCCTTATTTTCTTGAAGGAAATGTTAACTCAGAAAGTTACCTACGGTTGCTGCAAGAAGTATTAGTTCCCGAGGTCAGAAAGAATCATTTTTGCAATATTCATTCGCTCATCTGGCAACAAGATGGTGCCACATTTCGCACATATTGGTATCAAATTTTGAGATTTTTTTAAAAACACATTTAATGAATGGATTGGTCGCAATGGTGCAATAGATTGGCCTGCACGCTCGCCAGACCTGACGCCATGTGATTTTCCACTGTGGGGTATCATAAAAGAGACTGTGTATGTTTCAAAACCGCAAAATCTTGACAAACTCTGAAACCTAGTTTGAAATGCATTTGAACTAAGTCATTGAAAAGTCTTGATAATAACGATAAACCTTTATTGCCAAACATTTGTGATTCTGTTTTCTTTTGTTGTATGAAGTGTATACAAAATCAAGGTAGACATTTCGAAAAACTGGTATAACATTGTATGGTAATGTGTAGTAATTTCATATAATGAACTTGTTTTCTCGATTAAAAGTCTTTTATTCGATTAAACTCTAACGCCTTTTAAATTCTCTTCTGAAACTGACATATGCGCCACCCTGTATATGCATACATAAGCTAAAAAAAACACTAATGCATTTACTTCCGTCGCTTATGTTCTTCTTCCAGTATAACGGTAAGAGTGTGCCATCTCTTTGTTTTTCCTTAAGCTACAACAAAAATTTCATAAGATGTCAAGGGAGCCAACCAGTTTTAAGTACTGTATGTGCAAACATGCACTGCTTTAGGTGTATAACAGTGTTTAAATAGTATTTCCAATGCATTATATGGTTTAAATTCATCACTGGTTCAGTTTATGGTAAAAATAGATAGCCACTTCGTCCTTTAAATATACATGACACTACTTTTCATGCGCTGTACGTTTAATATATTTTACAACTAATTTCAGTGTAAATGAATGTTTCTGTCTTTAGTGACTTCAGCTGAAAGTGCCAACAGCTTTACCCGAACTCGCAAAAATAAAAGTATTTGCATTATGCAAACTTTTCTCTTCTTCCTATAATGAAAATATTGATAAATAATACCTAGATTAAAGTTGCCTAGTTCATAAAAAGCCCGCAATGAAAACCGTATCAAAATCCGTTAAGTGGTTTAGGAAATATTAATACACAAACAGACCAATAAAAAAGCGACTGTACTTTATACTATGTATTGATACACATTTGTTTCATACAATCTTTAAATTCTATCAGCTACACATAATTTAACTGAATTATTAAAACATTTATTTCTTATTTTGTACTTTATTTATTCAGTTATTGGTTTTTTCGATGGATCCTCAATAAATAAATAATAAATCTTATTACTAACTTTGTAGTTGGACTCTCGGCACAGACGGCAGATAATTTAGAAGATGTATATCAAAGTTAGGAAAGGGTAACCTAACGAAATGAGAGTCAAAACTCGAGATTATATATCTTTGTTGCAGAGTCATCTTCAGCCAATACATTCAACAAATTCATCACGTCAAGTATTTGTATTTTTAACACCCACAACTTTTCTTGTTCAAGATTGTGAACACAGTACATATAACTGTCTAATGCAGTGTACATATTTTATACATTATCCAGTTACTTTAATCGTATTGCAGTCCAAGGGGGATGCTTTCTTATGATAGTGAGAGGGTGGAGGTAATGGTTCCAAAAAACACACTCCCTGAAATAGCTCATGTGCTGAACCCCGTCATAAATAAATAGCAACATGTCTTAGCAGTTCTGCATCAGTGAAGCATATCGCCTCGTATGCTACTTCCATTGCAAATAAATGAATACTACACTCTCAGATATGTGATGTTTTGGTGTTAAGGGAGCACCGTAGCAGAAAAACTGAGTCAACGCTGCCTCGAGTTAACCAGACTCCAGTGGTTTGGCGCTGAGTCAATTTATCCAATGGAGCGACATTTTTAAATTATGCGTATGGCGGCTTAATGGAATAGAAGGCTGTGCATCATCTTAACACTGTTTTATTTTGAAATATATTTAACCTTATTATCACTCCTTATTAGTATAAAATATTAAGTTCTTAACGTTTCTTTCTAAGGTTCTTCGTTAAAATAAAAATTGTTATTAGTATTACAGCAGTAAGTTACTATTAATTACTGAAGATTAAAATTTGAAGGAGACTCGATAGTAAAGTATTGCCTATTTGCCGGTTTCCCTGTACGTCAGTATTCAATCTACACCTATAGAAATATAGAGTATTACTTTTATGATAGCGATATTGAAATATGCTATTGTATTATTAATGTTAAACTAACTCTAGAACCTTTTTACTTGAACATCAAGCAACTGTTAGACACTTCAAACCTCAAAAGTAAAACGTATTGACCAAAACATATACTAGGCAACACCTTCCAATATTTTTATTTGGGCCTGAATATAAAAGTGTCTAAATTCTTACTTTAAATGACTAATACTTCACGTGGGAAGATCAAAGAGTGTTTTCTACCTTTTTCTGTACTCCTACAATTATTTCTTAAAGAGCTATGAATTTAACTTAAAAAATATTCTCCAGGGCTAAAATTGATTCTATCACCTTAAAGAGAGGTAAGACTAGGCTCTGAAAATCCTGCTTTGTTTTTTAAATCCGTAAAATTAGTTTTTGGAAACATTTGTCGAATAATTAAATTAAAATTTGACCAAGAATGACTACCCTAGGAACTCCCGCACTTTTCATCGATACTTCCACGTCGCTAAAGAACAGTTTTTTTTTACAAATCATGTGTGAAATCTGGTTACTATATGTGTCATTCCCTCTCAACGTGTTTTTATAAATCTCTAGGGAGCCAATATCGGCTTACTCAGGTATTAGAGATTTCATATACCGATAGCCGAGGTTGTGGTGCCGAGTAGAGGTGTGTCGAAACTAATGTAACAGATACTTTGTACCACTCGTATGTCCAGTGAGTACATCTTTCAGGTACAATACAAATACTTCATACTGTTACCGCTGTATGTGACACACAGTACAGTACTTAGTTATGTTCGGTACATGTACATTTTCACATTTACTCTTTACCCTATTATTATAAACTAATACATTTTTCACTCGCTTACTGATTGTGCGGTACCCGGTAAACATCCACTTTGGATTTTGAGTGCGATTGGCTGATTCACGTTTATAAGAAGATAATACGGCATTTTATGCAGTGCAAATTTTCTGGTAAATTTAAGTACCTTTAAAAATATATATGGTCTTTTTTGTGGATTAGATTAATTAATAATAATTTGATAAGTTGTTATAGTGTCTGATAACATAAAATAAATTAAAATTGTCCTAATTAATTTTCTATTTGTCATTTATCATAAGACCGGAACGTTAAGAATAATTTTTGGGTTATGATTTTCTTTTAAAAACTGTTTATTTTGTTTGTATTTCACGTTTGCTCTATATATATATATATATATATATATATATATATATATATATATATATATACAGTGTCATCGAAAAATAATGCCTAGATTTAATAAAATTATAACATCAAAACCTTTCATGTTAAATGAGTTAGTCTTTTCACTGGACGATAACTGGTGAACGCAAGTTTTGTTTTTAGTTCGTCTGATTGTGTTTCCCTGTCTTTGTGATACGCAGAAAAGCTGCGCAATCGTCAAGGTCAGCCGGTCACAGACGCGCCGCCACTCAGTACGATGTTGACCGTGCAACAAAAAGCACAGTGCGTGATTTGGTACGTGGAGTCAAAGTCAATTGCCAGTGTACAGCGGCTCTTTCGGAGAACATATCCGGGTCAAACAGCACCTGATAACAAAGCTATCGTTCGATGGTTTAACCAGTTTAGGGAAACAGGGACCGTCGGAAAAAAATCTAGACCAGGCCGACCAAGAACATCAGAAGAGAATGTTGAGCGTATCCGGCAATCTTGTGTTAGGAGCCCAAAAAATCCATTGCTCGACGAAGTCTTCAACTAAACATTCCAAAAACAACAATACAAAATGTACTGCACAAACGGCTAAGACTTCATGCGTATAAAATTCAGATAAAACGGCAAATAAAACCTACCGACCGCCCTAAACGAACTGAATTTGCAAGTTTTATGTTAAATGAAATTGATGATAATCCAAATTTTCTACAGAGAGTGTTGTTTATGTGCTGTAGCTACGTTTCACATAAATGGATGTGTTAATCGTCACAATTGCCGTGTATGGGGATCGCAACAGCCAAACGAAATCCACGAGTATGTGCGTGATTCTCCCAAAATCAATGTGTGGTGCGCGTTATTTCATGTCAAAGTTATTTGACCTTTCGTTTTTGTAGAAAAAACCATTACAGGCCTAGTTTACCTGGACATGCTTGAACTGTTTGTGCTCCCCCAATTAGACGATATCGAACAACAGACTGGACAGCGAATCATTTTTATGCAAGATGGGGCTCCACCTCACTACCATCGCGAGGTACGCGCTGCACTAAACGCACGCTTCCAAAACGGTTGGATTGGTAGAGCAGCCCCCATTTCATGGCCTCCTAGAAGTCCTGATCTTACCCCTTTGGATTTCTTTTTCTGGGGATACATAAAAAATATAGTTTACGCAGAAAAGATTCGGGATTTGGACCATCTTCGGGAGCGAATTTCTTCCGCAATCTTAACTGTTACGCCAGATATGATTGGACGCACGTGGCAGGAAGTTGACTACAGACTTGATATCTGCAGGGCAACGAACGGTGCTCACATTGAAACATACTAAGGTATGAAAAAAAATTATTTCTTTCCGCACATTTTAAGACTACAACCTTTAATAGTTTTTTTATGACAGTTATTTAAAATCTAGTCATTATTTTTCGATGACCCTGTATATTTATATATCAGTAATAAAATTGTACGTATTTGTATTCAAAGAAGTAATTAAATTTTAGTTTTGAATACATTCAAATCTGTAATTAACATATCCGATTTCAATAAGGATGCAATTATTGAATTTTAAAGATTCTTTCTTGCAAGTGTATTGTGGCTCTGTTTTACAACATTTCTTTGTTTATTAATGCAACTTTATACAGATATCTTGGTAAAATAACTAAATAGAAAGTGTGTTTTGAGTATTGAATAAAAACTCGTAACACAAATACTCTGTATAACCATAATACCCTGTACTCAGTATATGTAGGTATTAAGTACCATGTGCCATTATAGTCTGTGTGTACTCGTGAGTACCTTGTAACTGGATTTTTCTGTACCGGGTGTATCAGATACTCAAAACTCCCCTTTCTGCACAAGCTCGTCTTCAGTATGTGTGTATGTGTTTTTTTTTACTTTTCAATTAAAAACCAAATAAAGTTAAGTTTTTAAGATTACTTCTTAGCACTAAAACATATATAGATATTTACATATTACATTATATATATATATATATATATATATATATATATATATATATATAAAATGTAATATGATTTAGATATAACGATATTTAAATAACAAGAAACATAATCATCAATTAAAAATTAACAGTAAACTAATGAAGGATAGTGTAGCAATTTTTCTATTTTTAAATTGAATATTCTTGTTTGTATAATGATAAATTATTAATATATTTTAATTTTCCACTGTTTTAAATTTTGTCCTGATTGTGTCCTCTGGAATGTAAAAAGTGGGGCTTTTCTCCTCCATGAAAAATATTTAGAAGATGACCTTACATTCTTATACGAAGGGGGTTTGGCCTATGTATTGTTTATTGCAAAATTACAATTTAGTTGATATATTATGTTTCTCAAGCTGCAGTAAATATACCAATAACTTTAATTGAAAAAGTTTTATTAGTTACGTTGCTGATCAAATGTTGACTAGATAACATAATTTTTCATGCGACGCAACGTGGTTTTTGCCGGGTTTTATAAACGTTACGTTGTTTATAAATTGTTGTTTTCGTTAATTGGTTTGGACTCACAAATAATAAGATTCGTTAGTCTTTTAAATATGACTCTAGATGGTTTAAAAAAGTATCTTTAGTATCCTTCAATGTTTGTAGAATATAGAATGCTGTTTTGTGTATAGGGTTTAATTTTTTTTAAGTGCAGAATAACATGTAGCAATAGATTTTTGTGCGTTTAAAAGAAAGATGTGTAATAATTACAATTTTTCCTAATATTATCTATGTCAGGATAGTTTAATTTTTTGAAGTTTTTAGTTAATTTGTTTGTATAATTTGTGAAATCCAACTCTTTGCCAGGTTTTCTTGCATGTTTAGTATGGCAGTTAGTATAGCTTAAGTACCATTAATATTTAATTTTGGTTTTAAGAAATCCTTCTTCCAAAAAACGACATAGAAGGTCTTGATTGAACGGGAATATTTCCAAGTGATGGTTTAGGTAGAAAACGGATTCACGGAAGCTAAAATGCTTGTAGCAAGATGTACACAATTTTACCATACTATTAGTTTGGGGCTTTTTATTACCATCAATGCCAGTGTAAAAAATTGGTTAAATAATTGTTATATATTATAATTTGAATTTTTCGTACTGTGAAAAACGGGAGAACTTTTGCTATTTATGGTAAGATACTTTCCATGTTAGTATTACGTCTTTTTCTTATACGTGGATAGCGTTAAAATTGTAATATAATATTTTTATGATTTTAAAATCAATAGGTTTTGCAAGTTTTCAGCAATAAAGTTTTAGAGTTTATTATTATAGTCCGGTCAATTTAGCCAAAAAATAGGGGTAACTTTGCATTAATTCCCTGAAATCTGAAAATTTGCATAGATGTTAGAGACACCATTTTTATGAAATTGTGAAAAGTCCCCATCGATCCCATGTCTGCAAACATTTTTATTCGAGGCCAAATTTCACAAAAATAGGTTTTTCGAAATTTTCAACGAAACAGTTAGTTTTATGAAAGAATATGAGAAACAAAAACTGTAGATCATGCAATTATCTACAAAAATGCTCCTAACATAATATAAATAACACTAACCATTTTTGAAAAAAAAAAAATACAAATTTTCTTACACTGTATTTTCCATAATAAGCATGGCTAAGCTGCCTATGATACCATTTGGCGTGTAATATAAGTAAAACTATAAGTCTGCGTGACTAATACATTCATATTGACCTATATTTCTGAGAATATGAAATTTTAAAAAAAGGAGTCCCTAGTTTTAAGGGACCATATTCCCTTTGAACATCTACCTGTCATTCCATTGTTCGAGTGCCCGTTCCGTCTACCTGCTTTTCTGAGGTCGCACCTAAATCACCGTTAGTCTTTAAAATTCCTTCGTAGTGAAAAAAACGTAGTTATTTCAAATATTATCTGCTAAAGTTTGTGCTGTATTCACTTTTTGTTGAAAATATGTCGCAATAGTGTTTTATTTGCACTAAACTTTTATCTTCAAGTGAATGTGTTATTGTTGATCGCGGCACGAAGACGTTACTTAACGCAAGTCTTCAAGGGAGGAATCAATTTACTGATTACTTGAAGAATGTAAATTCAGCGACAAATCATGTGCAGTGTCGCAAGCAATACAATAGAAAGAGTACAATTGCAGCAGCAAAACTGCAACATGAAGAGGAATAAGCTAGTACCTCTCAAAAATTCCTCCTCGTACTAGAGCATGTAAGTAAGTCATATTTTTGTTTTTAAAATTGTCGTTTATTTTGCGGCGATAAGTTGAGTGAGGATTACAAAAAGAAACAAGCACAGATATCTCGTCATAAAATTTGTAACGTTATAACTCATTCATTTAAAGACTGAGTAAGTTATTAAAGCAGCTCAGTCTCGTTCTGATGACATCGCAAAAAATATTGTTGCTCGCATCGGGTTTGAACACGATTTAGTTGTTGCTGAAGCTAAGTACCATAATGATTGCTTTGTATCATTTTTAAAGCCGACCACTGAAGGCCGTCCTAAAGATGAAGTGTTGTATCTCACCATGGGGAAAATATTTTCATATATTGAAAGTAGTGATGAGTGTCAATTTGCGTTAGAAGAATTAGAAAATATATATAAAAACGTAAGTGCTGATAACAGAAAAATTAAATTATGATTGAATTTAAATTATGGTAATAGAGTCGTTATTACTCAGATATCAGGACAATTAACTTTGTATGTTTTCTTGTTAGTTATAATGATATTATCAATCAAGCTTGGAGTGAAAAAAAACCTAAAGGCAAAGAATAGAAATTATTGAGGGTCCTATCAACTGTGGCAGCAATTATTCGGGAAGATAATCAATCGGTTCAATCATATACAGTTTTTACATGCTATGACTGGTTGTGATACTACATCAGCAATGTTTCGAAGGGGTAAAACAACAATTTTTTAATTGTTTGTAAAAGAAAATTGTATTACTTGTGCAGAAGCTTTCAAAGATATCAAATCTTCACCAGAAACTCGCTTTCTTCTGTCTGTATATGGAGCTCCAAAATTTACGTCCATAGACAAATTACGTTACTTATCTTTTCCAAAACAAACACGTAATAGAAAACTTGTGCAATTAGCCAGCCTTCCTCCAACCGCGGCTTCCGCTCACCAACAATTTTATCGTGTATATTACTAGGTTCAGGTGTGTGGCTTGGTAATCAACTAGACCCAGAACAATGGGGTTGGTAGCATATCCCACATGCTTCTTCCACCTGAACCAGAAAACCTCCTTAATTCTGTGTTTTGGAACTGCAAAGGGGTGTAACTTAAGATGCGGCCGCAAAAAAGTAGGTATATTTTGTTCACTAGCGTGCACTACTTGTCAAGGCCAATCGTGTTCAAATGTTGAATCTCCAACAGAAGAAGGGTTTTACATGAACGACGAAACAACTTATGTATCGCTGTTAGTACAATTTACGTCTACTCAAGAAGATGAGGAAGAAGAACAAAATAGAGAGAGAGAGAGAAGAAGATGGAAGGGAAGAAGAGGAAATAACTAATGACGATGATGATGAGTAAAATATGATTACAATCAAATATAACGGGACTTGTCACTCGAACTATACCTGATCGACAACGACCATACTGACACATGTGCAACGACTAAAAAGAAGAAGAATAACCAAACATTCATTAAATTTTACTGGAATAGACTGTGGAATAGGCCTACTGGGGAAATAACATTAAAAAAATCGCGCTAGGTACACTACCTCATAGTTTCCGTGAAACGTGTTCATATTATAGACAATACAGCGTAAGAAAATTTTATAATTGTTTTTCTCAAAAATTGTTAGTGTTATGAAAAAAAGCATAAGGAGCTTTTTTGTAGATAATTGCATGATCTACAATGTTTTTTTTAAAATGTTTGTTCATAAACCTAACCGTTTCACTGAAAAATTCAAAAAGCCTATTTTTGTGAAATTTGACCTTGAATAAAAAAAAAATTCAGACATGGGATCGATGGGAACTTTTCACAATTTGATAACATTTTGCAAATTTTCAGTTTTCTGGCAAGTTTTGCAAGGGTCAATGTCTAAATTGACCGGACTACTATATTAAATACACCTTACAGCAAAATTACGCAATTATTTATTATAATGTTTATAATGTGTTATATTTTAGAACCTAAGTAATTGCAAAAATTTATTTTCACTTCAGTTGTTGAAGAGTTTATATTACTTTTCAAGTAAAAAGGTTGGTAAAATTCTTTCCAAGTCTAAATTACGTTACCTGAGGATGGTTAAAAGTTCTAGAGTTCTACTCATAGGGCGTATATGTCATACGTTTGTCCTTATTAATTTCTTAAACAGTTCGGTTAGACAGATTTCTAAAATTCTATAACCCTGGCGTGAAATAATTTTCTTAATGTTGTCGATTGTATTATTGAGATAATACTACTATTAAAATATATAATTTGAATATGGTGGTATATGTAATCATGAAATAAAATATAAATATTAAAAAACAAGCATAGTAAGTATCAAATCAAACTCTTCGGGATGGATATAGTCATAGTTTAAAGAAACATTTTTTTATCCTCAGTTAATTGTATATAAAGTGTATTTTCTGTGATTTGCTAGATTTTACATTTACTTTTCTTTGAAATTTGTACTGATAAATTCAAAATATTATTTGGAATTTAATGATTAGATCTGCTTGATAATAAAACTGATTAACAAACTTATAACACCCAACGATACACTTAACACCCAACGATACACTTTATTATGAACATGGTTTTAATATTTTAACATTCATATATAAGGTAAACATTGTTACTAAAATATCGGGCCTTACACGGATTTACTCGTTTAGATTGCGATAATTCCAAAACCTCTTTTTAAACCACTTAACACATAATCAAACCATATTTACAAAGTTCCGTATAAATCTGTTCTATAGTTTTTTAGATTACGTGATCAAAAAGGTTTTTTATACCTGAACAGTTATTTTCACGAATTTCAATATTTGTTATAAAATATATGAACGTAATCACAGACTTGTCTAACGCATGGTGATATATTAAAAATTTCTCAAAATAAACGCATATTAAGCCCAATGAAATACTCCATATTTATTGCATAGATTTCTTAAGTTCTCTAAGTTAGTCAAAACTATATTTTCGATAGTTAAAAAAAATGTTCCTGTTTTTATTGTTAAGTAATTCTTTACTAATATCATACACTTAAGAAATCTATAACGCATCTTAAAAATACTGGCAGTGCTTTATAGTGTAAAAACGGTGTTATCGTTTTTAACTCGTAAGTAAAGTATCTTTAAAACAATTTATAACAAAAACAACAAATTAATAAATTAGTATTCTCGTACTATCCTTGATTATTACATTCAAGACTAATTCAATAATTCACATACTTTCACCGCAAAAAAAAATTCGGAGTGCCTTTATATAAGAATATACCATTGTAAGTGCTGGATTACATTACCAGTTCTATATTTGTTGCAACTACAGTATTAATGTGGAGACGACAAAGTCTATTAGGATTCATGACAGGAGGGTCCCTTAATCAAGCAATGTTAGTCAACTTTCAACATACGTCTTAGTATGAGTCGTTTCCAAGATAACGACCATGCTATAAATCTTTCAATTTACTAAAATGAAAAGCATCTGCATCATACAATCAATTGTAATTACCTAATTCCGTAAGATGTGACTTTGATGAATGTTCTCTCTTATTTAGTCCCGGAAAATTTTATAACCAATAAACCAAAAATAATTTTTATTTTATATTTTAACACACTAAACATAAGAGTTACGTTACTTACCATGTTAACATTTTGCGATATGTTATATGCATTTCTATGGCCTAAGATTATCAGCCTAAGATTATCTTCCTACAACTTTATATGTCGCTCTTGCAATGCTTAGTAAAGATGAATATAAGAGAAAATCAAACCGTATTTAAAACAGTTCAGGGGCAGCTATTAAAAAAAATTTGAATATTACAACGTATTTTAAAAAGGCATCTGTACTGTATAACGTTCTTCAAACAACGTTAGAGCACAGAGTTAAAGTGTTTGCTGCTCAGAAAGGTTAGGATAAATTGAAACCGATTTTCACTGCTGAACAAGAGAAAGAACTATTTGCCTATATGCTATCATGTTAAGAAGTGCTCTTTGGAGTAGGCCTATCACTGTCCAACCTACGACAACTCGCCTTTCAGTTTGCTGAACGAATAATATTGCTTATGATTTCAATAAATCAAATCAATTCAAACACCATCTTTATTTCCATTATGGTACAAAAAAATTTAGAAATCATAGGAGCACAATTTTACATTTAAAATATAAAATCACTTTAGTAATTAACACCAATACATAAAACTGCAAACAAATTAAATACTTATATATATATATATATATATATATATATATATATATATATATACAGGGTGATTCATGAAGTTCTCCCCCCACTTCTACAGCATATTGTACTAGTAAAAAAAATGAAAAAATGTTATATAAACATAGGTCCGAAAACGCTTCGTTAGCGAGTTACAGCTAGCGAAAGATTTCGCCTGAATTCCTGGGTAAAGAGTAAAATAAAGCCACACTGAAATTTTGGAAAGGTTAATTAAGTAAGAAATATCGTGGATTCTTATGTATTTTTACCTGATAAAGCTAATAAAATAGGTTTCAGAACTGTACCTGTAGTAGTTTTTGAGGGATTCAGGGTTAAATGCAAAAAATTGGGGCACGAAGCAATGTTTTTTTAAGTTTGATGTACAATAACTTTGTTAAATTGGTAATAAATACATAAAATCAACAAACATTAATTGTAGAGAATTTAATTCTGAGAAAATTTATATAATCAAAGTCTAAAATAAAACAGAAATAAGTACAAAAAAATCGATTTTATTCGGTATAATGCATTACTAGTTTTAAGCAAAATTAATCAGGTTGGGCCAACCGTACGCACCTTTTTATAATAGATGTTCGAAAATGAGGCCATCATTATCAATACATTTTGCAGCACGTTTGTGTATTGCTTTTTTTGCGTTTCTTAATTTTTCAGGACTTCCATGTATCTGCACAGCCAAATCCATAATACGGGTAATTAATTCATCACGAGAATTCACTTTTGTCTTGTATACAATGTCTTTCATCCATCCCCAGATGCAATAATCCAATGGAGATAGATATGGTGATCTTGGTGGCCAAGGGTGAGGCCCTCCACGACCAATCCAGTGTCCAGGAAATTGATGATTTAAGTAAGCAGAAGCGGCACGTGAAAAGTGGGGAGGTGCTCCGTCATGCTGGAAGTACAAATTTTGTCTGAGATGTAAAGGAACATTCTCTAACAGCTGCGGCAACTCTTCTTGAAGGAAATGCAAATAGAACTCAGCATTTAGGCGTCCAGGTAATATGAAAGGTCCAATCAGCTGATTGTGCAAAAGACCACACCAGACATTAACGCTAAATCGGTGTTGAAAGTTCTGTTCCACTACCTCATGTGGATTTTCTTCTGCCCATGAGTGTTCATTGTGCAAGTTATTGACACCATCCCGAGTGAATTGTGCCTCATCCGTAAACAAAATACGCTTGTAGAGTTGATTATTAATATTCAAAAAGTTGCAAAACTCCAAGCGAAGCGGACCACCCCCCAGCTGTAGATGTTGAACCTTTTGTTTATGAAACGGATAAAATTTGTTTCGATTAAGTGACCTCCACACCGTTGACTGCGAAACTCCTATCCGCCTAGAAATACGTCGTGTACTTACACCTGGACTGCGATGAACAGCATTAATAACAATATCATCATCAAGTTGGACAGCTCGTTCATAATTGGTTCTAGTACTTGGTAGTGATCCTGTTTCCCTAAGAGTATGAAAAGTTCCTGAAATTGTTTTGGTATCTGGAATCCTCCTATTAGGGTAACGTAGTTCATATTCTTCTACAGCAGCTCTAGCATTACCATTACAGTAACCCAAAATAAAAACCATATCAGCGTATTCCTCTGATGTAAATAAGTAAGGCATTTTTTCGCTGAATAAACAATCGAATTATAACTCACAGAAAAATTGCATTTAATAACACGATTCACAGAACCCGATCTCCTGCTGTAGCTTGCAAAACACCACTAATACACAGTTCTAACGTAACAGTACAGAATACCATTGTTGATCAGCTATTATTCGTGCGTTACCAACTTAGAAATTAATAAAACAAAAAACTGCATTTCGATGATTAGTAAACAATAATGGGAAAATGTTTGCTTCATTTATTTTCGAACATTTGATGTAAATTTTTATTAAAAAAAAAATACAACGTAATAACATGATATTTTTATTTACAAACAAATTTATTTAACAGTTAATCTTGTTTTCTCAATTTATCTCATCATTAAGGAACAAACATTTTGTTTTTGTTTTATTTTAACTAAATACCGTACGGTATTTCTTTACAGCTAGTAATGTATTTATACTGAATAAAATCGATTTTTTGGTACTTATTTCTGTTTTATTTTAGACTTTGATTATATCAATTTTCTCAGAATTAAATTCTCTACAATTAATGTTTGTTGATTTTATGTATTTATTACCAATTTAACAAAGTTATTGTACATCAAACTTAAAAAAACATTGTTTCGTGGCCCAATTTTTTGCATTTAACCCTGAATCCCTCAAAAACTACTACAGTTACAGTTCTGAAACCTATTTTATTAGCTTTATCAGGTAAAAATACATAAGAATCCACGATATTTCTTACTTAATTAACCTTTCCAAAAGTTCAGTGTGGCTTTATTTTACTCTTTACCCAGGAATTCAGGCGAAATTTTTCGCTAGCTGTAACTCGCTAACGAAGCGTTTTTCGGACCTATGTTTATATAACATTTTTTTCATTTTTTTTACTAGTACAATGTGCTGTAGAAGTGGGGGGAGAACTTCATGAATCACCCTGTATATATAGACTGCTCTAATGATTGTGGAAATGTTTCCTCACATAGATGCATAGCATCTGTGCGTGAGAGAATGAGTCCAATTAATTCTAAAATAATTTTCTTAAGGAAATAAGATGTTAAAATAATATTGTTTAGTAATATATATATAGAAAAATAATTGATTTCATAATTATAAATACTGATAACGCTCATAGTGGTAAAGAAGAAAAACAATATGAGGTTACAGAAGAGACGCAATAGCAAACATACTTATTAGTGAAAGTAGGTAATTAAAATAAGGATAAACGACGAACTGTTAGATGATAAGAAATAGAAAACCGACAGACAAACGGACTCCTCAGTCAGGACAATGCTTGAGCCCTCTGCCCTTCCTTTCAATTAGCCTACCCCAAACTAATCTTACCCCGCACCTCTACCAACCACGCTGGCAACCAACACCACACGCTCACACTCACACGCACACACCCACACAACACCCCCCCCCACACACACACACACACAACTATCACCATGCGATCACAAATATAAAAACACGCTCCCATCCTGTAATCCAATTTTGGACATTAAATTCTGTAATCAGGTGTTATAATCCTTTCCATATAATCACGACCCACACTTTTTAACCTGTTTTTTACTATTATTTTATAAGTTTATAATGTATATAAAAACATATCCTTGAGAAATTCTGGTACATTTCTATAAATAATGTGAGAAACATAAAATTTATTTGTTTTTGAAAAGGTTCTATTTAGCCTGGGTGCAAATATAGAGGATGTAAAATTTCTTGTTGCGTAATGGTGAGTCGGAAATTCGAATATACTACTGTAATTTTTGAAAATATATACAACAAATACTCTAACAAACAGTTGTCTTATATCCAAAACATCCATTTCGGTGAACAGAGCCTCCGATGCGTACTGCCTTTTTTTCCCAGTGCTGCTTTAAGTATTGCTTTCTGAGTTAAAAACAGTGGATTTAAAATACTTCTATAACTAGCACCCCACATTATGATCCCCCCCTCTAAAAGCGATTGAACTTATGCGAAATAAGTTACTCTTATTTCTTCTAAAGTTAAAAATTCATGCAGTTGACGAAAAGCCTAAATGAGTTTTCTAAGTCTACCATTAACATAAAGAACATGTGCAGATGAATTCATTCTTTTGTCCAATATAACCCCTAAATATTTATAATTATCAACCCTTTCTAAAGATCCGCAATGACAAACCAGACTTAAAAAACTGTAACCTAGTAACAGCGCAAATATGTATGAACACTGCAGGAAATTTCATGCACTCTAGAGCTAGGGAAAAACCCTCATCAAATGAACGATTTTCCTTTCCGATCTTCCGCTGAATACAATAAAAGTAGTTGATATATTAAGGTGGCGTTTCTTGTCTGGTTTCGAAGATTGTTTGAGTTTTCTCATTCTTTAAAGGATAAGACCGTTATATAGCTCCAAGGCAAACTTGTCATGTCAACTATTAAGTTGATGAATCCTGCAAGAGAAAACAGCGTGATCATCTTATGCTTTCCTCCTCATATGACTCACCGATTGTAGCTGTTCTAAGTGACTCTTAAGGATACTGTTAGTGCTTGTTATGAGCAGGAATTGAGAAAGTGACTTATTAATCATCTTGGTCGTGCTGTTGCAACGTAAAAATTTGTTTCAATAAGCATATTTAATGCAGTCATCAATTTCACACATTGCTAGTAAAAGGTTTGAAATAGGGATGAACAGAGATAAAACCCAGATCTCCTCTTTGGTTGAACCTCAAACTTTGTCTGAGCAAGATCCTGATGTGTACCTGCCTGAAAGAGTTTGTAATCTTCAGTTTGAGTAAGATAATGAGGTAATAGATAAGCAATCTACGCCGACTTCGAAGGCTTCTTTCCCTGTGTAAAACAGCGATGTCGACTTGCAAATTTAAGGTAATATGGTAATAAATACATACATAATACATAATAAATAGACATGATATGGAAAATTCTTTGTTTTTCTACGTACATTCAAGATACGTTAAGAAATAGAGCTAACAAATAATAAATTAGATTTAATATTTCAACATATATTTGTTGTTTAACCTTAATACTAAATGTGTTTGTATTTCTATAAGAAAATAAATAAAACTATATCCAGTCAAACATTACATTATGAAACAGCAAATTGTGTACTAAACTTTGAGGTAAGGAGACCCCCGCGTATAGCGCAGTTAGCTTTACTGACTTCTTAACTGCACATAAAGCTATTACAAAATGCCACAAAAGAAAATGTAATACCACTTTGTCTGCTTTTAACATGTTTCTATTTACCACCACAAGGATACTTTACTAGCGATTAAAGTACGTGGAAGGAAATGGAACAGACACGAGATGGGGAAGCTGATTGGCTGAGAGTGTTCAGTGAACTGAGACGTAATGTAGCAGACGTGTGCTCATTGGCTCTAGCAGCTTTAATTATATGTTGTTTTTACCTCGGATATAATACCTTTTTGTACACAGCTGTCTATAAAACAGGTGAACATTCATCATAATTATACTATGACTGCAACGAGGGTAGTAAGCTTCCAGGCTCCGAAAATGAATGGCTATCTTTAAAATAAAATAAAAAACTGCCCAATAATCTCTGCGAGACATTACGACGGTTTTATAATGACTTTGTACGATACATTTTGAATAAAGATGAAAACAAGTGCAAAATTTAAATCCGGCTATAGGACTCATAAAATTATTCGGAATAATGCTGGCTACAGGAGAAATAATTAAGAATAGAAACTTGTTAAACCTATTTTCAGGCAGTGGTGAGGAACCACGTGGTGATCCCAACACAAATCCTAAATATATTCCGCCCAACGGCCCGGATCGGTGATTATTTTGGGACAATCCTCTAGCCAGCTTTGATTTCGCATTCCTGATTGATATTAGCCCATAATTAGAAACCCCTAGAAATTATAACATATACTGACCCTCGAACCCTGACACATGCTGCCGGTATTTCCCGTTCCCCACAACCCCACGATCCCCCGTCCAACCTGCCTAGCCCGCCATAGTTTATTGTAACAAAAAGTGTAACCAAATTATATATCGAGACTTAATTAAATTTGTCTAGCTCACGGATATCGGTCAATCGTCATATCATGGTCCCAAAATACTCATGTTCTATAGCTGCTACAAATCGATAGCCTTTGACATAATGTTTTTATTTACACTTTACTTATTTGATATTTTCAGAAAGTTAGAGACATTGTACTTGAGGTTTAAATTCCATCCAATATGAGAGACATCCTCAAATTATTTACTTTATTTTCTATTTATTAATTTATTTAAATATTTTTTATTCTCTTAGGTGAATAATATGTTTTAACACACTAGATTGTTAGACATAGCATTTAAAAATACTCTATTGCTCGCTAGCATTTTTTTTATTGACGCACTTGATTGCTATAAAACTGTTGGAAACTTTATACAACAAACCAGTAAGATAAAATATCGCCTCGCCTTAGTATCACTACGCAGGAGTCTCTCTAAGTACTAGTTTATAAAACAAGAAAAAGCGCCATATTATGTGGCTTGAGTGAAAATGCAAGTTAATTTGTGTGTAGTACGTATAAAACGTTTTATAAAATTTTAATGTTGAATATCTAATATTGAAAAGTAATCTGGAGCCTCTTATAATCTTTCCGTTTATTTAATATAGTGAAATCTAGTCAATTAAGGTGTAGTCAGTAATGACTAAAGACATTAATCTGCTTAGACGGTAATTACTCGCATACCGCTCGATTCCCAATTAGTCAGATATTTTATTAGTCCAATGTGTTTGTCTAGTTACCAATTGTGATTTGACTCTTTATTTTTAAAATAAAGGTGCAACTGTAAATATTTGAAAGGTTATTTAAGGCTTTATACCTTAACATATTATGAGTGGAAATGTTTCTGGAACCAAAAATGATTCAAATCCCAAACTAAGGTAAGTTAAGATACTTGGAAAGATAACAATCCTCTATCTCTGTTACAAAATATGTCTAATAACATATATATATTCATAATGAGCTTTAAAAGTTTTCAATTATTACATGGTAAAAATTAAGATTTTCTTGTAAGAATACAAGAACTAACATGTTAATTTGTTTCTTTTGTATAAGTGTTGTGTTAAAATATGGTATTAACGTAAAAAATTAGTATTTGATAATTATGGGTCATAGTATACATTTAAATTATAACAGAAAACCTAAATCCTGACACTTTACGATATTTGGTATGCCTTATTAGCAGTTAAAGCATCATCTGTTGATAAAACAGTAGAGACAAAGAAACATTACAAACATATGTTACTGTAACATACACTATATTCCCCCTATCTATTTCTCTTCATACATGAAGCTTTTTCTTGATATATCAAATGTTAACTATACATTAGTGAGCGATTCTCATTGATATGTTCCTTCCTTTTTAATACCATGCCCATAAACCGTTTCATGATCAATTCAAATATTAAATCACCTCGAAAGGGTTAATTTTACTGTTAATTAAGGTTTCTCTTTCACCTAAGTATGAATACCATGATGAAAACAAAGATAATGAAACTGTCAAGACCATTCCATTTTCTGAACTTCTGGGTGGCAATATTTCTTCTGTTACCTGCTAATATATTACTGTGTAAGGTATTACGTACATATAATATAGATTTTTACTCCTTTAAATCAGCTATTCAGGCCATGAAAGAAGTTTTCAATTAAAAAAAGGATTTACGTTATTCTTGTTATTTCTTCTTTATGTCTTGAAGAAGTTCGCAACGACAACTATCGACTAATCAGAACAAGAAGAAAACCATTTTCTCTATGAAACAGTTAATTATAAAACCTTCATTCAGTCTCTTTCATCAACAAAATATCATCAAACTGTTCCATTTATTCAGATTTGAGCTAAATAGGATATATTTCAGACTAATAAAAAATGTTTTTGTATGCTACTTAAAATCCTTAAAGCATCAAATTTTCAACAAGTAATTATAAAGATATATCATTGGGATATTTTAAAATTAATGTGTTGAGCTTTTATAGATCGAAATCGAAACAGACATCTTTGTACTGGTATAAGATGGGAGAGATTGAGTTCCTAACATTTTAAAAGTAACTGTGTATTTTTTAAGCATTTTCTAGGAGTACTTGCGATTTTAGTTTTCCTGGTTTCAATTAGAACTCTCCATAATACGTAAAAACCTTGACTGCTCTCTAGTTTTTTACTTTATTTTGTTAAGTTTTTTACTTTCAAAACATTGCTCATGGATCCACGATCATGCTGGCTTTTTTCATAATCTTCTCATGCTATATTATATTAATATTATCACGTATAGATTAGCACTATCACTCTTATTAAGATTACTTTCTTTAAGGAATTTGTACTTCATAGATTTCTCTACATTCACTTGTAGATGTACATGTCATTAGTTGCAACCTCTTTTTTAATTGCTTAGACATATTTTATGTAATCAAATCCTTTTTGCCAGCTGATGCAGGCTTTACCATACACTGTACAATCATTCTGTGCTTCCTTTTTAATATTATGTATTTTGTGGATCATTTCATTAAACTGTATAGCTATCTGATTGCTCATGTGATTATGTACATAAATCTACTACGTTTCAAAGATTTATTCGATACACCAGCAACAAATCACAAGTGAGGATCTCTTCAATGTATAATTTTCATTAAACACCCAAAGTGTCAAAACTGCATCTGCTGAACTTCTCATGAAGTCTGATTGTAAAATCTGTATGAGTATTCCCCTTGCATTAATGTCATTCTTGTGTTACATTCCCTCTGTCCAGGACATATTTATGTGATTTTATAGTAATATTTAAATAAATGTATTAACATTTCTCTAATCAATGAATAAAACCATGCTTATTCCACTTTACTTTGAGTAAAATTTACTTTTCGATGCACGACCCTAAAGCACCCGCCTTGTATTTTTGCCATTTTAGTTTGAACAACTCCCAGTTCTCTGAAAGTGTTTGCATAGAGAGTATTTCCAGTGAATAAGGTACTTGTCATTAATACTTGGCAATAATTCTAACTCAATATCTTGATATCATGTCAAGTATTTAAACAAAATAATAGAAATACATATTGTTATAAAATCCATAGTTACCCATATCATAACAAAATATACAACATCTTGCTCTTCTGTTACAACTGATAATATAACTTCACCTGTAACAAAACAAATACTGACATCCACTCACACATAACGCACTTGTTACTGTATCCGCAAATTAACAGTTAGTTTTACTATTAAACAGGTTAGTAGAGGTTAAGTGTTTTAAGTTACCTATGTGTCTTAACACCGAGAGGTGTCTCTTGTTACATCTTGTTCATGATTCCATGATTCCAACGTAGATAACGTTACACATTAACTAAGTTCCAACTAATGCCACTAATATTACTAATATATATTTGAATAATGATGACATAACGGGTAAGATAGTATAGCAAGTCAGGACATGAGGGAGGGGGAGGGGGTAGAGTGGGACTAAATTGTAGGCAGCTGATGAGCAGTGGGAGACAAAGGCGTTGATTACTATAGGAGAATACATAATCACTCTATTGTCCTTTGTTTAATTCCCTTATTAATCCTTTCAAATTTAAGAAAGAGTAATAAACACTTCGGTATAGAAAATCTGATTTAATACTGTCCAGTGTAGATTAAGGATGCCAATATATATTAAGTTCTATGGTTGAAACATTTACCCTATAAATTAGAGATGTTGTATAAAGTTTGTAGATGAGAATTATTTGGTGTTTTGACAAACACTGCTGTCGGTTATCGCTACGAGAAATCTTATTGTGAGGTTGAAAGTGGAAAGGTTCAGTGACAGCTTTTGTTACATTAGGTTCCGTGATACTCTTCAACAGTTGGATTATTTCATGTATGCAATTTTCTAATTTTAATATCCATTTTTAAATTCAAAGACTAATAAGATTATACGGTTGACATGTACTTGTTATAGCGGTTAGTGTAGAGAAGCAAAGCAGTGAAAAAGCCCATTAATAACATTTAACTTCGAGAGAAGTGTTCAGTTACAGCACAAAGTTTGTAGCTTAAGTTCTGGTTTTCCTCATAATAATATACCACAAGAGGTAATTTTACTTTGAAAATGTAAATTGTTTGTTTCAAATACGACCATTAAACTTTCTTGTCTGAGGCGTTTTAATCAAACAAGTATTAATAAGTGTGAGTCTAATCCAATTGAATACTTTATAAGCGATAATATACACTAAACAGCAAAGTTATTTATTAATTCCGTAACTTTAAAACTCGTGCCACATCAATAACACACTCAATTTCACAACCATTCACACATTCATGATAAAGCCCTCTATCAGGATTACAACCCATTTCGATCTGCTCATTGCGTGATCTCCAAGAGAGTGATACCAGAGTTTCCAGCTTGGCTGTGAAAAATTGTTAAATTGAATTTGAAAATATAAACGTAATACAATACAACCTTAGATCTATTATCACTAAAAGATCTGCTTAATTTTATATTTAACACATTTTTTTACCTGTCGTTGCTATTATTCCCTATGATATGAAAAGCTCACCAATATATTTTACAAGATTGCATTAGTAAATTTCATAGATTAAACTCACTTTTTAATTTTACATTACTTCAATACTCGAACAATGTTATCGCAATGATCTAAACTAATAAAATTGTTTCTGACATTTTTATTATGCGGATACAATTTAAATTATATCATTAAATATTTTTCGTTTAAAAAATATATTTATTTATACATGAAAAAGATAATGAGTGTTAACTATTAAAATTGGTAAAACTACAAACCGTTTTAAAATGTGAAGAGAATAAAATGTAATTCTAAGAAACGCTATATTTTTGGTGTACTATAGTTTCAAAAAATATTTAAATTTTATCAGGGCATGTTAGTATAATATGTATCTTAAAATTACTCATCACTTATCTATTTAAATAAAAATTTAATTATATTTGTTGGTCTCACTAAAACTTAAGAACGGCCGGGCCGATTAGGGTAATTTAGTTTTTAAAATTAATGTCGACGGTTACAAAATGTGTTAAATGTAAGAACCTTTGGAAAACTTTGATCAGAATATCTAATAATTCTGGAAAATAGTTATAATAATTACGTAATTTAAAATTAACTAAAAGCTAACTAAACGTAAACAGATTTTGACACTTTCAGCTGAAGTTGACCATAGAGGCAGAAACATTTGTTTGGATTTAGGTTTTATAAAATATTGAATAATTATACAGTACTTGATCAGTAGTTTTATTCTAGTTTCAAAGAAATATTTACTATCTAAATTTTATTTTTGATTGAACCAGTGAATAATAAGCCGTCAAAACCAATTCAAATATTATTTAAATAGTGTTCTTAAATTCACTTTGATGAGAAAAGTTATATACGTTTTGCACATAAGGTTATCGAGACTGGGTGGCTCCCAGTTATGTTACTATAGTTTTATAAAAAAGCAAAAGGATGGCACTCTATTCTTCTTATATCAGGAGGAGATTATAAGCGATGTGAGTGGATAGAGTTTGACTAATGTTGTATATTTATGCTTCCTTATGCATATCAGTTTTTGATCCAAAAACTTTTTGGGTCAAAATGAATATTACTTTTATCACCAGAAACAGTGCATACCGCAAATAAACTCTTTAAATCTAAGTTGAATTTCAAAACCCACATGTGTTTATTTTCTTGGTCAGTCCAACAACTAAACCCAACTGGTTCTAACGTAAATAAATGAGAGGGAAGTGAACTCACTCGGTCGTATGTTACTCTTTTGTACCGCATTAACCTGTTAGTCAACATTTTGCAAATGCAATATATGTTGCAAAAATACATAGTGTTTCATCACTTTAAATAGTAATAAGAATATTCAGCTTGTATACGTTATTGCTGGATTTTTTATATGAAGTGCACTTAGACTAAGGTATCTAAATTACATACTTCTCACAAGCAGCTTTTAAAATAACAGTATAGAGAGGTTCAGTGCCAGAACGAGCCCAATTCAGTGACTTGGAACTACACCTCCGGGGGTGTGATATCGATATCTTACATGTACAACACTAGAACTATGTCCCCCACTGGGTGTTCGACTAGTTCCAGTTCATAGGCAAGATATGGCTTAAACACTATAACACTTAGTAGTGTTATTGAGTGAGTTCGACACTGCATTCCGTATGGGTGTTGTTCAGTGAGTAACTAACAAAACTGGAACTACTACATTATTCGGTGGGTGTGGTTTCTTAGACAATATCAAGACATGGACACTCAGGCACTAATATTCCGTCGGTGTACAAGAACAATACAGGATGTGTAATACCAGTTGGTGTAGTTTCTTAGACAATATCAAGACATGGACACTCAGGGAGTATTATTCCATCGGTGTACATGAACAACACAGGATGTGTAATACCAGTTGGTGTAGTTTCTTAGACAATATCAAGACATGGACACTCAAGGATTATTATTCCCTCAGTGTACATGAACAACAAAGAATCTGTAATACCAGTTGGTGTAGTTTCTTAGAAAATATCAAGACATTGACACTCAGGGAGTATTATTCCCTCGGTTTACATGAACAACATTGGAAATATATATCCTCAGTGGCTGTTGTTCCAGTTCACAGACAATATCAGGATTTGGCAACGCCACCCCCTCCCAAAGAAGCAAAGGAGATATTTTCCATGCAGGGTACATCCACGTACTACTGCTATACACATATACAACGTTCAGCGTCAATAGCAGGCTTTGTTTCTTTACTCTCCCCCCACTGTGGATTGTGACAAGTATTTATGTACTTCTCAGTTTTTTCTTAAATTTTTCTTATAGTATATGAGAGCTAGTTTTTATACGTACTATTCAGTGTAAAAAATTTCTACTCATTAACTTAAATATTTTTTACAAATGTCAATAAATTTAAAGGATCTACAAATTTGTTTTTAATATCTAATACATTTCTCAACGATCTTTTAATTTTATGGTTATCGGTTGTTCTACCTATTTTATTAGTTTCATGTAAGTCATCTAGAATCATTCTTGATTAAATAGCAACAAAATTATAAATTATTATTTTCGTTTCTTTTTGATTAATACAGTCAGTCTTTACTAATTTCAGGCGTATCCTGCATAATTTAGTTGCCCATTATAAGTAAACATACTCGTATCTTGTTTCAAAATATATTTTTTTAATCAGTGATCAGTATGAGTTCTTTGGTAAAGTATGTTAAATTCTGGATAATCTATTACTGTTGCCTTATTTATGTATTTGGTTATATCCCTTCGATATGAAAGTATATAATTTTGACAAAAATATTTAGTGTTAATAATTAGTGTTGTGTTTAGTTTTTTTATTAAGTGAATGCTGTAAAGTTACTGAAGTTGACACACAAAATGATGGTTATGATTCCTGAGTAACGCGTGACAGAACGTTCTGGTATGATTTGTTTATTTTAGCCTAGTTTTTAATTATGAGTTAGGATATTTATTTACATTAGGAAGAGATAATATAGCAGATCTTGAAACACTGTTAAAGATGTTTTTCTATCGCTGAACGATGGTAAATGTCCGGAAAGATCCTGTTTCCTTCACAAATACTAAGGATTTGATTGCTTTTGTAACTGTGTTCTGATACGGCTTATTTTGCCATATGTTGATGTTTTTCTGCTTCATAGACCTGGATACATTAAATGTTTAACCAAATGTATACCAAGTTATAACTACATGGAATTTCGTAATGTGAAGGAGACATGACATCAATTGGACAGATGTTCAAGTTTTAATAGCATTGATACAATGTTGATAACACATCAGCTCATTTTTCTGTACATTTTAAAAGTTCTTGCTTTAATATAAGGAACAGACAACTTTTAGATCTATTTTGTTTTTTTCTTACTGTAGCATACTCCGACATATACTATTGTAATTTGATTAAAGTAATTCTACAAAAATATAAAGGCAGCGTGATAACAATTAAAGCACTTGCATTTATAATACAGTTAACATCATAAAAAATATTAGTAAAAATTACTCCTACAGATCATAAGAAATCTTACGTAATGAATCGGTCAAGATATAATAAAAATTAAAATAACCTTTATATAAAAAGATAGTTTCTCTAATACCTTTGTAACACAAGACATCGGTGGTTTCACCGGTTTCTGTCTACTATCGCTTCACTCAAGATAGCTGTTCACAGTGAGACCGAAATATCTCAATATTATAAATTGTGATAACAATATCTGACATTAATTGTAAAACGTACATTACAAAATGATACCGTACACAGTGATTATTAGTGTAAGTGAAAATTTTATTTATGGCATCGTTACGTAATCACAGGAATTTGGATCTCATCTCTTCCTTCATACCTTTCTACTGTTGGTGAAGGTGCTCCAAGAAAAACGGCTTTTCTTTTATGCATGTATTTTCATGCACGTTTTAACATTTTATTTATGATAGCATAAAATATCTACATACATTTGATTTTTATCACTTCCATAATTTATGTATATAGTTTATAAAGATCCTTCACGGAGTTTGTTTTAAGAATTTCATTTCGTGAAGTATTTAAAATTTGATTTCTGAAAGCATCCATAACTACAGGCATTTGAATGTCATCAATTCATCATTCCTATCAGATCGTGAAGATCTTCCAAGAGAAACTGTTTTTGTTTTATGACTGTCTTTTCGTGCAAGGCGTAAAACAAATATTTAATGTAGACACAGGAGGAATGAGTAGACCATTCGAAGTGAATGGTTGCTTTTTTCAAAGTTAAAGTCTTCAGACGATATTCTTTCAGCTCGCCTTATATGTGATTTCATAATTTATTGAAAAAACTAATGATATATGTAATGGTTTCTTTGTATTTCGTATCTTTTTATAAGTAAAAACATTTAGTTATATTGCATTAGATGCATTTTGAAATATAACTATTTAAATAAAATGTGTATGAAATATTAAATGCATATACGATAACTTGTTTTAATGTTAATGTTTCGTAAAAAACTAAATAAAATGAAAATGTATTACTCTCACCGTACAATTCTTCATAGTTATATTAGTATAGTTATGTTTGATTGAAAACTAACTTATTCTTAAATGACATCACTGAAACATAGTAGTAAATGAAAAAATGTTAAACATGTGGTTTTATTTGAATGTTCTTTATAAAGTCATGCAATTCGTGATACAATACATACCGACCCTTACGAAAGAGGAATCCTAGAAATTATTCAGAATATTTATGTCCTCTGCATTTGGCGTTTGTTGGGTTAAAGAATTTTCCCTTTTACATCCACCACTGTAACGGAGCCAAACGTTCCAAACAAACGTTCTGATTTATACTGATGTTCGAGGCAACATAACGCAAGTTTTAACACTACTAAGCATTTTTACTATGACTTCAAATAAATTCTCGCATTAAAAATGCTTCTATGTATTATGCTAATCTACCTCAAAGTCATGCTGTTCGTAACAGTATTAAATAATTATTCTATCAACCTGCCCCAATTTCTTTCTTTTATAATGTTACTAGAGCCCAAATTACATTTTTAATTTTAAGGTATTATTCCACAAAAAGGATTTATAATATTACTAGATTACCGTATAACTCGTTTAAAACTAGTATTAGGCACTGTTGCTAATGCCAAACGTTACTCAAAACATAACTCTAGTAAAAATATTTATTACGATCAAATAAATTCACCCGGTGCTATTGTTAAATAATCTTAATTTTTATTTAAAAGTATATTTTTTCCACCCTTAAATTTATTCTTGTGTACATTTTAACCTTATTTACGTTACTAAAATGTCTTTAGTTATACAAGTCTTAATACACAATTTATGTGTATTGTTGTATTTCTTTACATACAAAGCATTTTGTATGTATTTAGAATATGCAGACTGTGTTTGAGGTCTTACAATTTTATCTCGAAATAAAAAGAACCTAAGGTTCCAAGTTTACAGACTTAGGTAATAATTCAGATCCTGTACTATGTTATTTTTCAACTTCCACAACAGTGATTCCGATTTTCCAGTTGCATTTTATAAGGATACTCATACATTTTGTCTTATTGAAGAATAAACTGTCGCCTATGATACAGCTTTAAACGTACCCCTCAATAAAAAGTCTTTTCCGTAATTTATCAGTATGTGCTTGTGTCACACACAAGACCGTTTCAATTTGATAACATTAATTCCACTACTCTGAATTAATACTGAATTTGTTTGATAATATACGAGTATAATATATGTTTCTCCCAAAACTAACAGCAAGTTTATTTGTAAATAACAATTTGGCGTATTCTAATAGGAGAAAATAAACCTGTACAAACGAGAAACAATTTTAATAAAAAGAAGTACAAATTAAATTTAAAATTTGTAATAACAATAATATTAATTAAGATTTAACAATAAAGCTTACAAGTTCATAATACCAATAAATGTTAACTTTACCTTCTGACGATCCTCACTATTGCGACGTTACGACGCGTTTCGCCAACACTGTGAAATCTTCAGGTCTCCACGCATAGTTGTTTAGTTGTAGTTTTCACGGATTATTTGGGGGTTCCACCCCTGGATCCCGCCTCCACATTTTACTATAGCCACTAGGCCTCCTTAGTCAGTTCCTCTAGCCGATATCGTCTTTGATCATTCCCGCTTTTATTGTAGGTTATTTTTCGCCTCTCGACGTTCCTTGTCTTCAGGATTGCTACCTATAGTAGCCTATAGTAGTATAGTAGCCTTACGCCCCCATTTGTATAGAAGGGCCTCGTCTATACCATGGTCGTGTCCTCCTACATGTTGTACTGTAGATCATCAGGAAATTTTGACAAACGAAAATGTTGTACCGCAATGTTTCCTATTTAAATATGACCAATCCCTTGCTATACACTAAAAGGTACAGATGTCGGAGGTCAAAGCCCTCTCTCTGTGGTCTCTAACATCGGGATCTGTTGCCCAGATCGTGGTGACCCTGGAATTGGGTACAAAACACCAGTATATAACTGGTATAGGTATACCTCCATAGTTAAAAGATGCATGCCCACCTCGTCACCCATCTCACCGGGGACATAAATTTCGGTCGAGGACTGTGGTCACACCGCACTTTGTGCTTATGGGTTGCATCTACGAGCACTTACTGACCCCGTTGTAGGTTACAAAGAAAACCAAATGGTACACTACATTATAGTACTTAAATAAATATAATTACAAAATAACTAACAGTTACTATGCGTTGGTCACATGTTCGCGCGTGCTGGACGTGGATTTGGAACTACTGGCGGGACGATTTACAGCTCCTAGAAGATAGCCATCTTGTAGAGATGGACTTTGTTCATCGATCCATCATTTCCAACTAATTTGCTGAGTCAAATCAGGTACCTGTGCGGGATCACTTATCCTGCTTTTTATATTCCATAATTTTCAAGTATGGAAATATAGAGTTGGCTGCCTTATGTTTAAAACTACTAACTACTCTTTGAATACAGTTTTTTACTGATGATGTGCGATTTAAAAACGTAGCAGTTGTTCCAGTTATTTTTAAACTACTTAAACGCATACCCAAACGTGTTTTAAAGAATTGATGCTATCCTCTTTTTCATTTATTTATCTAAAATCACAGTGTATAAGGTTAAGCAAGCACAAAATTTAATATCCAAAAACAATGTAGCGATGAACACTCGCGAAAGTATAAATAACAACAGAAAAGTTTTAAATCACAATATACCGTGTAAAACCCTTTATTTTTAACACGATCAGAATGGACATACCATAATATAGCACTAAGCAGATGAACTTTACACATGCATGATACACCTACCGCAGAAGGTGAACTGGGCCAGTATTAGCTCTTCTTGTGGTATTTCAACTGAAACTAAAGTACGTAACATTGCAGTAACATGTTACATATATTTTCCCCCTATTAATTAAATTGTTAAAAGGAGATAAATAAGCGTGTATTCACTAATCAATGAAAGAGAACCATGTCAATGACCTGGGTTTCGCTCATAACTGAGCATGTCACATGTCCAGGTAGTAACACTCCCATTGAGCATTTCGTGCTTCACTAACTCATAGTCTGATTACGAAACCATATTTTCTATTTCTCGCACTTTAAATCCAAATCAAAGAGAAAAGAAAATGTTTATAGGACAAAACGTATTGTATCAACATTCAAACAAAATTTGTAAATTTGTGAATATAAATTATGTTTAATAAGGCATTATGCTCATTTAATTAAAAATAGGATTGTATATGGGTCCTGATGACAAAATTAGCATTCAAAAAATTCTTTATTCCAGTCAAGTTTAAAAACTAGTCTAAATCCGGTTTAAGATTACCACACAAAGTTGAAGAGATGCACTATTATGAACTCCATAGTCCATCTATTTACTACCCATAATTTTCTAAACTATTGCCTGTCTCTATCTCTCTGCCCACTCAGTCTGTACTGACCAGGATTGGTGTTAGAACTCATCTTTAATTTCCAAGGATTTCCAATTGATCTTTAATCCAGTTTTCTGTAAGCACCCCAAGCCCGGATCTCTAGACGCACATCTTTTCCAAGTAGAGTCCAGACCTAATACTTTTAGCATATAAAATTAACTTATTATTTAAATGCTCGTATTTTAATCGAGCCATTCTTGTTCCCCTCAACACTCATATACCTCAACGAACCCACATCAGACGTTCAGTTTAGTCAGGAACCCATCGCCTAGGATCAAATTCTTAAACGTCATTCAAGCAATTTATTCACCAAATCGAATAGAAGGCCTACCTTGTCTAAATAGTAGTATAAAAATGGCAATCGCACACATAAAGTTAATAAATTCTTGTTACTCATGCTATTTATGGCGGAAATCAAATCAACCTCTCCGTGAAACAAGTGAAACTTAGTATAATCTTATTTGTGCGGTCTCAACCACAGGTCTCTTCCATTAACCACAAACTTTCTAGGCAATTGAACAATGAACAATACATAACTCTAATTCTATAAGGTATTTATTTAAATGGTAAATAATGGTCGCTTGTATGTTAGTTAATAACAATTGCATATTTATATTCTTATTTGTTACATCTCTGTAATATTAGTAAAATGTTAGTGTCTTGTTCAGTTTTACTAGTGGTAATCAGCGAGGGAACGACTGTGTAGCTGTGTTTGTGTTTAATATTAGAGATCAACTTCTTGTATTACGTTACTTTATTTATAATATAATTGGTTACATCTCTGTAATATTAGTAAAATGTTAGCGTCCTGTGTCAGTTTACAAGTGGTAATCAGCGAGGGAACGACTGTGTAGCTGTGTTTGTGTTTAATATTAGAGATCAACTGCTTGTATTACGTTACTTTATTTATAATATAATTGGTTACATCTCTGTAATATTAGTAAAATGTTAGCGTCCTGTGTCAGTTTACTAGTGGTAATCAGCGAGGGAACGACTGTGTAGCTGTGTTTGTGTTTAATGTTAGTGATCGACTGCTTGTACTACGTTACCTTATTAATAATGTTATATGCATAGGTAGATTCTGTATTAATGTTCACCTGTTATTTATGTTAGCAAGTACACAACAAGTACTAATACATTACAATCTCCCTGTATAGAGATCTTAAAAATCCACATAATATATTTTTTACATAGTGTTTTATTAGTTTAACTGCATTTATTTTTTTGAATATTGAAAACTATACGTTAGGAAAGATTTTCAGAAGAATACTTTCTCAAATTACTCAAAAAAAGTGTTATTCATAAACCTCATAGTTAAAATCGGTTTTAAAGTATGGAACTTTAAATATTTAGATGTAATGATACAATATTTATACTACTTGTCTTCTAAAAGTCTTCTCAAATTAAAGGTTTGCTTCTTTCATATCAAATCCATCGTTCATACTCAAATTTAATACTGTAATTTAAGTATATTTCACCCAAAAATATATGCTACAACTTTATTTCTTGATATATTAAAATTATTCTGACTGTTATATACTACATTTCTTAGTGCTACTACGTAGAGTCAGTATTGATTACCAAGTATAATATTGGTAATATTATGTTATATTATATTATAATAAACAATGTTTGCACTTATTTGTGATATATTGTATTGTATCCGCATCATTGTTCGTACTGCACAGTCTTTAGTACAATAATAATAATAATTATTATTTTAATACATTATAACAATAAATCACTGTATTGTAAATGTCAGTTATATACAAAATGCTTAACTAGAAATATTCATACTTACAGTACATGTGCAATCGTACATTTCTTGCATACTCGGAGACCTGAGAATCGGGGCTCTAACTAGTAACTTTTCGACAGAATGAAACACATTTGACATCAATAGGTGCTTCAGAAGAATTTTAAACTGATTTAAACTACCAACTGTATAAAACCTTCAGGGAGCCAATTGAGAAATCTAACTCCACACTGTGACGACACCGTCCTATGCTGTTGAGCACGGTATCTCTCCCTGCCTCTAGTTTCATAGGAGTGAAAGTCTCTACCCTGTTTTAAGAACTTATTTTGATCAGTGTGAATGGCTATTTCCAATATATAGAGGCAGGGCAGGCTCAAAATTTAAGCTCTCTGAAAGCATCCCTATATCACTCACTGATGATAATTTGGGAAATTATTCTGAAAAATATGTTAGTAGTCAGATTACTCTCTCTAGATTGTATTTAGCACAACTGCAACAAAGTCTCAACCCATGGCTTCCTTAAAAACCTTTTGTGAACAACGACTGGAATGATTACGCAGAGTGTATATGCCTGAAGTAACACGAACACAGATATAGGAAACTTTGTTCCAGGTTAGACCTTTGCCGAAGTTCATACTTAGGAACTTGGTAGATTCACTATTCTGTATGAGATCATATTCAACAAAATCTGCCGGTTAGCTTCCATATTCATTTATCCATATTTGGAGACAGAAAGTTTATGACATTAGATATGTCATTGAGTTTTCTTGAATTGATCATAGTAAAATTTCGTATGCAACAGTTTTCAGCAATGAGGGATTGAATTTCAAGATTCTTTGTTCAAATTTCATATCATAATGAATTACCACGCATTGCAGATGAATGTGTTTAATTTATATATGGAAAAAAGAACCGACCTAAGAATAGATCCTTGTGAGACTCCGTGAAGAGATGTTTTCTCCTCGACATGACACTCGAAAGCTGTATACTTTGACATCTATCTCTGAAATAAGACAAGATCCAATTATGAGGAAGGCCCCCTAACGCCACAGAGCTGTAACTGGTACATCAGTGCCTCATGATGCACGCAATCAAACGCCTTGGACAGCATATGTTCTCCCATTTCCAATCTATTATCAAAATCTTTCATAATATTCGTCAATTCACCGATTGCGGATTTGTTTCTCCGCAAAAATGATTTAGATTCAAATATAAAACGCTCCAGAAATGTGCTAAGTCTAACAGGAAGGCAGCTTCCATCACACATACCTGCATGCGGTGTCTTACTTTCAGTATTTGACGTGATTATAGCATTTACCTTGTTCTTGAGCGGATGTACTGTAACGTTACGTGCTATTACTGTCTGTTTCACTAGATTCTGATACTTGCACTTGGTGCATGTTGCTAAAAATGAATTTAACAACACAGGTAGTGTTAGTGTAATATGTACGTTATTTATAAGTCCATAAATTTTAGTCAATTAATACGTTTACATTTTTGTTATAATTAAGGTTATTAATCATTAAAATAAAAAGTCTTGACTCCTTTGTTCATCCGGCATATTCATTTATTTCTTGCTATATCTTCGTTCAAGAAAAGAATTTCGTTTACTTCCACTAATGTATTGCAGTCCATTACACAGTTATGTGTGTATTTTAGAACTAAATTTTTAATCTAAAATTATTTAGTTAATTTTGCTATTATTAGTCCAGGTAATCTTTTCATTAAATTTTTTCTTAGAAAATATTTATACACTGGTATAAAATTTTTTACAAAAAAAAATATACAATTATTTAAGTATACACAAAGTTAGGTTTACTCCAAACAACAAATAATGTTTGTAATACGATTTGCATACCTTTGCTTTCAATTTTATATGCGAAAGACGTTTTTAAATTTATACTTTTAATTTTATATTGCAGAAACACTATCATTGACATACCTTATAAGGAAATGAACTTCTTATGGCATGTGGGTAATTTAGGTATTAAGCTTATTCCTTAAAATAAGAATGAAGTATGTGGGTACTCGTGAGTTTCTATGTCAGTGTCGAAGTCACGTGACCGGAGCGAGGATTTTGAGGCGCTGATCCACAGCTGATACCCTATCTCTGTCTATACGGCTATATCCTAGACATTTGAACAAATGCAGTTGCCCTGAGGACTATATGCTGTGCCCTGGTACGCCGGATTCTGGAATATGGATCCACTGTTTGGAATCCACACCAAAAATACCTTTGTGACGATCTTGAAACGAATCCAGCGTTGTTTCATTCGTTTCGTGGGTGTCAGAAATGGATACCAATATCAACAATTACCAATTGATGATCTGTACTCCAAACTTGAACTAGAACATCTTGAGACTCGCAGGACTGTAGCTGACTTAGTAGTTCTCCACAACATGGTTTGCCCAGACGTCCTTTAACTCCTCCATTTCAACACAACAGCCAGCACTAGTTCCAAAGACGTCTTCATCATGCAAAACTATGGGAAAACTATGCAGCAATTAGCACTGCAGAGGGCCGGCAACAACCTGCCTTCTACTGTCGACCTGTTTCACGATGGTGTGAGAACATTGAAGTGGAAAGAGAAGGGTTGCAGTGCTACCAACTTAAATGCATCCACTCAATTTGTCACATATTACATCATCAGTTTTTGTTGTATTCGCTGCTAACTTGTTTTCTAAATATAATTATTCATATTATTTGTTATTGCACGCCATAGATTATCTTGTCATTATTGTTATTTTTACTGTTGCTGTTTTACACAAAGTTATGATTTACTCCAAACAACAAATAATGTGTGTAATATGATTTGCATAATTACCTTTGCTTTCAATTTTATCAGTGAAATATGTTTTAAATTTATCCATTTAATTTTATATTGTGGAAACACTATCATCGACATAACTTATGGAAGGAAATGAAATTCTGGCATGTAGATCATTTAGGCATTGAGTGTATATGTCAGTGGTAAAGTCACGTGACCGGAACAGGCATGTCGCGGCGCCGATCTACAGCTGATACCCTCTCTCTGTCTATACCACCATATCCTAGACATTTGAACGCCGCTTACATTAATGCTCAGTCACTGAAGGGACAGGAGGATTAGTGTAGGAAATGTTTTGGTCCTAAACAGTATTATCTAATTTGAAAACGTCTGAATCCTGGCTTAAGCCTAGTATTAAGTCAAGTAAGGGGTCTATACCTGATAATATGTTGTAGCAGAACGATATAACAGGAAAAATGGCAGTGGCATCACAATGTATACAAGAGAGGGCTTGAATTTTATACTCATTCTTTGCGTTCTGAGTATTCGGCTGGGCCTGAATTGATGGTTATTGAAATTGGCTTTCCTGGTTCCAATTTACCTTTGCTGCAAGTGTTTTATCACCCACCCAGAGTTGGACGTACTAAAAATTTGTATAGATACAGTCGTATATGTGTGATTTAAACACATGGTCTGATGAACAACGATCAAGACTATTACTACAGACAGCTGACTAACTTGGTTGACTCATGTAACCTGACAATACTACCACTGGAGCGACCACATCACACGTAGGGGCTACACACTTCTTGACTCCAAGATGGTTTCCGAACTACAAGATATCTTACTTCATAGGCAGCTTCCAGTCCCTGTGATATCTAAACATTATCCTATCTTTTTGTGTTCATTCAGTAAATGTAACCCAAGATTAAAATTAGGTTTATCAAGTATGGAGTCTTTAAAAACATGAATGAGCCTGCACTTATTTCCGATATTCTATTGATTCCATTGCATTACCTACAGAATCTCGACTTTCATGACTTTATTATATAGTGTATGGTTAGGACTCTGGATAGTAAAAAAGAATATCGTCAAAAAAAGGCTGGATAAGAAAAGATATAATTAGCTTGATGGTCCATCATAATCGAAGTCCAAGGCTCTATAAACGCCAGATACTTATGGATCAATAGCAATTTTTGATTTAACAGATTTAAGCAATTTCTGCATAATTCCAGGCGGAGATATACTCGTCGTCTATTTAATTTAGAAAAGTGGCCTATTATATGATGACGTTATCATTTTGTTTTAAATCGACTTGTATAAAAATGTTCAGTATTATTTGCGTGTAAGTTGTAAATGTGATTTAAATAGTATTAATTTTGATAAATTTCTATACAAAATATTTCTCTTGTTAAAGATAAAAACACACCTAATTATTATCTTAGAATTTTGAAAAAGTTTCTTTTTTATTTTTCTGCAATCAATAATTAAAGTTGAGAACAGTTTATGAGTACAGGATGGTTGTAGATGGCTAGTACGGCATTGCAGTGGTACAGAACACTATTCCAATATAACAAGGATATAATCATTTTACTTGCCAAACTAAAAACTTAGTAGAATTTAGTTTTATGTGATGGTCCTAAAAAATATATGATTAATGCAGTAAAGTAAACATATGTAAATATATACATAGTAATTACGATAAATTTATAAATTTTAAAAGTTTTAGAGGTTTAAATAGCTGAAATAAAACGTCCCACCCTAAGCTAAATGCTTGCCTTACAAATGTTGAGATATGTCTGTCTCGAGACCAGCTGAAGTCCCACTCGATGCTCTATGTACACATTGTGTGTGCACTACTGTTAATTTGAACATTTCCACTAAAACAACTTTATTACACATAACTTTGTCCTCTACAAACTTATGTTAAGTATTTTCACTATTAAAGCTTTAACATAATATGTGTTCTCTAGTCCCACTATAACTTTTTCTGGTGAAAGATGATAACCAATTCCAAGAAATATCAATTCAACATTTAACTGATTTTTTTATGATATTATTCAGATCCGATGTTTAGATCTAAATCAGCTTAGAAATGTTAACAGTAAGCCTCCCAATATTAACGCTAATTTAACGCCTGATGCTTTTAACAATTTTTTTCTTACCAGTGTAGAACAAATTTGTAATAGCATACCAACTGATGTAAATAAGCCTAATCATAGTGTTTTTCTTGACAATAGTGAGAACTGTGCAACAGGAAACAATTCAGTAGGGTTATTCACTCTTAGGAGTTTTACAGTAGAAGAAGTCTACCTAGCCATAAACCAACTGAATAATAGCACTTGTCTTGATATGTACGGCACCAATGCAGCAATACTGAAGTTATCAGCTAGGTCTATTTGTGAAGTACTAACATATCTTTTCAACTTGTGCATTAAGCAGGGTATTTATCCTGACAAACTAAAAGTAAATAAGGTCATTCAAATACACAAAAGAGGGCCTAGGGATGATTGTGCCAACTATAGGCCAATATCCATTGTTCCGACACTGTCAAAGGTCTTGGAACGTCTCATTCATGAACAACTTTCCTCCTTCTTGGAATCAAATAAGTTATTGTCCAAGAATCAGTACGGCTTTAGACCTAACCATAGCACTGTTGAAGCTACTCAGGATTTGATCTTGAATTGTTTTGAAGGACTGGAGAACAACCTGAACGTTTCTTTTTAGATCATTTGATATGTCCAAGGCCTTTGACACAGTGTCGCATCATATTTTACTGGATAAGATGTATTTTTATTCTATTGACAACAGTGTAGTGCAGTTCTTAAGATCTTATTTGAACAATCGATGGCAATCCGTATTCCTAAATGGCTCTTACTCAAAACAGTTAAGTGTAAAACAAGGTGTCCCACAAGGGTCCATTTTGGGACCCCTTGCTTTTCATACTCTATGTTAATGACCTGCCGTACAACCTAAATGCTCATTCAGTAAAATCATTTCTATTTGCTGACGATTTGGCAGTGTGTGTCCAGGGTAAAAGTGCAGAAAATGTGGGTTTCATAATCGACGCCAAAACTAAAACCATTCATGACTGGTGTAATGCAAATAAGTTAAGCCTTAATGACGGGAAAACTCAGGACCTTGTTTTCAGCCTTAGCAATCGGGGGAAGTAACCCACTCAAAATTCTTGGGGTTCACAGTCCAGAGCAATCTTAAATGGCATCAGCAAATTGACAGTCTTGCAAACAAAATTTCAAAAGGCATTTTCATGATCAGAGCACTTAAAGGCAGTGTCTCTGTTGGTGTTCTGCTCTGTGTTTACTATGGCCACATACATAGCTACCTCTCTTATGGAACTTCAATCTGGGCAAACCATGGATATGTACAGAAGCTTTTTGTGCTGCAAAAAAAAGCAATCCGTCTGATTTGTGATGCACACTGGCAGGCCCACTGTAAAGAGCTCTTCATTAGGTTAGGTGTCCTTTCATTGCCTTCTATGTATATATTTAGCACACTCTTGTTTGTTAAGAGGAACTTGGCACTTTTGCCTGCAATGTCTGAGGTCCATAACTATGCAACTAGAAACAAAAATAAACTTATAAGTAAACGATGCAGATACTCTGCAAGAGTTTTCTATACCAAGGCATAAAAATGTTTAATGTTTTGCCGGAAGGTATTAAAGAGCTGCCACTCACTAGATTTAGACAAAAACTAAAGAACTTTCTAGTTGCAACCTGCTTATACGATGTAACAGAATTTTACGAAGTTGTTAACTTTTTAAGTTAGGTTAAGTAACCTTTTAAGTTGACTTTGTTATACATGTGAACATGTTTACAACAAATAAATATTTGATTTGATTTGATTTGATGTAAATTGTTTACTCCCGAAAAGTTTGACATCTTCGTATTCCAAAACCCCTTTCCAATTATGCTTCCCAAAAGCACAATTTAACTAATTGCTAACACATCAAAACACATCCTTTTAATCTACACACATGGACCACCCCCGTATTCTAAGTATACTTATATTTACTGATGAACAACTGTGATTATATAATTAATCTACTAAAACCTTACAGATAAATTTAAACAAGCAACACTGAAAGCAGAGCACTGGTTTTCATAAAATGGGCTTCTATCCAATGAAATTATAATCCCCCTTTTAATTGGCCCAGCATATCGGAGAACAATCAAGTACAATTTAAAGTAAGTAGTATTGACGCAGTTTCGTTACCCAGATCGCTTACAATTTATATGAGCATATGCTTTGTCTTAAGGTAGTGCTGTAGGTTTCCCCTTTAAGATCCCACTAATATTATAAATGCGAAATTTTGAATATTTGGATATTTGGATGTTTACATGTTTAGATGTTTGGAGGTTTGTCCTCGAATCACGCTGAGACTGGTATACGGTTTGTGCTGAAATTTGGAACAGGTTATAGCTTTTGGTGTGAATTAACATTTAGAGCGCTTTTTACCACCCATAACACATTCATTTCTCAAAATAAAGTCAAATTCAAATTGAAAAATTAGTTTGTTTACATTCGAATGTTATGATAAAGTTTCACAATTCAAATTAAACTGGCACTAAACAGCTGTTGACAGCTATAATACGACAAAATTTCTGAAACATCTGTTTACATTTAAATTCTATCAATAACAAGTAAACAGTGCTTGATCGGTAGTGTAATGCAGATAAAAAATTAAACATTAATATATAAATTTTACTCCAGATTGCGCCAGTGACAAATTAAAATCATCTAATGTTACTGTTATAAAACTAACCTTAATGAACAAAGTTATGAATGTTTTCACATAAGTTAAATTAATCTGGTGGGCTTCCTTGAAATTTATGATATTACATTTTAACAATGGCTTACGTAAAATAGAGAAATGAATACTAACATATCTTAACGATTCATTCTTTCCCTGGCTACAGTCGAAAAAAACCAGTGTAACGCAAAACTTTAATAACGATTATTTTGGAATGTTGAATAACCTTAATAAGGATTTCCCCCTTATACCGGAAGTAGGCTACATAAGAAGTAGGTAGGACTTCCCCCTAGGTCGTAATAGGCTTTTCAGTCCTAGCGAACTCAAATATGCCAACACGATTTAGATCAAAATAGATTTCCGAGAACTATGTAATCGAACGTATATAGTATTTTAATAGAGGCAAAATGGCAAGCTAACCTGTGACATAGTAGGTAAGTGAATTTAAACGGTCTTAAGTATGCACTTTTTAACCAAAGTAGGCATCTCGGTCCTATGTAAGTATATATATATTTTTTTCTTTGTCAGAACAACAAGGCAAACTCTACTATGGTACTGGAAATATCTTAGACCTGGAATATATGACAAGGACTGAAAATATACGCTTTTTGAGCAAAGTAAGTTTCCGAGATCTGTGTGATCCGAGATTTGTGTTTTCTTGATCGGGATTACAAGGCAGATTCAGCTGTGACATTATGTATATTATTAATTAAAACCAGAAATGCTCCTACACGTGCCAAACATGATATAACAATTAAGTTAAATTCTGATACTATTTACCATGAACTTAATAATATCTACCTGATGTATGCCTACTTACGTTTTAAAATGTTTGTAGGACTCCCATCATATTACATCATAATTCCTTTTTATAAGGACTTTGGTTCTAAAAGTTGCGTGCGAAGCCGCGGGTAACAGCTAGTACTTATTATAAAAACAAGAAGTAAAATAAAACTTTTTTTGCAAGATTCCTGTTTGGCCTTAAATTTAGAATGACTGAACATAAATTTAGAACATTGCAATTAGATTCTGAAATGGATAGATTCTGACACTGATCACATTTTTTTTTTTTTTTTTGGAAATTGACTACCAGTAGTTGCCCAAATGGATACTTATATGTGATTTATATTCTTTTGTTTTTTTTTTACCTGGAATTAATCCGGGGTTTTATAATAGGTCAATATTTATTCTAAAATAAAAATAAGATATACTTAGCAAATTTGATTATCTGTTACTGCTGAATATTAATAACGAGCCTAAAATGGTATATTAGTTTTTTTATCGTACTGTTAATAGGTAAAACTTGATGTATCACTATTTTTGAAAACAAATACTGCCAAGGTTTATTTGTATATGTCATAACCTTCTGTAAATAATATGTTTAATATATTGGTTTACTCACTATAATTTGTTTAAATAACTCGACATTTTCTATGATCGTATTAGTGTAAAGCTATAACAACGTAGTTCAGTACGGAAGTAAGAATTTAGCTGTCGGAACGAAAGCTTATCTTGTCTACAGGTTGCAAGTTATGTAATTGTAATCTAGGAAAAGTATGTACCGTATCATGATTATCTCTACTATTCTAAACCAACCTGCATTAACAATCTGAACTAGCCACAATTATAGCTAAACTAGTCTACAACACAAATTAAAGCATTATAATTAGATAATACAAGGTATTTTGTTAGAAAGGTACAGATAAGTTAACTAACAGTTCATGTAAACTTATTACGTACTAAACTAACTCGGAACACATTGTACATAGCAGATACTGTTTAAACTGATTATAAGATGCAAAGTGTATATTACAATATACGATATGCAGTAATGTTATGTGGAATCTATAAAGTAATATTTACTTAAAATCGCTCACCACTGTTTTTCTAAGATCAATTGTTGACGACTTATAACCTTAACCACAAGTATTGGGTAGAAGAGGGACTTAATTCTTTAGAATTAAAAGTCTTTAATTTCTGTCTAGAATCGGTAACGAAGCGAGTGTAGTACTAAAAAAGTAATATTTAATGACGCATCCTCAACCAACGTTTTAACAATCTAATCTCCGTTTGACAAGCACGTTTTGGGGATAGTCGTTTAAATTCATACGACTGGTCGGATGAAACGTATATATTTACAGCCTATGCTGGCTAGCAAGGTTTATATGAAATATATGGCTTAATTAACAAATAATCACTATTGTAAAACTAAGAAGTCAAATTTTAACAAATCATAAAAATATTGATTTTGAACAAAATGCAGTTCAAGGTTACAAGATAAATTCAATTATTTACACCTATGTATTCTATGTATTGAAGCTAGACTGAAACATACTCACAGAAGAAAAAATCAAGTCTATGCAACATATAGAAGAAACAATATTGTGACTTAGTTCATATAATTAGAGACAAATTTACAAAAACTTAATAGCTATGTTTCTGTGGAAATGAAACAGATTTAATTGTTTTTAAAATAAACTAACTATTTTTTTCCAAATATTTCATGTTATACTGATAACCTAATATACATTCCTGGCAAAGATTTTATAACCTGGAAATTAGGGTTATCGTAAATCTCCCCATTAACGTAGAAAAGCATAGATTCTTCACCAAAATAAAACTGCCGTTGGTTGGGAGAGAGGATTTGAGAGAGCAACTGTGCGAGATGGTGGAAAGAGCAGGGGGTGGCGAGAGAGTCTACTTGATTTTCTTAAGCCTCCCCCATTCACCACCTCACCTACACGTCTTTCTTTCTATTCAGAAACTTCTCTCATCGCTTTATACCTCACTTTGAGCTCACTTGTTTAGCTTTAAAGTACTTATAAGTCTATAATGAATTGGTAAATTGCACGTAATATCTAAAAGTAACCTTAGTCACATTTATACTTGAAATTAAGTAGAAAACAAAATTGATGTCTTACTCGTATTAAACCCTTTTTTCAGATATAATAGTCGTACAATCATATTAGCTTGCAGTTGCAACAATTTAAAAACAATTGTAGTCCAGCCCCTTAATACTCATCCCGTGAGGTAGAGAGAAATAAGGAACAATTTTGTTTATCATTCCTCATATCAACTCCTCCAAGGAGTTAATTTTAACCTGATTCTGTACAATCCATATGGGTCATGCCCACGGAATAGGGTTGTGTATATAAATATAACTTCATATGGATGCATGCGAACTATGATTGGAAGGAATGGTATGTTTTTAAGTTGACAACAATAATTTTTCTTAAGCTGTATTTATTCTAAAAAACTAATAATTATTTATTTAAAAATATATTTTTTTAAATATATAATTAGATCTAGTAAATATTTATAATGCTATATCCATAATTTTGTATTTGGCCTAGCTATAAAACTTCCAAAGATTCTACTAAAGGTCTTTTTTTTTAATAACCCAACTGAAACCGACTGCATCATGCTGATGTATTAAAAAATTTTACAAGATGTAGAAGGAGTGGAACTTTTCACGCATTAAAAATAAAGCCATGATAACGTGGTAAACGGAAAATAATCTTTCAGTTAATTTTGACATGAACTCACATCAATATTCATTCTATTTACTGTTTTGTATACAAGCCGAAATACAAAAGATTAAACTAAATTTTAAGCCTTAATTTCTAACACTGTAATATTTTTAAATAATTTTTAATATGAGTTTCTAACATAAACAAACATCCAAATTTAAATACATTAATGTTGAATCAATGTCAGTCTAATTATAAACTATTAAACCATTCAACACTTTCATAACAAGAGCAACAACATGAATGCTCAACACAATGTATTCCATTGGGAAAGCATTGATTTATGTCATAATTTCTCGTCTAACCGATTGTTAACGTAATATATATATATGTTTATACTTTTACAAACTAATACATTGATGTGTATAATTCCCACACGGTTTTAGATAATTTCAAATCTTATATAAAATGACAAAAATTTGGAAAGTATAATCATCACACCTGTTAAAAGTAAATTAGTTGTTTCTTTACATGTTAAGTATTATAAAAAGTTATTAACTTTCCATTTCCATGCAGTATAACGTGATATAAGTTTTGTCAATAGTAAATTTTATATCTCATATATTAAACCAATCCAAACTATTAATACACAAATTCAAACTGAACTGAACCAATGTAAAATCTTCATTTTGTGTTTTAAACATTGGTTTCTATAAAAGATTAATATTTAGATTACCACTAATTAATTAACAACATCATAGTTCTATAAGTTTTGTGTGCTTAATCCAAACTACCTAACCATAATGGTAGACAAAGCAATTTACATGAATATAAGGACAGATTCCAATACTCGAGGCTTATTGTTGTATTTTTGCAACATTAATGATGAAAAATCCTTTAAATTTTCGTTTGTTTAATTTTCCAGAAGTAATGATATTTTAATTTATTTATATCAAGTAATTACGAGTAGATAGAGAAATACCTACTGGTAAACTCATTTTCTTATCATCATACCTCGTGATTGTAAACAAAACTCATTTTTTCCAGTGTATTGTACTGAGTTTCGTTGCCTGAAATAACCCAGACACCAGCAGTAAGAAGGATAATGACCAGACTTCCACACTACAGCTGGCACTAGAGGACAGTTGAGTGGTAAGGTGCCTTAAGGAGGCTTTCAAGGCACTGCATTAAAGTCCTTCATTTTATATAAGGCATCCCTATAATTGCTGATACCATCTATAAAAAATTTTTTAAAATGATTGACATTTGCAATGATTCGACAAAAGACCCGAAACATTTTTAAAGTATTAGGCGTTATATGTTTATTAAAGATATTTTTACCATAAGTGAATTTTAGGACTTGTTTAAGTACCTCAAACATCTAGTAGTTGATGCTAAATTATAGGTTTAGTAAATAATTTATATATATTTGACGTTTAGTACTAGATCACTTGTAATATTTTTATTAAAGCATTTGTTAGGTAAAATTATTTAAGGTCTAACATCAACAACCACAATTTAAAACTGTGAGGTACGAATTTCTTTATCAGGATACGAATCGTATTTTATATAAATACTACCTGCCCGGCAAACTTTGTTTTGCCATATAAATTTTTTAATAGTATGTGGGAATATCGTGTATGAGTGGAAGACGCATGGAGCGCTATAAACGATGACGGAATATTAAAATTACAAACATTAAACATTAATATATTCTCATTTAATATGATTTATTCTTTAAACATAATTATCATATATAATAATATTACTAATTAAAAACATCAACCCCTTAACGCAATGGATTCTACAATATTTTTGCTATCCAATATTTAGCTAACACAAACAAACTGAATGGTTTGCCCCCTCGATAACACGCCACATATAATTGCCTGTGTGAAAGGGTAATACTTCTACACGGATGCTTTTATACAACCTTACGGTAGAAACCTGTACGAAGACTTCTGGTTCATGTGAATTATGTTTTCCGACGCTAATGTTGAGTTTAGCTTCTTCCCAGAACCAAGAAAAAACATATTAAAACTAATCATTTAAAAAACTAGTATTTATGGTTATTGTAATTTACCTTTGATATTATAGTTTTTTTCATTGCTGAATTTAGCCTCTTTTCTCATAAAAAATATACATTATATAAATTCACAGCTCTTTTAACCCCACTTTTGTAAAAAGACAAATAATTTAAGATTATTAACAGTCTTTAAAATGTAAAGTAAATGTCAGACTACATTGTATCTTACATCTGCACTTCTAGCAGTTACCTCGCTGCTTTACCCGATATTTATAAAATATAAAAGTAAAGTAAAGATGTCTTATTTTACCAGGCGAAGTTAGGGCTAAGAAGCCCTCTCTAACACTTAACCAGGGGACCAACGGCTTAAATGTGACTTCCGAACCACGTCCAATGATCGGGCAGGCGGGCTGATTGCATGGACTGGATCTCTCTGCGGTCACCCATCCTAGCAGCACCCAAGCAATTTAGTAGGCGTGGCACGTGTATGACAAACTACTGGTTTATTGGTGAATTTATTACTTAATGATGGTAATTAATGCTCATGTTTAAAAAATGAATGGTAGAAGATTTAAATCATTTGCGGGGTTAGGTTGTCCCGCAAAAAACAACAAACTTAAATGATACGGAAGTTAGTTACACGTGCATGTACTTTATTATAAAGTGGTCTAAAATTCAAGCTTTAAGTTCTACCACAGATAAATAATTTAAAACACATATATACATCTTAACTTAGCGCCTTCAAATAGTGTTTGCTTATATAACTACTGCAGGCGCTTTTTAAACTGTGATATAGTATATATATGTTATGTCACACACTACACACACACACACACCACACACACACACACACACACACACAACACACACACACACACACACACACACACACACACACACACCACACACACACAACACACACACCACACACACACACTACACACACACACACACACAGACACACACACACACACACACACACACACACACACACACACACACACACACACACACACACACATTAAACTTTACATAAGCACCTTGAAATTCTTGTCAGTAATAGTCTCAAAGGACTTAATGAACTTATGCTGAATTAAAAAACTGTTTATATTTGAATTTTTCCAAAAATATTAGCTTGTGGTTCAGATTTATTAATTCTTAAGGTTTAATACTGTATTATTCTGTCTATGAGAAGCAGGCAATCTCAAAACTGTTGTATACAAGCGTAATGACTTCCAGACCTTGGTAGTAAGAATATAAGTAAAGATCTTATAACATTTTTGGAATATTTTGTAAAAAGTACCTTCTACACTTTCTAGTTAAAAATTTTAAAAAAATCAATTGACTTGCCAAATAAATAAAAAATAAATATTATTGCCAAATTGAAGAATGTGTCTCCCTGTTATTACAAGAAATTTAACATTTTACATTTCATATAGCAAACATTTGTTTTTATATGACAACATAACGTTTATGAAACTTCTAAAATAATGAAACTGCGAAATAAAACATAAAATTAAAAAACAATAAGTATGTTGTCCAGGAAATATTCATCACTAAACCCCCCCCACCCCCCCCCCCCCCCACCCCCCCCCCCCCCCACCCCCCCCCCCCCCCACCCCCCCCCCCCCCCACCCCCCCCCCCCCCCACCCCCCCCCCCAAATTCCGTGTAGTTATAACTTGGTATACAATTGGTTAAATATTTAATGTACCCAGGTCTATGAAGCACAAAAACATCAACATATGGCAAAATCAGCCGTATCAGGACACATTTACAACACAATCAAATCCATAGTACTTTTGAAGGAAACAGGATCTTTCCGGACATTTGCCATCGTTCAGCGATAGAAAAAGTCAGTAACACTACGTTTCAAGATCTGCTATTTTATCTCTTATTAAGGTAAATAAATATCCTAACTCATAATTAAAAACTAGGCTACTAAAATAAACAAAATCATTACCAGAGCGTTCTGTCACGCGTTACTCAGGAATCATAACCATCATGTTGTGTGTCAACTTCAGTAACTTTACAGCATGCACTTAATAAAAAAAACTAAACACAACACTTATTATTAACACTGAATATTTTTGACAAAATTATATACTTTCATATCGAAGGGAGTTAACCAAAGACATAAATAATGCAACAGTAATAGATTATCCAGAATTTAACATACTCTACCAAAGAACTCATACTGATCACTGATTAAAAAAATATATTTATGAAACAAGATATGTTTACTTATAATGGGCAACTAAATTATGCAGGATACGCCTGAAATTAGTAAAGACTGACTGTAGTAATCAAGAAGAAACGAAAATAGTAATTAAAATTTTTTTTGCTATTTAATCAAGAAAGATTCTAGATAACTTACTTAAAACTAATAAAGTATGTAGAACAACCGATAACCATAACATTAAAAGATGGTTAAGAAATGTATTCAATTTTAAAAACAAATTTTTATAATTTACGTTAATGAATAGACAATTTTTACTCTGAGTGGTACGTATAAAACTAGCTGTTTATATACTATAAGAAAAATTAAAGAAAAAAACTGAGAAGTACATAAATACTTGACACAACTCACAGTGAGGGGCGAGGGTACAGAAACAAAAGCCTGGTACTGACGCTGAATCGGTGTATACGTGTATAGTAGTAGTACGTGGATGTACCCTGCATGGACAAGACCTCCTTTGGGAGGAGGTGGCGTTGCCAAAGCCTGATATTGTCTGTGAACTGGAACAACACCCACTGAGGATATATATTTCCAGTGTTGTTCGTGTACACCGATGGAATAATACTCCCTGAGTGTCAATTTCTTTATATTGTCTAAGAAACTACACTCACCTTGTATTACAGATCCAGTGTTGTTCATGTAACCCGAGGGAATAATACTCCCTGAGTGTCCATGTCTTCATATTTTCTAAGAAAATACAATCATCTGGTATTACAGATCCTGTGTTGTTCATGTACACCGATGGAATAATACTCCCTGAGTGTCAATTTCTTTATATTGTCTAAGAAACTACACTCACCTTGTATTACAGATCCAGTGTTGTTCATGTAACCCGAGGGAATAATACTCCCCTGAGTGTCCATGTCTTGATATTGTCTAAGAAAATACAATCATCTGGTATTACAGATCCTGTGTTGTTCATGTAAACCGAGGGAATAATACTCCCTGAGTGTCCATGTCTTGATATTGTCTAAGAAAATACAATCATCTGGTATTATAGATCCTGTGTTGTTCATGTACACCGAGGGAATAATAATCCTTGAGTGTCAATTTCTTTATATTGTCTAAGAAGACTCAATACACGCACCTGATATTGCAGATCCTGTGTTGTTCATGAACACCGAGCGAGGGAATAATCATCCTTGAGTACCCATGCCTTCAACAACACCTCTACGGAGTGCAGTGTCGAACTAACTCAATAACTCTCCTGGGAGATATAGTGCTCGAGCCATATCATGTCCATGAACTGGAACTACTCGCACACCCAGTGGGGGGTATAGTTCTAGAGTTGTACATGTAAAATGACGATATAACACATCCGAGGAGTGCAGTGTCGAACTAACTCAATAACTCTCCTGGGAGATATAGTGCTCGAGCCATATCATGTCCATGAACTGGAACTACTCGCACACCCAGTGGGGGTATAGTTCTAGTGTTGTACATGTAAAATGACGATATAACACATCCGAGGAGTGCAGTGTCGAACTAACTCAATAACTCTCCTGGGAGATATAGTGCTCGAGCCATATCATGTCCATGAACTGGAACTACTCGCACACCCAGTGGGGGGTATATAGTTCTAGTGTTGTACATGTAAAATGACGATATAACACATCTACGGAGTGCAGTGTCGAACTAACTCAATAACTCTCCTGGGAGATATAGTGCTCGAGCCATATCATGTCCATGAACTGGAACTACTCGCACACCCAGTGGGGGGTATAGTTCTAGTGTTGTACATGTAAAATGACGATATAACACATCCACGGAGTGCAGTGTCGAACTAACTCAATAACTCTCCTGGGAGATATAGTGCTCGAGCCATATCATGTCCATGAACTGGAACTACTCGCACACCCAGTGGGGGGTATAGTTCTAGAGTTGTACATGTAAAATGACGATATAACACATCCGAGGAGTGCAGTGTCGAACTAACTCAATAACTCTCCTGGGAGATATAGTGCTCGAGCCATATCATGTCCATGAACTGGAACTACTCGCACACACAGTGGGGGGTATAGTTTCTAGTGTTGTACATGTAAAATGACGATATAACACATCCGAGGAGTGCAGTGTCGAACTAACTCAATAACTCTCCTGGGAGATATAGTGCTCGAGCCATATCATGTCCATGAACTGGAACTACTCGCACACACAGTGGGGGGTATAGTTCTAGTGTTGTACATGTAAAATGACGATATAACACATCCGAGGAGTGCAGTGTCGAACTAACTCAATAACTCTCCTGGGAGATATAGTGCTCGAGCCATATCATGTCCATGAACTGGAACTACTCGCACACACAGTGGGGGGTATAGTTCTAGTGTTGTACATGTAAAATGACGATATAACACATCCGAGGAGTGCAGTGTCGAACTAACTCAATAACTCTCCTGGGAGATATAGTGCTCGAGCCATATCATGTCCATGAACTGGAACTACTCGCACACACAGTGGGTGGTATAGTTCTAGTGTTGTACATGTAAAATGACGATATAACACATCCGAAGAAGTGCAGTGTCGAACTAACTCAATAACTCTCCTGGGAGATATAGTGCTCGAGCCATATCATATCCATGAACTGGAACTACTCGCACACACAGTGGGGAGTTGTAGTTCCAAGTCACTGGACTGGGCTCGTTCTGGCACTGCGACTCTCTCTACTGTTATTTCAACTACTGCTTGTAAGAAGTATGTAATTTTGATATCTATGTCTACGAGCATTTCATATGACAAAATTAAGCAATAACGTATACAAGTTGAATGAAACTATCACCAATTAAAGTGATGAAAAACTATGTATTTTTGCAACATATATTGTTTTTTGCAATATGTTGACTAAAAGGATACTGAGTAGCATACGACCGAATGATTTCACTTCCCTCTCATTTATTTGCGTTTGATCAGTTGAGTTTATATTGTTGCACTGACCAAGAACATAAACACATATGTGGGTTTTGAAATTCAACTTAGATTTAAAAGAGTTTATTTGCGGTATGCAATGTTTCTGGTACTAAAAGTAATACTCATATTGGCCTACTTAAAAAAAATGATATGCATAAGAAAGCTTAAATATTAAGAAGAATAGAGTGCCATCCATTTGCTTTTTATAAAACTATAGTAAAATTGTTAAAGGAGTCAACCAGTCTGGATAACCTTATGTGCAAAACTTGTATAACTTTTCTCATCAAGGTGAATTTAAGAACACTATTTAAATAGTATTTGCATTGGTTTTGACGGCCTATTCGTCACTGGTTTAATCAAAAATACAATTTGGATAGTAAATATTTCTTTGAAACTTGCAAAAAACTACTGATAAAGCACTGTATAATTATTCTATATTTTCTAAAACCTAAATCCAAACAAATGTTTCTGCCTCTATGGTCAACTTCAGCTGAAAGTGTCAAAATCTGTTTACGTTTAGTTAGTCGTTAGTTAATTTTAAATTACGTCCCGTAAATATTATAATTATTTCCAGAATTATTAGATATTCTGATCAAAATTTTCCAAAGGTTCTTACATTTTAAACATTTCTTAACCGTTAGATATATTTTAAAAACGACATTAGCCTAATCGGCCCGGTCGTTCTTAAGTTTTAGTGAGACCAACAAACACAATTTAATTTTTATTTAAATATATACTTAATGAGTAATTTTAAGATACATAATACACCGAAATGCCCTGATAAAATTTAAATATTTTTTGAAACAATAGTATACGAAAAATATAGCCTTTCTTGGGTTAATATTTTATTCTATTCACGTTTTAAAACAGTTTGTAGTTTTAAAAATTTTAATAGTTAACACTCCTTATCTTTTTCATGTATAAATCAATATCTTTTATAAACGAAAAAAATTTAATGATATAATTTTAAATTGTATCCGCTTAAAATATATGTCAGAAACGATTTTATTATTTTAGATCATTGCGATAACATTGTTTGAGTATTGAAGGAAAGTAAAATTCAAAAGTGAGCTTTGTCTGTGAAATTTATTCCTGCAATCTTGTAAAATATATTGGTGAGTTTTTCATGTCATAGGGAATGATAGCAACGAGAGGTAGAAATGTGGTAAACATAAAGTTAACCCGTTTCTGCCCAAATTATTTTTTTGTCAGATTTTTTGGTGGCCTTTGGTTATTTGCTTTATTATCAGTTATTTACTATAGTTTTAGTATGAAATATGTAAAAATTTAATAATAACAATAAATTTATAGCATGTCGACATATGTCGACAGTGGGCATGAACGGGTGCAGTTAGAGAATAGAGGCTAATGTAGACATTTGTCGACAGTGGGAATGAAAGGGGGTGGTTTTAAAATAAGTTAAAAAATGAAATAATGATGCTTTTATTGTTCCATTACAGTATTTATGAATAGATTACATATCAGAAAGGATTGTAATAAGAGATTACTTCCTCAGGAAGTATGGAAAAGCCTCCGCACAAAGCACATGGCATCCAACTTGACAAGTCTTGCACCGTTTCCTTGTTGCTTTGGAACACAGTGCGCAGCGAATTTTGCTTTTGAACTGTTTCTAAATGATGATCTTTTCCACTGAATCGGATTTCAGGCAACACACCCTACTGGATACTGTCTGGCTTGGCCGTCCTGCAGAGGATCGATGGCTTGTGCATGTTCGCATGTACGTACGGACAATGTAGCGGGTGAATCCAAGAAGATCTAATTGTTCTTCAGCTCCTTTTGGCGTCATTCTGTATAAAATCCAAGCATTATTCATACTCACATTCAGCATGTATGCAACCATTGGCCAATACCCACTTTTTGTTGCGAATATGAATACGGTAGGTAGATACATTTTCATCTAGCCTATCCACCCCACCCATATTCATATTGTACCAATTGACACAGTTTGGCTGTGGCACAACGATGTGTTTTTTATTGCTAGAGGACCAACGCTTTGCTTTCCCCTCAGGATGAACGCCTGTTGCTGTCGACGCTATAGTAAAAACACTGTTGTCCATGTATCTTACAAGTGTTATGTTGGTGTCTGTGTCAGTTATTTGATGGAAAAGTACCTCTTGGTTCTTTCTTGAGATCTTGAGGTTTTACGAAGAGGGGCATCCTCAACTCTGTCTACCCTTATGGTCCCTGTACCATGATATCCCCTGTTTTTTAACGCTTCAAGCAGTTTAAAGATGTAAAGAAGTTGTCGAAAAACAAACTATATTTTCTGTCCTGTGGGAGTTTCAGATATAAGATCAATGACAACTGAGCCTCCCACACCGAGCTCAGGAATAGTTGCTCCAGTCGCTTTACCCTGATACGGTTCCGCTTGAATAGCGTAGCCTAACCTTGTAGCTAATATCCAAACTTTATATCCGAATCGGATAGGCTTCCCATGGATAAGTTGTTTCAACCGTGCCTTCCAAAATAAGGTACCATGGATTCATCAATGGATAAGTAAATGTCACCTGGGAAGTAACGAAGCCATCGCTCGTTCAGCATGCACATAACAGAGCGAACTTTGGCAAACTTGTCATCTTTGTCTAATTTATCATTTTCACAGAAGTGAATGTTTTTCAAGATATCCTGAAAACGATTACGTGAAATTGCACGTGAAACTGCTTCATGATGTGTGTCCTCTGCCGTTTCCCAGTACATTCTGTAACGAGGCCATAGTGTTGTATCCTGATAGAAAAAGAATGGCGAAAAACAGACGTATTTCATTTTTTGATGTAGAAAAGTTTATGTTTCCTTTTTCTAGGGAATATTGATTAGTGCAATAAACAATGTACTCTACGACCTCGTCATCAAAGAACATTTCAAACAGTTCTACAGGAGAATAATCATTTGACAAGAAATTCGCACGAGTAAACTCTATAGAGCTTACATCTGCAATGTCTTTTTCTTCCCATGTACGTTTTGACTTATTTCCTTTCACCTTCTTTTTTGTTTCTAACATCTTTTATTTGTTTTCTTTTTTTAGTTCTGCTCTTCTAACGTATTTTTACTAACTTTTCCTTGGGTTTCTTCTTCAAAAACAACATCTACGCTTACTACACTGTCATCTTCGTCCACAGGCTCCTCAAATTTCTTATCTTCTACTTGTTCCACTTCTTCTTGGTCACTTTTTTCTTCAGGTATTCCACCAATTCTTATTGTAACTAACCCATCTTCAGTTAATTTTCTTCCTATCAGCTCACCCACCAGCTCTGAGTTGGTTGCCAGATAAATGATTTATGTTGCCACTATCATCGTCATCGGAATCACAGTCACTGAGGGCTGGATTATCTGGTGGCTCAATAAAAAATGTTGGATCTATAATATTTTCACTCTCTTCCAATATATTAGCGATGTCAGCTACCGTCAACCTAAAAAAAAACAATTTGTTGTAATGGACATCGACCCCTACCGCTGGTGCCCACTGTCGACATTTGTCGACATCAATATTTATGATTGTAAAATCGATACCCTAAAACAATATTTTACACGTTCAACACAGTAATACGTCATACACATATCTTATATCACTATAAATAGCGTACGGTAAATAATATTATTATTTACAAGGTTGTAATACACTTACCTGTCTATCAGTGTCATAGTGAGGCTGAGAGTCAATCAGTAGAGTTGTTGACACAAAAGCACCAATACTAGCCACTGCCGCGGCGCATCAACTGCTAGTTCAGAGATACCAACATAACAGCGGGATATTATCGTAAGAGTCCTAGACAATCAAAATTTTCCCACAAAAAAATATTAAGTTGCGTGTCGACAAATGTCGACAGTGGGAAGAAACGGGTTAAGAAGATTGTTTAGTGATAATAGAGCTAAAGTTTTATTGTATTACATTTATATTTTCAAATTAAATTCAAATGTTTTTCACAGCCAAGCTGGAAACTCTGGTATCACTCTCTTGGAGATCACGCAATGAGCAGATCGAAATAGGTTGTAATCCTGATAGAGGGCTTTATCATGAATGTGTGAATGGTTGTGAAATTGAGTGTTTTATTGATGTTGCACGAGTTTTAAAGTTACGGAATTAATAAATAACTTTGCTGTTTAGTGTATATTATCGCTTATAAAGTATTCAATTGGATTAGACTCACACTTATTAATACTTGTTTGATTAAACGCCTCAGACAAGAAAGTTTAATGGTCGTATTTGAAACAAACAATTTACATTTTCAAAGTAAAATTACCTCTTGTGGTATATTATTATGAGGAAACCAGAACTTAAGCTACAAACTTTGTGCTGTAACTGAACACTTCTCTCGAAGTTAAATGTTATTAATGGGCTTTCTCACTACTTTGCTTCTCTACACTAACCGCTATAACAAGTACATGTCAACCGTATAATCTTATTAGTCTTTGAATTTAAAAATGGATATTACAATTAGAAAATTGCATACATGAAATAATCCAACTGTTGAAGAGTATCACGGAACCTAATGTAACAAAAGCTGTCACTGAATCTTTCCACTTTCAACCTCACAATATGATTTCTCGTAGCGATAACCGACAGCAGTATTTGTCAGAACACCAAATAATTCTCATCTACAAACTTTATACAACATCTCTAATTTATAGGGTAAATGTTTTCAACCATAGAACTTAATATATATTGGCATCCTTAATCTACACTGGACAGTATTAAATCAGATTTTCTATACCGAAGTGTTTAATACTCTTTCTTAAATTTGACAGGATTAATAAGGGAATTAAACAAAGGACAATAGAGTTATTGTGTATTCTCCTATAGTAATCAACGCCTTTGTCTCCCACTGCTCATCAGCTGCCTACAATTTAGTCCCACTCTACCCCCTCCCCCTCCCTCATGTCCTGACTTGCTATACTATCTTACCCGTTATGTCATCATTATTCAAATATATATTAGTAATATTAGTGGCAATAGTTGGAACTTAGTTAATGTGTAACGTTATCTGCGTTTTAATCTTACTACAATTAATGATATGGGAAGCAACTGTTATTAACTTAAATGTAACTTCTAGGAGCTCATTAAATTCTCGAGAGTTAAAAGAATTCAGTTAAGCTTATTACTTAACGAATCGTATGAGTTACTTGTGCATGGATGTGTTAGTGCTTTTGGTCTACCCAATGTTTTAAAACAAAAAAAAAAGAAAGAAAATATTTATTTCCCAAAAATAAAACATAGTTAATACATAATAAAACAATAACAGATATGTATACAATAAAGTCCTTGACCTGCCAGGGTGTCGACCAGAAAAAATATGCTATAAGATTTACACTAAGATAATTGAAGCTCACAAAATTAAAATATTAATATTTACATAGACATCAATATAATCTAAAAGTTTAACTTAACTGTTTTCCTAGAATGTACTAAAATTAAAATAAAAAAAAATAAAAAAACAAGTTTTGGTTAACTAACATACTTAAAATACTCTCCCCCAGCTCTAAATAATTCATCTTTTTTTATATTTTGGGAAATATAATATACCTCTAAAGGCAAGCCTGTGCAGAGGTACATCTTCTACATTGACAAAATATTATAAGTCGAGCATAATAATTAAATAAATAATATAGTAGCTTACTCATTATATAATTAATAGACTACAAATAATGATAGGAAAATATTCTTTTTAGGTGCTGATCATATGTCCCTAATTTTGGCCGTAAAAGTTTAAATGTGTCAAGAAAAAAACTAAAAAAGAAAAAAAAGACTTTGTCTGTCTGTAGGTTTTCGTGATTTGAGCAGCGTTTTGTGTGTGTGAGTGTGTGTCGTTTTATGTGTTGGTATGGGTGCATTCTTTACTTAGATAATATTGTATGTAGGTGTAAGTGTACGAATTGTTGTGAATGTTGCTGCAAGGTCGCCACTCAGACTGAAGGCATCCTCGCCACTTGCTCCATCATGCGGCTCTGAGCGGAGACACTCCGCCCGTCAAAGCTCAGTCCATGCATGGAAGGCAGTAATGCGAGGCGCCCCAGCCACAAGTCACGCCTTAGCCCACTACATTGAATAGGTAGTCTATACTGTCTTGTAAACAATTATTTTATTCTTTATTTCCATCCAAATAACCAAGTTACATATAGTAATGTGTATTTTATTACATGATAAATATTCATTAGTATATAAATATGTATAAATATAAAAACAGTTAGAATTAATAAAAGATCATTTAAGAAAAGACAATATTGTAGTTAAATTTTACATTATAAAACCGAATACCACTCAAAACAAAGTAACAATAAACGTATAAAATTTTGGATGAAATACTTCCAAGTAATATCCGAGCCAATCCCAATCATAATAATAATGTGATAAATTTCAGAAATGTTGAAATCGCACATCAATTAATTATTTAATCATGGCAACCAGACGGGTTGAACCTAAGGTGCTTCTTTTTTCCTTCTTATAACAATTTTTAGTTATATGTACACATTTACCCATTCGTGATTTCACATAACATATTAGCCCTTAACCATGAAAACCATTATAATATCTACTCAGAATTTGCCTACTTCTGTTTAAAGACTACAGCCATGCCATGTATTACATCATAAGTGCGTTACCTGAAAAAAATAATAACATTAGGATTCATCTGCAATTGCATAAAATAGTTGAATTATTACTGAAATCGTATCAATTACTAGTCAATCGCTGATCATGGAATATAGGAGAGAAGGTTGTGTTGTTTCGCAGATAAAAACATTGATAAAAACCTCAGAATACACGGTCTGAAAACATCGCTCTTTAAATTGAAATCGAAAATGTAGCAGGAGATTGGATGGCTTTCAGTGACTATCACTTATCTCAGGGATGGTTATAATTTCGTTTATAAGGAATATATCCACGATTTCCAAGTTCAGGAGGATATTGCGTGCCAAGCCAGGAACTGCTAGTCTTACATATAAATAAGGCTTAGCTTTATTCAACTGTTTCAAAAAACTGTACAACTGTTAGCTTCTTCTCATATAGAGGGATTGTAATTTTATGTACAAGTCAGACTTTTTGACACCATATTAAAGGAAAGTCCAAAACCCCGAAACAATTTTAAAATGGAAATTACAATTATTACCATTGTAATTAATTAATTCATTAATTTTGGATTTTTATTTATCCTTAATTTAACGAGTGAAGCAGAATCTCAAATCGCATAAAACTTGGCCAAAATTATTTCTGCGTTGCATACTCCAAAGAGACTGAATCCTTTCAAAGAACGCAAAAGCTAATGCATTGGGCCTCACACATAATTTTAGCTGATATTTATAGCTATGTATTTATAGTGTCCCCAAAACATTTTATCTGCAAAGTACAGACATTAAGAAAGAAGAAAAGAAACGTGTTTGTGGTCGAAGATCTTGAAGCAATGTACTTTAAGAATCCTTCTAAATAAAATTTTACTATGAATGTTTTAAGTCTAACTTACTTTTAAATATTGAAGTAAATAGGCTGCGTTTATAAAATGTGAATGAAATTTATGACATATTTTTTTATGTCTCTTATTTTAAATAAAAAACTAACAATAAACATCACATTATATCTCACAATAAATCTCGTATGTATTTTTTGTCAATTGCTAATGAAATCTGTAGCAAAATAATATTTAACTATCTATATTTTGAACCAATTACTTAAATGTTTTTTAAGTATTCCAACGCATTTTTAAAATTCTTGGTTAATTATATTAAACTTACATTTGTTGTGGCTACTAATGTGTAGTACATAAGTAATTTAGGAATTTTGAATTTTTATTACCTGTTGAAGAAAATCAAGTAGGAAAACTCCTAGGTAGTGATTTGGAGAAGCACCATTCCTACAATTTATATTTACATTACTAGATATGAGTTAATTGAATTATTAGCAAACAATTGCAATTAGTTACGAAAGATTGTTTTTAATAGCTCAATTTTGGCTTTTGGACAGTTTATTTTAATACTAACTTATATTTAATATTAATTATAGTTGACACTTAATTAAAGTTACTTTCCTTTATGGTGCATCCCCTGACACTGCAGAGAGCTGCATTATCTTTTTAATTATAAATTATAAGCTTTGACTGGACTCCAATTGAAATTCTCTCTTTAGATTTTAATTATTATTATTTTGCTAATTATTTAGTATTAATAATGCAGTAAAATTATAATTCAATGTTTTAAAAGTTTGCTTGTCACAGCCTTGATTATATACCCTTGAGCCTTCTGTCATTGTTGTTCTATTCTAGACAATGATGGCTACGCAAGACGGATTCGGGCCAAATATCTGTACAAAATCGCACCTGAAATATCGTTATTTAAAAAAATTTGGTGTTAAAAAAATTCTCTTACATTTTATAGCTTTCGAAACAATACTACTTAAGTTTTCATTGAAATAAACTTGGTATTAATGAGAACAACGGCATGGCTAGGTGGGTTCTGACGAATACTGCACCCTAAATCTTATAATAACAACTAATAATTGGTTTCACAAGGAAAACCGGCTACGTTTTGAGCTTCAGGAGCATGTGGTAAATTTCAGCCCACCCAGCAGGAGAATCAATAGCTAATTCCTGAATTAAACAGTCTGAAACTCATACAATTAGTACAGAGATTAGTATTAACAAAATAAAATAAGTCGTGAAGATGATGTTATATATCTTAAATTATCATTTATTTCATACGTTATTTACTATCATAAGGAAACATCCAACGTAATGACACTAGTCAAAATATGATCCAAATCAATCTTAGTACATATCTGTACTCGAACCAACAGATTTTCGGAGGATTCTTTTCAATTTACAAACTAACTTTTGGTGACCTATCAAAACCTAAGTTTAATTATTAAAAACTACATAAATTACTAAATTTAACGTATAAAACAGTTATTGGAAAGTCTTAATACAAAAAGACATAAACCAGTTTTCCCAAACATATGATTTTTTAAACATTGTAAAGATGATCAAATAAATATATAATTTGTTAGATATGTTTTATTGTTTATTTAATATTTAATTTAACTGTAACTATTTCAGCTTTTGTGAAACGTTTAATGTAACTAAATAAAATAACTTGTAGTAAAAAGAAAACTCCAACAATATGGCAAACATTTGTCTACATAGCATCATCGCTAATAGATACCTTACCTATAATGAGGGATTTTTTTATTTATTTATTGAGTCAACGGTAAACCATTTCGTACATATCATGCATATATAAGTAACAGATGGCATGCCAGACATTAAAAAATCCAAATAAATATCGCCAACACTTAATTGTAGATAATAGAAAACAATGTTATCAAATATCCAAAGTTTAACATAATATACTTATAAATTAACGCCTACATCAAAATAAATATTAAAATCGATTAATTATAAATAATATGAAAAATGTTAAATAAAAGCTGAAGTTTAATTTACCACCTATTAATAAATAACTAAAAATACCACCTAATAAATAATCATTAATAAATAATACATTTACCACCATCCAAATAAATAACAAAATAATTTCATTATAAATAATAAGAAACAACATTATGCAACAACCAAAGCTCATACCACAGGATATAATTCAAAATATTTAATAACGGCTCAATTTGTATAGATCTACAATGCACATTAAATAAAGTCCTGCAAAGATCTCCGAAAGGATTTGCTTGAGGACCCAAAGAACTCAACACCACCATTCACTATGTTTCCTTTCCTCGTCATTCTTGGAATACAGCTGTGGTGGGCGTAAACAGAAGACATAGCACGCCTGCAGAAGATGTCTTGGGACCTCGTAATATTCGGAATTCGTAAATCAATTACAGACAGGAGATCCGGGCAGTCAATGAGTCCATTAATTATCTTGTGCAGCAGTACGAGATCAGCTATCTCTCCTTTTCTTTCAAGAAGGGGCAGCCCCAGGGAATTCCGAAGAAAATGAACAGGTACGTCAAGGTATTGATAGCCAAGTTGCACCTCAATTTGCCTTATGACTCTGACCTGTATTTGCTCTAGGAATTCAATATGACCACATTGGTAGGGGTTCCAAATAGTTGAACAGTATTCTCGTATAGGCCGAATTAGAGTTTTAAATAGGTAAGCTAAAGTCGATGGAGATCGGAAATCACCGGATATTCTGCACAAAAGCCCCACAAGGGAGTTCGCTTTGTTGCAGACGTAAGTTATGTTGAATTTCTTGACTCTACTAAGTGGGAAGCCCGAGAGTCTGTAGTCGAATGTGGTAATGGAGATGGATCTAGAGTAGGTAAGAATTGAGCACTTATTGACGTTCAAGTCCATTGAATTTCTCGAGCACCAGTCCTCAATCTGCTCCAAGGTTTCTTGAAGGCTCTCGCAATCTCTCGAACTTCTCACCTCCAGAAAAAGTTTAATATCATCAGCAAACATGAGATATTTAGACGTAATGACACTAAATATGTCATTGATAAACAAATTGAATAGTAGAGGCGCTAGGTAAGAGCCCTGAGGAACACCCGATGTCACCGGAAAAGGCCCAGAGAAGGAACCTGCAAACCTAACAATCATTTTCCGATTAGTTAAGTAACTAAAGAGCCACTTAAGAAGAGAGCCAGCCACTCCATAACCCATAAGTTTAGCAATGAGGAGACCATGGTTTATCCTATCAAAGGCCTTCTAGAAGGCCAGCATTATACAGTCAACTTGATGTTTATTGGAGAAAGAGGATATTATGTAGTTTTGAAGGAGAATGAGATTGGTTGATGTTGACTTTCCACTGCGGAAACCATGCTGCTCATCGAATATCACCTGTTTGAAAACAAATGCAAGTCTATCAACTACCAAACTCTCAAAGACTTTTGCCATTACAGATTGGATAGCGATAGATTTTCTACGTCCAACCTACTGCCAGACTTTAAAATAGGCGTTATGTAGCTGACCTTCAAGTTTGCTGGAAAGGTCTTATTGGCAAGTAACAAGTTAAAGTAAGTCGAGAGATGTGGAGCCAAAACTGAGCTACAGTACCTCAAAACTGCTGGTGGTATTGAATCTGGTCCCATAGCTTCGTTTGGATCAAGGTTATTAAGTTTCCTTTCCACTTGCTGGGCAGTAAAAGTTAGACTACTTACATTCAAGTTGGTACCAAAATCGAACGAGTAACCAGGCAGCACTGTATTAGAGTACACTGATGAGAAAAATTCTGCAAAAAGTTCACATTGGAGACTGGGGTCCTCAGCTTCTACATTTTTATGTTTTAAATGAAAGGGTGGTGTTGTGGACTTCAGATTTTTTATGTAGGACCAAAAATCTTTTATGTTTCTCGGAATGGTGGATTCTAAGAAATTGATGTAGTTATGGTAACACCCATTGGCCAACCTCCAGCATTGGTCCCTAAGCAATCTGAATTCATTATAAAAGAAAGGCTCGCCCGTTTCTTTGAAATGCCTATGAGCTTTTTTCTTCCTAATAACCATGTGCCTAAGCTCAGCACTGAACCATTTTGGAAAAATAGATCTTTTTAATGACTTCATTGGGGAGTTGTATTTAATTATGTCAGCCAAACCGTTGCAGAAGTCTGTAAAGCACTACTCAGCTTGAGAAGGAGAAATTGCTGGGTAAGGCAAATCCTGGATCCAGGCGAAGACTGCATCTGCGTTGCATCTCCTAAAGTGATAAATTGAAGTAGTGTTAGAAATGGACGAGTTTCGATACAGATCCACGGAAAAAGATAAAGGTGGATGGTTCATATCAGGGGGAATTATGACCTCATGGGAAATAAGAACTTTGGTGTCTACAAATGGGGTGAAAATAAGATCCAAAATAACTCCACGTTGGTTCCTAATTTTGTTGTGCCGATAAAGATGAAGGAGCTCGGCAATATTAATTAGACTTTGAGAAGATTGGCAGGGAGAACAAAGAGATAGATCGTCCCACGTAGTTAATAATAAATGTTCCAGATTCTTTAATTATAAACATTTATGTTATATTAACAATGAGTCAAACAAAAACTTACGATCGCTCTATTTTTTCACAACGGAATACGTGGTTTTCAGCATTACATTCTGTTGCCAGTATTATGAAAGCTTTCAGTGGATTAACAGTATATAATTAGACTAATACGGATTCAATATTAAAGCAATTAAATTAGTTAAAATTGTTAATTAATTAATGGAATATTAAGTATAATGGTGTATTTACGTTCTAAACTCATAAAAACAGCAATCTAAACATTAGAATACAAACATTTATAAACAATATTACAGTGTAAGGAATCAAGTCTTAAAGCTGAGATCCTTTTTAAATTTTCCCTGTATACAAACAAATACATAAAATGAATATTTATCATTTAACCTCCTCGTTCCATTCGTCGACTATAGTCGACATAAAACATTACTTTATAGGGAATTTTTTACTGCATTAGAAGTTGTTGGCAACATTGAAAATAGTTTCATTTTATTTCTAAGAGATGGCAGCACCTCATTGATAGTCTTGGATGTCATTCGGTTACCCTTCTGTAAAACTGAGACGTGAACAAAATGGCCAACCGGCGAAGACAGCGTTCTGAGGGACTTCACCCATGTAAGTACTTTCTTTGAATTATCTAACATACATTTTAAAATTCAAAAATGGTTGATGTGCATTTATAAAGATCTAAAGAAACCAGTGATGTATTATTTAAAACTTGCCAATGGTTTTGGTAGCCATAGTAACGTCAGACATTTTTTGTCTACCAGAGTCGACATTTGGAAGCGTGGCACTAAATAATTAAGGAAGTGTCATATCGTTAAAATGCACATTTTTAGACTACAAACTAAAAAAATAAATATATATTTACTATAAATTATTACACTACTTCATCTATTACGTATTTATTATTATAAAATTTGAATAGTGAATAACGTTGTTATGTTAAGTTACTAGGAATGATAACTAACTAGTTCTAATTTTTTTCTAGATTCTCATTGTTTGAAGAGTTTGTGGACAATGAAATGGATGGGGAGGTCAGTGATTTGGATTTCATATATGACGAGGATGCAGACCCTAATTTCCAGCCCGAACAAGCAATTAAACGTGTTCAATCTTCGTCAGATGACGCCAGTGAATTAGAACTTCCACGGGTAGTTTTAGCAGGTAGTTATAACCTAACTCAGGTACTGTTCTGCATTCAATCATTTAATCCCCACGTGGCACATTTCTTCTTGTCTTACATGTATATTACCATGTCCCTACTAGCCCTAAAATAATTAGTGACATTACAAATATAATTATGTCTCCACATATTGTAATGCAACTGTATCTCCAGCCCAACAAGTGACACAGGCTGCTAACACTCTACGACTTGTTGCTAATGTGACTCCAGCCCCACAAGTGATCCAGCCGGCGCAAACTGCACGAGATCAAACAGACCAAAGGTTGTTTTGGAAAAAACCAGTAACTTTGATACTTTACCAGCCGCCTTTAAACATGAAGAGCGGAGACACATAGGATTAAATCTGCCTCCTCAAGGTTACACTTCTAAATATATTCCTGAGGATATTTTTGATCTTATTACGGAAGAAACAAATCTGACTTGCATTGAAAATAACGGTCGTCCCCTTATAATAAATTCAGAGCAAACCAAAAAGTTTTTTGGTGCCTCCATAAAAATGTCAATAATGGGTTTTCCTTGAATTTCAAGTAAAGACGGTGTAGAACCTGTCGACAAATGCAGGAGGTGGTGTAGGGTAACAAGGACATTTCTTAATGTTGACAGGCCTTTTGCTGTAAAATGCCTACAACACCTACATGGGAGGAGTAGACTTTCTAGACAGACTGATCAGTTACTACAGAAATTCAGTAAGAACAAGAAAATGGACAGTTCGTGTGATAATGTACTTTATTTATTTTGCAATTTGCGGCAGGTTGGATCGAGTACAGAAGAGATCAACGAGTCTTGGGAACACGAAAAAGGATATTCTCGACTCGATGAAGTTTAAAGACGAGTATGCCGAGTTCTTGATCCACGGTCATCGAAATGAAGACAGTGATGTTGATTACACCTGTGTAATGCCCAAACCGACAAATCAACCGAGAATATCCCATCCACCTGATGTTTTGCGAACAAAAAATACCCTCCATCTGCCAGAAATTCCATCACCTTCTTCAAAAAACCGTTGTAGGTTTCCTGGATGTTCTTCCAATGGAGCACGCATACGGTGTGCTACGTGCTAAGTATTTTTGTGCATACAAGAAACCAGGAATTGCTTCAAGCTCTATCACGATTGAAAATTTACAGGTTTTATTGCAAAAATTAGTTTTGTATTAACAATATTTTCATTTTGAAACTAATTTGTGAATCAATAAATCTGTCAGTACATGATTTATTGTCCTTATTATCCTTTTCTACTTTAAAACTTGACAGAAATCACAATACAAATATAAATAACCTGCAAGGGTCTTAGCCCAAATATCTATTATAGTCGACGTTAGGTTTTTTCCATGGTATTGCTGAAATAATTTTTTTGAGCATTTTTGGAAACTATTACAACTCCTAGTACCCCAAAAAATAACATTTCTAAAAACAAAAAGAAAAATTTTCATTTGGAATGAGGAGGTTAATGCCAAAAGTAATTGAAACATTGTATGCCGTTTACCAAACTTTTACTAAACAACCATTATTGAGTTTTAAAGTCTGAAAAATTTCAATCCTATTACCTACAAATCTAAGTTATATTTCTTTAATACTTTGAAAAGCGGTTGGTCTTTAAGGATGGGCAGTCGGTTTATTGTTGGGTTTATCTCAATTTGAAAGTAGCAGCTCTTTGAAATAAATTTCATAAATTCAGAATAAATAAAAGTTTTCGACCTTCAACGAATTACACGCATTACTAAAGTAGACAATTTGGGAAATTTTACAACATGCCCAAATACAAACTGCTGCATATAAAATTATGTATTTTTAAGAATTAACAATAGCAGTTTACATGTTAAAACAATCCTATATGAATTTAGTAAACTAAATTTCTTAAATTATATATATAATTTATGAATACGAATTTGTTATGAGTCATATTCATCATTCCCTGCAACCACAGTTCATATACAATATATAAAATTCTTTTATCTTCACCATCTACCTGTGGGTATGACTTTAAATCTGCTTAAAATTTTTCCATCTCCTTACACGGGAAGATTACATTGTGCGAGCAACCGACTAGTATATGTTTCCACTAAAAAGATTACTTTTCCACTTGGTTTAAAGTACGAATGAGACCATAGTTATTTATAGATATCACGGGCAGTTTATCTTTTCACTTAGCAATTGTAAGTACTTTAAGTCTAAGCAAGTGAGCTCAAAGAGAGGTTTAAAGCGTGGAATTAAGTTTTGAATCTAGAGAAAGACTTGTTAGTGAGGAGGAGGGGGCGAGAGTAAGAATGTCAAGTAGACACTGTCGTCATTCCTTTTTTCTTTCCGCCCATTGTAATTTTTCCACTTTTCACATTTCACTTAAGATCTGCCTGCTGCGCATGTTACAAGCAAGATCTTTGTGCAGGCTTCCAACTATCAGGAGTTTAATTATGTTGAGGAACCTACGCTTTTTTAACTAAATGTAAGATATACGACCTTAATTTCAAGGTTATGAGATTGGTTTATATAGCAAATGATACATTCATATTGGAAAACGTCGGTTTATAAATTAATTTAATTTGTGATATTGATTTAACCTTCAAGAGTTTGGCAATGCAGGTGATTTATTACTAAAACACTAATATCTATCTCTTTTTCTTAGAAACATAAAACAATTAAGTTATTGTGAATGTTACTTTAAGTTATCTTTCGCTCTTACATGTGAGAACTGTTTCACTTCATGTTTGTCTCTGTATGTTACATAAGTTTCCTTTCATCTTCTGTGCTTAATTTTTCTGTCCAGAGTAAATGTCATAATTAATTGTCTGGTGTAAATAATTCTATTTTATTTGGGTAACAAACTTTCGTTCATATTATAGGTTAGGTTATAGTTTTTCAAAGAAGTTGTCTTACTTTGAGATAATGGAGTCATTTATAAGTAAATATTGCTTCATAGATTAATTAAATATAATCTTAATACCTTTCATAAGCTGCAATGTATACATTCTACAATCTGCGATAACATGTCTCCTATCCACAACACGTTCCAAGTTAGGTTAGGACCAGTGAGAAAGCTAAAAAAGGTAATCTGCATCTTTCTAACGAAATATTGTATATTCTCTATTCCTTATATTTTAATTTTTCTAATGAATGGTAATACACACACACACGTATATATATATATATATATATATATATATATATATATATATATATATATATATATATATATATTATATACCACTGAAGAATTCTTCCACGTTCACAATGAGTTTCTTTTTTTTTACTTTCTCTGTAAATTCTTCTAGCACAATCCTTACAAAAAGCCTGTTTTTATCTTTACTATAATTCCAATTGTGAAATATTCTTAATATTTTTACAAATTTTAACATTTTTTATCTTTTAAAGTTAATATATACTCGTATATATATACTGTCGAAATATTTAACATAGGAAAGTTAAGGGTAGTAAAGATACTCCTGATATGGTACCTGCCTTACCTGGAGTGCAATCTCACAAATGGCGTCTTGTCTACAGATAAAATTTTCCTGCCGACACCCTCTCGTTGTCATGTATTGAATGCACAAGATAGCTTTACGCGTTTTCAGGTCACGCGAAATGTCAATTTAATTATGCAAAAAAATATAGTAATTGAATAAAAAATTAAAGATACACTTTCAGTGCCATAGGTCCCGCTACGCGTCGATGTAAGAAACCCGCTTAAGTGCCGAAAGTCTCACTCAGAGAAGATACGTTCCTAAGCGAAAAGTGCAGGAGTCTCAGAACGAGACGATTACTATTTCATTTTTATCACCTCTATAAATTAACCTATACCAAATGGTATCATACCAAATGTCAGTACATGAACTAAACTAACCTTTTAAGCTGCTATTTATACTTTGTACTTAGTTAGATAACATAAAAATTTAACTAAAATACAAAACTTGCTCAGATTGATCGCGATCGCGATAGCGGTGTCGTGACAAGTATCGTACCTTTTTTATGTTGTATAATTGTGTGGTTTATTAATTTAAAGTGCTTCTAAGTTGTACTAGTTATTTAAATAAAAAAAATAAAAAAATAGTTATGACAGTCACATAAGTCGTTTATAAGATGTTTGTGATTGTGATACATACGAGTGTCCATGAAGACAGTGTTCTAGAGTTTATTTCAAAATATCCAGAGTAAGTTTATGTTTATTTTTTTAGTAAGTAATGCTATATTACACATTGTTTGTAAATGGCGTTTATCATTAAAGTATGGAAATTTCTACAAGAATTAAAAAGAGATTTTTTATGGTAAAAAATAATAAACTTTAACTTGATGTTTTCCAAAACCCGTGCTTTTTATAGTAAAACAAACCTCTAGCGTTTCAATAAATTTTTTATAATTGTATTTATTGTAAAATGTAAGCTTCTTACACATGAATTTTAAATTCTTTTTAAATGCTATTATAAAAGTATTGACGTTTCAAAATAACATTTTCTTACATTAGTTTTTTTTTTAAATTAAACTGGATTTTTATTTTGTTCCTGTATCAAAGTCACTGTCGTAAGTAATTTTTAATTTTTTTATTGTATAAAAATCTTATTTTTGTATATTTTCTGATGGATTTTCTGTATAATGTCTAGCAATTTTGAGTTGGTATAATATTAAGTTATTTCACATGATTTTCGGGTTTTTGAAATGTTCATTACCATGAAAGTATTGAAATTTCAAACTAAAGTTTTGTATAGTTATTTCACCGAAAAATTGATTTTTATTATGCTTCCGTGGATATTTTCATGTCTAAATAGATTTTTTTTAATTAAAATGTTTTATGAAAATCTGAATGATATATTTTCACATAATCAATTTACCTTTAAACCGAATTAAAATGAGCTTTTTATAATCAAAAATAAATTGTAGGTTAATTGTTTATTTGCGTTATCCCCCAAAGCCCTTAGGAACTTTTCGGCAACATGGAATTTTTAATCTCTGGCACTAAAAGGATTAACAAGACATTATGACATAAATAAATACCCTTTGCTTTTTATTTTGAAATTTAGTGATAAATCAACTTTTGACCATTTAAAGCTTCCTTTTTGTAACCAGTATGACACTGTGGACAAGTTATAAATATTCAGTTGTTACAGATAATCATATAAGTTAATTATATTTATAATCTTTGTATAGGTGAAACTGTATGATATAAGCTCAGTTTCATTCCAAGTAATAAAAAAAAACAAACACGAATATAACCCACAGACATAAGAAATATTCGTTTGATACTAAAAGGTACTTGGTAGAGTAATAGTTGTCAGAGCAAGCCAATGATGTAAGTGATTTTATTTGACTTTAAGAATTGAATTACGCTCTTCTACTTTCTGATCCTGAATTTTAAGTTTTTGGGTAAAAAAGAATCGTATATTTGCATTAAAATTTACAACATTTAAAAGGAACGGAAAACAGTTCCAGTAGAATGAGCTACGGCATTATCCTTATCCATTATTAATAATACAACTGAGTTTCCTCCGTTACTTAAGTTATTTAAAAATTACCTGATTTATACTGTCCGCTTTAGACTGTAAATCAGGTCGCCAACAACGTTTAAAATTAAAATAATATTTCCCTTCTTCAAACCCTGAATTTAAAACACTTTACAGCTGCACTGTACATGCACAACTGTTATTGTACATACTATTATTATTGTTATTTTTAATCTATTGTTACTTTTATTGTTGATTTTGTTAGTTATTTGTTATTCTATTTAAGTTTTATAAAATTGTTAATTTTTCTGTTTTGCAGAGGCCCAATATTATTATGCTCATCAATAATTGTTAAAATATATTCCATTAGTTTTTTGTCTATCTCATGTTTAGTATTAAACAGCGGGTTATAATAATTTACATTGAAACATATTTATCATCTTGACTGTATTACTTTGTCGTAAAATACTAGAGCAATGATAGAGAAACCGTTGAAATAAATAAACTGCAACTGTCGGGGTAGGTGCAAACAAAACAACTAATTAAAAAACTATCAATTACCAAGCTGATTTCTTATTCGAGTATAAGGTAAATTTGGTTTAGTTATAAATTTTCCTACATATATTATGATGACTTGTTTTGGAAGGAATAACTCGTCTTATTGGGATTTTTGGTTGATGGACATTTTAATGTAGTTAAATAATGTGTATCACTACAACTTCATATTGGATTTAATGAGTCAAAGAAATTTTCTTAACAGTTTACAGGAAATAATATAGCCTCTAAAGAAAAAGCATTCGTATGGAATCATGAACAAGATGTAACAAGAGACACCTCTTGGTGTTAAGACACATAGGTAACTTAAAACACTTAACCTCTACTAACCTGTTTAATAGTAAAACCAATACACAAGAAAATAATGTTATTGTTATCCAAAATCGCAGTAAATATTATATTGTTAATTTGCGGATACAGTAACAAGTGCGTTATGTGTGAGTGGATGTCAGTATTTGTTTTGTTACAGGTGAAGTTATATTATCAGTTGTAACAGAAGAGCAAGATGTTGTATATTTTGTTATGATATGGGTAACTATGGATTTTATAACAATATGTATTTCTATTATTTTGTTTAAATACTTGACATGGTATCAAGATATTGAGTTAGAATTATTGCCAAGTATTAATGACAAGTACCTTATTCACTGGAAATACTCTCTATGCAAACACTTTCAGAGAACTGGGAGTTGTTCAAACTAAAATGGCAAAAATACAAGGCAGGTGCTTTAGGGTCGTGCATCGAAAAGTAAATTTTACTCAAAGTAAAGTGGAATAAGCATTGTTTTATTCATTGATTAGAGAAATTTTAATACATTTATTTAAATATTACTATAAAATCACATAAATATGTCCTGGACAGAAGGAATGTAACACAAGAATGACATTAATGCAAGGGGAATACTCATACAGATTTTACAATCAGACTTCATGAGAAATTCAGCAGCAGTTTTGACACTTTGGTTGTTTAATGAAAATTATACATTGAAAAAATCCTCACTTGTGATTTGTTGCTGGTGTATCGAATAAATCGTTGAAACGTAGTAGATTTATGTACATAATCACATTACCAAACAGATAGCTATGCAGTTTAATGAAATAATCCACAAAATACATGATATTAAAAAGGAAGCACAGAATAATATTGTCCTGTGTTTGGTAAAGCCTGCAGCAACTGGGAAAAAGGATTTGATTACATGAAATATGTATAAGCAATTAAAAAAGAGGTTGCTACTAATGACATGTACGTCTACAAGTGAATGTGAAGAAATCTATGAAGTAAAGATTCCTAAAAGAAATTAATCTTAATATGAGTGATAGTGCTAATCTATAAGTGATAATCTTAATATAATATAGCATGAGAAGATTATGAAAAAAGCCAGCATGATCGTGGATCCATGAACAATGTTTGAAAGTCAATAACTTAACAAAATAAAGTAAAAACTAGAGAGCAGTCAAGGTTTTTACATTTTATGGAGAGTTCTAATTGAAACTAGGAAACTGAAATCGCAAGTACTCCTAGAAAATGCATAAAAAATACACAGTTACTTTTAAAATATTAGGAACTCAATCTGTTCCATCTTATGCCAGTACAAGGCTGTCTGTTTCGATTTCGATCTATAAAAGCTCAACACATTAATTTTAAAATATCCCAATGATATATTTTTATAATTACTTGTTGAAAATTTGATGCTTTAAGGATTTTAAGTAGCATACAAAAACATTTTTATTAGTCTGTAATATATCATATTTAGCTTAAATCTGAAGAAATGAAGCAGTTTGATGATATTTTGTTGATGAAAGAGACTAAATGAAGGTTTTATAATTAACTGTTTCATAGAGAAAATGGTTTTCTTCTTGTTCTGATTAGTCGATAGTTGTCGTTGAGAGCTTCTTGAAGACATAAAAATAAATAGGAAGAATAACGTAAATCCTTTTTTAATTGAAAAAGTCTTTCATGGCCTGAATAGCTGATTTAAATTAGTAAAAATCTATATTCAATGTACGTAATACCTTACACAGTAATATATTTGCAGGTAATAGAAGAAATATTGCCACCTAGAAGTTCAGAAAATGGAATGGACTTGACAGTTTAAGTATCTTTTTCGTCACCCTTAGGCGAAAGAGAAAACTGAATGAACAGTAAAATTAAATCTTTGGAGTGATTTAATCTCTGCATTGATTATGAAACGGTTTATGGGCATGGTAAAAAAAGGAAGGAAAATATCAATGAGAATCGCTCACTAATGTGTATTTAACAACAGAGCATTTCATAGATCAAGGAAAAGCCTCATGTATGAAGAGGAAGAGATAGAGGGAATATCGTGTACGTTACAGTAACATATGTTTATAATGTCTCTTTGTCTCTACTGTTTTATTTATTTATTTATTTATTTCCAACGGCAGCAGCCAATTTACAAAGACAAGCATATATGGTACATATATGGTGGTTTTATCAACAGATGATGCTTTAACTGCTAATAAGGCATACCAAATATCGTAAAGTGTAAGGATTTAGGTTTTCTGTTATGATGTAAATGTATACTATGACCCATAAGTATCAAATACAAATTTTCACGTTAATACCACATTTTAACACAACACTTATACAAAAGAAACAAATTAATGTATTTGTTCTTGTATTCTCACAATAAAATCTTTTGACCAAAAAAAAACTTTGACCATTTAATAATTGCAAACTTATAATGCTCCTTATGAATATATATATGTTAGTTTGGTTATTTAAACGCATATGTGACAGATACGGCCAAATACAAAATAATTGAATCGTAAAAAGTGAGGGCTCTGTGGTGTAATGGTAGCACATTCACCAGGCAAGTGAGAGATCCGGGCTCGGGTCCCGGTGGAGCAAGTACTTTTTGCAATTCAATTTTTATTGAAATTAAATAAGGCTATTCCCATTTATACAAATTTAATGTATATATATATATATAGAACATGTATGGATAAAGACATATTTTGTTACAGAGGTAGAGGATTGGTATCTTTCCAAGTATCTTAACTTACCTTAGTTTGGATTTAGAATCATTTTTAGTTCCGGAAACATTCCCACTCATAATATATTAAGGTATAAAAACTGAAATAACTGTTAAACTATTTACGGTTGCACCTTTTAATTTAAAAATAAAGAGTCCGATCACAATTGGTAAATAGACAAACACATTGGACTAATAAAATATCTGAGTAATTGGGAACTGAGCGGTATGCGAGTAATTACCGTCTAAGCAGATTAATGTCTTTAGTCATTACTGACTACACCTTAATTGACTACATTTCACTGTATTAAATAAACGGAAAGATTATAAGAGGCTCCAGATTACTTTTCAATATTAGATATTCAATATTAAAATTTAGAAAACGTTTTATACACACATACTACACACAAATTAACTTGCATTTTCACTCAAGCCACATAATATGGCGCTTTTCTTGTTTTATAAACTAGTACTTAGAGAGACTCCTGCGTAGTGATACTAAGGCGAGGCGATATTTTATCTTACTGGTTTGTTGTATAAAGTTTCCAACAGTTTTATAACAATCAAGTGCGTGAATAAAAAAAATGCTAGCGAGCAATAGAGTATTTTTAACTGTCATGTCTAACAATCTAGTGTGTTAAAACATATTATTCACCTAAGAGAACATAAAATATTTAAATAAATTAATAAATAGAAAATAAAGTAAATAATTTGAGGATGTCTCTCATATTGGATGGAATTTAAACCTCAAGTACAATGTCTCTAACTTTCTGAAAATATCAAATAAGTAAAGTGTAAATAAAAACATTATGTCAAAGGCTATCGATTTGTAGCAGCTATAGAACATGAGTATTTTGGGATCGTGATAAGACGATTGACCGATATCCGTGAGCTAGGCAAATTTAATTAAGTCTCGATATATAATTTGGTTACACTTTTGGCTACAATAAACTATGGCGGGCTAGGCAGGTTGGACGGGGGATCGTGGGGTTGTGGGGAACGGGAAATACGGGCAGCATGTATCAGGGTTCGAGGGTCAGTATATGTTTTAATTTCTAGGCGGTTCTAATTGTGGGCTAATATCAATCAGGAATGCTAAATCAAAGCTGGCTAGAGGAGTGTTCCAAAATAATGACCGACCCGGGCCTTTGGGCGGAATATAATTAGGATTTGTGTGGAGATCACCACGTGGTTCCTCACCACTACCGGAAAATAGGTTTAACAAGTATTGTACAAAACTACCCTCGTTGCAGTAATGGTAGCAGGCATTTTAAGAATTAAATATTGGCAAAGTTTCTATTCATAATTATTTCTCCTCTAGCCAGCATTATTCTGAATAATTTTATGAGTCCTATAGCCGGATTAAAATTTTGCACTTGTTTTCATCTTTATTCAAAATTTATCGTACAAAGTCATTATAAAACCGTCGTAATGTCTCACAGAGATTATTGGGTAGTTTTTTATTTTATTTTAAAGATAGCCATACTTTGTCGGGGCCCTGAAAGCTTACTAACCTCGTTGCAGTCATAGTATAATTATGATGAATGTTCACCTATTTGATAGGCCGCTGTGTATATGAAGGTAAACATTAGAGCTGCTAGAGCCAATGAGCAAACGTCTGCTACATTACGTCACAGTTCGCTGAACACTCTCAGCCAATCAGCTTCCCCATCTCGTGTCTGTTCCATTTCCTTCCACGTACTTTAATCGCTAGTGAAGTATCCTTGTGGTGGTAAATAGAAACATGTTAAAAGCAGACAAAGTGGTATTAAATATTCTTTTGTGGCATTTTGAAATAGCTGTATGCGCAGTTAAGAAGTCAGTAAATACGCGGGGTCTTCTTACCTAAAATTTTACTATAAAATTTGTTGTTTCATAATGTATTGTTTGAATAGATATAGTTTTATTTTGATACAAATACAACACATTTAGTATTAAGGTTAAACAAGAAATAGATGTTGAAATATTAATTCTAATTTATTATTTGTTAGCTCTATTTCTTAACGTATCTTGAATGTATGTAGGAAAACTGAGAAGTTTCCATATCACGTCTATATTATGTATTATGTATGTATTTATTACCATATTACCTTAAAATTTGCAAGTCGACATCGCTGTTTTACACAGGAAGTGAAGCCTTCGAAGTCAGCGTAGGTTACTTATCTATTACCTCATTATCTTTCTCAAACTAAAGCTTACAGACTCGTAACGACAAACGACAGCTTTCAGGCAGGTACACATCAGGATCTTGCTGTTCAAACTAAGTTTGAGATTAAAACAAAGAGGTGATCTGGGTTATGTCTCTGTTGATCCCGATTTCAAACCTTTTACTCGCAATGTGTGGAATTGATGACTGCATTAAATATGATTTTTTAAACAAATTTTTAGATTGCAACAGCACGACCAAGATGATTAATAAGTCACTTTCTCAATTGCTACTCATAACAAGCACTAACAGTATCCTTTATATTTACTTAGAATAGCTACAAACGGTGAGTCATATGAGGAGGAAAGCATAAGATGATCACGCTGTTTTCTCTTGCAGGATTCATCAACTCAATAGTTGACATGACAGGTTTGCCTAGGAGCTGTGTAACGGGCTTACCTTTTAAGAATGGGAAAACTAAAAAAAAATCTTCCAAACCAGACAAGGAACGTCTCCTTAATATTTCATCTACTATTATTGTATTCAGCGAAAGATCCGAATAGAAAATCGTCCATTTGATGAGGGGTTTTCCGTAGCTCTAGGGTGCATGAAATTTCCTGCAGTGTTCATATATATTTGCGATGTTACTAGGTTACAGTTTTATAGAAATCATAAGCAATATTTTTCGTTCAGCAAACTGAAAGGCGAGTTGTCGTAGGTCGGACAGTGATACTCCAAAGAGCACTTCTTAACATGATAGCATATAGGCAAATAGTTCTTTCTCTTGTTAAGCAGTGAAAATCGGTTTCAATTTATCCAAACCTTTCTGAGCAGCAAACTTTTTTTAACTCTGTGCTTTAACGTTGTTTGAAGAACGTTATACAATACAGATGCCTTTTTGAAAAACGTTGTACTATTCAAATGTTTTTGAATAGCTGCAGCTGAACTGTTTTAAACCAGTTCTGGCGGTTTGATGTTCTCTTAAATTCATCTTTACTAAGCATTGCAACAGCGACATATAAAGTTGTAGGAAGATAATCTTAGGCCGATAATCTTAGGCCAAAGAAATGCATATATTATATCGCAAAATTTTAACATGGTTAGTAACGTAACTCTTATGTTTAGTATGTTAAAATATAAAATAAAAATTATTTTTGGTTAATGGGTATGAAATTTTTAGGGACTAAATAAGAGAGAACATCTATTAAAGTCACATCTTACGGAATTAGGTAAGGACAACTGATTGTATGATGCAGGTGCTTTTCATTTTAGTAAAGTGAAAGATTTATAGCATGGTCGTTATCTTGGAAACGACTCACATCAAGACGTATGTTGAAAGTTGACTAACACTGCTTGATTAAGGCACCATCCAGTCGTGAATCCTAATAGAGTTTGTCGTCTCAACATTAATACTGTAGTTGGGACAAATATAGAACTGGTAATGTAATCCAGCACCTAAAATGGTACATTCTTATATAAAGGTATTCTGAATTGTTCTGCGATGAAAGTATGTGAATTATTGAATTAGTCTTGAATGTAATAATCAAGGATAGTACGAGAATACCAACGGAATATTTTTTTTTTTTTTTTACAAATTCATTTTAAAGATAATTTACTTAAAAGTTTATAAAAAATCATAAACCCGTTTATAAACTATAAAGAACTGCCAATATTTTAAAGGTATGTGATAGATTCCTTAAATTTATAGCATTGGTAAATAATGACTTAAACAGAAAAACTGATATTTTTAACTATCGAAAATGTAATTTTGATTACTTTAAAGAAATTAAGACATATTTACAATACAAATGGAATATTTATTTTGTTTAATATGTTGTTTATTATGAGAAATTGTTAGTATATCATAATATGTTAGAGAGGTCTGTGATTACGCTAGAGACGACTTTTATATGTTTGTATCACAAATCGTGAAATTCGTGAAAATCACTGTTTAGATGATACAAACGTTTTAGATATTCACGTAATCTAAAAAACTGTAGACCAGATTTACACGGGACTTTGTAAGTATGATTTAATTATGTGTAAGTTGTTCGCTAAAAAGCAGTTTTGGAAATATCACCGTCTAAATGAGGAAATTTGTAAAAGGGGCGATATTTGAATAACAATGATTATCTCATATATATGACTGCTAAAATATTAAAACTGCGTATATAATAAAGTAATAAAGTATCGTTGTATATTGCAAGTTCTGTAATCAGTTTCAATATCAAGCAGATCTAACCCACTGCTTGCAACTGCAATTAGGTGTGTTGCTTGTTTAACACACCTAAAGTTGCATTCATAAGCAAAGTAATGTTGTAAAACAAAGATATAATGGCAAATAATATATTGAATTTATCAGTACAGATTTAAGAGAAAATAAATGTAAAATACATAGCCCCCTTCGTATCAGAACGAAAGGTCACCTTTTCAGTATTTTTTCATGGAGGAGAAAAGGCCCACTTTGTACATTTCAGAAAACACAATCAGCACAAAATTGAAAACAGTTTAAAATTAAAAGATGTTAGTAACGTATCATTACACAAACAAGAAAATTCAATTGATAAATAGAAAAATTGCAAAACTATCCATCATTAGTTTACTGTTTATTTTTCATTGAAGGTTATTTTCTTGTTAATTTAATATCGTTATATCTACATATGTATATATATATATATATATATATATATATATATAATATGTGTGTGTGTGTGTGTGTGTGTATATATATATATATTTATATTTATATATATAATGTAAATTGTAAATATATATATAATGTTTTCGTACAAATAAGAACACTAAGATATTAAACATTTAACCTTATTTAGTTTTTTTACATAAAAAATTATCCAAAAAACACATTCACACACTTACACACATACCGAATAGGAGCTTGTGCAGAAGGGAGACTTTTGAATATCTTATGCAGGAAATTGGATATATTAATTAAAGATTTGAATGTATTCAAAACTAAAATGTAAATACTTCTTTTAATATAAATACGTGCACTTTTATTAATGAGATATATAGAAAAAATGAAATAGGATCAAAATAAACAGTATTAAAAAGAAAATTAAAAACCACAGTGTTATTCTCAGCATTCCGGTCTTATGATAACTTATAAAATAGACAATAAAACTATTTCAATTCATTTATTGTTATCAGACACTACAAGAACTATAAAATTATTATTCATTAATCTAATGCGCTAAGAAGACAAGAGATGATTCCAAAAGGTATTTAAAATGACCAGAGGCATGGAACTGCAGAAAATACCATATTATTTTGTTAAAATCTTGAATAACACAATCGCACTCTAAATCAAAAGTGGATGTTTTGTTAATCTTTTTCTTGTGTACCAGTAAGTGGGTGAAAAATTGATTGCTTATTATTATTAGGGTACAGAGTTCTAGTGAAAATGTACGTGTACTGATCACACCTAAGTGCTGTACTCTGTGTCAGATACAATTGTAAAAGCATGAAGTATCTCTATTGTAAATGTACCTGATACATGTACTCTCCGGATAAACAAGTGGTACAAAGTATCTGTTACATTAGTTACGTACCTCTACTCGGCACCACAACCTCGGCTATCGGTACATGAAATCTGTAATACCTGAGTAAGCCGATATTGGCTCCCTAGAGATTTAGAAAAACACGTTGAGAGGGAATTTTACATATAGGAACCAGATTTCACACATGATTTGTAAAAAAATCTGTTCTTTAGCGACGTGGAATTCAAAGTATCGATGAGAAGTATGGGAGTTCCTAGGGTAGTCATTCTTGGTCTAATTTTAATTTAATCATTCGGCAAATGTTTTCAAATAAAATTTTTGGAATCGAAAAAACAAAGCAGGATTTTGAGAGCCTAGTCTTACCTCTTTTTAAGGAGATAGAATAAATTTTAGGACTGGAGAATATTTTTTACGTTAAATTCATAGCTCTATAAGAAATAATTCTAGGAGTACAGAAAAGGTAGAAATCACTCTTTGATCATCCAGTATTAGTCATTAAGGTAAGAATTTATGCACTTTTGTATTCAGGCCCAAATAAAAATATTAGAAGGTATTGCCTAGTATATGTTTGTTTTACTTTTAAGGTTTGAAGTGTCTAACAGCTGCTTGATGTTTAAGTGAAAAGGTTCTAGAGTTAGTTTAGGATTAATAACACAATAGCATATCTTAATATCGCTATCATAAAAGTAAAACTCTGTATTCTATATGTATAGATTGAATAATGGCGTACAGGGAAACCGGAAAAGAGCCAAGAATGAATCATTGAGTCTCTTTTAAATTATAATTTTCAGTTATTAATAGTAACTTACTGCTGAAATACTAATAACAATATTTATTTTAAATTTAAGCAAAAACCTTAGAAAGAAATGTTAAGAACTAAATAATTTATACCGATAAAGAGTGATAATAAGGTTAAATATATTTCAAAATAAAACAGTGTTAAGATGACGCGCAGCCTTCTATTAATTAAGCTGCCATACACATCATTTAAAAATGTTGCGCCATTGGATGTATTGACTGGGGGTCTGGTTAACTCGAGGCAACATTGACTCACAGTTTCTGCTCCGGTGCTCTCTTAACACCAAAACATCACATATTATCTGAGAGTGTCGTATTCATGTATTTGCAATGGAAGTAGCCTACGAGGGGATATGCTTCCCTGATGCAGGAATGTTACAAAAAACATGCAGGTGTGGTGTTGTGTGTGTTATATTGTTGTTGATGTGTTTATGTTTCTCTTTATTTATAATATTTATGAAGGGGTTCAGCACATGAGCTTTTTCAGGGAGTGTGTGTTTGGAACCATTATCTGATAGTTTAGTTAGATGTTTTTAAAATAACAGAAGTTATTATGTTCACGAGTTTGCATTATATTACAAAGTCCAGTAAACGAACTTCATGATTTTTTTTTACATTTGTGTTCTGCTGTGTCATGATAAGAAAATATACAAAATGTCTATCGAGAATAATACAGAAATAATAGACAAGTTTCTATTACATATACATACAATTTTTTCTTGCAAGAACTCCAAACTCTTTAAATTTATATTTAAAGTGTGCACTCCAATAGTTCTTAGAACACTTTCTCTTTAGCTGATACCTTCTTCTTCGAAAAACAAATATTTTTCCAACACAGCATGCCACAATCTGTAAGATATGTAGATATGATAATATCACCAACTCCATAACTTGCTGTAACAAATTTCACTGTAGACGATGTCTGAGAGTTCTGATAGAGCCTCTACTATGATGAAATCTCTACTCCTTCTGCTGCCCAATGGTTACTAGTCATAATTGACCATTGGGCAGGCCTTGAGTGTTCTCCAGGCAGCTAGCCTCACTTCCATCTTCCACTTTAGTTTACCCTGCTGGAACTTCTCTATTTCAACGAAAACCTGGTAAACGTTTCACAGTCATATAAAGTCCGGAAATATTAATTTTTACTCATGCAAGTGGGAAGGTTTTTCGTGAATGAGTGTTAACAGGTATTGAATATATATTTCATATATATAATTGAAGCCAATCATCCCTCCACTGTCACACTATCATAAAAAAGGATTCCCCTTGGACTGCAATACGATTAAAGTAACTGGATAATGTATAAACTATGTACACTGCAAATACAGTTATATGTACTGTGTTCACAATTGTATACACACAATACCATTACTGATAAGTTTATCTTGAACAAGAAAATTTGTGCGTGTTAAAAATACAAATACTTGATGTGATGAATTTTTTGAATCTATTGGCTGAAGATGACTCTGCATAACGAAGATATATAATCTCGAGTTTTGACTCTCATTTCATTGGTTTACCCTTTCCTAACTTTGATATACATCTTCTAAATTATCTTCCGTCTGTGCCGAGAGTCGAATTACAAAGTTAGTAACAGTTAGATATTGAGTGGCTGGCGGTCAATGAGTGAACAACTATCTCCTGTAGTGTTCCATTATCGTTTTGCATTTAAGTTTCTTACTGAATTCTATCATGAGTGTAAAGTCTGCTTCTTGTTCTGAAGAAATTATGGATGACAATTTTGTGTCCTGTACGTCAGTAAGAAAATGTAAGTTGCATTTTAATTGTGCTAAAAATGCTGAAAATACATATAAGCAGATGGGTAATAGAAGGAAAACGTATATATGTATTTTATGTAGACATGCGCAGGATGAAGTTGAGAAATCTAAATCAATTTTGTCTGATTCTCAGTTTTCTAAACTTGAAAATCTTATTGACAAGATAGTGAAAAAAGGCCTTTCAGTTCATGTAGAACAAATGAGCAAACAAATAGATACCAAAATTTCAGAAATGCAAACATTAATTGAGTTTTGTTCAGAAAATATGATGAAATTAAAGATTTAGTTGATGAAAATAAAAATTTGAAGGTAAAGAATGTTGCCCTGGAAAAACAAATATCGTTCCTTAAAACACAATGTGAGAATTTTGAACAATACAGCAAGTTGGAAAACATCCAGAGAGATTGAATACCCGAAGTTAAGGGTGAAAATGTAATGAAACATTGTAAATAAACTGTCTAATGCTGTGGATGAGCCAATTGTTTTTAATATGGATGTGCAGGCGGCTCATCGAATCCCGACAAAAAAAGAATGTGCTATTAGACCAATTGTAATTAGATTTAGCCAGACCAAAAAAAGAAGGAAGCCATTCTGAAAAAGTAAAAAAAGCTGTTTTAAACACATCACATTTTGTTGAAGGGTTTCCGTTAATAAGAGTTTATGTAAATAACCATCTAACAACATACACAAACAAATTGCTGTTTGAAGCTAAGAAACTTAATTAGGATTTGAAGTGTGAATATGTTTGGGTTAGCAACTGCAAAGTATTTGTAAGAAAAAGTCAAGGGGAGCCTGCTGTTCGTATTTCATCCAGCTAGGATATTGAACAATTTAAAAAAAGTGGAACTGTGTAATGTGCAAAATTTGACTGTAAAATGGACTTTGTTCGGATAAGTAAATGTTAATGGATGGAAATGATAATTTGAACATTTTTTATGTGATAATTCAGAGTGTAAGAAAACATTTTGATGACTTGCAGGTATTCATTAATAGTTGCATCATGAAATATAAGATTATTATTTTAAGTGAAGTTTGGATCTTTCCTGAAGAGACAAACAAGTTTCAGTTGTCAGGTTATGACATGATACTACAGTCCACATAAATGACAGCACAGGTGGAGTTATTGCGTATGTGGACCAGAGCTTGCAGTACACTTATCAGCAGCTATTACTGATAACAGCCCAGACCGTTCAAATTATTCTGTATGGGTGGCACCACTATACAAATGTCAATCTATGGGATTTATCGAGATTATAGAATAAATTTTTTGGATTTTATAAAAGAATTGGAAATTGTATTAGGTAATAAGTATGATCCTTCACTTATAGTTGGGGATATAAATCATAATTTATTGAATGAATATGATAGGAATACGATATTTTATAAAAATTTAATATCATCATTTGGATATAAAAGTAATATTAATGAGCCTACGAGGGTAACTACTCATAGTAGCACTTGTAGTATTGATCATGCACTTGTGAGAAATTCTAAAAATATTGAGATTAAATGTAAAGTGGTCCATTGTAACTTTACAAGCCATTTTGGCATTGAAGTGGTTTGCAATATAAAGCCAAAATGTGAATTAAGAGCACAGTATGGTACATATGTTGATGAGATGTTATTAAGTAGACAATTATTCATTACAGATTGGTCATATTTATTAAAGTCACAGGATGTAAATAGGGCTTTATCGATTTTTTATGATCTGTATAATGAATGTGTAAATAAAGCAACTAAACTGGTTAATTCAAGTAAAATAGAAGCCGTAATCCATGGGTAACAAATCAGGAAATTGTAAAGATAAATGAAAAATAGATTGTACAGGTTGTGGTTGGTGAATGGGCAGGGTTTTGAAATTTTTAATATTTACAGAGACTTGCCTCGAGAGGTTTCAAGGGATATAAGACAGTTAAAATTAGAGTACTACTCTAGAGAAATTGAAAAATGAAGTAATGACTCAAAGAAATATTGGCGAGTTATAAGGTGAATTATTAAGAAAAAAAAACAGAAAATATATCTTGTATTAAGATTGATGGTTCTACAGTTCAAACATGTGATAATCCTAAATTAATTGCTAATGAGTTCAATAGATATTTCACAGCCAGATACTTTACACTAGCCACTGGAACAGACAACAATAAACTTACTCCGTGTTGCTGCCCACTTAACATTGTTACTAACCTATCAAAACACAGAATCCCAATTAATGGGGAAACTAACATACGCGCCACCCAGTATTTTCTTTACCGGGGATATATGTTTACTTATTAAAAGAAATATAATAAGGCTCCATCATATGACTTCAAAATTACTTTCACTAAGGAGGATTATGTCCTTCAATTTTTTGCCGCAGTTATTAAGTAACTCACAGGATATATCTCTTTACGTAAATCATTTAGGAATAGGAATAGGGGATAGGAATATATACTCTTCTTGAAGATGTAGCTTGCCGCACACCTTCCTTATTTTGTTAAACATAATTTTGCATCACGCTATAATGGTATAAACCAATAAGTATGCAGTCACAGCTGAACTCGCATAATGTGAGTAACTTACAATGTAGTTTGCACGCAATTATATCTAAAATTGGATTGCTCTTCTACCAGATGTATAATATGCAAATGTTTACAATGCAGATAACACGCAGATACAATAAAAATAAGTTTATAAAATCGTACTATAATGAAAATAAAAGTAAAATCTCTGTAAAACACTGTATATTTAGAATCTTTACTATATTTCGTTTTTTACTAAAATTATTGAACTATTAAATTATATTCAAATTTAGTCCTGAAAAATGAATATAAACACGTTATTATTTACAGCTATTTTTACTTTATTCTTCAGTATTAAAATTACAGAGTTTGCACACAGTCATATTTTTAAGTTTTTTTTATTACACCTATACAAATTTAATCAGACGATTAATTTAGTTTTTAGACAGTTCTAACGGAAGGGATAAACTAAATAGATTAGATTTGTGATGTGATAAGTACATTACAAGTATAATTCTTGTTTGGTAAAAAATATCGATAAAGCCAATTACAATATATTTTACTTGTATCATACAGATGCACTTCGTTGTCATTTTGATTAAAGACCTATGTGACGAACTTATTGTTTTACCACTGAAGTACTAGCAGCTGTCCTGAGCCTGTCAAACATGTGTTTGCTGAGTGATTTCAACCTGACAAGTATCCCTTGGGAAAACCTTATATCGAATTTCATTAATGAGACAGCCCAGTACCTTATTGTCTTGACTTATATGTACTAAAGGTAACAATACAACTTTGTACAAAACTACCGTAATGGTCATCTACACTATAAGTAATGCAAAATTCACTTGGCAAATTATCTACTATCAAATACAGATTAATGACCGATCAATGTGTCTTTCTCACAATAATGCGAATGTAACCCTTACGTAACACTTAGACTGTCATAAGCATAATGTGATGAACATCCATTTATATCCGATTACTTGTAATTTAACAGCTTAAGAGATGTGAATGAGTGTCGGATCGTTTTTTTTTGGAACCCGGAACGGATCATAAAAAAGAACACACCTGTGGAGAAAAATTGAAGCAGATTCTCAAAATGGTTGGCAGCCGAATATAAGCGGATAATTATTTAAAAATAATATCAAGAATATTCTAGAGTAAAAGGTAGATAAAGCGGCTTGCTGCGAAGTGTTACCAAGCGTGGATAGGCCAAGTGGAGAGTACACTCTTTAATCATCACAGTTTACTGGTCACATGTTAAAAGGTTAATGGCGGTTAAACCCAGCTTATTTTTGTACTGAGGCAAAGGTTAATTTGGACTATTGGCTTGTCAGTGTTTAAATACTATAAGCAGACTATTCAGTCTATTCAATATAAGGCAGGGTTTATTATCTCCGAATACAAGGTTTTAGCCAAACACATCTGGACACGAACCTCTAGTCATTGTGCAGCTCAGAATGCTAGTTCTGGACAACGTAATTCTTCATGTCCTAAGGCACTAAGGAGACCTCTAAGCACCACAAATAGATATTATATTTTTTGTTAGTATAATGTATAGTTTGCCACTGTAGGACTGTTATTAACCTTTTCGTTTGAGATTCCTATTTCCAAACATCGCTAATATCTATGACGTTCAATAGAATAAGTCACCGTTTTTGTAACATGACTCTTCCCACAACAGCAGATTTGTAGTGTCGAGGGTTCAAATATGTACACTCGTATTATCGAGCAATATTAAATTCATCATTGTAAGCAAATGTTTTCATATCAATATCAAGCTTCGGTATCCAATATAGTTGAGTTCACAAGAGTAATCAATGAGTTTCCAGTAGTTTCCTCGATTGCTTAGGGGAAGTATGTACAAACGGCACCCTGAATAACCTATATAACACAAGTGATTATAAATACTGTTTTTTTTAGGATTCTTGGTTGGCGTGATTTCTTGGTTGTTAATATAATACAGGTAGTTGAAAGACTAGTAATAAACATGAATTGTTTAATATTTTAGAGACTAACATATTTTGAATATACAAATTTGGTTAACATATTATACAGTTTTGAGCCGTGTCAGGATTAATATATAGAAAGCAAATAAAGAAACCACATAAATTGGTGTTTCTATATTTGTCATTCATTTGACTAATGGCTTTTATTATATGCTCTGTACCTCACTGAAAACAATATTAATTTTTTTTTTATCTCCGGCTAGAGGAAGACCAGGCTATCAGGTGAAGCGACTTTGGAGCAAGCTATTTAAAACTTACCTTTGGAGAAACAATCAGCCCTAAGGTCCACGCCAGCGATCTTCTTATTTTGTGTCTGTGATTTATTGATAAAGGTGGCGTAACCCACCTCTATGTGGGTCTAAGACGTTGGAATTTGAGTCTGCGTTAGAGATAGCGCAGGATCGAATCATGTCCGTGACCATTGCACTTTTTATCAGTACCATCGACCTTGTACTGTATCGACTCTCCCCTTATTCTGTTTGATAAGATCCTCGCACAGGCCAGTGGCCCATGATGACGGGCAGAATAAGGCTTAAAAGGGGATCGGCTTCTCCTTAAAATAAAAGTATTAAACAATTCCAAAGGGCAATGTACATGCTAGACCTGAGTTATCGAATACATGGTGATCTCGTACACCATGAGATCAGCTGGAAGCTTTTCCTTCAATTTATTTAGGTGATAGTATATCACTTGCTGATAGTAGGTTAGATATTTCCATTAACAATAATGTGCAATCCCGTATGGTCGACAACTTCTTGATCTTGGGAAGGAGACGGAATTAAAACGTCTGATTGTTTCCAGGTCATAGAAAGTAAAATTTACTTGAGAAATATTTATAGACGAATAATTATAAACAAAAAAAAACCTGGCTGAGCGCGATGAAAAGCTCATCAATTATGTTCATTAAGAGAAATCCGCATCGATGCAGCCAATAACAAAAAGTAATTGGGCCCAAATTGTTCAACTGTTTGCCTTTCAAATTAAAAATTGTAAAAATTAAAAAATATTTTTAAACAAATTAAAGTTTTGGCTTTCTTGTATTGATGATACGGATCTATTAAAACTTAAATTGTAAAGATAATATTAATCCAGGTTAAGTGTTAGAGAGGGCTTCTTAGCCCTAACTTCGCCTGGTAAAATAAGACATTCTTTACTTTTTTTTTTTTTTAATTGCCAAATGTTAGCAGAATATATTAACATTACTATTGCAATTTAAATTTACTGTTTACCATGTAGTTTGTGCTATGATTTCAGTGATTTCATATATCTGTAATTGTTCACGTTTTTATTTTTTACAAATTTATATTCAGAGTATGTTATTATTAAGGCTAAAAGTGCCAGTTTACATTCTTTGTACATTTATAAGATGGGTTAGTAATTTACTATAAAAAAACTTCTTATTATTATAATATATTATTAAATTTGACTGATAACTATTGTAATTAATGCCGGTAGTGATAAAATATATACAGAGTTTAAATTTTTTTCTCTATGAAATAATTTTTCTTGCAAGCGCCACAGATAGCGATTTTTGCTAAGTTCACTGGACTCTTGTTTATTTTAGTGAATTTTGTTTTTAGTTGTTTTTTAGGTTAGAGTGGGCCACACATACTTGTAATTGTGTTCAACTAATATTCATGTTTGTTAATTTTTTTCTCATTATACTGTATATTTTATACTGTGTGTTGTGATTTTAAAGGAATAAATTTTATTATTTCATAACAACTAGTAGCACTAAGTTTATTACCTTTACTGCTTCAATAAAGATGGCGAATTCACCTGATTGGACTCCTTGTTTACATGACGAATGTAATATCTGTTATAGATATCAACATAAGACTAGAAAATCACAATTAAACAGTTTTGTATTAATTAATAGAATTCAAACTCAAACTAAAAATAGAGCTTTTAAAATATTTGTTATTCACAAAGAGTCGTATAAGTAAATAGAACTGATTAAGTATACAATCTAGTCACCTATTTTTGAATCCTCACAAAGAACTACCCTGGATTTTGCTACTCTGATTTAATAACTAATATTTTGTAATATTGTAAAGGTAATTATTTATTGTAAGTTCACACCGTAAAGCTATAACATGCATTACGTTATAAAAATTGGATTTAAGCTCATACTCAAATATTGAAATCGATATTTAGCCTTGATATAAATTAACCTAAGTGAAAAGAATGAAATTTGGTTATGAGAACCGTGAAATACGATTTTAGAGACTCGATTAAGAAGGACCACTTCACACTAGGCAGTGAAGACGCCGAACACACTGATTTTAACAAGAGTTCACCAGGTTACACATAATGAGTTTATGAATAGTGCATATTCAAATAAAGTGCAGAAAATAAACAGTTACCTTTGTTTTCATGAGGGGTAACCGTATTCTGCTGTTGTTGAGGGCCAGGTTGTGATCAGTAAGTGTGGAAATAGGCTGCTGTCTTGTAGGCAGGCGTGAAGACGGAAGATGTCCTTCACGGATTCACTCACGAACAATACGACCGCAAACGAATAGTTCATAACACTGTGGCCAGTCCTGTAGAGCACGGTAGACGCGGGTGTCCGGGAACAGAGACGATCTGGTAGAGATTGCCAATCCAGAGCACTGACTTTAATGTTAATGTAAATGTGCAACAAATAGAGATAAAGACTAATATTTAAATAAGAGAGTAACACATGGGGCATAAAGTCACGTGTTGAGTAAGTATGGTCAGCAGTGGCTGAGAGTGTACGTGCCCCAGGCGGGATTTTTAGTGTACTGGTCAAGCGTGCCGTCGCTTGCAAGGTGGGCAACAACACGGAGCCTTGATAAGTCAACCGTTGTGATTGGTTGGTGAGTGTACAGTAAACAGCTGATTCGTGAAACAATGGTTCATTGGTCTGTCACTGTACGTGAATATTTTAATCCAGTAAGGAATGGTATTGTAGGCACTAAGCCGCAGAAAGAGATATAGAATTAATGCAGTATATACAGTTTAGTAAAATAAAGGCACATATAGAGTATGAATTGCCCAAAAAATATATACATAATTATTGTTCAATAAAAGTAGCCTTTTCATAGTAGGCAATAAAAAACAAGTTATTTAACGCAATAATACTTAACATACCGGCCGCCTTGAATCACCTTGGGATTTAATGAGAGAAAGAGCAACATAGGCTCAAATTACAAAGGTTATAGGTGGTGGTAGAGAGAAAGTTAATTAATTGTAGAGGTAAGGTAAGGGAAACACCTTCACTGCTGGACGAGTGAGAGTTCCACTTAAGGTCTTGAGATGTACCACTCGAACTGTACCATCTTGTCCTGGAGTGACATCAGTGACCCGTGCAAGGGGCCAAGAGAGAGCCGGAGTATCCTGATGCACCAGGACGAGGTCTCCAGGTTGGAGGTTGCGGGAAGGAATGCTCCACTTGAGGCGCTGCTGAAGAGTCTGGAGATATTCTCGCTGCCAACACTTCCAGATACGTTGGTGCAGCGCTTGAACCAGCTGCCAGTGAGAAAGGCGGTTCGTGGGTATGTCCCGCAAGTTCTCTTCAGGCACGGAAACGGCAAGTTATTTAACGCAATAATACTTAACACTAAGTGTAAAATGCTGAAAATAAAATGTATCATTTACCCACAGAGAGGCAAATCTTCCATGGATAACAAATTATCATAACGTTTAGAATTTTGAATAACGTTATTATATCAAAATGTTACTGCATGAAAGTCAAATTACAGCAAATTAAAACAAAATGTATTTGTAATAAGCATCGAATGAATCCAACGTTTTAATTAGGCAATTGTTTATAATAATCAAGAAACATCTTTAAAATTGTATCCAACCATTTCAAGTGATATATAATTACAAGTCAACATAACTTAGTCTATATCAAATATTCTAGAGTTTTAGCAGTAGTATTTGACTTTAAAAAGGTTCATTACGATGGACCAAGTATCCCATCACGCGTTCTTACATTTAGAAATAATAAGATACTAATAGTGCCTATCCATAGAGTTTTCTTCTTGAAAATAAATTTTTCTTTCTAGTGAATATCTGAATCTTCCTTGTTATTGCAGAATAGCAAGCCTAGGTAATAATAAAGCCTGCAATAATGAATTATTGCAGCGAGATGTCAAGTTCAAAATTTATAAATCTGCTACACGCGAAAGGTATGTCATTCAGAGTTGTTAAATTCAATCACAGTTGTTTCCCAGGGTGAATATTATTAAATTATTCACCTTTACCATTTCAGCCAATGCAGTAAAAGAGAGCCCCAAGAGAGGCGATTAATAAAAAATGCTCTTGGTACCGCCTTTCCCTTTATATCACGGAATATTGTTTGTTCTGCAGTTTGTTCCACAATATATGATAAAATTAATGTGCAGTGTTCACGTAAAATTAATAGAAATTAGGTATTTGTTATTGTTGTTAATGTGTTGTTCATAACTTTGTAGTTATTCTGTATTTTTTAAACGATTATCTAATATAACTCAGTATTAGGAATGGTAATACTTAATAATTAAAATACAGGAGAATAGGACTTAAACTTGTAAGTTCAAATGAAAAATCTTGTCAAATAATTAAATTTGGATTCTGGGGCCTGAGTGCAGTTTAATTTTAAAAACTGTATATAGTACATAATTGTCACAGTAATAAACATGTTTCTACTCACTGTCGGTTGAATTGTTAAAATTGTGTTATTCTTAAATGTTATCTAAGTATGTTAGTAGTAAAGGTATCTATTCAGTTAAATTAATATTCACTTTTTAAAATTAATAACTTTATTATTCTCTTTAACGAAATAAATATACAAAACTATCATATACGTCACTCATAGTATGTTTTTGCCAATAAGCTTAATCATGTATAAACCATTTCATAAGCGCAAATATTTCCATAAATGCAATGGCGAGTTACAATATTCTGTGTCCGGTGGCAATAAAATATATTATAATCAAACATTCGCCCATTATTGTTGGTTATGGTTAAGAGTGTTGTGAAGAATAAAACATTAGGCAACATAGTACATTTTTTAAATATTAATTATTTATATATTCTTCAGTTAGGCCAATAAAATTTGTGTCAAAATTATTTGTTTGGGGAGGAGTTTTTTCGTATTTATTTAGATGTGGCTATACCATTGGTCATTTTAATTCAGCCCAATAAAACAATGTTAAACTTGAAACACATTAATGTTATTAATTGTAATAGTGAAATTACAATGTAAAAAGTTAAATTTAAAAAATTTTGTAATCCTTACGCACTTTTAGTAATTGTAAATATTTTTACTGTCCTTTCAGTAAAAACTATCAATAATTGACAAACTTAATTCTGGTAATATTTGAAAATTATGTAGTTAATAAACTTGCTGCCTATTGATTATATATTTAGAATTTGTCATATTTGTCCATATTGTATGATCAAGAATAAGTGATTCAATTTCATTATTGCTACTATAGGGCAAGACTCAAGGTGTTGCATTACATCCAGTTCTTAAAGTTAAAATTACTTATCTTAAATGGTCAAATACTACAAAATTATTGTAAGGGAGTAGTTAAGGAAACTCCAAACCAATAAATAAGATAGTAGACAAATAATTAATGTCCACAAAACTGTTACAGCTTGATAGCAAGTAATAAAGGGAATAAGTGACTCTTATTTTTAAGTAAACACAATTCCCTAAAACGTATTGTGTACATTATTTTAAACAAGTTCCGATCTGAAGTTAGCACTTCTTTGTTACTGTTTTATTGAGTTGAAAAGTTGACGTTTCTCACTAGTGAGTTTCAATACTACGTTAAAGCCAAGATCTGGAGTGTTATTCTGAGGTAATAATGATATTACTAACACAATAGTACTTAAGTGAAGTAATTGTAGTCACACGGTATTATAGTTTTTACATAAACTGACATTAAACAATATCACTTTCATTTCCACATAGTGTGTTGAGTCTACCTGTATGTCGGTATATTGATGGAAGAGGTCTACTGGTCCACAGCAGTGGTTATTTCTGGTTTGGTTCAGGTGTCATTGTTATTCTCTTTGTATTAGGAATTATTGTTATTCATTTAGACAACGAAGTACCAATTTATTTCAGAGTGAGAACGACTATTGTTTGTGGTTTAACCGCAGTTATGGTACTGTGTAGCAATATCCAAAGCAGAAGGGATCTATTCCGTAACATCATTAAGAATCTCTGCACGTTCGACGATACGGCATCCATCCTCCACAAATCAGACAATTCTTCGCTCTTATACACCTTTTATACACCCTAATATGCTTTAGCTTTGCAGTACTCGCACCTGTAGTTGCAGTGTTCTTCCAAAGCATAATAGAAGTTGGTACGAATAATCATGTCCCAAATATATTTTTGTATCTGAGTAAATTAATGATTTCCCAAAGAGCGGTACAAATTATGAGCAGATTCAACATGGCGAATGTTTAATTGGCATAAACAGGAACCTCGCTTATTTCAATCTCAAATATTTTCAACCCTAATAGTAAGTAATATTTACGTTTTGTAATTTCCATGGGAAAATAATAATAAATGTCACATTTTAACTATAAAACAAGAAATCTCGGTTGCTTTTCTTTTTAAGACAATTGTGGGTAGCAAATAAAACATTGGTATATAAACCTTACTACAATATAATTAGGTATAAGAACAAGAACCTTTTATAGGTCTAAATATTTCGTAGGAAAGCAATATACTGATATTTACACTCTAAACTGATACCTTGCTCAACAATTTGCAAATTAGTTTAGCTTTATTACTGTAGGATAGCTTAAAATATTTAGTGGGATGTTTCAAATACTTTATTGTAATTTAATGATAAAACATATTTATTTATTGCCATATAATATGTATCAAAACTAAATTTTTGTATTGAGTAGGGTAACAATCAATTTACCATATGTCTCAACTTATTTTCCTTCCGTTTATGTGTCTATTGAATTTGAATGAAAATGTAAACATAGAAGACTCAACATAAATTTATTGATGAAACAACAAATACAAAACATAAATATTCGGTTTGGTCTTTACATTTCGCATAGTAAATTATACCTAGTCTTCTTCATGATGGGGGCTCTTACTCTAGCTACGCTTATTTTGAGATAGCGATTTGGACACAAAGATCGGATTTTAAGTCAATTACAACGATGATGACAAGAAGTCCCAATAAATCCTTATAGTCCCTTGATTGGATGAAATGGAGTAGTATACATGTCAGTTACACGTCATTGAATAAGGGGGATGCCTTGAGTCAAATCAGGACGTATGTTCTCCTACCCTAATCAGGACAGAACCTGACAGGACATTGCTGTATACTAGTTACCTCATCTGAAGGGGACGGGAGCTTTGATGGCCAACTGATATACGCTTTTTATTTTCATATGACCTGGTATTATTTATATAAACATTAATTTTGTGATATCATCTATTTCATAGTTTTTATTTATTCATACATTAATTTAAACTACTATGTAATAATACATAAACAAGATGCAAGTACTTATTTTTTTAACCATACAGGTTATACTGAAATGACTGTACGAATCATATATTTAAATTATATAAACGTCTTATAACAATATTATTATTTTTGTTTTGTATTTTATTGAATAGTTATAGTTGATATAGTAAAAGACTATTTCACTATTATTCAGCACAGATCTTGACATAATAATACTCCCTAAAGTGGAATTGAATCTTCAAGTATATAAATTTCCATTTAAATTACATACAATTGTATTATATCATTAATTAAAAATTGAAGCCGAGTACAATTACAGATATTAAGATAGAAAAATATATCAATTGAACTTTTAAAGGTATTGAACACATACTTCTTGTTCTAAGGGGCGGCCTATTGCCTGGGTAAATTAGTACAAACTACCAAAGAAGACGTAACATTCCCTTGGTGTTGCAGGACAGTCACAGAGCAGGTGTTCAGCAGTTTCCTCCTGCCCGTCACAAATTTTAAATGCGGGTCTTTCCGGAGAATACAGACTCAGTGAAGATGCTTCATCAGTCGACCATGTCCGTTAATTACACCCACAACCTGAGAAGACATCGATCTACTCAAGAAAAAAATTTCAGACGCCACCCGGGGAAGGTGAAAATAGAGTCATACTGCTCATCCTCAGACCTTCTCTCGTGTTCAGCGTGAAACCTATTCGAGATAGCCTTAAAGGACGTCTGAGGCCCAGGAATTTTGGTCGCAAAGCCAAAGTTGCCCAGGGAAACCTAACAAATATTGACATTGTTGATTCTACGAAATAAATAAATGTTCTGATAATAGTCGCAGAAATTTTGCTGTAGAACACACAACAATCCAACGTCATCAATGCTGCCTGGCTATCTGTATAAATACTAATTATCTTAATCCAATATCGCAAAAGTAGCTTCTCTAGAGCACATTCAATAATGGCTGTCCCACTATTTGTTTTCGAGCCTTTCGTAAACCATTGAATCTCCACTGGCGATAGAGGTTTCTTTCCTTCTGACCAAGCTCTCTAGAAGGTATCACAACCCTGAAATGTTTGTCGAAGGAAAATCATTGAGGTATAAATTAAGAGATAATGTGCAAATATTTTCCTAAAATCAGGATGCTAATTTTTCAGTACCCCTGCTAAAATCCGAGACTGTCAAATCGTTGCCTCTGAGGACAGTAGGAACTCTTCCTGTCGACAGTCCGGATGAAAACGTCCAGTGGGGCGACGTTGACAAAATAGTTTAGATCTTGTAAAAGGCTCCATTGAAAATAAGGCAAGCTGTGTATGCTTTGGATAATCACCAGATTATCTACCGCCATCCTTTTATCCGTTTATGGTCACCAGATGACAACCCTAAACATAAGAGCAGACCTAACCACGGAGACATAAAGCCAATACAGAGGCCTCGACTTAAGTATCAAAAAACCACTTAACACATTGCACATTACACCAAGGACAATTTCCCTCTGACGACAATACTGTCCACATGGTATCTCCACTTCAGAACCCTACCAATGATAACACCTAGATACTTGACCTCAGCCATTATCTCGACGGAAGAGCCTTTCAGTAAGAATGGACTAATACCCACCAACTGAATCCTTGTAAAGGCAACCATGGAAGTCTTAATTGGGTTGACACTAAGGTAAATCCCATCACGTCTAGAGCTGAATTGATCAGTTCCGTGACGGTTGTGTTGAACATTCCATTGAAAAGAATCGTAATGTCATCTGCATACTGCGTTCAATGTTGAAGACACTACTGTTCAATGACGCAAGCAGGTCATCCACAACTAGTTTCCACAGAAGGGGAGAATTTATTGAGACCCTGAGGTCGCATGGATGAGCCCAACGTAGTCCTTACACAAATACTCGCTCCCATAAGGATACAAATATGCACCCTATTTGTGAGTAGGGTACATATTTAGTCATATATATATATATATATATATATATATATATATATATATATATATATATATATATAAAACGTCTCAAGACAATTACAATCACCCAAGTAGCTATGTTATCAAAAGCTCTTTCGATGTCCAGTAAGACATTTACTGTAATGCTAATTTTATCGTTGCTAGAGTTTTCTTAATCTTGAATATCAATTGATGCAGGATATGATCTTCCTGGAGTATAAGCATGGTGATTTGGATGAGGAGGGTGCTCCAAAAGTGATCCATCCTAAACAAACCCATATATCATTTTCTTCATGGCTTTTTGAAAGATGATCATACCTGCTATATGCAGATTAAGGCTATATCTCTGTTTATTCTGTATAAACTCCATCCTGGATGCTCCATAGCAAGATAGCAAGAGTCTCTTGGACATTACAAGATTCTCATGATAGGTTTCCCAAATACCTAATAAATAAACTTTTGCTCTACTGAATAAAGCCCTTACTGTCTTCCTCAAAGTGGACGGTTCAGATCTGCAACAGATTCATTTGGATTTCCTCCTGTTAATATCAGGAAAACTTAAATCAAAGTGATATGATATAATAAGTGCAGGGTTTGTTACAATATATACAGGTTACGAGATAGTATTCTGTACTCACAGCACACCTCCTCGTTGGTTATTGTTACCAAAATACATGTAAATAGTAGCATTCATTCATAAATTATTGCTCTAAAACATGGCCACAATACAGTGTTATTATTTCATTGATACAACAAAGAAGGAATAGTTCAAAAGTCGAAGCGTAATAAGGTTTCCTATAGAGTACTTCTGAAAAGGTATATGTTCCATTACACCTAAGTGATTCTTGGTCAAATTTATATACAATGACGAAAAAAGTATTTTGGAACTCCAATTTAGGAATAAAAAAAAATCCAAGCAGGTATAGTGAGCTTATATTTTTATCCTTTCAGGCACTGCGATCAGTTACGCGTTTAGAACACCTTTTTTAAAATTTAGAATTAGGTTCTTTTTAAGGCAACTCCGCTGAGTAAAATCAAAGAAGAAAAAGTATTTTTGATTACTCAACGTAAATTGCAGAAATTTAGAGTGAGAAATTAATGAAGTTTGGTTATCACACTACAATACAAAAAGGCTAAAGATAAAATTGCTAAGCATTTGCCGTATGTACATTAGTTATGGCTTCAGGGAGAAATATGTCGCTTTAATTATTTTTTTACTTAAGGAAATTATATTGTTTAATTTAGATTTGTTTTATAAAATTATAGAAAAATAATTTCTTATAAATAAAAAAAATATTGCTCATGTACATTCTGTAATCATTTCATATTTATATCTTTAAATATTCATTCGTCTGTATTTAGGCCATTATTTTCTTAATTTTCGTAATTTTATGATCAGAGATTGATAAAGTTATCTATCAAGATGACAAAGTATTTATAAAACCCAAACTTAATTGCCTCACCTAAATACCAAAAACATATAGGTATGGAACTTGTAATCTTCAAATCACTAACCATAGTAAAATAATAAAAAAGTGCGGCGAAAAGAGTATGCTATCTACTGGTAAATTTTTTATTTTATAAACTGGCACATATATTTTATTACAGGTACCTACAACTTGGTTAATTTAATCTAATGTGCTGGAAGTAAGCAATTCCAAACATCTATCGCTAAGGCAAATTGAAGGAAGAATAGAAATACATGTGAATGTATTGAGATTTCTTGTGTTCTGTTTAAACGAACTGTGATCAGAATCCTACATTTAGTTACTTTGGATACGGTATTGTCTAGTAAGAGTTTTGATCCGTACTCTCTACTTTTATAGTCTGAATTATATAATAGCGACTTGATGTTTAAGTAAATGGATTACTATAGTAGTTTATGCTATAACCACTTATATACAATTAAAACTTCACATTCCTATGGTTAGAGATTGGATATTCACGTACAGTGAAACTGGCAAATATATAAGAATTGAACAAGAACTGAAACTGTTTAGTGAAGACGGGTATCATAATGAATCCAAACTTTTTCACATGGTAATTTGGTTAGCAATGTTTGGACGCGGTGTGTACCGCAAACATGAAAACCATAAAGTGAAACATGAAACATAATACAGTTTTTACACACTTTTTGTTGGGTTGGTCCTTCCAAATTTTGCAATTCTTGTTCTTAATTATGAGTGATCCTTACATCGTGCTGAGTTACAAAAGTTAGTGGGTTTTAATTAATTATTTATCGTGATATCCTTCGGATCAGTAAATGTAGTCCTTATAACGAAGTGAATACTAAAAAATAATCGTGTTTAAAGATTATATTCATTAAGGGGCGTCCGGGGGCCATATGCTGCGCATGTTAAATTAGTCATTTTAAGGTACACATATCTCTAAAACCTTACGACGTAACCCAATATAATTTTTTTTATTTTGTTACGTATGTCTTTTAGAGTATGTATGGAACAGTAATTTCTAAAATAACTTTATTTAGGTATTTTAACAAATTTTTCAAAAATTTACCTTTTTTATTCAAAAATTTTGACTTTGCAACCCTGTAGAATTGGTGTTAGGTTTTAAAACCAAATTTCCTGTGCTGTAAATAAAAAACATGAAATTTTGAACAAAAAAAATAAAAACTATACTAATACCTCGAATAGTTTGGAAGATATGGGTACCGAAGTGTAAAAAAACAAGTTTTTCGGGAATTCCATTTATTCTAGGCTATAACCTAAACAGTAGTGACTCATGTACCTCAGTGCATTCCTGCTGCATATGCCGGGTTATCTGGATCCTCCTGCTGCTCATATATATCTTCCAGACGTCTTTTAGCTGCCTCCCGCTTCTGGCGACACTTCTTTTCAATGTCTTCCACCGCCTTTTGCGCCTTCCTTATGCGCATCTTGTCGAATCGCTTCATAACGTTAACGCAGTTTTTGCCTGGCATTATACCTACTTTCGTAAGTACTTCACATTTAACAATGTTTCCTTTGTTGAAACAGGCAATGGCTTCGTAAACACCAAACTCAAGGGTCTTTTTCATAACTAAAGTCGATTTTGGAATACGCGACCACACCACACTGTTTAGCGACTCGCTCGGATTTTGGGTCTGTCCATGAAGGCATTTCGACAGCAACGTGGGGTTAGCTAAGTCCTTGAAAATTTTGTTTAAACTGTTCCATTACTACAGGGGCAATGTGGAAGTGTTCATTGTGGTCATAGGCTTCTTTCTTCTGGATAGATTGTTGGTATTTGCACCACGTATCAGCAGTTTTCGGACACAAACTGTGCGCTGGTTCTTCATTTGTTGAAATGAGATGGAAATACTCCGCCCAAACAGCCCTCTTCATATTTTCCAGACTGTCAACATTTCTTTTAATTGCCAGCCCATACTATAATTGAATTTCATTTATAGCCTCAAGAGTCAACCTACCTTTCCCCTTAATAGTTTTATCATCGGGAAGTTTAGTTTTTCCCACTGTCTTTTTCAGTTTGCGTAGGCGTGTCTTTACATGGCCTATGCACTCTTTCTTTTCTATATGAAAATGAGGACCGTATGGTTTAGCGTTTTCAACAGTTGAATAGGACGCACTGTCGCCGTCACCCAAATAATATTTATATCGCACACCATATTTAGCTTCGGATTCCCTGAACATTTCTAAAACTCCCACACCTTCCATTCCCCCACTCACCCCCTGGTAATTTGCAGGACATCCATCTTGATGCTCTTGTTGTAGCCTATTTTTGCATCTACAGAACTTAGATAGAATTTTCACGTCAATCACCTTACCGTTCACTCCACTGATTCCACTAACGAAATCATTTAGCGAGTGCCCGCGTTTCTGCCAGGAGCCATCAAAAATTGCTGTTATATCTCTTTCACCATCATATTCTTCTATTGTTTCTTGAATAGATTGTTTCATTGAGTCCTCACACACCTCTTTTGCAGCATTAGCGAGCATTGTGTTATAGTCCCTGAATTCTGGGGGGCTAGGCAAATTCATCATTGCGCAGACGGTCTGAGCGGCTCGCTCTCCTTTGCCAATGCTCCGGAAAGCGTAAGCTAATCTTACATTTACTTCTGCCTTCTCTTGCCAGTTCCTGTTACTATTGTATTCAGACACCTCATATTTACAATAATTAAATTTTATACTGAGTTTCACACTCAGTCCTTGTCGGTTAGATGTAAATATTGAAAGCGATCCCTTGCACTTTACACATACGCCTATGCTTGATATCAAAACCTCTAACCTACCCAGGTTTACAATGTCATTTGGACCTGCATCAAATCCACAACCTCTTTCATATTTTCTATATTTCTCCAACTAAACACTAACCTTCTCAGAAGAACTGTCTATAGGATCTGATGGAGTTTGAAAATCTAGGCTAGTTGTGCTAGGACCTAGACTAGCATTGCTGGTAGAAGTTGTAGAGCCATCTAGGCCTTCTCTAGATTTACCTCCTGGGTTTATTGTCCCACTGAATGTATTTGAAAGCTTTCTTGAATCTAGGCATTTTAAAACGATACCACTACTATACAAACTTAGAAATCACTATGAAACTGTTTTGTAAACAACACAATTCACAAAGCAAATAACACAGAAACCTTGGTTATAACAGATGACAACAAATGAGAAAGAACCATATGACAGTAAAGAACAAACAGTGTTACCAACACAACAAGTATGTGTAGGTTATATTATTACAACTGTAGTATGTATAAACATACGTCCCTCGCCATGACGCCGCTGCCAGCGAAAAATACAGTGCAGGCCATTACAAATAAATTAATTACATAAGGTTGCACTCGTCCAAGTTGTATGTATGATATGTCAAATTAGTCGTAAGATTCCAAAGAATACAAAAATGTCAAAAAAATAAAAATTTAAATTTTGACCCAAAATGGACCCCGGACGCCCCTTAAACAGATTTAATACATATTCAATGGTAAAACATTTAAAGCTAACATTAAAAATATGGTATTCTCAAAGAAATGCAATTCATACCACAGAGAAGTTTTTGTGGCTGATTTCTATAAAAACGTTATGGCGTTTTTATAGTGTCATCTGAAGAGGCATGTACAAGTTTTTAGATAAATAAATTCTACCAAGTTGTAATTTATTGATAGTGTCTTTTATTAAACATAGTATCACATTCGTTGGTAGGCTGAATTAAATTATGTACTTTTTTTAAGTGTTAGAACTTAAATAATTGTTTGAGTCATTGTTATATATTAGGCTGTTAATATATAATCTAATACAATCTGTAAAATTATTCTGTGTACTCAGTTATGCAAGATACAAATACAGAGTTTATGAGAGCTCTGTGTGTTAAATAGTTAATGTGTTTCAAGGGTTTTTCGTGATGATACAATACGTGATTGAGTACACAATACTGAGTTCTTAGGATTGAAGTTTATAAGAGACAGCACTCTCCCGTTCACTTTTTTGTTCTTCGCCATCGACTATTTTTGATCCTTTAGACGAAAATTATTCCACATTTCAGGAATAAAGTCTGCGGCTGCATCACATTCCATATGTTGCACTTAAGAAGGAGGAAAACCGGAGATAAACCCCACATTCTCAAGAAGAAGATATTAGGAAGAAGCCTGTCCAATAAAACCAGGAAGGGGGGTGCAGAAAATTAATAACATTGTTATTTCCCTGAAGCATTTTAAAATCCTACTGATAAAAACGTGATTTATAATAATATTTTTTAATAATGCTTTCTTAAATTTAGTTTTTTTACGAATACTGGATTTTTCACATTTAGGCACGCCTATTCGAGAACCATCCGGAAAAGATCAATAAAACTGTTGAGCTTGTGTAGAACAACGCTATTCGTATTATAAACCTGTTACCTTGATGTTATGTACATAAGAAATGATTATATTTTTAAGGAGTAACCATAGTTCCCACAATCGCATATCTAGGATTTGAGTTTTTGTGGTGATAAAACTTCAATACAAATCGGAGAGTGGGTGAAATCCTTTTTCCATTTGTTTGTTGAAGATTTCATACCTTAATTTATGTAAATGAATTCTTTTGTTACAATCTCCAACAATAATCATGGAGGGAATTTGTAAATAGTTAAAGAATGCATCGATGTTCTTAAATTATGTTCTTTATTGTATATTTTACGGACAGGTACAACAAAACAGTTGCAACTGTTGCGTTATTTTAAAACGATATTTGTTAAATTTACTTTCAATAACATGTGCAACTGGTTATGAGAAACATGTTCTACCATTGTAAAAAATATTAAAACACAACCATTCTATTATTATTTTGTGAATTAGTCTATCTGATAATTTTAATATCTATGATCTTTACAAATTTTCAAAATCGTAATTTATTTGTTGTAAAAATTGCCAGTGTCATATAACACAATTTACGAGATTTCTTACTGATATGTGTTTGACTGTGTGAAGTGTCTCCGATTTACTAAGTTTAGAAACATCCTGGGCAAAATTTGTATACTACTTCATAAGATTAGTAAGAAAAACCATAAAAATAATCAAGGAAATAAATAAACTTCAACAAGGAAGACCGCGAGAAATTAAACAAAATCTAGTACCTTGTGATGAAAACACCATATTTATTACTGTATTGCCACATTAACTATTGATTGGTTACTCATCTATGTAATAAAATGTGTATTCCGGGTGGTTTCAGTATAAAATATATTGACTGAATCTGTTATCCCCAGCAAGGCTGAACAATTTCAAGAATTTTAAAATGTTAATACATTGGCATGTCAGACTGAATCAGGAAACTTATACGAATGTTGCTGCAACAGTCGCGTCTACTGAAGAAATGAAATTTATTTGGTCTACTTGTTCGCTTATTTTTCCAGCGTCACACAACTACTCACATAGCATTAACAACAATTGCCTATACATAGCGTGAGCTGGGGTTGATGTAGGGTCAGGAAGCGGAAGCTGCACACGTCATCCCTTCACAGCTCCTGACAATAGAAACCGGAATATTTACTCTGCACATCCCCAAACACCCTTTTTACACAACACTCAATAATTTGTTTAATAACTTTTTAAACTTGTTGTTTACTAATTATTATAATTTAGCACTGATTAGTAGAAGATATATAATATATTAACTACCTTCGGATCTAAATATCCATTATTACCCCCCAAAAGTGGCATGTTACAGATTATGTAGATAGTCAGAGAATTATGCCTTGCTAATCCGTAATTGAAAGTTAAAATTCTAGATTTTGGTGCAAAATAAAAAAAATCAGGTGCTGATTATTGTATAATTGTACTCTGGTAATAGTTGAAATAATGCACCAAGATAAGTTGTGAGTATAGTTCTCGATCAACACGAAATCCCATATTCTGGTACTGACCGGTTCACACTTTGCACTACTTTATGTATATTAAGAATTGTACACGTGCCTGCTAGGCTACAATTTTACTGGACTGATAGAATTTAATGCGCTATGGTTACGTTTCTGAAAAATTAAAATCAGATAGTAATTACGGAATACGTTTCAACTCAAAACACAGAAAGTTCCAGGACAGAGACAAGGATCCGTCTATTTTTAGGTACCTTATCTACTGGAAGAAATACATATTCCAACTGTATGTGGGTTCACCATAAATTACTAATTTACAATGGATAGTTGAACCGATCATAACGTTTTAAGGAGTGCACTTTTTAGTATCATTGTATGTATTATTCAAAGCGAATTGAAATGTGATGATCCTTCAAGAGTTTTTCTGTCATATAAGGCTGTCAATAATTGGCATACATTCCTACAATGAAAACTTTACTTGATTAACCATTTAAAATAATTATTGTTCTATGTTTAATACCATTATAGAAAAAGGGTTTTTGATTTCTTTACCAATAAAATTTTCATAGTTCATGTCCTGAATTGGAAAAATTTAAATAAAGTATGATCCTTAATGATGATAAATATATATAAATATTTTATATTTTTCATTGTAAAGCTTATCATGAAATCTTCTTTCGCTGAAATTGTTAATAAGCAGAAATACAACACTATAAACAACTGCAAGTATCTGATTTGGAAATAACCACTTTTCGATCGTCTTTTATTGTTTGTATATTTACTTATTACTTATGTTATATTCCTTGTATATCTAAATCATTCAAATGAGATGGGAATTTATCAACTTAATAATAATAAACTCATAATTAATTCCATAATTGCAATGTTTCTCGTGTACACAAATTTCTAGATGTCAGTCTAAGCCTTTTCTCTATTTCTTAGCAATCAGGTTTTTTTATGATTGCTCTTAACATTTACAGGAAACAATTAAAATTTGCTCTTCATAAATAAAGCAAATTTTCCTAAGTGCTGAATCACCAAAGCTACAGTAAAATTACTTATCATTCACTACAGGATTACGTTTTATTCAACAAACTTTTAATACTTGTTAATAGAATAGACTAAAGCCAATGCTTCTCTATACTACACGTTAAGTTTGTCTCCTAATTCAGCAAACTTTGTAGAAGGATATGGCATTTTTCTTTATACTCTCCATCCTTTTGTACTTGTAACAAAGAAGAGCCAACAGTCGGCCGCCAGTACTACAATGAGCACAGTATCATCGCGTCACAAGAGGGGTTATTAGGACCGATTCAGCATAATATACGTATACTGACTGCCTAGAGCTGTATTTCAATAAGATCGCATAATCTAACTGTCAAATATTTATCATTTAAACATTTTAATTCTGCTATATCTATCGGTTTAATGGAGCAATTTTATCACGTCCATTAATGCAAAATAATAATTTGTTTATAGTAAAACATTTTATATTTCTCAAAGAAACACATTCTCTCACCAACTGCAATCAAACATTCTATTCTATCTCACTTTCTCTAGACACATTGCTTGGAGTTACTAATGTAAGGTGCCATAATTAGTAGAACCATAATGAGTCGCTTATGTTTGTTCTAGGACCGCATACATTCGCCATCAACCTGCTTAGTGACGTTACAACCCTTGCTGCCTTGTCACACACCATCAGGATTTGTTACCAGTAATACAAGCAACAATCGAGCATCACACCACCTCTTTGCAGTCTTTGCCTGTACCTTGACGGCATCCACAGTCATGGAAATCACAGTGGGTTTTCTCTGTCGAGTGGACATGACGATCTTGATCCTGGGGACTGACAGCTCGAGCCCTTGGCTTCTCTTCTGAACATTGCTTAATATCACATGTACTGTTGTAAGATGTCCAATGGATAAATTGGAGTCTCCATCATTTATAAATCTGTACATGGACTCTTTTACACAGAATTTGTGTGTATCTTTGTCTAGTTTCTACTGCTCCATGTAACCTTTGTGATTTGTAATGACAAAAACAATTTTGTGTTTGGGATGCTCTAGAATAATGAGACAACCCAGCAGGAAGAGAACTAATATGTTCTATAACAAAGAGTTTTACATCTGGATCAAGCCAAATGTTATGCTTACTCCGTTTATCTATGTTTGATGACAGTGATTTGTTTGTTTGGTTTTACGTGTAATAAAAAGACAGTTTTTTGTTTGATTGCACCTTTTCACTTTCTCTGAAATTTATTTTGGAAAGAAATTTATTAAAATATAATTAAATTTTCCTTTTTAATAATGCCTTTATTAGGCCTACTCATTGTTTGTAACAGATAATATATTACTGTCAAAAACATAAACTCAGTTTTTGAATAATGGTTATTAAACCTCATTCCCAAATTAGTATGGCGTACCTATATTCTGTATCTAATAACACATGATGTAGACAATAATATTCTTTGTAGTAGAAGGATATACCAGTTTAATCACTAGTTACAGAAGTGGTTTCATTCATCCGTGAAACAAAATTAAAACAAGTTTTATTTAATTTTTATTACGTAATAACTCCACATAACATGGTCATACTGCCAACTTTACGTCTCAAAAACAGCTCTTTGTACTTGAAGTTTGAGATTCTTTAATTTTATAGATCCATGCAAACGAAAAAAAATTGTTTCTTGTACCGACCTAAATATCTGAAACAGCTGATATTAGAATAGTATTACGAAAAGAGTATTTTGATATGTTTCACACACTATTGATATTTAATTAATACTCTTTGACACATTAGGTATTTTAAATTTCATTATTTGTTTAGTAACCATATATAAATATCGAATGAAATAGTAAACGAAGGTTTTTTTATGATGTATAATACTGTTAGCTGTAATTAATTACTCAGAACATTCTCACAGATGTGGTAAAGGAGTGAAAACCGTGAAAAGGACAGGGTTGAAATATCAAACGACCAAATTGGTGACACTAGGTAACTGTAGTAAATTGCATCTGCATGGCAAAGCTGTGAACGTTTGTAGAGCTAATCAAACTGTGCAGTAGTCTGTGGATCTAAACAAGTTTGTTTACAAACTCGGCTGTTCCTTATACAGATACAATATTGTGCTCAACAGTAAAAGCCAATGTGGTAGCTTAGTGTTGTTTGTAAATCATGTACTATTCAGTCCGGTTAATGTTTTAAACTCTAATGGAGACGCATGTACAGGAAAACACGTATTATTTCCGTATTTATAACATATAACGTTAAACTCTGTACTTTGTGCCGTTACTTTCCGTGTCTCGATTGGACTATCCTTGCACATTTATCTTTCAAAATAGGCATTTTACAATTTTTTACTGAATGAAATTTTCCCCTTAATCGTAATATAATTTATTTAAGGTAAACCCACTTACTTGTACCACTATAATATCTATTAATTATATGAAAATACAAAGAGTTGCAAACAATGTTGTAAAGAAAGAGAAACATTCGCGGAGCACAAACTATACTCAACAAATTTCAATCACAAATCCATCCACATCACCAACAGGCCCCTTTTGAAAAAAAACACACTTATAATATAGAAAGGCAGACACATTTGCCGCATGAAGAAACGAGAAAATTCAGGTACTTGGTGGCAACAACACTTAAAGGTTTGAGATAAATGCTATCATTTACTTTTTCAAAAGAGGGATTTAATTCTATACTTATGAATTATGAGTGGTTCGAACTAATATTTATGTTATAGTGAAGTACAAAGTTCGTATTATTTCTGTAATTGTTTATTTAAACAAGAATATTCCTTTTGGACATTTTAAAAGTAAGTGAGTTCTCAAAAAGTTTTGTATACAGGAATTATTATTTTAATGTTTTATTTATTATGACTTAAGCGAGCAGTGTCATTCTGAATTACATTTTATAACCTTGCGAAAATTATGTTTTACTTTTGGTTTTCTCTACAGAAGAGGTTTTTATCGATTTAGCAATTTAATATAAAAAAATTATATAAATTTTCAGTATAATTCGAATATTAAATAATTAGTAAACATATCTGGAATAAATTGGCACACATGAATTTTCTTATATTGAATTTGGTGCAATGCATTATTTTTGTATAAGTTGAATAATATAATTTACAATTGTTTTTATAATATTCTACATTTAATAACAATTCCTCAAGCTCTAACGGTTTTCTAAGTATCTAACAATCAGTTTATACTAATAATGATATCCTGTTAAAAAACATTGCATGAATTTTCTTATACCTTAATAATAATGAGAAATAACTACCATACCATACAGATAATAAGGCCTAATAAAACGTAACGGGCCATTGGATAAAAGTAGGTTTTAATAATAAAATACGTGATAAGAAAACAGATTATAAGAATTAAACTCCGATATAAAACTTGAGAGTGAAGTTAGTTTCCAAACTCCCGCAGGGTTTTTGAGTGTCCACCGAGCGTCGTTCAGTGAAGTTTACGAATCTCATCACTCATAATGTAGTTGTACGGGTTAAGTTATACTTAGTGTATTATCATAGCAATAAACACGTTTTGTTTTAAACTTCAAACTTATTTATAGTAACTAAGTAATTACTAGCATAATTAGTTATTCCTTTGAGTGCTTTATTGGATATTGACTTGGATAAGTATTTATAAAATATTAGGAAATAATTACAAGAGTCGATACTAAGGTGAGTATACAGTTTTACCTTAGTAGGTCTTCAAAACCAGTCCTAAATATCAGCCTGCAGAAGTTTGGCGTTATTTTGTTCTTTTAATGGAAACTGTATTTAGAAGTTATGTCTCCAAAGTTAACATTCGAATATTCCCCATTACACTAATCTGTTAAATCCATTCTAGGCATATTGACAATGACATGCAAAGCATATGTGGTCGATTTCTTCATAGTGATAATACTTATGTCTAAACTTCGGAATATCATCATTGGAATGAATAGTAAAAGTGAGTAACGACGAAGCGGGGGTAAAAAAATAATTTTTGTACTAAACTGATTCCAGAAACAGTTAAAGGATGAAAGAAAGCTCACAGGCTAGTGAATGAAAATAAATATTACTGTTAATATTATATATGTCATAAGCATACGTTGAGGCAAATCGATTTATAATTTTGAGACTTGGATATATGACACTAGGTAAGTTATAATAAGAAATATGAATATATAATAGATTTAAAGTTATACACTTTGATATTCTAGAAATAACCATATAATAAAAGTTTCTCTATTTGATTTATATGGCAATATAGAATATTAAATACAGATTGGTGTGCCAAAAGCTGTATGATTTAAAGATTATGGACTTTAGATGTTTTTATATATTTAAACTGTAAGTTTTATATAGATACTAAAATGCTAAATATATGGTTTTAGTATCCTTTAGAAGCTTGTGTCATCCAAAGTATCTAAACAATAATTTATATATGTTTGTGAGAGATGTAGTAGGAATCATTGTAAAAGTGACAATACAACTAAAAAAAGCTTTTGCCAATAAAATGTAGGCTGCTATTTTGACATTATTATTTTGTACCAGGAATGATAATTTTTTTACTAACCAATATGTTTAAGGAACAAAGAATTTTAAACTATACGTAAAAGAATATGGTAATACTGTAAACTTGTAGATTTTAATTATTCCCTTTATTTCGTAGCACCTTGTAATGTTAAAAAACCGAAAATATTTTAAAGAAATTCATCAGAGTTGTCTTATAGCGGTTGGAAACTTTAAACCAAGCCACTGCAATAAGCGCCTCTTACAATTCGCCCTCGCTGGAGTCACTTCAGGTTTTTATGAGATCGAACCACGTCTTACTACTTCGATTCGAAATGATACTTTTCTTTTTTGTAACAGGACTGAAGTATTTATTTATTTAATATCGTGTTTTTATACCTCTAGTGTGTAAGCTCTATTTTAACGATGCATTTACTATTCCACCAGTGGCTGAATAACAATTTCATTTATTAGTTCCTAAACCTGTCCTTATTTATCAACACTTTCTGAGCAAAGTGTTGTTGTCACTATTAAAACATTGAAAATCTCAACTTAAAAATAATTATTTTTATATTCTAATGCACAAACAAAATAAAAATAAAATGAATGCATTATATGTGAATGCAAAATGAATGCCATAAAAAAGTGTACTGTAAATCATAAGGAAATAGGAATTCTACATTTTACTTTTGACATTAATATATTATTATAAGTTCTAAAAGTATCAACATATTTGTTTTTTTTAATCAAACAGGTTCGTTTAACTCTAAATTTTTACGTAATATGTACTATTATCAATGTGGGTATTAAACTGAGGCTACACTTCACATTTACATTAAAGTACGAAAAGTCTATTACTGTTCCAATTTTTTTTATGAATACAATTTCAAGTGTTGCATTGCTCTTTTATGTCTTCATTACAGAAATATATCAATCAAAATTTAAATTTCTGGGTAATTTCTTAGTAAAATAAAATTATTAAGAAAACTCGAGGAATCACTATAAATTACAAATCCTTCGATTCCAAAATTCATTGCGATATTTGTGCAAACGTCTTTATTCATTTTAAATTATAAAAAACAATTTAAAATCGAGGTGTGTAGCACATTGCTTATTAAACTACATTTAGCAGAGTCGACTGATTGTTCGATAAATCTGGGATACAACGATTTAAACTAAATGCGTGTGGACAGAATTTGTTCAGCATACTTCTGATTCTTTCACCTTATCCTGATCACAATCATGAAGCGTGTTTCTACTAAATAAAAAATCAGTAATATTTTATTCAGTATCAAATAAGATGAAATTATCTTTATATATAATCAAATGATATTTTTTATAATTTTATTTGTTGTCTGGACTTAACAAATAGCACGAGGTGGTAAAAGACATAGCAAGCTTTACTCTTAGGTACACAATACATTGTGTAGCTTCTGGATATATTTGCAATTCAATTAAGTTATTCACACACAACAGCTACTTTAATATGCACTAAAACATGTTTCTCTACCTGCATGGATACTTAGTATAATCTACATTTCGGCAAACAAATTTTAATCAAAAATCTAAATTAAATACGTATTACAATATTATGAACAAGTAAAATATTGTATCTGTACCTTACAAATTAAGTATATTATACATTACGCACTTCTGTGTGTACCCATATAGCAAAAAATTTCCTACCCAACGGAGTACACAGTCCTCCGCCAAATAGTGCACGGTACAAATTCTCGAAATAGTTGTTGTCTTTATTTATTTATTACATTTATAAATAAATATACGGGTATTTAAAAAGTAAAAGTAATGTAAAGAATGTCTTATTTTACCAGGCGAAGTTAGGGCTAAGAAGACCTCTCTAACACTTAACCTGGGGACCAACGGCTTAAAGGTGACTTCCGAACCACCACCAATGGCCGGGCAGGCGGGCCGCTTGCAAGGACAGGATCGCTCAGTAGTCAAGTATCCAAGCAGCGGCCATGCTCGACGTTGCTTGATCTGGTTATCTTGCGATAACCAGTGTACCCGCTACACTGCGCAATTGGCGCCATTTATGTTCTTTCACTAAGACAATTTTCAACAGATACCACTTATTTTAGTAGTAAAGAAAATAATACATTTAAAACAACTCTCACTTACTTATTTAAACCTATGTGCCAGATTTGGTTTCTTAGTTCTTAGGTTCTTAGCTTTAATAGTATATGAGATAATAATTTGTTGATAAAAATACAAAATGTATTTACCGCCTAGCGGCTAAACGAAGTAGAAATTGGAATAAAGTCATTTTCAACTTTTAGTTTATAATCACACATAAAATCTGAAAATGCATAGCCAGCCGAACCTTTTTCTTACATCCTGTATAATTCTAAATGGGCTTCGCTGGCTGGCTGCATACAGCCTGGTGATTGTGTAGGAGCAGGTAATCGCTTGTCCATGACCGATTGGGGTAATACTAGATTTCCCCATGGACGCAATTAAATTAAGTAAATCGCGTGATGTCTTCGTGTGGCGTACATGCCTCATTTTGCTATGAATTGTGCACTGTGCTATCTCGGAGTGGGTCGCTCGTTTTGTGCCTTAGCACATGCTTCACACCGTTTCTCTCTTAAAATAACTAAGGTAAAACTAAGTGACCGAGGTGAGAATGTAATTTCCCTTGTACTACATCAAATATAGAAGTTTATGAAAATCGACCTAATCTACTAGAACTAATCATACGCAGAATTTGAAAATACATAGAGAGCCCGACGTTTTTATTATAGCCTGTATATAAAACACCAAATGTAAAATAAATTAATGTGAAAGCAAAATTACAGTTTATACTTCTTGGAGTCAAATTTAGACCTTTATTGTGGTAATAAAATATATGCAAACATTTACTAAATTGCATAATCTTGAACTTATCACGTTAAGCACTATAAAGTTTTGTAACGACTTAATGATAGATATTCTGTTACATAAAGCTTGTTACACATCTACACCTTTTGGATCTGTCATGACAAAGAATATTACCACAAGTTTAGTTCCTTATACAGTTTCTTGGTTATAAATAACGAATTTTAGTATGTATCCATTTAAAATTCTGTTGGCTGGTTTAATAAGTGTGAAATCTTTACGGACCAATAGTACCGGGAATTTTGAAATTAAAAAAACACGAATTATGTAAATAAGACAAGAAAAAAGTATGAAAATCTTGATTAGTGGAGGCTCACTTAAAGATAATGCAAGACAGTACACGCTTTAATTAGACGTTCAGAATTTTTAAAATGAAAGCAAAATATTACAACTAATGCGTGTATGACAGGATATCAGGAATTCGGACATTTGCCATCGTTATGGTTAATGCAAGTCCTCAGCACAACTTACTGCAGTGCCAACGCCTGGAATAGACTGCAAGCAACTTTTGGATATGTTTGAACCCTTTTATTTCCCTTCTTTTCTTCTTTATATTCTCTATTTTTTATGTACTAATAAATTCCCGACCTGATGAAAAGGATAGATTCCTATCCTATAAAAATTGTTATATATCTTTAGTTTAGTAAACATGACGATCGCAAATGTCTGAAATCCAGTTACCCTGCCAAACCTTCCATCGTCAACAACAAAATTTAAACACAGTAATGCTTATATGTTCTTACCCTACTCAAAAATGTTTGCCCAAAGCTAAAATAAATGTAAAAGTACGGAATAGTTATTTACAGAACCAAAATCCAAAAATAACAGTAACAATATAGGGTACTTCACTTAGGTCCTTTCCAACACCGTTTAAAACTTTAGACGGCCAAATTATTGCAAAAATATAAATGTTTACAACAAATAAGGTAACCTTGCAGCTTGCAAACACTCAAAGTGTACTAAAAGTGATGTAAAATAAGCAGAAACAGATGAAAGGTAATCAAGGTATAAAATAAATTGATAGATTATGCGGTAGAGACAAGGAAACTAGAAGAATGCCCAGGACATACAGGACCAGTATGTTTAGTGAAGAAAGGCAGCAGCGACAGAATGATAGCAGTGGTGCTCAGAACAACGCAATAAAATTAAACACAAATACTCATGCACATGTGATAGTGTATTGATGAATAAATATAATGAATAAATAAATAATCCAATTAATTTGGTAAAGCACAAACATTCACAAAAATTGAACCTCTAACAAATTAAGTTTCTTTATATCTAACTATATCAGGGAATAAGACATCTACTGATGACTGTGTTTATCTATGTCCAGCATTTTATTTATTATCATGCTCTTTATTAAATGCATTAGTTATAGAAAGATGACTGAGGAAGAAACAGGTGTGAAACGTTCTACTGCAAAGTTGTCCTTTTCTTTGGAAGCACCTTTACTCTTGGAGGTAATTCAAGAGTTACCTTAAATCCGAGCATCAACTATACCCAATGATTGCCACTATCCTGAGATATGTAAGACCATTATTCTAGACTGTAATGGAGGCTATAATTATAAGTGAGGTAATATGGAAAAAAATCTTAATGTGGCAGATTTGCTGAATAAGGCATCAAAGAACTTTTGAAATGCTAAAAACGTATTTTTTAGTTTACTGAAGCAAGACGATATTAACACAGAGCATTTTATGGCTCTATGAATAGTATTACTTTGTAAAATATTTTGATCGTTCTTTTTTGAGGATGCCGTATCGATGAAAATGCCTTACTTGGAAATATATGAAACTTATCTTACACTATTATGTATTATCAATTTTAGAAACATATTTTTATTTTAAGCACACAATAAATAGGGAGTTATTCTAACACTTTTGTTGACCATATTACGAAAGAATTAGAACCATCTGCCTCTGAGATATATGTTGGGAAATGTGCAGACCTATGAGGGACACAGTCAATTTCATGTCACGGAGTACCCGTACTTTTGTATTCGGTAGTAGTATACTTTGGCCGTTCCTGGGACAAAGCACCCGAGACCGGTTCTGGGACAAACCGTGTGAGACCGAATCTGGGACAGAATTTTTTAGAGAGCGACTAAGAGTGTGAGTATGGGTAGTCAGAACCGCGCCGCGCGAATCACCACGCATGTCATCGCTGTCCCGCCACCGCGCAGACACCACGCGTTGTTACTGTAAGTATACAAGCAATCGGCACGCGCCTCGTCAGCACCGCACCGCGCGACTGCTGAACCGTCACCGCCAAGCAATCGGCACGCGCCTCGTCATCACCGCGTCGCGCGACTGCTGAACCGTCACCACCACCGCGGCGTGTGAGACACCGCTTGTTGTTTCTATAAGTATACAAACAATCGGTACGCGCCTCGTCACTGTCCAGTCACCGCCGCGCCGCGCGAGACACCGCACCTTACTCATCCCACCCACCCACCTTCTTCCTACTCCTCTTCCTTTCAGAGTCAAATGTATTAATAATGCTATCATCCCTCCTTCCACTCATCCCACACACCCACCCTCTTCCTACTCCTCTTCCTATTCTCATCCATCCATACCTCATCCTTTTCCATCGTCAATCGCCCATACAATAAGAGAGTAGCCAGCTCTATAATAATGGCGTTTTCTCCTGCTAGCAAGCAAACAGCATTTCTCAATGCTACTGATGGTCTTCGAAGATCATCAGTCAAGAAATGTCCGAATTGTGGAGCAGAGGTTACTGCATCTAACCTATCCCGCCACCAAAAAAACAAAGAAGTGTATGTCAGCGTCAAATCCACCAGCTTATGCTTCTTCCAACGGATTCAATGAAAAACCTCCTTTGATGAAACAAGTATGTTCAAGGTGTGGTGCTGAAGTCAGGAACTCCTCCATGTCCCGCCATAAAAAAAACAAAGAAATGCATGTCCATGTTAGACAGACAAACTCTGGATTTTGATATGTCTATGTTGGAAAACTACGCTGAGGCTGTGAGTGACAATCAATTCCAGAACGTGATTGCTGATTTTGATATGTCTATGTTAGACACTCCAGATTTCTATTCCAAAATTAGAACTATAATTGGTCCATCTACAGCTGACGCTCCAAAGTTTGAACCACCAGTAAAAAGGATACACCCCGATTCATCGAAAATTATATCAATACTTGGTCCACCACCATTTGAAGTTCCGGATAAGTCAGACTATTCACTGCATATACCATATAGTCCTGTATACCATTCACCACTACATATCCCAGAGAGTCCAACATACAACGTGCTTAGTCCGACCGATGTACGTGCTCAAATAAAACCCCAGAAGAAACCATGTCCAAAGGAAATAACGGTTTCCAACATGGCTCGGCACCAAAAATCTCAGAAATGTGCCAGCAGCCAGCGTGGTATGACATATAACGAACGTCTGAAAAAGATGGAAATCAAACCAGCTCCTAAAAGTAAAATGTGTTGGATTTGTGAAACACCAATAGAGTCATCCAACTGGAACCGTCACAAACAATCGAAACGTCATATCCGTTTGTCAGCACTTCATGAAGGTCCTCGATACAGGAGTGAAATATTACCCATTACGAGACTGACACCAAGACTTCCGGCACCCACTCCAGACATCAACATGCTGGTAAAGAAATACCCAAAACGACCAAGGGAAGTCAAACAAGTACCGAAGGTCAATACAAACGATATAGCTCTTGAAGCGATGATCCGAAAACCGACTAGACCACAAAAGATTCCTACAGGTGTGAAAAAGATTATTAGTGAGACACCGACTAGTACAATTAATAGTGAGAATTCGATTAGCCCTACCATGGAAGAGAGACAGCTTCTGTCTGAAACAGAATCACCTTCAACACATCATCTGGTTCCGGTACGTACTCCAGAGGAGTCACAGACAATACTTGATGAAATATCAGAAGTCCAGTCGGCATTCACGGGAAGATTGAAAACGTATGTGATTATGAACAAACGTGGGATCAAAGATCCAAAAATGTTTCTTGAGATATGCAAACCACTCGTTGTTGAAAAACTTCAGGAAGCTGTAAAAGAAAAAAATCTTAAGGTAAACATGGTTTATCATGCTGAATTCAAGGAAATAATAAACGATGTGGAGGTGACTCAAGTCATGAACTTTAAAACAAAAAAATGAAATTCTTTACTCGACAACGTCTCTGTCTGACTATTATAACTCAGCAAAACTTAAGATGTTGGTTGAGATGGAGGAGTTTGAGGCAAACGGTTCTCAATGGTCACTAAAAAGTGTGAAAGACTTGGAGATCAGAGTCAACCGATACGTTCCTTTTCACGGATCCAGCTATGTGGTTCTACCAAAACAGATTCAATCCAAAAAGGCTGTTATTAATGTGAAAAACGAAGATCAGAAATGTTTTATGTGGTCTATTCTGGCAGCTTTACATCCAGTTAAGGTTCATCCAGAAAGAATCAGCAATTACGAACCTTTCAAACGAGAGCTGCTTCATGCACTAGCAACTTGCGAATGCCCCATGAAACTTGATGATATAGCAAAGTTTGAAAGACGTAGTGGAATTTCTGTTAATGTCTATGCTTATGATGACAAGTTCGATATATTCCCGCTGAGAATAACTGATAACGAGATGGAAAAACATGTTAATCTACTGTTTATCAGATAAAAAACAAACACTCACTACTGCTGGATCAAAGATATGTCCCGTTTGGTTAGTTCACAGATCTCACGAAATGGACATAAGATGTGGATATGCAATAGGTGTTTGCAACACTTTACGAGGGAGGATTTACTCATCAAGCATAGAGAAGACTGTAACACACACGATGCTGTGAAATTGGAACTACTAGAGCCAGGAACTGTAATTAGATTTAAAGATTTCAATTGCTCAATGAGAGTGCCCTTTGTGTATTACGCAGACTTTGAATGCTGTCTAGCACCTATTTCAACATGTCAACCGTGTAAAGTGGATTGTAATGATAATCATCAGTCGTTCACTATTAAATATCAGAAACATAATGCCATTTCCTTCTGTATGTATGGGGTGTCAGAGGACGGCTTTTCCAAACCACCGATTAAATACTTTGGAGACGATGCTGCACATGTATTTGTAAAATCATTGATTGAGGAGTCGATAAGGATTAATGAACTTTACAAGAGTGAAGCAATAGTCCCCATGCAGTTGATGACAAAAGAGCAACAGGAAATGTTTGAATCTACTACTACGTGTCATATCTGTGGAAATTATCTTGGTGATGATCGTGTTAGAGACCATAACCATTTGACGGGTTTGTTTAGAGGAGCAGCTCACAACAAGTGTAACATCAATTTCAAAAAACCTAGGTTCATTCCTGTTTTCATTCATAATTTAGCAGGTTACGACACTCACCTATTCATTAAAGAGTTTGGTAAGTTCGAAAATCGCATATCATTGATACCCAACAACGAGGAGCGGTACATTTCATTTATGGTCAGTGTGGAAGGTGAAATTGAACTACGATTCATCGATTCATTCGAGTTTCATGTCACGAAGTCTCGATGGGTTGGCAAAGAATCTGACTAGATCTCAATTCAAACACATCTCAACATATTACAATGGTAAGGACCTCAATTTATTGCTACGAAAAGGAGTGTACCCTTACGACTACATGGAAAGTATAGAAAAATATAGTGAAACATCACTACCTAGTCAAGAAGAATTTTACAATAGACTGAATAAACAATACATAACAAATGAAGATTACAAACAAGCGTGCGATGTGTGGACCACCTTTACCATTCAGAACATGAAAGAATATACAATGCTATATAACGAAACCGATGTCTTGCTGCTTGCAGATGTAATGGAAAACTTCAGGGATGTATGTCTCAATACATACAAATTAGATCCTGCATGGTATTTCACAGCACCTGGGTTGGCTTGGAACGCAATGCTAAAAATTACAAAAGTCGAACTGTCCCTATTGACTGACATCGATATGGTACTCATGGTTGAAAAGGGTATTCGTGGTGGTATTTCACAGTGTTCTCATCGATATGCGAAGGCAAACAATCCCTACATGAAAGACCACGACAAATCGAAACCAAACAACTACCTCATGTACTTGGATGCAAACAACCTGTATGGGTGGGCAATGTCTGTAAAACTACCATATGCAAACTTTCAGTGGAGCAGTACAGACATCGATGTAATGAAAGTTAGTGACGATTCACCCACAGGCTACATATTAGAAGTTGATTTAGAATATCCTTAAGAACTACACGACGTACACTCTGATCTACCTCTCGCTCCAGAACGTAGAGTCCCACCAGGATCGAAAATGGCAGAGCTTCTGACAACTCTCTACGGCAAAGAAAAGTATGTCGTACACTACAAAAATTTAAAGCTTTATTTGAGTCTGGGTATGAAACTAAAACATGTTCATAGAGTTCTTAGTTTCAGTCAAAGCAATTGGTTGCAACCGTACATTAATCTAAATACCATGGAGCGTACAGAGGCGAAAAATGATTTTGAGAAAGACTTTTTCAAACTTATGAACAACTCAGTTTTTGGAAAAACTATGGAAAATATGAGAAATCGTGTGGACATTCGTTTGAGTACTAAGTCCAAATTAGTGGAAAGATGGGTTAGCAAACCGAACTTTAAGAGTCGAACCATCTTTACAGAAAACCTAGTTGCTGTACATTTTAGTAAGAAAAAACTTTTGCTAAATAAACCTATTTACGTAGGTATGAGTATTCTAGAAATATCAAAGACACTGATGTATGATTTCCACTACAATGTAATGAAAGAGAAGTATGGATCTAATATAAAAATGGTGTACACCGATACTGATTCCCTGATATATGACATCAAAACGAAAAACTTCTATGAAGACATGAAACATTTAATTGGATTATTTGATACAAGTGACAACCCCAACACCAACCAATATGGGCTTCCCCACGTAAACAAAAAAGTTCTGGGTAAAATGAAAAATGAACTTAATGGTCGAATCATGCGAGAGTTTGTAGGACTACGATCCAAGATGTATGCGAGCAATATAGAAGACAACCATTTCATAAAGAGGTCTAAGGGCGTGAAAAAAGCTGTAGTTGAAAATGAAATTACCTTTAGCAACTATAAAGACTGTTTGTTTAGTAACATCGAGCACTACAAAACGATGAATACAATTCGGAGTCAGGCACACAATCTCTACAGCGTAGAACACCATAAAGTGGTACTTTCATCAAAGGACGACAAGCGTTTCGTACTCGAAGACAATATCCGAACCCTAGCATGGGGTCATCATAGAATATGCGAAAACTGTTAAATTGTAAATGTATGTAAGAGAACATACTATGGAAATTAAAGTGTATTGCAGAAAGAAATTCGAAGACCAATTTTTACCTAGACCGTTACGGTGTCTTATTGTAGGACCGTCTGGGTGTGGTAAAACGAACTTGTTATTGAATTTCATTTACAACAAAGATGGTGTTCCGTTCAAGAATCTATACGTGTTTAGTCGTTCAATAGAACAACCTGCATATGTAGATGTGCGTGAACAATACAGTAGATTAGAAAAAAAACCTTAGAAGACACATAGCGTGTTTCTATTCGTCCTGTCAAGATCTCATTTCTATCGATGACTGCAAACCAAACTCACTTGTGGTATTCGATGACTGCCTCCTAGAAGAGCAAACTAAAATCAAAGACTATTTCATTAGAGGACGTCATAAAGGGATTTTTTGTGTCTACTGAGTCAGAGCTATGGTCGGGTTGATATGCAGGTCATACGAAACAATGTTAATCTGTTGTGTCTGTTTACAATGAACAAGTACTATACAAAGAGAGTGTTCCAGGACTTTGTAGGTTCTGACATGACTTTCAACCAATTTGAGGCTCTCTGTTTTGAGTGCTGGAAAACACCTCATGGATTCATATCTATTAATACTACAGCTAAACCACAAAAAAGGAAATACATGTGCAATTTAAAAAGGAAACTAAGTGTTGAATAATACTTCGCTGTACAACGTACCAGTATAAACGAAATTTGACGTTTAAGTATAAACGTAATTTGACGTTTAAGTATAAACGTAATTTGACGTTTAAGTATAAACGTAATTTGACGTTCAAGTATAAACTTAATTTGACGTTCATAAACGTAATTTGACGTTCAAGTATAAACGTAATTTGACGTTCTTAAACGTAATTTGACGTTAAAGTATAAACGTAATTCGACGTTCATAAACGTAATTTGACGTTCATAAACATAATTTGATGTTCATAAACGTAATTTGACGTTCAAGTATAAACGTAATTTGACGTTCATAAACGTAATTTGACGTTCATAAACGTAATTTGACGTTCAAATATAAACGTATTTCGACGTTAATAAACGTAATTTGACGTTCATAAACGTAATTTGACGTTCAAGTATAAACGTAATTTGACGTTCCAGTGTAAACGTGACTTAAAAGATTTGAAGAATAACTCTGTATCTATTACTATAAGTATACAACATGGCGAATAAACTAGATGCAAAAGAAGCAAGGCGACTTGAAAAAATTCAGAGTGTCTTGGCATCAAAGTTCAAACGTGCTGAACAGGATGAATTAAAACTTCTCAAACAAAAATACTATATCATCAAATGCTAATGAGACGTCTGCCAATCGTAACATATCAATAACACATGATCGACCGCTCACTGTTTCTAAAGCTAGAAAGTTGTATGAGTTAAACCGGAAATTACAAAGTGAGTTTGCTCAGACCCATTTCAAAGAGTTAGAAGATGTTCGTGAAAATGAGAAAAAGTACAAACCAATCACCAGAGCCATTAGGGAACAACAACATAGAGAATTGGAAACACAAAAGATACGTAGTCAAAACCGTATGAAACAGTTGGTAAGATTTCAACCTCAAGCATCAGATCGTCGAACGTTTGAGGATGTAGATTACGATGATGAGCCAGAAGTACAACCTCAAGAACAATCGATGAAACAGTTGATGGATTCTAAAGTAGTAACACTTGGTTCTCTAGGAGCCCGATACCTTCCAAAATCCAACGACAAACAGTTTGGTATTTGGTACCATGAAAATCTAGAGCAGCCGATGTTCGGTTCCGAACCGATTACATTTGATTATGATGACATTATATTAGTCAGCTCTCAAAAGAAATACAAAGGGACTGAGGGTCTTTGGAGATTGTTGACGAAAAACAATATAGTAGAGAAGGATCTGTACACCGATGAAGACTGGAACTCTTACAAGGACATGTTGGTGAGGAAAAACTCGCTTTTCCAAAGAAACAATCCCAAAAGTAGTCGCCCCAAATCAAGTCAAGGACTAAAGTGGAAACATATGATAAAACCTATTTGGGATGAGTTGGTGAATGGAAAAGTGGCAACAATTGGTTCAGGGTTAAAGGTTTACAATGAAAGTTCGGTCGAATATAAGTACATAAAGAACTTCAAAGACCTAATTGACAGGTTACACTACATTCAAGCGCAGGAAGAAGCTGGGAACAACAACTTTCATAATGAAAAACTGTCTGTGGTTGATTTCCTTCACGATGAAATGGAAGACCTAATTGCTACACCTAAAGGGTTGAAGTACCTAGTCAGATGTTTGTGTATTTTGCCTGAACATGTTATAGAAGGTAAAGGGCTTTTGAACGACATCATTAACAAGTTACCATTCGAGTTACATGCGCCCAAGAACTGGAATTTTGATACGTACAACTACTGTGGGCCCGGCACCCAGCTTGACAAGAGACTTGCTAGGGGAGATAAGGGAATTAACCCCCTCGATGAAGCTTGTAAGAAGCATGATATATGGTATAGGGATCATAAAACTACAGAAGACAGGTGGGAGGCGGACAAAATATTACAAAAGAAAGCTTGGGAGAGGGTTACCTCAGATGATGCTGACTTGAATGAGCGTATGGTCGGCCTAGCAACAACAGGAGGAATGTGGTTGAAACGTAAACTCGGTATGGGGTTAGGAACTTTAGGATGTATCTACCCATCAGATATATAAAGCAATGAAAGCAAATATTTTTTACCTTATATATATAAGAGGATATATTAGAACAGTGATCAGTGGTAAAACCAGTGATGGAGAAACTGTATATTGAATTTTCGAGCGGTATAGCAAGAAGTGAGTACAGAACTGCAATGACAGTTTCAGAGCTCAACTTCAATGCACCCAACAACAATACAACATTCAAACTGGATCATGGAGACGCATTTTTATGATTCACGCATAATGTACCACATTCAAGGAAAGTATGTGCAAAAATCTGATGGATCTGATTATCAAACTAACTCTACCGTCAAACTGGTAGACAACTTCGCGGCCTTCTTGTTTTCAAAAATAGAGCTGAGGAAACACAATACATTGATCGACACAGTAGAACTCCCCGGCATCACCAGCACTCTAAAGGGGATTGTTAGTTACAGTAACACTGAAAAACAAACACTCTCAAGTAGTGGTTTCTCATCATCGTTTACAGGAGGTGGGAAGTTTGAGGCACTCGGTACACTTGGGCATTTAGGATTAGGGTTCTTTGACCACCTACGTTACCCGATGTACAAGGGAGGTTTTGAAATCACATTTACTAGGAATGAAGATAATGATGCGTTGTTTCACTGGAAAGGGGCAGGGTCCACAGCAACGGATCCTGGTGATGGGAAAATTGTGATAGAGTCGTTTGTGTTACGAGTCCCCATAGTCGATTATACCAGCACTTCCAAAATCCAGTTAATTGATGGTTTGAAACATCTGAGTGACAAGGATGCTTTAGTCTACAACTTCTTTCAATGGCAATGCATCGACAAAAGAGGGGTGTTCGGTTCATCGTTCAGCTTCGATATTACAAGTGTTTACAGAAATGTGTACAATCCTAGATTTGTTATAATCGCACTTCAGACAAACAGAACAAACACCCAGGCAAAAGATTCTAGTAGATTTGACAGCTGCAACATCAAAAATGTGTCTGTGAAAATTAATGGAGAAAGGTACCCTCAGGAATTGCAGAATTTTGATATTACTAATGATATATACAGGATCATGTATTATCAGTACCTAGGGTTCCGAAAAATAAACTTCGGAGACAATAACGTGTTAGTAAACCTGAAAGAATTTATTGATAACTCACCTTTGGTTGTAATTGACACACATCTACATCAACCAACAACAGACAGATCTCGAAGTGACATTCAGATTGAATTAGATTTTGTAAAAGCTATTGCATCTCCACAGGGGAGCAGCGGCACCACAGCATATGTTGTCGTTGTATCTGAGGCACATTTCTCATGTGACATTACTCGAAACATAATCAAATTCCTGTAAAAACAAATAAAAAAACAACAAAAAACAAAAAAAAGTAAAATAAAAATGTTTTTTTTTTCATTAGTAGGGGGGAAATTATTGTTTACATGTCAGTTTTTTGTACCTATAAGAAAGCGTAGAGAATGGAAAGTCAGCATAATTATACAGTTCGGCTATCCGAAGCTCAAAAAACGTAAGCTTCGTACAGCGTACAAAAGACGGAAACCTACAGTAATCAGATTATCTAATGAACAGCTGTCTCACGGAAGTGATCGTATACTTCTTTCTGGAGAGCAACACAAAGCCGTTTCTAGAGCCGTTAAGAACAAAAAAGGTTTACAATTGCTTCTAAGTTACAACCAACTCATATCTAATAAACAAGGAGGGTTTTTGAAGGAAATTATGGAAATGGTGGATTCGTCAGTTCTTGGAGGTAAACGTTTCATCTCTCCATTAATAAGAAGAAAGGTGGCTCCTTTACTGAGAGAAAAATTTATACCTTGGTTAAAGAGTTTAGTCGATGAGGAGTTAGACACCATTATTGAAAAAGATCCTACGGGTAGAGGGTTTGAAACGACGTATTGGTCGGAAGCTTGATGCATTGTTGTCTGTGAATAAAAAAAGAGATCTTACCGCTGTCTCTTGGTGAAATAGAAAAACTAGCAGGTATATTAAACATTAATGAGTTTAGAGGTGTTTTCATGCGACAGTTACTTCCAGAAATACCTACAAATATCGAACGTGGTATTGTAAATCTTGGTGACCTTTCATCTGGTGGTACTCACTGGACGTGTTATGTGAAACGTGGTGAAAAGAAATTCTATTTTGATTCATATGGCGATGTCAATCCTCCAATATAAGTAGTCAGGTACTTGGGGCCAAAAGGGTTGGTTTATAACTCAGAGCGTATTCAGGGGTTTGACGATCCTCCTATCTATGGACATCTGTGCCTGGAGTTTCTACGACGAGATTCAGCTGGTGAGGACTGGGAACATATTCTTCGTAGTATAAGAAACAATAAAAATGCATGGAAACCATGGTTTTATTTTCAACAGATTTGGAGACAAAATTGAAATTGGATCAATACCAACTCAACCCAGTTCAGACCATTCTCCTGACGAGATAATTGAGCTTGCAAGTGATGTATCAAAAGTCTCACAAGATTTTTCCGAAGTCAAGAAATTATTGGAATCGCATTTGGTAAAATCGGAAAAAATAATAAATGCGATCGAGATTGTCCCCACTAGTACCGTAAATGGTGAAAAGATATGGGACAGCTTCCTATTGAAAAACCACCAGAGAATTGGTCAAGTGAGCAAAGCAGTGGAGCCATATGATGTGGTTGTCAAAGTTCAATTGAGTGAATTAGAAGGCAAGATATACATCATGCAGAAAAAATTCAACAACGAAATAAAAAATATATGGAAAGAGGTTTAGAAGACTTCCATGAAGGTAGTAACTTCATCTAAAACTTGTATAGAATTATAAGTATATAAAAAACTGCAACCATGCCATTACTCAAAATAACTGGAACTGAGTCTGTACTGACTCTCCATCTAGAACACCCCATCCACTTGGATCCAAACACAGAGTATTATATGGCTCTTGTTGGATTTTACTCGGAGAAAAATATATACAACTTGTTGCAACATGCAAAAGTCTATTTTTGGGAAATACATTTCATTCCGAAACCACTGATACTTCAATGTGGTTACTGGACCATTGAAAACCTTGAAAAGAGTTTCAGAGATTACATACAATCGTTGAATCTGAGTATAAATTCTGACGATTTCAAGATCTTTAAAGATGGTGACAAAATATCAATTAATTCTCCAATTAAATTCTACTTGGATAAAAACCGTTAGTGATCTCTTAGGTTTTGAAAAATATGATGCAACAAACTTACAGAAAGAATCGTCTTACTTCAACTCAAATGAAAATGTAATTGCATCGAATCCACCGAATCTCAGAGCCGTTGATGTCATCGAGATACACTGCAATATTGTCAACAACAGTCTTGTCAATCATGATGTTCACTCTCACAAACATTTGGAGACGGCAATCCTCTACTCCTTTTCCCTTAATGTACCACACGGCTACAAAATATCTCAATCACCTCAAGAAAAACACTACATACCTATTCGGAGCGGTTTACGAATGATTCAACAGATCACAATCACACTTGTAGACCAAAACAACCAACTGCTCCAGAACAACCATGTAAACAACATCGTCTATTTAGATCTGATCAGTAAATCACAAACACATACATACTCACAATTGTGGTAAATAAACACACGCGTGGTGTCTGCGCGGTGACGGGACAGCGATGACATGCGTGGTGATTCGCGCGGCGCGGTTCTGACTACCCATACTCACACTCTTAGTCGCTCTCTATAAAATCCTGTCCCAGATTCAGTCTCACACGGTTTGTCCCAGAACCAGTCTCGGGTGCTTTGTCCCAGGAACGGCCAAAGTATACTACTACCGAATACAAAAGTACGGGTACTCCGTGACATGAAATTGACTGTGTCCCTCATAGGTCTGCACATTTCCCAACATATATCTCAGAGGCAGATGGTTCTAATTCTTTTCGTAATATGGTCAACAAAAGTGTTAGAATAACTCCCTATTTATTGTGTGCTTAAAATAAAAATATGTTCTCTAAAATTGATAATACATAATAGTGTAAGATAAGTTTCATATATTTCCAAGTAAGGCATTTTCATCGATACGGCATCCTCAAAAAAGAACGATCAAAATATTTTACAAAGTAATACTATTCATCGAGCCATAAAATGCTCTGTATTAATATCGTCTAGCTTCAGTAAACTATAAAATACGTCAAATAGTGCACAGTACAAATTCTCGAAATAGTTGTTGTCTTTATTTATTTATTACATTTATAAATAAATATACGGGTATTTAAAAAGTAAAAGTAATGTAAAGAATGTCTTATTTTACCAGGCGAAGTTAGGGCTAAGAAGACCTCTCTAACACTTAACCTCTGGACCAACGGCTTAAAGGTGACTTCCGAACCACCACCAATTGCCGGGCAGGCGGGCCGCTTGCAAGGACAGGATCGCTCAGTAGTCAAGTATCCAAGCAGCGGCCACGCTCGACGTTGCTTGATCTGGTTATCTTGCGATAACCAGTGTACCCGCTACACTGCGCAATTGGCGCCATTTATGTTCTTTCACTAAGACAATTTTCAACAGATACCACTTATTTTAGTAGTAAAGAAAATAATACATTTAAAACAACTCTCACTTACTTATTTAAACCTATGTGCCAGATTTGGTTTCTTAGTTCTTAGGTTCTTAGCTTTAATAGTATATGAGATAATAATTTGTTGATAAAAATACAAAATGTATTTACCGCCTAGCGGCTAAACGAAGTAGAAATTGGAATAAAGTCATTTTCAACTTTTAGTTTATAATCACACATAAAATCTGAAAATGCATAGCCAGCTGAACCTTTTTCTTACATCCTGTATAATTCTAAATGGGCTTCGCTGGCTGGCTGCATACAGCCTGGTGATTGTGTAGGAGCAGGTAATCGCTTGTCCATGACCGATTGGGGTAATACTAGATTTCCCCATGGACGCAATTAATTGTAAATCGCGTGATGTCTTCGTGTGGCGTACATGCCTCATTTTGCTATGAATTGTGCACTGTGCTATCTCGGAGTGGGTCGCTCGTTTTGTGCCTTAGCACATGCTTCACACCGTTTCTCTCTTAAAATAACTAAGGTAAAACTAAATGACCGAGGTGAGAATGTAATTTCCCTTGTACTACATCAAATATAGAAGTTTATGAAAATCGACCTAATCTACTAGAACTAATCATACGCAGAATTTGAAAATACATAGAGAGCCCGACGTTTTTATTATAGCCTGTATATAAAACACCAAATGTAAAATAAATTAATGTGAAAGCAAAAATTACAGTTTATACTTCTTGGAGTCAAATTTAGACCTTTATTGTGGTAATAAAATATATGCAAACATTTACTAAATTGCATAATCTTGAACTTATCACGTTAAGCACTATAAAGTTTTGTAACGACTTAATGATAGATATTCTGTTACATAAAGCTTGTTACACATCTACACCTTTTGGATCTGTCATGACAAAGAATATTACCACAAGTTTAGTTCCTTATACAGTTCCTTGGTTATAAATAACGAATTTTAGTATGTATCCATTTAAAATTCTGTTGGCTGGTTTAATAAGTGTGAAATCTTTACGGGCCAATAGTACCGGGAATTTTGAAATTAAAAAAACACGAATTATGTAAATAAGACAAGAAAAAAAGTATGAAAATCTTGATTAGTGGAGGCTCACTTAAAGATAATGCAAGACAGTACACGCTTTAATTAGACGTTCAGAATTTTTAAAATGAGCAAAATATGACAACTAATGCGTGTATGACAGGATATCAGGAATTTGGACATTTGCCATCGTTATGGTTAATGCAAGTCCTTAGCACAACTTACTGCAGTGCCAACGCCTGGAATAGACTGCAAGCAACTTTTGGATATGTTTGAACCCTTTTATTTCCCTTCTTTTCTTCTTTATATTCTCTATTTTTTTATGTACTAATAAATTCCCGACCTGATGAAAAGGATAGATTCCTATCCTATAAAAATTGTTATATATCTTTAGTTTAGTAAACATGACGATCGCAAATGTCTGAAATCCAGTTACCCTGCCAAACCTTCCATCGTCAACAACAAAATTTAAACACAGTAATGCTTATATGTTCTTACCCTACTCAAAAATGTTTGCCCAAAGCTAAAATAAATGTAAAAGTACGGAATAGTTATTTACAGAACCAAAATCCAAAAATAACAGTAACAATATAGGGTACTTCACTTAGGTCCTTTCCAACACCGTTTTAAAACTTTAGACGGCCAAATTATTGCAAAAATATAAATGTTTACAACAAATAAGGTAACCTTGCAGCTTGCAAACACTCAAAGTGTACTAAAAGTGATGTAAAATAAGCAGAAACAGATGAAAGGTAATCAAGGTATAAAATAAATTGATAGATTATGCGGTAGAGACAAGGAAACTAGAAGAATGCCCAGGACATACAGGACCAGTATGTTTAGTGAAGAAAGGCAGCAGCGACAGAATGATAGCAGTGGTGCTCAGAACAACGCAATAAAATTAAACACAAATACTCATGCACATGTGATAGTGTATTGATGAATAAATATAATGAATAAATAAATAATCCAATTAATTTGGTAAAGCACAAACATTCACAAAATTGAACCTCTAACAAATTAAGTTTCTTTATATCTAACTATATCAAGGAATAAGACATCTACTGATGACTGTGTTTATCTATGTCCAGCATTTTATTTATTATCATGCTCTTTATTAAATGCATTAGTTATAGAAAGATGACTGAGGAAGAAACAGGTGTGAAACGTTCTACTGAAAAGTTGTCCTTTTCTTTGGAAGCACCTTTACTCTTGGAGGTAATTCAAGAGTTACCTTAAATCCGAGCATCAACTATACCCAATGATTGCCACTATCCTGAGATATGTAAGACCATTATTCTAGACTGTAATGGAGGCTATAATTATAAGTGAGGTAATATGGAAAAAAATCTTAATGTGGCAGATTTGCTGAATAAGGCATCAAAGAACTTTTGAAATGCTAAAAACGTATTTTTTAGTTTACTGAAGCAAGACGATATTAATACAGAGCATTTTATGGCTCGATGAATAGTATTACTTTGTAAAATATTTTGATCGTTCTTTTTTGAGGATGCCGTATCGATGAAAATGCCTTACTTGGAAATATATGAAACTTATCTTACACTATTATGTATTATCAATTTTAGAGAACATATTATTATTTTAAGCACACAATAAATAGGGAGTTATTCTAACACTTTTGTTGACCATATTACGAAAGAATTAGAACCATCTGCCTCTGAGATATATGTTGGGAAATGTGCAGACCTATGAGGGACACAGTCAATTTCATGTCACGGAGTACCCGTACTTTTGTATTCGGTTATAATGTTCGGTAATGTATTCGGTATAATGGCAATGTTCCCGCTTCAATTATTGCTGATTTTTGTATATGCCTGATTATTGGTATAATTTCTTTACAGTGACAGTAGCATTTCGGGCTTGATAGCGTTGTTGCTATTAATTTAAACGAAGAAATCCAATCGGAATAACACAAATTTATTTCGTAATTTAAAATAAGTTTGCGAAATAGAACATATAACCTATAAAAAATGTAAAACCATCCGCGTATAGTTGTTACCTGAAAACCAATTATCTTTTATGCAGTAAATATTTTATTTAATATATGTTATAAAAAAAAAAACGACTTTGAAAGTCAAGGACTTAAATTTATAGATGTGAAATAACATAATATTGTTCGGTACCGTATGTTTAGACAATATTGTAGGTAGTGAATTATACGTTAATATAAACACTAAATACCTTCGGAAAGTTAAAAACATGAAAATGTATTAAATGTAAGTGACTTGGTCTAGCGATACTCCTATAGTTACTAGAAATATGAAGGCATCATAATTAAACTATCTGGTGAACTAATATAGAATAAAAATACTTTGAGAAACAATACAGACTATTCTAAGGTGTAAAACCAATATTATAATACGCAATAGATTTGGTAAGAAAGATTTATTCCAACTGCTTGAACTGTAGGAATTTATAGTTTGTCTGGGCCAAAATACGTGCTGTCAGAGCTCATAAATCTGATAAAAAAATGTGTATTACTCTAAATATTATATATGCATTCATTATATTTTAAAATGAAATTATTTTATAAAAAGGATATAATTGATTACAATTTAATAAACATAAGGGTTCCAGTTCCCTACAAGAAATATTTTACTATTAGTTTAGCGAGGAAATTATACCTCAGTAACTCATCGACGATGAACATTTTCATTCATGTTGTTAATTACAGCGTCGATGGTTTTTTTTACGTTTTCACAAGTATTTCAGAATTAGGGTACCTATAAATATATGACTTTCTGATAAGAAGTACATTAATTACAAAAAAAAATGTTTATAACACTTAAACTTGATAAATATAGCGTATCCTTATATTATGCATCTGAAAAAGAACAAGAACATCAAGCAAGGAGGGGATTTTAAGAGGATGAAATCTTGTAATAATATAAATCAGATAGAAAAAAATCTTTAGGAACTATAAAACGTTTTATTTAGATGATAAGAGAATTGTAATGCCCTGTTTATTTTTCTTCAATGGTGCACAATAAAGTAAGTATAACTAATGATTTATAAGAATTTGAGTATCAATCCTCTTAAAGCATCAAATGGTACGTTGAAGTATGTGTAAGGTTAGGGGTTGTTTTAATTGATTTGATTTAACAATTTTTTACTTCCAAGTGTTTTCTTAAATCGAGGGCTTGATTTGAATCAAATAAACTTACGAATTATTTAATAAACCTGTAACAATTATAGCTGCTTTAAAACTCAACATATTTATTTTGATTTTGTTTCATTCTACGATGTCCCCTAACTGTATAAAACTGTATACTTATTACTTATTAAAAGTTGGAGTGGTAAACATCTGAAACAACATTAGAAATTAAATACTTAGGAAAACGCCAACAGTTGTTACCTTAATACAAGTTTTCATTTTCACTAGTTAGTACTAGGTAATGAAATTGTCCTTTTTTATGTATGACGCCTAATAGCTAAGATGCAATCATTTATTTAAAAAAATTGAAAAAAGCTGTAATCTTGAGAAGAAAAGCAATTCTAAGCATGTTTTGTAGAATAATGGTTTGAAATAACTTTGTGTTTACATATAAATTATCAATTTTTATTCATGTAGAACAATCGCAGTGTAAAAATCGGTCACGTTACAGCAGAGGCATTATATTTAAACAAATACGAACGGCCACAGTATTTCAACTTTGTATTGGAGAATTGTTAACATAGTTGTCCAAGAGGCATGTGTACCTACTATCTTAGCCAAGTTTAGTTTAACTTAGAATTTACGGCAATTGTGCTTACTGGTAGTTCCGCTGTGTTATTTAATACTTCTAGAAGCTTTGTACGGCCACGCACTGGGTCTGATAAACACCTCAAAAGTCAAACTACCCCAAAAGTGTCCCCTTTTGTATTAAAAATAATGAATGAAATAAAAAAAGACATTATTCCATTGTGGTTGCACATCCCTCCTAGGATATTAGGGTAGGATTAATGTTTAACTAAACCCTTGTACATAACCAATTGAAGTGTACCTATACGGGTTATTAAATCCATAAAGTAAGCTATTATGAAATGGCATTTTCAACATAAATATTGAAACATGTATGTTTCATGCATAAAAATATATAAAAAGCCGATTAAATATATTTATTACCTGTTAGTTTAGTATTGATCATTTTCATATAATTAGTATTTACGATCCTCTTACAGTTTAAAATTCTTTCTAATTATGACAAATATATGTAACATAAATGTGAGCGAATACATATTTTATAATTTAAATGTATAAACAATTAAAATAACATATCATTACCATAAAAACTTGACGTTAATATCTAAAGTGAACAGCAAGTCAATCGCATATGTGGAGCAGTCTGCAATGTGTTGGATGTTTTCATTGTAGTCTCGGGTTGGCCAACCTGCCTCGATACATCTGGCTGTTTGTTTAGAGTTCCACAATGGCATTGTAAGCTTTCAACACTTTTACTATGTCCTGTGCGTACATGAATTAATGTTGAATGTGTAGAGGGTTGAAGGTTTGCTGCAATAAAGCTGAGTGTAGGGATGAGTATTATAGTATTATCTGATTATATTATAGGCACCTACATTACTGTTCAATGTTTTTTCATATTATATGAACTGCCTATTTTGAGAGGGGTGCAATGATAGATCACTTCCTCATGGTACATCCTAGGTAACTTTAAGGAATTATGTGTTTGTTGAGTTTGTCTCCACTAAAACTTCCGCTTAGTGTATCGTCTAAAATCTAAAATATCAACCACGTCCCGAAAAAAATTGCTGCATTAAATCAATGATCAATAAACATTGAAACAATGATTGGTAAACATTGCCATAAAATTTTCAAATCATGAATTAATTAATGTTATCAGTTGGCATTCAAACCATTTAATAATCTTGGCCTTGTCATAAACCAAAATCAAAATTAAAAAATTCCAGTAGCGGAATGTACACATCGAATTGTAAACGTGAGTAAAATGACTGTAAGGCTAAAACCGACTTATCTTCAAAATAATAGTTAATTGAAATATAAAGGCATTTGAATCTTCATTAAATTTAAAGTGTGCTGATTATATAAATAATACACAATGATCTTGAACAATCTCGAAACTTTACATATATACTAGATAAGTCGCCAAATGTAAATTTAAACTTCTTTCTAAATTGCCAATGCATTCTTACAAAACTATTAATAAAGAAAGATATTTGAGTAAAACAGGATAATTTTATTATTTTCAAACTGTAAAAATTAATCACAAATAAATTAAGATAATAAAATATCCTCAAAGGTAGTTACAAAATATGTGAATGTGAATGATTTAATTGTTTTGATCCCATTTACCTTATCCTAGTACCTGTTGATAAATTCTCTCAATTTGAAATGTACGTAGTGCGAGTAAACAATATTCTCAAAGTATTATATATGGTTTATATATCTTAATTGTATGATATAACTTTTAAGGCTAAACTACCAATATGAATAATAAGTATAAAACCATTACGGAAAATGAAATAACAATAAAAATTAAAACTTTTGTGTGTCTGTTATATTTTGCTTTGATTTAATGAACCTCGAAGTTGCGGTAAAGCGTGCAAATTACACCAACTATGAGATACATCCTTATGGCAGAGCCTTAGCCGATTGAAATTCCAAAAGGAAATTTATCTAAATACTTCACGACAAGCTTAATAGGTATATACACAGCACAGTATTAGCTGATGACTAGAACAGTTATGTTGATCTCCAGCATAATTTCTTATTTCTATACTTTAGTTGGTTGTCAGACTAAAAAAACTGTTATTTAGGTAAATGCTTATTTCAAATACTGATCCATTTCAGATAACAAATAAGCAGTCATGTAAACTGCACTTAATCGAACCTCATCGTTCTAATACTCCTTGGGCACCTTGTTTCACAATACTAATTGATATCTTTCAGATAACGAATGAGCACTACTTTATACAGTTACAACACTTACTATCGTCATATCAACATAGTGACGAAATCTAAATGTATTTTTATAACCATCACAATAGTTTTAATGGATTTGTGCTAAGACTTCTACACAGTACACGAAAGTAAAATCCAGCGATATGATCAGTAACAAACTTACCGCCTCTTCCAACAACGCACGTAACTTGGAGCTAGGATCAAACCTACATAAAAACCTTTAATACATGTAACATTTAGGCAAAATGGTCTTAAATTTCCATTGCCGTTTCTACTAGCCAACATAATCTGACTCGATAAATATTTACTGCTGATCATCCCATTAGCAGCTGTAACAAAACTTATGATCAAACAAATTTCTTACCTACTAACTGAAATGTGGAGTCAGCAACATTTGTCATTCAACATTAACAAAAAATGCTTTGTTTGCGTCTTTATACATGAAGACATAAAATAATGTATAGCGATATAAATAAAAACCACATTAATAATAAATTCTTAATAATCAACGGAGAATTGCGTAACACACTTTTTAAGATTTTCAAACTGAGGGCGTGAAATGAGGAAACCTGGAATTTCCAAGAGAATTTAACCCTAAAGATTAATAGAACGGGAAAATCAATGCCCTCAACTTGCTCGGTGCGTGATTTGGTGCGCTTCCAAGTAACAACTGCCGGTCTCTTGCTATGGACGGGAGGAGCAAAAAATGCAAATTAACATTTGAACAATATCCAAGATTTTCGACAACGTTTACGAAAATTGAAAACTACAAGCTAAAGAATAAACTCTTGCGTCTAACACGCCTTCTGATCACCAAATTCGATAAATGTTATAGTAAGATTACATAGATACATAGAGATACAAACCTCTCTTCGGACACGGTAAATGTACAGCGCAATTTTTGTTATTATACTGTACCTAGGTATCCGAGAACATTCTAGATGCCTTTTTATATGCTGAGTAGGGCTTACTGATAGCATCTTATTTCATAATTTCCTTATATCCTCAGCAATATGCCTTATAGATAAGTCAATGCGAGAGACTGCAATCCAAACATGAGAGATCATCTTGTTGAATAGAATCAGAAAGCTGTAACAGATATATTTGTAAACTCGTAACAGCAAAAAACGTGTGAATTAGGGTTTGTGCATATTAAAGTACATCTTACCAGCCATAGTGCAGTTTCTAAGTGCTATTTAAGAAAGCCCCTGTCGCAAAGTAAGGGATACTATTAATATACATGAGCACTATAGTTGTCTGGGGACCAACAACAACACTCAACTTGTGCTCATTCAAAGAATATTTCTTTCTTCTAACACTTACAAACAGAGTCGTCTGTAGCCAAATATGCTAATAAATAAACATTCAAAACCTAATTTGGTCCGAAGCCTTTTTATGCGAAGAGGCATCATAACTTGTATCAATAATATTTACACTCATACTGTTTACTTATATTCATAGAAGTAAAATTATTATTTTCATTCTTTTTTTTAGTACAAGTTTCATTTTAGAATAAGGTACAGTGCATTGAGGAATGACGTGACATATATACAATATATACAAAAATGGATTAAATAAACAGGTAAGTATAAAATATAAATAAATGTTTTTGTAATTAAATTAATTTCAGTAAATGGTTTAAAAATGTCCATTGGACATTTTCCTCCGGATATCCTTGCAGATTCCTCTAACAGGAAATACAATAATAAAGTAGTTTTCCAAGTATATAGCTGGCACAACCTACAGAATATATATTAGTGGGATGAGTTTGTGACCTCAAAAGGAAAGGAATAGAAAATAGAAAAACTTTGTACTAAAATACTTATAAGAAACGTATAAATATAATAAATTACCAGCGTTAAGAGATACCTAGAATAGTAGAAATAGATATGCATAAGCAGTGGCAGACTTCAGCTTTCAGGAAATATTAATCTTACACCTCTTACAAAGTGTAGTCGAGGTTTGGAGACTGTCCCAAGAGTTCATTATCATCTAAACTATTGCACTAAGTATATTACAAAAATGTTTAAATACTGTAGTTCTTGATCATATATTCAAATCAAAACATCAGCATATAAAAAATTAAATGTATTTTTTATCAAGTTTATATACAATAAGATTGAATTAAACCTCGATTGAAAATAAAGTGAAGACTAAAAAACGTAACTTTAATTTATTGTAAGCTTAGTGCGGAAATACTTACTTGAAGTAGGAATTTACTGAGCAAAAAAAGTATTTCAAAGCTTAAAGGAATAAAATTTTTACAACATCGTACAATTTGAACTATAAAAAACTAATACTATCACAATGTCCAATATATATGTTATTAACCGACATGCATTTATTATATTGATAATAGTATAATATAACAAATTAACATGGTATAATATATTTTAGGAGTATTAAACGCTACACGATGGGACTTCTGCTTTACTTTATAGTTCAAGATAAGCTTACCAAGTAGCGCAGCTATATCTTGTCTTAATAACCCAATTGTAGCATTAAGTAGCCATCGCTTCCCAGACCAGCTGCACCTATTTTAATTTGCTTACGATATTTTAATTCTACTATTTTAATTATATGATACGAGTCATTAGGTTCATACAACATTTTTCAAAAAGCCTTTAGTATTTTTAGAAAATGATCAGCTTTTAGTGTTAATAAAAAAAATTTTTTAATTAGGCCGTTATCTTGAAAGGGATGAATCATACTGCGTTAGTTGAAATACAGGGCTTATAGAGTTCAGTGTTCGTTTCAAAACTGTACGCACTTTTTTCATTACCCAGAATATATAAAGCATACATGGACTGGTATATCGTGATAGAAGATAGACTGCTAAACTAATATGATTTTGTGGTTTCAAGAATTTTATATTTTGAGAAATGACTTCGATGTTGCAGTAACAAAAAAGCGCAGTTTACTTACTATAGTAATAGATTAGAAACAGAAAAAGTTAGTGATTAATATTAAGTGTATATAACTTTGAAACCATTACCAGTGATGCCTTCCGTCCATTACCATCATTAAAAAACTCTGTCGGTTTACTACAATGGCAGTGAGACAATCGACAAAGAAGCCTTTGCAGCTTTACAGAGCCTTGAGTCGATCGATTCTAGTCAGAATAGAGTAGTATTTCTTGACGCGGTCACTTTCAAGGCAAACAAAAGACTACGAACAATAGACTTGAGCCACAATCATATAAATTACATTAACAGCGTATTTGAAAATTTGCCAGATATACAGAGAATTATTTTGATCAGAAAATAACATACTAGAAGTTCCAAAAGACGCTTTTACTAATTCAGTGATACAAACGGTTATATATTTGCAGCATAATGCTGTCAGAAGGATAGATGAGGAAGCTCTGACGTCACTAACGTCATTGACTCAGCTGTTTTTAAGTGAGAATTTTATTGAGTACTTCACATGTAATCTGTTAAAGGGAATTACTCAACTGTTTTCGTTAAGCCTGGAAGGTAATTCGATTCAAGGTCTGCAGCCGGGGCCGTTTCAAAGGGTGAATGAGCTCAAAGAACTTCGTCTTCAGAATAATCGGATTACCAAAATAGAAAGAGGAGTTTTCGAACCGCTACCAAATCTATTAGAACTCCATCTACGCAATAAACTCATAACGACTATTGACTCCAGAGCTTTTCAAAGCCTTCAAAGTCTTCAACACGTCAATTTACAAGGCAATCTTAACAGGCCCGTGATCACGTGAATTTAACTACTACCTGTAAATTGTATTATTGAGTACAATAATTATGAGCAATATATTGTCCTGCAGAGATTAAGGTGATTATATAAAGAAGTTTATCAATGTTAGCTAAGATAAAAAGTTTCATCAATCCCTCCGTGCAAACAATGAAATCTTTAGTTCGAAATCTAATGTTTTATTTTTTATTATTATTAAGCAGCACACTGCTATTAAAATAATACTTACATTAGTAAGTTAGAAGAAGCACAGAATGCTTGTGTTATGAATATTATAAACTGAAATTTGATTATATGTAACCGTATATTAGAAAGTACAAGCATTGTAAAAGTTGGAGAACAATTATATATGATATGTTATCAATGTTATTTAACATATTGATATCTGAAAAGCTAATTTATCTCTTTACAATTTAGTTCAGAATGCGAAATAATAATCTTAAAAATACCTGTTTTTTAAAAATCAATATTGTTTTATAATACTGTATTCACAGAACATTTACATATATTAATTGTTGTCAAGTTCAATAGAATAAATTTAATGAATTCTTGAATTAACTCATTGAAAACATTGAGTTTTAATAAGGCTTAAAACTAAGAATTAATACAAAAATATTACCAATAATATTATAACCTTTAATGATTAATACCTTCTTATTCTTAAGGTATACGTAATAGTTTTTTTTTATCTTTAGGAAATATTTTTCTTAACTAGTGACAATTTTGTATTACAGGGCCCTAAGAAAAGTTAGGAAAGCGATAAAATATGATAAAGATGTATTGAACAATATAAATTGAAATATATAAGTCATAAGAAGTACTGATTTTTTATTCCACAACGATTGAATCCAGATAATACATCTGTACTACAGAAATCACCTCATTACCATAGGAATGTATACCGAGTACCATGGATAAATTATAAACACTTTATATTGTAATTTATGATAAAATATAACATAAAAGTTTGTATAGAAAAGCTTTACACTACACCTTTGAATTCACTACACTGAATAATTTATAATATCACCAGAATGAAAATTGTCAGGATCCAGATCTATAATTTTTGGCAATCATATTTCCTATCCCTCTAGTGGACATTCTTTTACATGTTTGCTAAAAGTTCGTTTTCAGGACGGAAATATTATGAAGGTGACTTAATTTATTTTGGATTGTTTCTCATTGTTGAGTAAAAACATAAGAACCGCTATGATTCGAGATAAGATATTATTTCTTGAATAAAAAAACCTAACACATAAATAAAATCTACGTTAAAATAATCATACTGAGGTGTTGCGACATGCAAAAGTCAGGAATCAAAACAAACATGATGTGCGTCAACCCTGTCTCACTATCTGCATCACATGAACGTAATAAAACAAAAACATTTTCAACTGAATATAGGTCACAATATTTCTACACGCAATTTTGTATATACGTTTGTATACATGTTATGGAAAACTCCTGGTTTTTTGCTTTATTTAAATAAACACATAGAAAATACCGACCGAAACATGTCACATTCGTTATAGTTTGAATTATTAAGATTTTAAATTACCATGTATTAATTTTCTTAATTTTGCTTACGTAGTACAAAAATGAACTTCGGAATTTAAAAGTCCACCTCTGCCAAATCATCAATCAAATCAAATCATCCGTGTCATCATTTATATATATATATATATATTATATATATATATATATATATATATATATATAGAGAGAGAGAGAGAGAGAGATCCTCATTTAAAAATTAAGAGTTAAGGCTTACCCATCTAAACGAGTTTACATATTTAACGTAATATAGCGATATAATCATTTATAGTCATATGATATTCAAAATCGTACAAACATTCACACTTAAATAGGTCAAAGGGGACTTTTGTTTACTTCGACACATTTCATATTTTACAAACATTTATCTCCAAACTTTTAAACTTTAGATAAATATAATAGATAACTTTTAGACATTCTTTAGATAAATTTTCAATTAATCTGGATTTATCTGCAAATTATTATAGCTATTCAATGTCGTCAATGTAACCTTTCTACGAACATAAACGAGTTTAAAATTAAAAGCAAAATGATAAATGAAATATATAAATTTCAATATTACTGATTATTTTTAATGTGTTCAATAGGAAATAAATAAATAAAAAAAGTTATCAAAATTTATACATCGAATTCTAAATCGTTCTATTACTACTTTGTTTGGGAATTTATGTGATGGTCGTTTATGGAAGCAGTATACCCACTCTGTAATAAACAACATCAATCATGACATTAGAATTAAAATTTTAATTACATTACAACAAAATTTACATATACAAATATTACATTAATAACAAAATTTTAAAATAACTCCAAAATGTCCTTTGTCCATTTTAAAATTACCAATGTTGTGGATATACATTTTTTTAACCTAATTATTTATCTTCAGCTTTGTACTTATAAAAGACACATCCCTCTAGTTCCTAATTTTTCCTTTATTTCAGTAAAGATATCCTGTCGCTTTTACAACTTATTTATATACCGGTCGCATCTCCACCATAGACCCTCAAGATATATCAGTGATTGGAAAGCTAAAACTGTCCGGCTTCATTCCAGATGAAACACCACAAATATCCACTACTCTTTGCAACGATGATGATAGACCTAAATTGTGTGAGATTGGGTTCTTTGACGTAGAAAAAACAAAATGCTCCTTGAAATTAACCTCAGAAAAACAGCGGAGGATATTTTTAAAAGGGTGAATGAACACAAAACTCTCATACAATAGCTTTGTGACATTTTTAGACAAAGAGAAGATCTACTTTGTAATATGTTTCTCATCAGAGCAAAACAACTGGAAAGAAAAACTTTTCAAATTTAACGAAACTATCAACGAATGCATCAAATTCCCCCAGTACTTTTCTCATTGGATGTAAGTGACATGCTTAGCTCGCTGCAACTAGGTATCACCAGTGTTGCGGATATCCTTCAAGTCTTTCAGCAATTCTCCTGCAATGCATACTTACATAGTTTCAGATTCTATACCACTGACAAAACAATTAAAAAAATCTTTTGGACAGAATACTTGAGGATCAATACAATTCACAACTTACAATATCCCGTTTGGCACCTAAGACAGGTATCTACAATGTCTGGAGGAGTAATGAGACAGTAACCCCTGCTCTACACTCAACTAAAAATAGGAGAAGAATCAATGGTTCAAAGCTTTGCAGTGGCTGCAATGGAAGAACAAAAAACACTATGGAAAACTGCAGAATACACACTTCTTCAAAAATTCTCCCAATTCTACAAAAATAACACACTAAACAACAGCACATTGGACCAAAATTAAGAAGAAGCTGACTGCTTTCGAAATTCAGTTACGATGTAAATTGATCTTAAGACGGGAAAAACTGCTTTTAGGTAACCATCCAAAAATAAATTATCAATTTGGCTTTTGATGGTATTCATTTCATAGAACTTTTCAATGCAACAACAATTTCAAGTACTCGGTTCCCTCGAGTGCCAAACCAACAAATGAAATTATTTTAGTCTCTGACGAAACAGTCATTATGAACCAAATCAGACTCTACAAAAGTGTAAAACACCACCTCCAAATTAAAGATCCCTCTAACATCAAAAATCAAATTGGTTCAGGGAGTACCCAGGGTGTGGTTAAAACCACTTTTAATCACCAATAACTATAAAGATGGAGACCTAGTGCTTTTCCCTACGAAAGAAGGGGCAAAAGATTTTCGAGAGAGACTAAGCCAGAAGCAACCAAACCGTGATGACACAAAGGATGCATGCAGGACAGTCCACTCATTTCCTGATAAACAAGACAAAATATATGGAATCGGGAGGCACCTACAAAAGAGTGATTTTTGACGAAGCCCTGATGATGCACGCTGGTGAAATACTCTATGCATGCGCATTAGCAAATGCTCAGGAAGCCCTTCTCATTGGTTGACATTAACCAGATACCTTATATAAAATAGAACAACACATGACTTAACCTACTACGACCATCATGACCTGGAAGCTGATGACAACTGTTGATAAAATTCTACACCATTCATACAGGTGCACAAACAGTGTGGCAGCTCTAATGTCCCATTTCTACCCACAAGGAATGACAACATGCAGCTCCATAAAGAAAGAAACACAAACTTTTCAACTGGACGACATAAAAAAACTCAACATTGACAAACATGAACACAAAGTACTAGTGTTTAAACAATCTGAAAAAACTGGAGCTACAAAAATTAGGGTATGATGTGTCATCTATCCACGAATATCAAGGAAAACAAAACTGACCACATTGCGGTTGTACGAACATCAAAGATCCCAGAAGAGGAGCTCTACAACTCTAAATCACACTGCATTGTGGCAATTACAAGACACAAAAAAACCTTCAAATATTTCTCACCAGTGGCAAATGACACACTAAGCAAATGGGTGAAGCAAATGAACAGTTATTCGGACAACGATCTAGCAAAACATCTTAGGGCTGAATCACACATAGTACCCACACGCGCAAACAGATGAACACATCCCACTAAGTCAATCTCTTACACACTTCAGACTCACAGTGCCTCTACTCTGGAAAATACGGAGAAAGGTAATAAACACACCCTTGCCGATTACTCAAGAGAACTCAACCATGACACACCACACCTTGCTGCCACCCATTACAGTAGGTGAAGACCACCAAGAAACCCAGGAAAATGGGACATGAGTCAAAAACTCACGAACAACACCTCTTCAGATCAGTATTACCATACTGAAAAAGCTCCTTTTTTAGAATTTCGACGTCCAAGAAAGACAAGGCACAAACAGGCTACAAAAAAAACACAAAATCAAAATATTTTGGAATTCTATCCTACGCAAGATGAAATAGCTCCCATAACTATATTTCATCAAAATGTCCAAGGACTATCAAAAAAACGTAGAGAGAATAAACCATCTAATGAATGATTTAAAACCAACAATACTGATACTTTCTGAACATGGATTGAGCACAGAAAAGCTATTACTTACCAAGAATTAGTGGATATGAATTAGTAACATCTTACAGTAGGAAAAATCATAAAATGGGAGGAGTTGCAATCTATGTACAGGAAAAAACGTAACCTAAAAACAGAAGCAATAGACATATCTAATAGGAACGTGGAACTGGTATGTGAAAACTGCATTAACAAAAATTAATATCCAGAATAAAACACTCTATGTACTTGGTGTTTATCGTCCTCCAGGAGGACAAGTCAAATTAGCTGTTGACATATTAGCTGACGTACTTACTACATATAAAGCTGAAGCTAAACTCCAAATCTTAATGGGAGATGTCAATATAGACAGATTAACCGTAAATAACAGACAACACTTTCTTTGAGGATGAACTATCAACTTTTGGTATCAAGCGGCTATCTCTCCCAGAGACAAGGACTACTTATCACTCCAGAACATCTATTGACTGTATTTGCACAAACATATCAGAAGATATGGTGAACTTTACAGTAGTACAGACTGGGGATATCAGATCACACTGGCCAGATTTGCACCGTCAACATGCAAACAAATTTGTCCTCTAAGAAAGAAGCTACTGTGAGGAGAATATTTTTCAAGGAAAAATCTTGACATACTTAAAGACGAATTCTTTCTAGAAAATTGGGAGAGCGTGCATGCTGCATCAGATGTTGAAGAGAGCTATAACTTGTTTTTAACAACAGTAAGACAAACATTAGACCATGTATGTCCTAAGAAGAAAGCACAAGCAAAACCAAGTAGGAAGCTTAATGTACAATACGATGAAGAAGTAAAAATTCTAAAAGAAGACTTTCTAACTGCCTTACATAGATATGAACTAACTGGAAATAATGATGACAAAATAGCAATGACAGAAAAAAAAGAAAACCTACGACCTTAAACTCCGAAATCTCAAACGAAGCATAACAGCAGAATATATTAATCAGGCTGACAACAAGAGTAAAGCCATCTGGGACACAATCAACTCGGAGAAACAAAATAAACAAAAAAGGTGAAGCAAATATGCAGTTGGAGATGGATGGCAAAATAGAGGATAACCCTGTTCTTGTGGCTGAACACTTTAATAAATATTTTTCGAAAATAGCAGCTTTCCACATTGGAAAACAATCGTGAACAATTTAAAAACACAATAATAACTCACCAAAATTACCCTCCCACAAAGTGATACCCGATTACTATTTTTAAAACCTACTAACACAAAGGAAGTCATTGCAACAATATCCTCACTAAAATCTAAGTTATCTTGTGGAGTAGACGAGATTCCATCAAAGGTCGTAAAACACTGTGCCAAACAACTAGCACCTCCATTAGTCAGCATAATAAACAAATCATTTAGTTCAGGACAATTCCCCTCTGCTTTAAAAACTGCTAAAATATATCCAAAAACACAAGAAAGGATCCCTCATCAAACCAGAGAATTACCGCCCTACTCTCGCTAATATCAACACTCTCAAAAATAATAGAAAAGATTTGCTCTGTCAAGAATGCTAGACTACATGGAAAGAAAATGAACTTATTACAAAAAATCAACATGGATTTCTCAAAGGTAGATCCACACCACAGCTGTTACCAATTTACTTGAAAAAATCACAGACAACCTGGAAGATGGCAAACATGTCTCACAGCTATTCTACTTGACTATATAGCAAAGCCTTCGATTGCTTGGGTCATGACCTCATCCTGAGGAAAACTCTTGGCTTTGGGTATTGACGGCCTAGCAAAAGATTGGGTGGCTAGCTACCTGAAAAGATCGCACACAAATTACTGAAATTCAACAAAAATCTGAATGGAAAAAAATGTGTATACAGATCAAAGCCACTTGCCAGTGAGAAGAGGAGTGCCTCAAGGCTCAGTATTGGGCCCCTTTTTATTTATTCTTTTCACCAACGACTTTTCTGTTTTTATCAATGATGACAATGTAGAGACTATAATGTACGCAGACGATACAACTCTTCTATTTGCAAATGACACAACACATGAATTAGTAACTAGCATTTTATCATCTACAGACAAAGCACTCCAATACTGTCTTCAAAACGACTTAGCTATCAATCCATCCAAAACCACACATATCAATTTTAGCAGAAGACATGAACAAATACCAGATATTTCCCAATATATCGACAGAACAAAAGACAAAACTACTGGGGCTCACAATTGATGCTGACCTTTCTTGGGGAGATCATATTAATGCACTGACCAAGAAACTCTCATCTGGGATATTTGTAGTCAAAAGAATGATGTGGATGGGAGGCCCGGAATTAGCCAAAACAGCCTACTACGCGATGGTGGAATCTCACATTCGATATGGATTAATTTCTTGGGGCTCAACATCCGAGGGCCAACCTTAACAAAATCCTGATCCTCCAAAAAAAAGCTATTAGAACACTTGCAGGCCTAGGCCCTACAGATAGCTGCAGAGAAGCGTTCAAGTCACTTAAGATCTTAACCGTCACATCACTCTACATACTTGCAGTTGTCATCTACACCAATCAGCTGGACCTTCCAAGAAATGAAGACATACACTCATACAACACCAGGAGAGCAGCCGACTACAGTCTTCCTATTCACCACACAACAACATTTAGCAAAAAACCTTCATACATTGGCCGCAAAATCATCAACTCATTGCCACAAAACCTTAAGGACAAGAGAGGAAACCAGTTAAAAAATGAACTTCAGAACTGGCTAGTGGAGCGACCCTTATACTCGACCAAGGAGTTTTTTGACCTTTTATAAGATGACAAAACATTGAACAAAATTAATAAACAATAGATACATAAAATTGTAAAGCAAGATTATCACATGTTGACGCCATTGTATTTCTTAAAGAAATTGCAAATAAAGAATATTGTCTATTGTCTATTGTCTATATGATAATTTATTATTTAGAGTAGTATTCATGTTTAAAATATGCAGTGGCTACCCTACTGAATATAAATAAACATATGTATTGTTTATGTGGTGACATATGAAATCATACAGTAACCTTTTTTAATGCGTTATGCTTTAAGTTGTTTTATGTTCATATCTCGACAAAATGTGCTAATAGAACAGAATATATTTATTTTCCATCTTTTTCATTTATATTACCTAATAAGACAACAACTTGGAAAAAACATATAACCACCATTTGCCAGTATTCGGTAGTTATTTTGGTAATTTAATTATAACATAATTACAACGTAAAATAGTAGTCTTCCATAATAAATTCACATTTTAATTTTTCGGCTCCTGTAGCGTGTACCAACTAATAATGATAAAAATAAGAATGTAAGAGAACTAAAAAAATCATATTTAATAATTGCACCTATTTTACAGTTATATCACCATGAAATAGAAAATGATTGAAGATCATCACATTAACGAAATACCAAATTTATAACAATACAGAGTAATACTAGATTAGATCGTAAGCTAAACAGACAAAGTTAGGAAACAATAGACAGTAAATTGCCTTAATCTTCAATATTATTGAGCCAAATTTTAACCTTTTTGGAAAACAATTTCAAACTAGAAATTAGTTTTATATCATCAGGTAAAAAATTGAAGCACTTTGGGCCTAATTATACAAATGTTTTTACAAAGAATGATCTGTTTACCTTTGGTCTTATAAAGAAACGGCGGACTGTGCTTCGAGTGGAATAAAACTAATGTTCAGTTCCACTATTACCGTTCTTTTTGAAAAATGCTTGAAGAACTTTAAAGACAAACAGTTTTTTTATGGGTAAAGTGTGCAGATTTTTGAAAAGATAGTCAGTATGTTCACGCTATTTAAAAAAATCATAATTCTAACAAAGTGTTTTTGGGTCACAAAAAGTTAATTAAATTATCATTAGCGCCACCCCAAAACTGCAGCCCATATTCAAGGCGGGAGTTTATCAACGCGTAATACAGTGATCTTAAGCAAGTTATGTCACAGATATCTCCTAAAAAGCAGAATGTTCAAATTTGTTTCCTGATTTCGGCGTGTAATTTATTTATATGACTTTTCCACGTTATTTTATTGTCAATTAAAATTCCAAGATATTTAATTTCGGATGTTTGTTGAATAACTTCGCAGTTACAATTTTGTACACCTAAACAATTATTGTGGTACTTAAACTCATAGTCAAATTCAAAACCAATCAAATAAAAGTTTAACATTTTTGTTTGTGATGCATTTATTACCATTGCATTCCTGTTACACCAATTGTCCAGTAAAGCTGTCATGACTTATCGACTCTTTAATTGTAGCCCAATTTTTATACGATGCAATATCATCGGCAAATGCTATGATATCTCCATAAAACTTTTCTAATAAGAGATCATTAATAAAGAAGGAAAAGAGATCAGCCGATAGAACTGAGTCTTGAGGAACGCCGATATTTACTAAATCTATGTCACTCAAAACGTTGCGTATCCGAACTTGTTGTTCTCTATTGTGAAGAAAAGTTCGAAACAGATTTAGTGTAGAGCCTCTAATGCCGGCTACTTCTAGTTTTGTTCAAAGTTAATCATGACGAAATAGGTAAAATGCTTTTCTGAAATCAATAAATAAGCCTGTTACGTTTTTGCAAGAATTTAAATTTGTATATACTATATGCATAAGTTTTTCAATCGCGTCCTCTGTACTTTTACCTTTTTTAAAACGGAATTTACTGTTTTAATGTACTGAAAAAAATTTTTGAATAAAAAAAAGTTAAAAATCTTGTTCTTATAAGTTTTACAGCAGTTTCGAGTAAATTAAGAGCAGTGTGATTGGAGTATACTGCTCTAACAATTCTGGATTTCCGCCCTTGAAAATTGGCACAACTATTGATTTCTTTAAAACCGTAGGAAATCTTTTTGAGTTTATAGATTGCAGGCGTTCAATTCTAAGCGTTTCCTTGATGAATTCTCTAATTTGCTTCCGTCACTTAGATGTAACTCTATGGTTGTAGGTGATTTCAATATTGATATTTCGTGCGGTTCTAATGGTTTAGAAAAAGAAAACTATCTATCAACATTAATAATGATGGTTTATATTAAAAGAATTATTTTATTTTAAATATGTAAACCCGTTTAGATGGGCAAAAGCCTTAACTCTCAATTTTTAAATGAGGATCTCTCTCTCTCTCTCTCTCTCTATATATATATATATATATATATATATATATATATATATATATATATATATATATGTATATATATGATGACACGGATGAGTTTATGTGAATGATGATTTGGCAGAGGTCGACTTTTAAATTCCGAAGTTCATTTTTGTACTACGTAAGCAAAATTAAGAACATTAATAAATGGTAACTTTAAAGCTTAATAAGTCAAAGTATAACGAATGTAACATGTTTCGGACTGTATTTTCTATGTGTTTATTTAAATATAGTAAAATCCAGGAGTGTACAAATGATTTCATAGAATGTTGTCCATAAATTGTTTACAAACTTATATACAATATTGCGTGTAGAAATATTGTGACCTATATTCAGTTGAAAATGTTTTTGTTTTATTACATTCATGTGATGCAGATAGTGAGACAGGGTTGAAACACATCATGTTTGTTTTGATTCCTGACTTTTGCATGTCACAATAAATCGGTATGATTTGTTTATTTTAACGTAGATTTTATTTATGTGTTAGGTTTTTTTATTCAAGAAATAATATTTCTTATCTTGAGTCATAGCGGTTCTTATGTTTTTTACTCAACAATGAGAAACAGTCCGAAATAAATTAAGTCACCTTCACAATCTTTCCGTCTTGAAAACGAACTTTTAGCAAACATGTAAAAGAATGTAGACTAGAGGGATAGGAAATATGATTGCCAAAAATTATATATCTGGATCCTGACAAACTTGACAATCTTCATTCTGGTGATATTATAAATTTACAATATAAAGTGTTTATAATTTATCCCATGGTACTCGGTATACATTCCTATGGTAATGAAGTGATTTCTGTAGTACAGATGTATTATCTGGATTCAATCATTGTAGATTTAAAACATCAGTACTTCTTATGACTGATATATTTAAATTTATATTGTTCAATTCACCTTTATCATATTTTATCGCTTTTTCCTGACTTTTCTTAGGGCCCTGTAATAGAAAATTGTCACTAGTTAAAAAAAACATTTCCTAACAATTACAAAAATACTATTACGTATAGCTTAAGAGTAAGAAGCAATTTAAAAAAGGTTATTATATTATATTATTGGTAATATTTTTGTATTAATTCTTAGTTTTAAGCCTTATTACATCTAGATGTTAATTCAATGAGTTAATTCATAAATTCATTAAATTTTTTACTCTATTGAACTTGACAACAATTAATATATGTAAATGTTCTGTGAATACAGTATTATAAAACAATATTGATTTATTAAAAACAGGTATTTTTAAGATTATTATTTCGCATTCTGAACTAAATTGCAAAGAGATAAATTAGTTTTTCAGATTTAAATATGTTATAATGACATTAATAACATATCATATTATAATCTTTCTCCAAATTTTACCATCCTTGTACTTTGTAATATACGGTTACATATAATCAAATTTCAGTTTTAAAATATTCATAATAGAAGCATTCTGTGCTTCTTCTAACTTATTAATGTAACTATTCTTTTAATAGAAGTGTGTTGCTTAATCTTAATAACAAATAAAACACTAGATTTCGTACTAAAAGTTTCATTATTTGCACAGAGGGATTGAAGAAAAGTTTTTTATAATCTTTGCTAATATTGATAAACTTCTTTATATAATCAACTTAATCTCTGCAGGACAATACATTGCTCATAATTATTGTACTCGATAATACAACTTAGTTGAATTCACTTGATCACGGGCCCGGTGCTTTGTGGAGAGTTAAGGTGCAAATATGTTTTTCTTATTCCAATGTCTACAAACGGACTTTAGGACATGTTTAGATACAGATTGACACCAACCTTAAGGTCTCTGCCAATTATATAACTGGAAACCGCAGATGAGTCTCTAGTAATTTATGCTACTATAAAATAAGGAAGTCTTGACATAGCAGAGAAATGTATCTATAGTAATTGTTTAATGGAGGTTTTCCCATAATAATTCTAACTAAAACTTTCGAACATTTAACTAAGAAATAAGTGAATACGTATAAATATTACTAGCAGTCATTATCCAAATATGTATGTTAAAATGTAAGACTCACTCTACCTAATGTGTTTCGTATTACAACTGTAAATAACGTCCCAGACAATAAAATAGTAGAGCTAAACAATTTATTTCTTAATTTATTAACGTTTTTTTTCCAAACGAAGTGAGTTTTCAACAATAGCCCAGCATTTACCTGCTTACCTGACTTAATTTCATGTAAACTGCTCAACATACGTTTTTCTGTAATTTTATCATTTTTCGGTAATAAAAGCATTTGTCATTACTTTTTAATTCCCTTTAAAAAAAAAACTATATATTTAGTTCTTTTTAATCAACATCAGAACGTTCCTGGTAAATCATATACAACTTAAGATCTTATCGCAGTCTTCTGTGTAAAATAATGTGATTCATATATAAATAACTATGAGCTGCATCATGTTAAATAATACATAAATGGAACACTAATATAATTCTGTTTCACATATATATATATATATATATATATATATATATATATATATATATATATAATATATAAATATATATATATAATTATGGACTAAATAAGTTGTAATAGTTCATAATAAAAGTGTTTTACTTGCCTTAATTTTCAAACGCTGATGATGCAAGGAACAGTTTTTAACTAAATACATTTTGGACCTAATACAAAAATTACATAGATGGTAGCTAAATGATGACAGGGCCAATCGGAATATTGCATGATACAAGTAATAGTATAAATATGTATTTTAAATTTAGCACTTTCATGTAGTATGGTTTCATCCGAATTATCTACTGTGCTAATTATTATCGAACAGGTTGTAATATTTTCATGTAAACATCTAGTACTAAGATGAAACTTTTCAAGCTGAAACTCAAGCAGCTTTTTTGTATACAGAATGAGACCTAGATTATTAAAACGTGTATTGGTTTTTAACTAAGCTATTTGGACATTATTAACAGCCAAACCTAGCCATCGTGGATTTATCTATAACAATTGGAATAATCTGTGATGAATGAAGAAAATGATGCAATTTATAAAGGGGCTTACTAATTTGTGTTTAATTTAAATAGTCTAGTACAATATCCGTTTTATATACCTTTCCTTTCACAAAATAATATATCGTCAATGGTATATATGAAAAAAATATAAGCCAACCGGTAAAGTACCAACAACGAAAGAGACACTGTTTTTATGGCCACACGTCCAGCGGCGTTTGAATGTGACATTTTACAGTGGGCAGACTGGAAATTGGTTTGGTCTGTCTTTAAAATATTCAAGGTTCTAGGTCAAAACAATGTTTCCCTACAAAAACCATCCTATATTTTATAAGCGATAAAATATAATTATACAGTTCAAGACTTTTGTCGTACATTTAAAGTCTGTTACAAATGTTTGCTACAAAAAACAAATAGAAATTAATTTATTTTTCATTCAATACTCGTTTTATGTTACCAAATGATCTCCGATATAAGACACAATTGCATATGGTTATTCTAATTTATATTAATTTAATTTGTACACAATTGTTCACCGAGGTGATGGGATCATTAAAAGTAGGACTATAATTTCTTAGGCAAGAAGACTACCTGAGAAAAAAATTATTCTTGCTATATGTTGCTTTTTTCATTTGATTATTATCTTTTAATATTTTCTTACAATCGTAGTTGTACCATAAGCAAATACAACTCTAGTTAGGCTATGGTATTAATCATTTATTTAAATTAAAACATAAATTGTCTAAAACTGTGCTCTGAGAACGACAAGACTTCAAATAATGTATCTCTGGAAAAAGGAACAGAAGACATATTTTTTATTGTAATATTAGCTTCTGTAGTCTGTAAAATAATCCTTTCCAATAACTTTATTTAATGTATTTGATTTAATGGTATGTACAATGTAATGAATAGTCTTCCAATAGCCACTGAAAAGAGGATTGATGTGATGGTTCTTTCCTATTGAATATTTAAATATGAATAGTTCAAGAACATCGGGAATCGTGGATAAATTGGTTTTGCAAACTATATTATTTTTATTAAAGTTTTTGTGTATACTAGCGCGTTCTAACTGCAATTAATTTTCCATATTTTAGTTGATGACTAAAGTGTAATTTAACACTATTTTGTAGTTTTGTGGATAATTTAATTTTCTTTGATGAGATTTTCATATAAATCTACCATTCAAAAATAAGAAAAGATCATGAAAATGCTAAATGCTTTATTGCGATTGAACGCAGACACTATCAGTTTGTGAGTGTGCTCTTATACCAGACGGATGATTTTTAATTTGTATCTTAATAAATGAATAAATGATCACAAAAACTTTCTTAGTTAATATTATGTACCAAAATCTAGTAAATTTTGCCTAAAGCAATTTTAGTCAACATAGCATTGTGACCTGCAAAGTTACTAATTGGCATCTAGTTTTTTAACTACGGTATAAAAAATTAATTAAATTGTTTGAATTTTTGAGCGGAATGATCTTAATAAAGGATGAACAAAAACACGTTAACATGTATTATGTACCTCGTATTGTATTGTATTATGTACCTCGTAAGGTTTACATTATTCACCCTACTTGTAAGTATTGCCAATATTCACAAATTTCGTTTCAGTCACGTTCTTTCAAAGGAAGGGATTTGTTATGTAAGGGGTGAGGGGAATGATACTTTTGGGAAGCGTACTTTGGAAGAGGGGTTTTGATGCAAAAGATTCAATTTCCCGGGAGTAAAAAGGTCCATACATCGGAATTGAATATTAATATAAACCAATCGATTGATGTAATATTTCTCTGAATTGATAATTATGTTTCACCAGAAAGTGTTTAGTGGGACTATAGAGCACAGTTCACTTAAAGCTTGAATCGTTAAAATAATTATTACGTCTCTAGAGAACAAATTCTGTGTAGTAAATTAGTTTTATTGGAAATGTTAAAATTAACAGTGGTGCACACACAATGTGTACAAAGTTAGAGGATGGAGTGGGAGTTCAGCTGGTCCCGAGACAGATATATTTCACATTTGTACGGAAAGCTTTTAGTTTGGGGTAGCACGTTTTATTTCAGCTATTTAAACCTCCCCAAATCATCTTTTTACCGTAATAGTTTTGTATTAATTTACTAAGTTTAACTTTTACAGTCAAGACAATAGATTTAAACATCTATGTAGAAAAGATCCTACACTGTGAATGTTTCATACTTTAAACCAGCGTAAATTTTTAAAGAGTGAACTTTTTGAGTTCGAGGTGCAGTAATGATTAAATGACATATATATATATATATATATATATATATATATATATATATATATATATATATATATAATTAGATCAACAATGAGATAAATCAATAATACATCAGATTGAAATTCCTTCTGTCCCTTCAGCATTTTTACTGATTTAAATCGAGCCATCGTATTCTATTTTTTTGGGAATCACATTTAGAATTATGTCTTATACAACTTATTGAGAGATATATGCAATTATTACTTGCTATAAATGTATGCAGCATTCCTGCATTCAAATCTTTTGGATTGGGAATATCCCTACGCATTTAGGGAAGACTTAAAATATTATGCGATTGAAATCAGACCTCATACTCGAACTGTAGCCTATAGCACAAGTGCTTCAACGTCAATAAATTTCATGTCTCATATAGTTGGTCAATACCCTGCTCGCTTTATATTTTAATTTGATGTGTGTTGTCATCTCTTTGAAATGATGAAATTTAAAATATTGTATACTGCTTCGTTTTTATATTTTTTAATTCGTAAATGGTGTCCTGCCTTGAAATAATTTAACGTTCTCGGTGTTTTGTGAATAATAACGGCTCTATTATATGCTTTGAAGTTTTAATACTTATTAGATGTATCCCTAAATCTTAAATGATAGTTCTGACAGTGAATCTCAACTTCACACAGATTGGCCAAAATTAATAAAATTCTTGTTCTATTTATTTACCTGTTCATCTACGACAAAATGTTTAATGTTACCTCTAATAAGGTAATTTGAGGAGTGGGCTGCTTATTAGCGTGTCATATTAGGTACTGTGATTGACGTTAATGATGTGAGGAGGTTTGAATCTAGGTTATTTCACGTCAGTAATACTGAAGATCTCACTCTTTTATTCGATTTGTAACAACACATATGTAAGATTATAAACCATAAAGAGTGTTTTGATTATTATACATATATAAATATTAAAAGACTTTTTACAAACAAAGTTATAAAAACTAAATAAAACTCCGCTTTAACTAGGTGTGAGGAAGGTTTTAGATAATACGGAACGTGCTTTAAGTTCTAGAAACAAGACAATATATCTCCGACCACTTCACAAGAAAAAACATTTAAGCTAATTACAGTTAAAACTAGTAAAACCATTTTATACAGGTGGGAATACCTTTGGCTAATTTACACCACAACTGTTAGTTTTATAATTCTATCAATAAGTACAAGGTTTTCCTAGTACAGAGTTTATCGATTAACAATTGTGTTACTGGTATTTAATAATGAAATATATATATATATATATGTGTGTGTGTGTGTATTTGTAAACTTATTGGAAATAACTTAACCATTATCACGTTAATAGCACTCCATCGTTCTCCAAGATCCATCCCAACTGTTCCATCGCCGATAATCCTTTTCTAGCCATTGAGCTTTCAGTACAGCTGCAAACCTATTTTGACTCAGAACTAACTTAATTTTGGTAGTAAGGGAATTCCATACTCGGCAAGTAGTAACAACAAATTATTGTAAACTGACTTCCGGTGGTGATGAGCCAGAGGGATTGATGAGGTTATGACTACTATTTGACCTGTTTACCTATGGTATGCGCTAATGATGTTTTTATATTTTATGCGGATTAGTTTTTCAGAGAAATGGACAGTGATTTCAAAATACGAGATAATATTAAGATTAGAAAAGAATACTAGATTTTATAACGAGGGTTTCAAAGCATTTATAATATACCTCCATGAGTCCAATAGATTTGAGATAAACGTTTATATGATAAATGTCACAAGATGAACAGACAAGGATCTTTAGACTGCAATTAATGTTATTCTTACATTCAATGGAAACTTTTGCTATACTTGACGTGGCTCAAAATCTATGACTGAAATCAAATAAAGAAACAAGTTACACGGAAAATAAGAGTGTTAATACTAATGCTGAAATATGTGAACTTCACAACACAAAATAAAGCCTAAATTACAGGAACTTGGTTATTCCTATAGTAAACAAGCGACTTCCGCTTATTAACCTAACTGAGCAGTAAGATTTATGTCACCAATCATCCAAGAGACGCACAGAAATCAATCCATCGGCCTCCCGTTAAAACACAAATAGACTCGACAGTCTTCCAGAGGTACAAGAATGGAATATATGCAGTATGCTATCCGTAAAAAACTACATACATATTTATCATGCTTAATGATTTATTCACCTCAGAGACCTGGTACATGAAAAAAATGTTTGAAATAAAAACAAAGTTGATTATAAGATGGATTGGATTGACTTAATCAAATGTATTTGTACTAGCAAGAAAATGTTAAAACACAAGCTGCGACGCACTAATGAGGACTCGCTCGAGTTTGGAAGTCATGTGCATGAAGGCTGCTTAGCTCACAATCTTGAGTGCTACTACATCAACGTGAAAGAGCCCTGATCCTAATTAAGAGTATATGTTTCTGATCACAAAAAACAAATATGGGGTAAAACATCTGATGCCATAAGGATTTTATTCCGTTCACTAGTTTATGTTATTGTAGCTCTGTGATAAGGATCAACAGAAATCATTTAAACCGATAGTAAATCTTTCTTTATTTAAAAAGGTATGTTCACTAAACCATATTACAACAAATGTTAATAGTAATAGCAGCATTATTACAACAGTAGTTGCATATTTTTTGCACGAGAGGCATCAGTGAAATTTGCCCGAGGTTCAGTACCTAGGGCAGTAGATGGGCGTAACAATATATAACGATTGTTATGTAAAATATCTTGAGGTCATATGGTAACCCACCAAAAAAACAAAATATTTTACGTATATATATATATATATATATATATATATTTCATTAAGAAAATTACTTCTGGATTTGTCGTGTTGTAATAAAAATGAGGTAGCTTTATGAAATTAAATTTAACGCTTGAGTGCCATGGATAGTGAGAAAAGTTCAGAAATGGTAGAAATTACCTGGACTACCCTCTATTTGAAGAAACCATTTTAAGAAATGAATGTTTATTTTAAATGTATAAAACGCCGCAACTGCAGCTTCATTTTCGATCTCAATCCAGAAAATTCTTCTAAAACTTCGCTATTTAACTCATCTTTGAATTTTCATATTACCTTCTTATTTTTAGTAGTAAAACTTTCGTGATGTTTTAGATAATCGCTCGTATCAAAGTCATCAATATTTTCTTAAATAATCTTATAAGGATCTCGTTTCATTTCTAGGAAATAGCTGTCTGTATCATATCTGGATCATATTTCTTAAGTTTGTCGTAATAAAACTCGTACATTACCAATTTTGATAGGTCAAGAACTGAAAATCCTATGTAGATCGGTTTGTTAAATTTTCACCTTTTGTTTATAGATGTGACTCGCTATGCAGTTGTTATCAAAGATATTAAAGCATTTGAAGTTTGTTTTCTTAGCTTGTTTTCATCGAAAATTCTTCATTTCCAAGTTTGATATCGCATCTATTTCGTACATTTTCCATAGATTTTCCAAAAACTTAGTTGTTCATCAGCTTGTAAAAGTCCTTCTCAAAGTCACTTGTAGCTTTGGTTCTCATGTTTGTGTTAAAATCAATATATTCTTTCATAAAAGGCTTCTGGTCGAATGCAATACTCTATTCAAATATTTTAACACCATTCCTTGTTCCAGATATAATTTCAAATTTCTTGAATGAACAACGTATTCAGTTTTATCTAGTAAAGTTGTGCAAAGTTTCTTGTTAAAATGTTCAGGAGCAAGAGGCAAATCTTTGTGATTTTTATGTAAATTCGTTGGATATCCTAGATCAACTTCGAGAATATAGCCATAATCTTCTTCCTGCAGTGAATTCTAAAATTGTTTCTTGCCATTCTGCAGTTGTGTAAGTTTTCGGATCCATCCACTTAATATCGCCATATGGTAAATTTTGTGATAAAGCCCAACTATAAAGGTTGTTTGCATCGACGTACAACAGATAATTTTCAGGCTTTGTCTTATCGAAATCTTTCAAATATTTGTTATTTGCTTTCACATATCGCTTAATACATTGAGAAATGCCTCCACGAATGCCTTTTTCAATCATCAAATACATATCATAATCGTGTATCAGGTGAAGCTCGATTTTCGTTAATTTTAGCATAGCGTCCCATGCGAGACTTGTAGCAGTCAGATAATGTGCCGGATCAAGTTTATAGCAATTAAGCAAATATTTCTGAAATTTTCAAATATATCAGCGAGCAATAGTACATCTTGGATATTGTACAAACCAGAGTAATTTCCTAGATTTTTCACTTTTAATTTGTTCCATACATTTACATAGTGTTGAAAATCTTTCTCAGATATGCTCTCACCTGTCAAAAGTGAATAGAAATGTTACATTTTCAGCTCTTCTGTGTAATCAAGTTTTTCAATACTATCGATAAATTCGTAAGGGAATATGCCTTTTTCAGACAATATTTTTAAAATTTCGTCTTCGTCATTTGGCTGTCTTTCTATAATTTCATTCCATATTCGACCATCTTGTATAAAATGATTTGTATGTTTGAAGTCTTTTTCTTGAGGTTTTAATCTAATTTTTCAATAGACGATGCCATAAACCTAAATGTGTCTACGAAAGAAAATTTTATGAACTTCCTAGGTTTATCATTGTCAAACTCATAGCCTTATCCAGAATTTACTGAATAATTTATATATTTTTCATCTGTGTTTGCAATCAAATCAACATTTCCATATTGTTTAGCAATCTCTTTAATGTATAAATGAGTATCGTAATTTGACATATTATGACAGAAAAGTGGAATATTTTGTGGAAATTTCAAATTCAGATTGCAACATGAATGAGCTGCGCCCCGAAATTTGCCGGTTAAATTCCCCCCACCCCCCCCCCCCCCCACCCCCCCCCCCCCCCACCCCCCCCCCCCCCCACCCCCCCCCCCCCCCACCCCCCCCCCCCCCCACCCCCCCCCCCCAATTTTTTGGTTTGGGCTGGGTTTTAATTTTAAAAACTGTATATAGTACTTAATTGACACAGTAATAAACATGTTTCTACTCACTGTCGGTTGAATTGTTAAAATTGTGTTATTCTTAAATGTTATCTAAGTATGTTACTTATGTTCTTAAGTAAAGGTAATCTATTCAGTTAAAATTAATATTCACTTTTGAAAATTAATAACTTTATTATTTTCTTTAAACGAAATAAATATACAAAACTATCATATACGTCACTTATAGTATGTTTTTGCCAATAAGCTTAATCATGTATACAACATTTCATAAGCGCAAATATTTCCATAAATGCAATGGCGAGTTACAATATTCTGTGTCCGGTGGCAATAAAATATATTATAATCAAACATTCGCCCATTATTGTTGGTTATGGTTAAGAGTGTTTGAAGAATAAAACATTAGGCAACATAGTATATTTTTTAAATATTAATTATTTATATATTCTTCAGTTAGGCCAATAAAATTTGTGTCAAAATTATTTGTTTGGGGAGGAGGAGTTTTTTTAAATTTATTTAGATGTGGCTATACCGGTGGTCATTTTAATTCAGCCCAATAAAACAATGTTAAACTTGAAACACATTAATGTTATTAATTGTAATAGTAAAATTACAATGTTAAAAGTTAAATTTAAAAAATTTTTGTAATCCTTACGCACTTATAGTAACTGTAAAATATTTTTACTGTCTTTTAGTAAAAACTATACAATAATTGACCAACTTGATTCTGGTAATATTTGAATATTATGTAGTTAATAAACTTGCTGCCTATTGATAATATATTTTAAAATTTGTCATATTTGTCCATATTTTATGATTCAAGAAGAAGTGATTCAAGTTCATTATTGCTATTATAGGGCAAGACTCAAGGTGTTGCATTACATCCAGTTCTTAAAGTTAAAATTAATTATCTTAAATGGTCAAGTAATACAACATTATTGTAAGGGAGTAGTTAAGGAAACTCCAAAACCAATAAATAAGATAGTAGACAAATAATTACTGTCCACAAAACTGTTACAGCTTGATAGCAAGTAATAAAGGGAATAAGTGACTCTTATTTTTAAGTAAACACAATTCCTTTAAACGTATTGTGTTCAGTATTTTAAACAAGTTCCGATCTGATGTTATCACTTCTTTGTTACTGTTTTATTGAGTTGAAAAGTTGACGTTTCAATACTACGTTAAAGCCAAGATCTGGAGTGTTATTCTGAGGTAATTAATGATTACTTACTAACACAATAATACTTATATGAAGTAATTGTAGCCACACAGTATTGTAGTTTTTACATAAAATGACATTAAACACTATCACTTTCATTTCCATATAGTGTGTTGAGTCTACCTGTATGTCGGTTATATTGATGGAAAGAGGTGCTACTGGTCCACAGCAGCAGTTATTTCTGGTTTGGGTCAGGTGTCATTGTTATTCTCTTTGTATTAGGAATTATTGTTATTCATTTAGACAACGAAGTACCTATTTTTTGTGGTTTAACCGCAGTTGTGGTATTGTGTAGCAATATCCAAAGCAGAAGGGATCTGTTTCCGTAACATCATTAAGAATCTCTGCACGTTCGACGATACGGCATCCATCCTCCACAAATCAGACAATTCTTTGCTCTTTATACACCTTTTATACAACCTAATTATGCTTTAGCTTTGCAGTACTCGCACCTGTAGTTGCAGTGTTCTTCCAAAGCATAATAGAAGTTGGTACGAATAATCATGTCCCAAATATATTTGTGTATCTGAGTAAATTAATGATTTCCCCAAAGAGCGGTACAAATTATGAGCAGATTCAACATGGCGAATGTTTAATTGGCATAAACAGGAACCTCGCTTATTTCAATCTCAAATATTTTCAACCCTAATGGTAAGTAATATTTACGTTTTGTAATTTACATGGGAAAATAATAATAAATGTCACATTTTAACTATAAAACAAGAAATCTCGGGCTGCTTTTGTTTTTAAGACAATTCTGGGTAGCGAAATAAAACATTGGTATATAAACCTTACTACAATATAATTAGGTATAAGAACAAGAACCTTTTATTGGTCTAAACATTTTCGTAGGAAAGCAATATACTGATATTTACACTCTAAACTAATACCTTGCTCAACAATTTGCAAATTAGTTTAGCTTTATTACTGTAGGATAGCTTAAAACATTTAGTGGGATGTTATAAATACGTTATTTGTAATTTAATGATAAAACATATTTATTTATTGCCATATAATATGTATGAAAACTAAATGTTTGTATTGAGTAGGGTAACAATCAATTTAAAACATTTCTCAACTTATTTTCCTTCCGTTTATGTGTCTATTGAATTTGAACGAAAACGTAAACTATAAACATAGAAGACTCGACATAAATTTATTGATGAAACAACGAATACAAAACATAAATATTCGGTTTCGTCTTTACATTTCGCATAGTAAATTATACCTAGTCTTCTTCATGATGGGGGCTCTTATTCTAGCTACGCTTTATTTTGAGATAGCGATTTGGACCCAAGGATCGGACTTGAAGTCAATTACCACGATGATGACAAGTTGTCCCAATAAATCCTTATAGTCCCATGATTGGATGAAATGGAGTAGTATACATGTCAGTTACACGTCATTGAATAAGGAGGATGCCTTGAGTCAAATCAGGACGTATGATCTCCTACCCTAATCAGGACAGAACTTGACAGGACATTGCTGTGTACTAGTTACCTCATCTGAAGGGGACGGGAGCTTTGATGGCCAACTGATAACATGTCTTATAACAATATTATTATTTTTGTTTTGTATTTTATTGAATATTTATAGTTTTATATAGTAAAAAACTATTTCACTATTATACAGCACAGATCTTGGACATAATAATACTCGCTCAAGTGGAACTGAATCTTCAAATATATAAATTTCCATTTAAATTACATACAATTGTATTATATCATTAATTAAAAAATTGAAGCCGAGTACAATTACAGATTATTAAGGATAGAAAAATATATCAATTTGAACTTTTAAAGGTATTGAACACATACTTCTTGTTCTAAGGGGCGGCCTATTGCCTGGGTAAATTAGTACAAACTACCAAAGAAGACGTAACATTCCCTTGGTGTTGCAGGACAGTCACAGAGCAGGTGTTCAGCAGTTTCCTCCTGCCCGTCACAGATTTTAAAGAGCGGGTCCTTCCGGAGAATACAGACTCAGTGAAGATGCTTCATCAGTTGACCATGTCCGTTAATTACACCCACAACCTGAGAAGACATCGATCTACTCAAGAAGAAAATTTTCAGACGCCACCGGGAGAAGGTGACAATAGAGTCATACTGTTCATCCTCAGACCCTCTCTCGTGTTTAGCGTGAAACCTATTCGAGATAGCCTTAAAGGACGTCTGAGGCCCCGAAATTTTGGTCGCAAAGCCAAAGTTGCCCAGGGAAACCTAACAAATATTGAAATAGTTGATTCTCCGAAATAAATAAATGTCCTGATAATAGTCGCAGAAAATATTGCAGTAGAACACACAACAATCCAACGTCATCAATGCTGCCTGGCTATCTGTTTAAAATACTAATTATCTTAATCCAATATCGCAAAAGTAGGTTCTCTAGAGCACATTCAATAATGGCTGTCCCCACTATTTGTTTTCCAGGCTTTCGTAAATCATTGAATCTCCACTGGCGGTAGAGGTTTCTTACCTTCTGACCAAGCTCTCTAGAAGGTATCACAACCCCTGAAATGTTTGTCGAAGGAAAATAATTGAGGTATCAATTAATATATAATGTGCAAATATTTTCCTAAAATCAGGATGCTAATTTTTCAGTACCCCTGCTAAAATCCGAGACTGTCAAATCGTTGCCTCTGAGGACAGTAGGAACTCTTCCTGTCGACAGTCCGGATGAAAACGTCCAGGGGGGGCGACGTTGACAAAATAGTTTAGATCTTGTAAAAGGCTCCAGGGAAATAAGGCAAGCTGTGTATGCTTTGGATAATCACCAGATTAGCTACCGCCATTCTTTTATCCGTTTAATGGTCACCAGATGACAACCCTAAACATAAGAGCAGGCCCTAACCACGGAGACATAAAGCCAATACAGATGCCTCGACTTAAGTATCAAAAAACCACTTTAACACATTGCACATTACACCAAGGACAATTTCCCTCTGACGACAATACTGTCCACATGGTATCTCCACTTCAGAACCCTACCAATGATAACACCTAGATACTTGACCTCAGTCATTATCTCGACGGAAGAGCCTTTCAATAAGAATGGACTAATACCCACCAACTGAATCCTTGTAAAGGCAACCATGGCAGTCCTTAATTGGGTTGACACTAAGGTAAATCCCATCACGTCTAGAGCTGAATTGATCAGTTCCGTGACGGTTGTGTTGAACATGCCATTGAAAAGAATCGCAATGCCATCTGCATACTGCGTTCAATGTTGAAGACACTACTGTTCAATGAAGCAAGCAGGTCATCCACAACTGGTTTCCACAGAAGGGGAGAACTTGATGAGACCCTGAGGTCGCATGGATGAGCCCAACGTAGTCCTTACACAAATACTCGCTCCCATAAGGATACAAATATGCACCCTATTTGTGAGTAGGGTACATATTTAGTCATATATATATATATATATATATATATATATATATATATATATATATATATATATAACGTCTCAAGACAATTACAATCACCCGAGTAGCTATGTTATCAAAAGCTCTTTTGATGCCCAGTAAGACATTTATGGCTAATTTTATCGTTGCTAGAGTTTTCTTAATCTTGAATATCAATTGATGCAGGATATGATCTTCCTGGAGTATAAGCATGGTGATTTGGATGAGGAGGGTGCTCCAAAAGTGATCCATCCTAAACAAACCCATATATCATTTTCTTCATGGCTTTTTGAAAGATGATCATATCTGCTATATGCAGATTAAGGGTATATCTCTGTTTATTCTGTATAAACTCCATCCTGGATGCTCCATAGCAAGATAGCAAGAGTCTCTTGGACATTACAAGATTCTCATGATAGGTTTCCCAAATACCTAATAAATAAACTTTTGCTCTACTGAATAAAAGCCCTTACTGTCTTCCTCAAAGTGGACGGTTCAGATCTGCAACAGATTCATTTGGATTTCCTCCTGTTAATATCAGGAAAACTTAAATCAAAGTCATACTTCATACTGTCGGCTGATTCCCTTTTAGATGAAATTTATTGTAATTGCATTACCGGTTACTAGCGTCAGATTTACGTTGTACCCCTGGGGTTTTCTTTTATGACACCCAGATTGTATTCCTCGAATTCCTATACTGTACTTTTTTAAGTTCTAGGTCTCCGATGTTGAAGGAGATGTGAATATGGTCAGAGAGGAAATACTCGACAGACACATGTCAGCCGAGTATATCATTAACCGTACTGTCAATTATCATGCCGTCTATCACCTCTCTTCGCGACCGTGTGCGAAATCACACACCTTTGCTATCACTATACTATAGGATATGTTATACTCTGGAAGCGATTTGCCTCTGCTATTTTGTTAATAGTGACTCATGCTTTACTATGAGATTTAGCAATTATAAACCATCACCAATTCCACTCCACTCTTCCCAGCATAATCTAACAAATTAAACTTCTCTCCAGAAGGTGTAAAATCCACATAATTGCATGGAAGATACGATGACGAAAGCATCAGCATTCCTTTAGTGCCAGTCCATAGTTAGTATTACAGTTGGTAAATTCCTTGCCGTTATTGATTGGGAATGATAGATTGAATTAAGTAATTGTCTAGGGACATGCTAAGTACAAGTTAAAAAATGTATTGTATGTAAAAAATGTAATGTATCCAAATACGAAATATAGGGCGCAAAGCCTATATAATTGTCACTATAGGTGTTTATAAAGAAAATTTTCAGTACCCGATTTAGCAAGTAAAGTGAATATCCGTTAATGATTACAAATACCAGTTATAAGGTACTAGTGAGTACTTCCCGTACTCGCAGACTAAGTTGGTATTTGGTTCACGATACCTTGATATAATAAGTGCAGGGTTTGTTACAATATATACAGGTTACGAGATAGTATTCTGTACTCACAGCACACCTCCTCGTTGGTTATTGTTACCAAAATACATGTAAATAGTAGCATTCATTCATAAATTATTGCTCTAAAACATGGCCACAATAGAGTGTTATTATTTCATTGATACAACAAAGAAGGAATAGTTCAAAACTCGAAGCGTAATAAGGTATCCTATAGAGTACTTCTGAAAAGGTATATGTTCCATTACACCTAAGTGATTCTTGGTCAAATTTATATACAATGACGAAAAAAGTATTTTGGAACTCCAAGCAAAAATATACCAAAAATCCAAGCAGGTATAGTGAGCTTATATTTTCATCCTTTCAGGCACTGCGATCAGTTACGCGTTTAGAAAATCTTTTTTTTTTAATTTAGAATTAGGTTCTTTTCAAGGCAACTCCGCTGAGTAAAAACAAAGAACAAAAAGTATTTTTGATTACTCAACGTAAATTGCAGAAATTTAGAGTGAGAAATTCATGAAGTTTGGTTATCACACTAAAATACAAAAAGGCTAAAGATAAAATTGCTAAGCATTTGCCGTATGTACATTAGTTATGGCTTCAGGGAGTAATATGTCGCTTTAATTATTTTTTTACTTAAGGAAATTATATTGTTTAATTTAGATTTGTTTTATAAAATTATAGAAAAATAATTTCTTATAAATAAAAAAATATTACTCATGTACATTCTGTAACCATTTCATATTTATATCTTTAAATATTCATTCGTCTGTATTTAGGCCATTACTTTTTTAATGTTCGTAATTTTACGATCAGAGATTGATAAAGTTATCTATCAAGATTACAAAGTAATTATAAAACCCAAACTTATATACCACCTAACTACCAAAAACATATAAGTATGGAACTTGTAATCTTCAAATCACTAACCATAGTAAAATAATAAAAAAAAGTGCGGCGAAAAGAGTATGCTATCTACTGATAAGTTTCTTATTTTATAAACTGGCACATATATTTTATTACAGATACCTAGAGCTTGGTCAATTTAATCTAATGTGCTGGAAGTAGGCAATTCCAAACATCTATCGCTAAGGCAAATTGAGGGAAGTATAGAAATACATGTGAATGTATTGAGATTTCTTGTGTTCTGTTTAAACGAACTGTGATCAGAATCTTACATTTAGTTACTTTGGATAAGGTATTGTCTAGTAAGAGTTTTGATCCGTACTCTGTACTTTTAAAGTCTGAATTATCTAATAGCGGCTTGATGTTTAAGTAAATGGATTACTATAGTAGTATATGCTATACTCACTTATATACAATTAAAACTTCACATTCCTATGGTTAGAGATTGGATATTCACGTACAGTGAAACTGGCAAATATATACGAATTGCACAATGTGTAACCTCTATATTATGATTTACAGCTATTAATAAAAACTTACTGCTATTATCATAATAAATATTTTTTTAGTTTATGTAAGAACTTTAGAACTTTAGTTTATGTAGAAAATCTTGTTAGTTTAAATTTTTGTAATGGTACAGTGTATTAACATATATATATATATATATATATATATATATATATATATATATATATATATATATATATATAAATATTAACATTGTTGAAAATTTATCAAAATAAAACAGTGCCAATATGATGCCCTTCCTTTAATCCATTAAGCTGTGATATATGAAGCATTATAAATTTTGAGTCATTATATCCATTAATTAAGTACGCATCAAACCGCAGGGGTCTTGTTAACTCAAAGTTTCTGCTCGGATGCCCCCTCAACACCAACCGTCACATCTCTGCTAGTGTCAGGGGGCCATGATCCAAAATTTCTGCAGGAAAATCCATCATGAGTTTCACTTGCATTATGTTGATGCCATTCCCCCATTTCCCTACCACCGTCCCACTATAACAAGATAGAATTCCCCTTGGACTGTAATACGATTAAGGCACCAACTGCATAATGCATGAGCTATATACACTGGGTCAGCCTACTATATGTACTGTGTTCCGAATTGTATACTCAATACAAGAATCTGGGAAACCATTACAGATAATTTATATTCAATACGAAATGTTTTGTGTGATAAATACGAAAGTGGTTGATACGTGTAAGTTTGCAATTGGAATTGTTTGATCAATAGATTGTTGCTTGGCAACAACCCCGAAAATAAAACTGAAATTGTTTAGTGAAGATGGCTCTGCATAATGTATCCAAACTTTTTCATATAGTAATTTGGTTAGCAATGTTTGGACGCGGTGTGTACCGCAAACTTGAAAATCATAATAAAGTTTTTACTCACTTTTTGTTGGCTTGGTCCTTCCAAACTTTGAAATTCCTGTTCTTAATTATGCGTGATCCTTACATCGAGCTGAGTTACGAAAGTTAGTGGGTTTTTTTAAAATTATTGATCGTGGTATCCGTCGGATCAGTTAATATAGTCCTAATAACCAAGTAAATACAAAAATAATCGGGTTTAAAGATTATATTCATTAAACAGATTTAATACTTATTTAATGGTAAAACATTTAAAGCTAACATTAAAGATAAGGTTTTTCAGGAGGATTGAGGCACGAGCATACAGTTCTTCAGAAAAATAAGTTATTACATCAAGTAAGCTGATGTACAAATATAACAACAAGACTCTTACACTAGGTTTTGATCTGTAAAGAAAGTTATATTAACTGTAATTTGTTTTACTTAATCAATAATTCCATAGCAGTGGAAAGTTGAATTAAGGTAAATAGTGTATGCCATGTATGCTAATATTACGTTTATGGAGTGCGGGAACGTCATATTACCTAGTGTATAACAAACATTATATCATAAAAACAAGTGCACATAGGGAAATGCAATTCAAATTTCAGAGAAGTTTTTGTGGCTGATTTCTATAAAGATTTTATGACGTTAGATTATTTATATCTTCAAATTACTTCTCGTAGTTGTTTTAAACGACAAAATTTAATTGTTTAATAGATATATATTAGAGTCATCTGAAGAAGCATGTACAAGTTTTTAAGATAAATAAATTCCACCAATTTTTAATTTATTGATAGTGTCTTTTATTTAACATATTATCGCAATCGTCGGTAGTCTGAATTGTACTATGTACTGTTTATTAGGTGTTAGAACTTAAATAATTGTTTGTGTCATTGTTATATATTAGGCTGTAATATATAATCTAATACAATCTGTAAAATTATTCTGTGTACTCAGTTATGCAAGATACAAATACAGAGTTTATGAGAGCTCTGTGTGTTAAATATTTAATGTGTTTCAAGGGTTTTTCATGTTGACACAATATTTAATTGAGTACACAATATCGGGTTCTTAGGATTGAAGATTATAAGATACAGGACTCCCGTGTTCGTACGAGTTATTGTCATTTATTGTGCAGTCAGGTGAAAAGATTACAATGGTAAGGACTTACAGGATCGCATTGTTTACTATGTGAGAGACTGCTGTTTGGAATGTTAATACAGTCCACAATTGTGTAGACTGCACTGTGTAACTACTTGTGTCGACATGGTTTACTCGACAATACAGTTATGTATGGTGCAATAATCTTCAACTTTACATGATAATTAAACTTACTTAACGGGTTTGGCCTGCAGAGAAAACATGCAATCAAGCTAGTATCCAAACTTTATTTCTCTCCTACTGTTAATTTAGTGTAAGTAGCTATAATGTACTTTCATACATGAATAATGTGAAAAATTTCCAGGCAATGAATGTCAAATTTATTGATATCGGTAAAAGTTCCATTTTATGAGATGCACAATTTGTTCCTATTTCTAAACAATGTTGCAATAGGATAGATATAGTTTTTTTCACTTGGTACAAGAACATTTTTATTGAAATTATATTTAAAGGATAATTTGCTTTTACTTCCGTAGTGACAGAATATTCAGATTGGTGAAGTTACAGGTTGAAGCCGCCGCTTGTCAAGGAGGGATAGCGGGATCTATATGTCATCTTGGGAGAAGGCCCCTGTCTTGTTCCAATCTCTTCCAGTGAAAACGGCTAGAGGGCAGTACTCCCTAATGTTTAGGATTGCAACAATCTACAGCACCAAGGGAGCTCTACTCACTTCGACGGTCATCCTCCACAGTGAACTGATCAACTGATTAACCCTTTCACGGAATTTGTGGTTTTTGGACATCCTTTAGGTTTTAAAGTTGAAAGTGACAAAAATTTTCTTGCTGAACCCCATTTGATTTCTACTGGAAGGTACAACCTAACCAGAATTAATGTATACTTTTTTAAAGTTTCACTTGTATAGGTTACTAGCTCTTGTGTAACATCGATTAAATCTTGCCCCAGATAACCTGATTGACATTCCGAGGATGAGTAGCTTGCACTTGATACTGAGTGATACAATCGAGTAGGTCAACAGTTTCTTTGGTATCGAGATGGTGATCATCTACACAATATATACAATGTAAATAGTAGTTAATAACTTTATATTCATGTGTAAAATTGTATTAAATCTTGTCCCAGATAACCTGATTGACATTCCAAGGCTGAGGAGCTTGCACTTGATACTGAGTGATACAATCGAGTTGGTCAATAGTTTCTTTGGTATCCAGATGGTGATTATCTACACAATATATACATTGTAAATAGTAGTTAATAACTTTATATTCATGTGTAAAATTGTATTACATCTTGTCCCAGATAACCTGATTGACATTCCAAGGCTGAGGAGCTTGCACTTGATACTGAGTGATACAATCGAGTTGGTCAACAGTTTCTTTGGTATCCAGATGGTGATCATCTACACAATATATACAATGTAAATAGTAGTTAATAACTTTATATTCATGTGTAAAATTGTATTATATCTTGCCCCAGATAACCTGATTGACATTCCGAGGATGAGTAGCTTGCACTTGATACTGAGTGATACAATCGAGTTGGTTAACAGTTTCTTTGGTATCCAGATGGTGATCATCTACACAATATATACATTGTAAATAGTAGTTAATAACTTTATATTCATGTGTAAAATTGTATTACATCTTGTCCCAGATAACCTGATTGACATTCCGTGGCTACGTAGCTTGCACTTGATAATGAGTGAAACAATCGAATTGGTCAACAGTTTCTTTGGTATCCAGATGGTGATCATCTACACAATATATACATTGTAAATAGTAGGTAATAACTTTATATTCATGTGTAAAATTGTATTATATCTTGCCCCAGATAACCTGATTGACATTCCGAGGATGAGTAGCTTGCACTTGATACTGAGTGATACAATCGAGTTGGTCAACAGTTTCTTTGGTATCCAGATGGTGATCATCTACACAATATATACATTGTAAATAGTAGGTAGTAACTTTATATTCATGTGTAAAATTGTATTACATCTTGCCCGAGATAACCTGATTGACATTCCGAGGATGAGTAGCTTGCACTTGATACTGAGTGATACAATCGAGTTGGTCAACAGTTTCCTTGGTATCGAGATGGTGATCATCTACACAATATATACATTGTAAATAGTAGGTAATAACTTTATATTCATGTGTAAAATTGTATTACATCTTGCCCGAGATAACCTGATTGACATTCCGAGGCTGAGGAGCTTGCACTTGATACTGAGTGATACAATCGAGTTAGTCAACAGTTTCTTTGGTATCCAGATGGTGATCATCTACACAATATATACATTGTAAATAGTAGGTAATAACTTTATATTCATGTGTAAAATTGTATTACATCTTGCCCGAGATAACCTGATTGACATTCCAAGGCTGAGGAGCTTGCACTTGATACTGAGTGATACAATCGAGTTGGTCAATAGTTTCTTTGGTATCCAGATGGTGATTATCTACACAATATATACATTGTAAATAGTAGTTAATAACTTTATATTCATGTGTAAAATTGTATTACATCTTGTCCCAGATAACCTGATTGACATTCCAAGGCTGAGGAGCTTGCACTTGATACTGAGTGATACAATCGAGTTGGTCAACAGTTTCTTTGGTATCCAGATGGTGATCATCTACACAATATATACAATGTAAATAGTAGTTAATAACTTTATATTCATGTGTAAAATTGTATTATATCTTGCCCCAGATAACCTGATTGACATTCCGAGGATGAGTAGCTTGCACTTGATACTGAGTGATACAATCGAGTTGGTTAACAGTTTCTTTGGTATCCAGATGGTGATCATCTACACAATATATACATTATAAATAGTAGTTAATAACTTTATATTCATGTGTAAAATTGTATTACATCTTGTCCCAGATAACCTGATTGACATTCCGTGGCTACGTAGCTTGCACTTGATAATGAGTGAAAACAAATCGAATTGGTCAACAGTTTCTTTGGTATCCAGATGGTGATCATCTACACAATATATACATTGTAAATAGTAGGTAATAACTTTATATTCATGTGTAAAATTGTATTATATCTTGCCCCAGATAACCTGATTGACATTCCGAGGATGAGTAGCTTGCACTTGATACTGAGTGATACAATCGAGTTGGTCAACAGTTTCTTTGGTATCCAGATGGTGATCATCTACACAATATATACATTGTAAATAGTAGGTAATAACTTTATTTTCATGTGTAAAATTGTATTACATCTTGCCCGAGATAACCTGATTGACATTCCGAGGATGAGTAGCTTGCACTTGATACTGAGTGATACAATCGAGTTGGTCAACAGTTTCCTTGGTATCGAGATGGTGATCATCTACACAATATATACATTGTAAATAGTAGGTAATAACTTTATATTCATGTGTAAAATTGTATTACATCTTGCCCGAGATAACCTGATTGACATTCCGAGGCTGAGGAGCTTGCACTTGATACTGAGTGATACAATCGAGTTAGTCAACAGTTTCTTTGGTATCCAGATGGTGATCATCTACACAATATATACATTGTAAATAGTAGGTAATAACTTTATATTCATGTGTTAAAATTGTATTACATCTTGCCCGAGATAACCTGATTGACATTCCGAGGCTGAGGAGCTTGCACTTGATACTGAGTGATACAATCGAGTTAGTCAACAGTTTCTTTGGTATCCAAATGGTGATCATCTACACAATATATACATTGTAAATAGTAGTTAATAACTTTATATTCATGTGTAAAATTGTATTACATCTTGCCCGAGATAACCTGATTGACATTCCGAGGCTGAGGAGCTTGCACTTGATACTGAGTGATACAATCGAATTGGTCAACAGTTTCTTTGGTATCCAGATGGTGATCATCTACACAATATATACAATGTAAATAGTAGTTAATAACTTTATATTCATGTGTAAAATTGTATTAAATCTTGTCCCAGATAACCTGATTGACATTCCAAGGCTGACGAGCTTGCACTTGATACTGAGTGATACAATCGAGTTAGTCAACAGTTTCTTTGGTATCCAGATGGTGATCATCTACACAATGTACGTGTATCGCTTGGTGATGAATGCCATTGTCTACCGGATACTGGGTCTCTACCAGACAAGGGCAGATTTAACATGGAATTACCAATCGTTTGCAGACAACTTTTGGAAATGCTATCTTTTCTTCCGGATGATTTACTTTACATGGATATGTTCTGGGACCAGTAGGAAAGTTAGAACAACGTTGATAAAATATTTTGATACAATTCACTATAATAATAGAAGATTTTGATAAAATCATATAATAATAAAAGTATATTTGAATAAAAACTGCTCAATTACTTATTTAATTTTTATTTTAATTTGTGATATCATAAAATCCTGTAACAACATTTATGTCTCACTCTTAGCATTCTTTAGAGTTACTGATTAATTATACAGACTATACTCTTAATTTTATATAAAATATAAGAATAATGTGCTTGCCAAAAAATTTGAAGCTTATATTACATTAAAAGAGAACTTACAATAATTGTTCTAATATAGATCATCGATACTATAGAAGAACGAAACATATAAAATTATTAAGGTTAAGTATTATTTTTTTTTATTGGTGAAACTAATATGTGGATATAACTAATAAACACTATATATAATTATATATATATATATATATATATATATATATATAATTATTAAATGTACGATGTGTATATTTTCAACACATACAGGTAATAATAACTCTTCACGTGTATTTCACCGCATATGTGGTCTAGGTGTCACTGATATCGAAACGATGCAAAGAGTTCGTTTTGACCTTTTTTGTTCTTCGTCAACGATGACATTTATGTTCTTTATTGTATATTTTACGGACAGGTGCAACAAAACAGTTGCAACTGTTGTGATATTTTGAAACGAAACTCGTGAAATTTATTTGCATTAACATGTGCAAACTGGTTATGAGAAACATGTTCTACCATTGTTAAAAATATTAAAACACAAGAATTATATTATTATTTTGTGAATTAGTCTATCTGATATTTTTAATATCTATGGTCCTTATAAATTTTCAAAACCTGCTGGTAAAAATTCCAATAAATACGTTTACTTCGTAATTTATTTGTTGTGTCATATAACACCATTTACGAGGTTCTTTTACTGATATGTATATGACTAAGTGCAGTGTCTCCGATTTACTAAGTTTAGAAACATTCCTGCGCAAAATTTTCATAATACTTCATAATAATAAAAAGAAAAACCATAATCAAGGAATTAAATAAACTTGAACAAAGAAGACTACGAGAAATTATACAAAATCTAGTACCCTTGTGTGATGAAATGCCATATTTATTACTGTATTGCCACATTAACTATTGATTGGTTACTCATCTATGTAATAAAAGGTGTATTACGGGTGGTTTCAGTATAAAATATATTAACTGAATTTGTTATCCCCAGCAAGGCTGAACAATTTCAACAATTTTAAAATGTTAATATAGTGGCATCTCAGACTGCATCGGGAAACTTATATGAATGTTGCTGCAACTGTCGCGTCTACTGAAGAAATTACATTTATTTGGTCTACTTGTTCGCTTATTTTTCCAGCGTCACACTACTATTTACATAGCACTAACACCAATTTGCTATACACAGCGTCAGCTGGGTTTGATGTAGGGTCTGGAGGCGGAAGCTGCACACGTCATCCCTTCACAGCTCCTGACAGCATAAACCGGAATATTTACTTTGCACATCCCCAAATATTCATTTTACACATCACTCAATAATTTACTTTTAATTACTTTCTAAACGTTTTGTTTACTAATTATTATAATTTAGCACTGATTTAATAGTAGATATATCATATATTAATTACCTTCGAATCTAAATATCCATTATGACAGATTGAGTGGGGATGAGCCTGCATTAGAACACGTGTGTGCGTCGGCTCCTGAATTTTTAATCGCGTTTGACGGGTTCTAATAGTTTTTATGCTTTGAAAACTATACGTACGTGACAGTGTTGGATTACGTTACCGTCTTATCGGAACCAATAAGTGCTGCCGGAACTGTAGAGAGAGAAACCCTAATTTAAGTCATTAATGTTCCGGTCTCCGCCTGGTCTTCGGTCAGGATCAAAGGTCAAGCGAGTGCCTCTACAGTCTACTGATAAGAAAGGTTTGGAGCGCTCCTTATCTGATCCGTCCGCCTCACCTTCAGCGATGCCTGGAGGTAAACAGACCCCGACTACGGCCCACCAATCCATCGAGGCGTGCGTGGGGGAATGTTTTTCTCACGCCGGCGCCGTTGACGCCCTTGTGGCTAAACTGAAGGTTGTGGTCGAGGAAGCTGTCCAGACAGCGCTCTTGAAAGCCAATCAAGAGATCAGCCGACTCAGCGAGGAGCTGACAAAACTGAGGACGGACATGGTGGGGATGGAGCTGGCGCACGCGGAGCGGGTGGATGACTTGGAGCAGTACAACCCGGCGGAGCAACGTCCGTGTCTACGGTTACCCGAGGAACAGGGGGAGAACACCGACGCCCTGGTTGTGAAGCTCTGCCAGGAGAAGCTGGGGCTGGAGATGACGGAGGCGTCAATCAGCCGCTCCCACAGGGTTGGAAGACCTCAACCTCCAGCTGCTGACGGCAGAACCAGGCCTCGGGCAATAATCGTCCGCTTCGTGAGTCACCGGGACCGCCGAGCAGTCTACGCCGCCAAGAAGAGACTGAAGGGGACCGGCGTGGTGGTCCGCGAGGACTTGACGGCGCGGCGCCAAGAGGTGTACCGGCGGGCGGTCGAAGTCCATGGGCTGCGCAGCTGCTGGACCAGCGACGGCCGAGTGATGTGGGTGGACAGCCGTGGACATAGGGGCAAGGCTACAAGGTTGGCGGACGTAAAGTAATATATTTATTTAAAGTAGCTTGAATTAGAAGTATTTCATTTTTTTTATTTAAAAACTATTTATAATTTATTATGATTTTTGTTTTCTATATGTAAAGTAAGGCTTGAGTTTTTTCCTTTTTTATTATGTATGTATGTTTGTATGTATATATATATATATATATATATATATATATATATATTAATTTACGCGTTATTACTTTATATTGTGTTTTACATTGCACTCGGTTTTGAATAGCATAAAGAAAAAAAGCATGTAATAAACCATTAATGATTTAAATAGAAAACATTATCAACACTTCTACATGGGAAAATAACTTTTGTTTTTCTTTTTCATTTATGTCAGTACAAATATTCTTTATTTTGTTAGTATATTTTTATTTCGTATTCATATTTTAATTAATTATATAAATTTATAAACCTTTAGTTTTATACAGCATTTTATTATTGTATTCCATTGTTATGATTATTTCTATTATTGCACCCCTATTTTATTTTATTTTCGCACAAGGAGCCGTACAGCATGTAACTGTGTTTTGGCTCAGATGAAAATAGTTAGGAGCATTATTGAGTGGATGAGTGTGTGTGTGAGTGTGTGTGGGTATGTCAGTGCCGCGGCCGCGGGCCGGGGCGGGCGTGTCGCGCCACCGTGGACTGTGGACCCAGGATAGCGGGTCCGCACCAGCGAGAACAGAATAAGATAACAGAATAAATGTAATTGTTGCTTTACAATCTATAAAATCTTTTACTTTGTTTTCATTCAAATATTGAAGTGAATCAGCAACAGACGCACTAAGAACTTGTGCGGCCAGTTTAACTTTCATTTTTTGTTTGCAAAATAACATGTGACTATTTGTTAATTTATTACCCAAATTGAGTTCCTCTTCTTTCTGAAGAGAGTTTAAATTTTCAATAAATCGCCATTCAACTTTTTCTTCGTTTTTATCATACATTATTTTGTTGTCACCAAGGGTGTTGCGGACCAATTTTAACATGTGACAAACATCTAGGAAGAAATGAATTGGCTCCTCTGTAATGGGATGAGGAAAAGCAGATACCATGTTGTCTGGTGTAATTTTGCATCCTAGTTTGTTAGCTGCAGCAATGTTTGTTGATGTGCCATCACAAGTTAAAGATGCCACAGTTATGCCGGATTCGTGTAAAAGATGTATACATTGCTTAACTAAACCATGCAGCTGTTCTCCGTTTAGGCCTGCCACAAAGAAGTATCCTACAGGAATTTTCCATGATGAGTTGATAAATACTAAGTGAAAGACAAGTGCCTCCTGTGCCAAAGGAACAGAGTCGTCGTCTATAGGAGCCCCAACATTCACAGTTCCGTAAAACTGTTTGCCGTCCCACTCCAAATGTTTGCGGATTGCCATGGAATCAAACATCAATGAACATATCGATGGCTTCTCGGATTTCGTTGAGAACTCTTTTAGTGCTCTAAATACTTCTTTTGAAAAACCTGGTTCCCCTTGTACAGTTGCATACCATCGGCGCAAAGTTCTGGGATGTGGCAAGGCAGTGTCAAACGTTTTTCGTACAAAACAGTACGCTTTCGGGGACAAAAAATGCAGTGTTATAGCGAAAGCTTTAAGTCTGTCATCGTACACTTTTTTCAATGACGGATTTGATAATTTTTCAAGAGATCTTTTAATGAGACATTCTGATGTTTTTGAAATTGATTCAAGAAAAATGCATGACTCCTCTTGCGTATTAAGCTTTTCTCGCAAAGATTTAATAATATCTTCCAGTTTAGCTACTTTCTTTACAAGCCTCTTATTTTTCAACTTTAAATTTTTAACTTTTTTTTGGTAATTTTGCACACTGGATTTCATAAGCACTATTTCAGATTTAAGTTTTTTAGTTGGAGAAACTCCACAACTTTCACCCATAGTGAAACTATTTCCACGATTTCTTTTTAAAGAATGTCCCTCTGTTGTCTCAGCCACTATAGGAAAAATTGAAGGAATTGCTCCTTGTCTTACCCTTACACATGATAAAGACGTCCTGTCCAAGTCTTCCTCTCTGAAGTGTGATGAGCAAAGGTGACTCCATTTACTTGGTTCCCAGTCCTTTCTTTTGGTAGCGTTAGTCCATTTTCTCCGCATTTCTTCATTCTTCGGAAATCTGGGGTGAAAAAAAAACTATTCACTTCTTGTACGTAAGACATAACATAAATAGGTATTTTATAAATCTTAAAGGCAAAATTCATGCTTAAAATAACATACTTAAAAATAACCTAATTTTTCAACGATAAGATATTTCTTATAAACGATTTAATACAAGAGACAATGCCTGAGTTTGATATAAGCTCTACTGACAAATGTCATGTTAAGAAAAGTATCGGACTTAAATTACTAGTAAATACAGAGTATCGTACTTAAATATTGTGCTTTAACTATCTTGTAAATAATAATAAAATTGAATTTAAAAACAAATTAAATTTTTATACTTTTGAGAAGTGAAAACGTATTACCATTTTCGTAATACGTTGATTGTAGACTTTAGAGGCGTAATTTTACTATGCCGATAATGTATGAAAATAACACATTTATTTTAAATCCATAAATATAATCAACACTGTTGTTGCTCTCCACATATTCAGAAATTTATTGAATTTTATCAAGATTTTGAAATTTAATTACATAGAATAATAATGTATTGAATTTCAAAATAAGAGTTTTAATCTTTCAAATAATAAATATGATTCTACTATGTACTATTTAAACTTATTTAGTTTTAGTGTAAAATTACTACACAGTCTTTAAAATTATAGTAAAGTTAAATAGTAACTTTGTCTTTTATATCTAATACTTCATATTTTCAAACAAGTACCGTTAAAACTACATTAACAATGGTGCTATTTGCGTGTTTGTTTCTTTATAAACCGAAAAATATTTTCAATATATTAGAACACTTAGAGCTGGAACTGGTACATTAGTTCAAAAGCACAGTCGTCAAGCGAATTTCTATCAATCATAGTCGTTGCAGACTTCTTCAACGGGAGTCTTCGTCTTTGATCACGTGTTAGACATTTTCTAGGGTAGATTTTTAACACTTTCAGCCCCAGGTGTCTACGTTACTATACCACAAGAGTAAATATCCCTGATATTAATGTTGACGTGGGGCTGGGAATGTTAAGGTATAATATTTACCTAATCGCTGAAATCTGTAAACTGTGTGAAACTAATGTTTACTCATTAGATAATTTACACACTATAAATAAAGACAAATTTAAAATAGTGGTTAAATTAACTAAACATATGGTTGTGTTGTCATAATAGAATGTTTATACAAATCAGTTGAATACATTTGACAGAGTATTTTTATTAATATTTCACAACTTTTAGAGGCCACGGTGGGATTTTTAACTGCTTAACAAACCAGTTCGATGGATTTTCGAAATAAGAATAGGCGTATATATTCATCCCAGGGACCATAAGAATGTCCATATTAAATTTCAGTACAATCGGTTCAATAGTTTACGCGTAAAAACAAAAACAAACAAAGGCACATTCCCATTTTTATTATTAGGATTACTGTTATTTTAAATTTAAAACAAATAGGAACATAAACAATACTTACTTGTGAAAAGTAATACCACTGATATTTTTCTTCTTATCGGTGCTGTTAGAACAGCCAAAAGCTACACAAAACACCATAGCTTAACACTGTCAGCGTGGTACTGCCAGCGAGGACTGCTAGCGGGGGTGTGCTACAACGTGGTTGTGGCGCGCGGCAGTAGGGTGACTCACCACTCTAATGCCGCCATCTTGGTCTGCCTACCCGCCAGCAGTCGGCTCACCGCGCGTAATATACACAGCCACTCTATCTTATTCTGTTCTCGCTGGTCCGCACAGCTGTCGCCGCACCGACCGACCTGTCCCCCTCCCCTCCCCGCCTCATCACTCCACAGCTGATATCTTATCTAGCTCCTTAGCGCCTTACCCTAGACACTTGAAAGCCGCACATATTAATGCTCACTCGCTGAGGGGGCATATTGATGAGATCAGAGAAAATTTCGGCCTCAAAATTTTGATCTGATTGGCATTTCGGAAACGTGGCTCAAGCCGAGTATTCGCATAAGTGAGGTTGGCCCTTCCCGGATATACTCTGCAGCGGAACGACAGACTGGGAAAGACAGGTGGAGATGTTGCGGTTTATGTCCGGGAGGGCTTGAGATGTAAACAGCTTGCGTTATCTCCATATGAGTACTCGGCTGGGCCCGAATTCATTTTCATTGAAATTGGCTTGTCTGGTTCGGATGTACTATTACTGGGAGTGTGTTATCGCCCGCCCAGGACTGGTCATCTGGCAGACTTTGAAAATGCTCTCTTGCAACTTATACATGGATATAGTCGAATATTGATCATGGGCGACTTCAATACTGATTTACTGAAAAACAATCACGACTATGACTATAGACAACTGACTTCTATTCTCGATTCCTGTAATCTGACAATACTGCCACTGGAACCGACACACCACACTGCCGGATCTGACACTCTCCTTGACCTTATGGTTGTTTCAGAACCACAGCATATCGTCCTTCATGGGCAACTTCCAGTCCCTGCCATAACAAAGCATGACCTAATCTATTGTGTTTATTTTGTAAATATACCTAAGGCTCAGGTTAGATTCATAAAATACAGAGACTTTAAAAATATGGATGAGGCTGCGTTTATGTCTGATATTTTGATGATTTCATGGCAAAACCTTGAAAACCTTGAATCTGTAGATGATATGGTAGATTATTTTAATAAAACCATCATGGGTGTTTATGACAAACATGCACCTATAGTGACAAAGCGTATTAGTAAAAGGCGTCCAGTGCCCTGGATGACAAACGAAATTCTCAGTCTGATGGCACATCGCGACAGTCTGTACAGGAGAGCGAGGCGCTCCCAAGATCTTATACTTATGGACCAGTACCGTGAACTTAGGAATAGGGTTAAGCAGCTTCTACGCAATTCCAGACTTAGATACACGCGAAGTCTTTTTGAGAATAGAAAACAGTCGTCAAGCGACTTATGGAGAAAGGTTAAAAGCCTTGGGGTGGGAAAGCAACGTGAATCACATCAGGTCCATATCCCATTGAATGAATTAAATACCTTTTTCACTTCTTGTAGTCCAACTATCGACCAAGGTCAAGTGAATGACTACTTAACCTATCTTCATAACTTACCTGATCACAGGCGAAATTATCCTGACTTTACTTTTAAGCCAGTGATACAGGGTGACGTGTTGAGGGCTATACGCCGTATCCGCAGCAATGCTGTGGGGTATGACGGTATTCCAATACGCCTCATTAAAAATATCCTCTTTGCCGTCCTCCCTATTATTACTTTAATCTTCAACACGTCATTAAGAAGCTGTGTTTTCCCTTTTCAATGGAAGTCTGCCCTTGTCCTCCCCCTCAACAAAATCTCAGCTCCAGTGTCATGCTCGGATACAGGCCGATAAGTATTCTACCTGCACTATCTAAAGGCCTTGAGAGAATTGTGCACTGTCAAATTACTGAATATCTGACTAACTATAACATATTAAGTGACTACCAATCTGGTTTTCGCACAAACCACAGTACTGAAACTGCACTGCTAAAGGTAACTGATGACATACGACTCGCCATGGACCATAGACAGGGTACAATTCTTACTCTCTTTGATTTTTCTAAAGCTTTCGACAGCGTAAAACCACAAGTCACTGTTAGCTAAATTAAGGGTAGTAGGGTTTTCTGATCATGTTCTTAATTGGCTGAGATCATATCTGTCAGAAAGAAGGCAGTGTGTCAAGGTTGCTGACATGACTTCGGACTGGGGGTGTGTTACTTGTGGGGTGCCTCAGGGTTCTATCCTGGGTCCCCTACTCTTTGTACTGTATGTAAATGACATTCACAGAGTTCTCAAATACTGCAGGTATCACATGTACGCTGATGACCTACAAATCTACTTGCACTTTGACGTTAACTCCATTAATGACTGCATCAACAGGATCAATGACGACATTAAAAATATTGTTTTATGGTGTGGAAACCATGGGCTTACACTAAACCATGCAAAAACCAAACCAATACTTATATGCCACACACGTTTACGGAACTTTTTGGACCCGAACACTATTGAATCCTTAATTATTGACGGAACTACTCTACCATACTACGAAACAGTGAAAAATCTTGGTTTGGCATTTAACTCGAATTTGACTTGGACGGAAGCGGTGAGGGATATATGTAAAAAAGTCTTTGCATCTGTCCACTCACTGAAACGCTTACAAAGATTTCAACCTGAACGGATCAAACTACTGTTGACAAAATCACTAGTACTTCCACACTTCAATTACTGCAACTCTGTGATGAATGACATGACGGTAGCACTTAGTGAGAAGCTGCAAAGGACTGAAAACTACTGTTTACGTTACGTTTATGATGTGAGACGAGACCAACACATTACACCGTACTATATTCAAGGAAATATTTTGAAATTAAAAGAACAACGATCAATAAAAATACTAAATTTAGTTCATTCAATTTTACAATCTGGATTTCCAAAATATTTTTTCAAACTATTTCCAATTTATATCTCATGATAGTGTAAGAAGCACTCGCTCTGGTTCTCGTACCTTAAGAATGCCCCAACACAGGACTGTAGTATTTGATAGATCTTTTCAAGTGATGGGTTGTCGTCTGTGGAACTCCCTCCCTCCAGAAATCACTTCCATTGAGGGACATCGGCGGTTTGTGGCGGCACTGAGACGTTTGTACCATGAACGGTTGGTCGGGGCGGGTCCGTCCTAGGGGTCTGTGGGTGTGGTGCTGGCATTGTGTGTGAGGAGTGTGAGTGAGTCAAAACTGCATATATATTATTTATTTCAAAAATGGAAGTTGTAATATTATTTTGTGTTATGATTGTATAATTATATTTTTTATTTAGAAGTATCATATTTATAATTTTTTTAGTGTTTAGATTAATGTTCAATTTAATGTATTTAGTAAGGTAGATTAGTGTTAATATTTGTGAATAATTATTGATCAGACAGGTCAAGTGTAAGAAAGAGCCATGACGCCCTAACTTTGCCTGTTTAAATAAAGGAATTTTCATTTCATTTCATTTCATTACATTACCCCAAAAGTGGCATGTTACAGATTATGTATATAGTCAGAGAATTATGCCTTGTTAGTCTTGTAACTGAAAGTTAAAATTCAAGGTTTTGGTGCAAAATTAAAAAAACAAGGTGCTAATTATTGTGTAAATGTACTCTGGCAATAGGAGAACCCAAATTGAAATAATGCACCAATATAAGTTGTGTGTATAGTTCTCGATTAACACGAAATCCCATATTTTAGTACTAACTGATTCACACTATGCACTACTTATGTACATTCAGAAATGTACTCGTGCCTGCTAGGCTACCATTTTACTAGCCTGATAGAATGTAATGAGCTATAGTTACGTTTCTGAAGAATTAAAATTAGATAGTAATTACTGAATACGTTTCAACTCCAAACACAGAAAGTTCCAAGACAGAGACAAGGATCCGTCTAGTTTTAGGTACCTTATCTACTGGAAGAAATACATAATCCAACTTTATGTAGGTTCTCCATAAATTACTAGTTTACAATGGATAGTTGAACCGATCATAACGTTTCAAGGAGTGCACTTTTTACTATCATGGTGTGTATTATTCAAAGCGAATTGAACTGTGCTGATCCTTCAAGAGTTTTTCTGTCATATACGGCTGTCAATAATTGGCATACATTCCTACAATGAAAACTTTAGTTGATTAACCATTTAAAATAATTATTGTTCTACGTTTAATACCATTCTAGAAAAAGGGTTTTTGATTTCTTTGCTGATAAAATCTTTCATTGTTTCATGTCCTGAAGTGGAAACAGTTAAATAAAATATGATCCTTAATGATGATAAATATATATATATATATATATATAGCACAATTTTATCTTTTTCATTTTAAAGCTTAACATGAAATCTTCTTTCGCTGAAATTGTTAATAAGCAGAAAGACAACACTATAAACAACTGCAAGTAATCTGAATTGAAAATAACTACTTTACGATCGTCTAGTATTGTTTGTATATTTACTTATTACTAATGTTATATTCCTTGTATATCTAAATCATTCTACTGAGATGGGAATTTATCAACTTAATAATAATAAACTCATAATTAATTCTATTATTGCAATGTTTCTCGTGTACACAAAATTCTAAATTTCAAACAAAGCCTGTTTTTTATATTTCTTTGCAATCAGTTTCTTTTACGATTGCTCTTAACATTAACTTACAGGAAACAATTAAAATTTGCTCTTCATGTGAAGAAAATTTTCCAAAGTGCTGAATCACCATAGGTAGAGTCAAATTACTTATCATTCACTACAGGATAACGTTTTATTCAACAAAACTTTTAATACGTGTTAATAGAACAGACTAAAGCCAATGCTTCTCTATACTATACGTTAAGTTTGTCTCCTAATTCAGCGAACTTTGTAGAAGGATATGGCATTTTTCTTTATACTCTCCATCCTTTTGTACCTGTGACAAAGAAGAGCCAACAGTCGGCCGCCAGTACTACAATGAGCACAGTACCATCGCGTCACAAGAGGGGCTATTAGGGGCGATTCAGCATAATATACGTATAATGACTGTCTAGAGCTGTATTTGAATAAGATCGCATAATATATCTATCATATTTTTAATCATTTGAATATTTTAATTCTCTATATCAATCAATTTAGTCGAGCAATTTTATCACGTCCATTATTGCAAAATAATAATTTGTTCATAATAAAACATTTTATATTTCACAAAGAAACACATTCTCTCGCCAACTAAACTCACACATTCTATTCTATCTCACTTTCTCTAGACACATTGCTTGGAGCTACTAATTTAAGGTGTCACAATTAGTAGAACAAGCCATATTTGCATACCTCTCTATCTTTAATGTCCACAACAGCTTATTTGTGACTCATTAAAGGGATAATTTTCTGTAACTGTTAAATGAACGGCGTATTGTCCAATAAATTAATAAGTTATCACCGTAATTTTAGAAATATCTATCTGAACACTCTTTCCTATCACACTGTTCCCAGGAAGACTCCGAATTGCTTTTGTGTTCCAAATTCCGCCTGCAGGAACGTCACCTGAATTCCAGACATGAACAGTCAATTTCCCTAGCATCTCTGAGTTAAGTTGTAGTTAAACACAAATAAAACAATCTGTGCACTCTGTCCTAACTTGCTGTCAAGTCAAAAATAAATATAAAGTGAATTTTTCAGTAGTATCATTAAGTTAATTTGTGCTCATTATAAAACACGCTCCTCCTTCCTCCGCCTACTATTTTGACTGACAACTACATAAAAGTAAATTATTAAAGAAGGCAAAATGTAAAATAATGAGAAACACCTGAAAATATGAGTAGCAGCACTGAAGTACGTGAAGTTTACATAAATGACAGTCCATCACAGAAACCTATTCCGTCTCGTTATTCCATGTCATGTTAGAATAATTCCTAGTGGATAATTAGTTGGGGTCTGACATAGACAGTAAAAGGCTAACAAGTATTAAGAGGCCTTCTCTCTTCTTTCTGCTGGGGTTGTACAGGCGCGGACCATCGCGCGGGGAGTGGAAGTTCTCACCAATTAAGCTACTGATTATACAGCAGTGGCCAGCTGTTCAGGAGGAAGGACACCTCACTTATCGCAGCTCAAGAGTGATTGGAAGCGCCTCTACGGAGTGTCGTGTACTGCAATTTTATATAATAATTTATTTCCTAGCTACTTATTAATTACTCATTTTAATACTAATATATGGTATTCTTGTTATTGCTAAATTACATAGTTTATTAGCTGTTAATATTAGTTCTCATTGCTTTTATATATTTATTATATTTTATTTATTCCTGTTATTGCACTTTTATATAGTTTATTATTGTTGGTATTTATTACATATATTGTATTGTTGTTAGTATCTGATTTTTGTTAATTAATTGCTGTATTTGCAGAACACATCTTGCAGTTTCATTGTTTATGTTTCAATAGTTTATATTTTTGTTTACATCTTGTTGTTTATAAGCTTCATAATGTTATTGTATCGCATTCTCTCGATTTATACACTTATTCTTTTTTTTGTATTTTTGTTGCCTTATCGCTTGTATCAGCTATTGTGTAATTTATTGTAAAATGGTTTGTCCGTTAATAAATAAATAAATAAGTATTCCTAAAGTAAGGCATACTTATTCTGAAATAATAAATCTATATAATCTATAATGTCTTCATTCCAACTATATTCCACATGAACTTCAAAAGGAACATTCATTGGCCAGAACAATGTATTTTCCTTTTTCGGTTATGCGACAATCTTAATGCAGCTCTAACTGATGTTTCCCAATACCATATCGGGACTTAAAACAAATTGCTTTATCTGAAAATATAATAAAACTACTGAAATTCATGATCAAGATGATTAAAGCCAGTTTTGGTAACTTAAAGGTAAATTAATCTCTAAACTCAGTAATCATTCACCGAGGTAACATCTAGTAATATACGGTGTTCATAAATTAAACTTTGATATGTCAGGTCAAGGTAAGTTAGAAATGTCATATAAACTATAGTTCTATATTGCCTTACTTACTGCCTGTCTACCTATTTCTGTTACAAAATTCAAACTTTACATTTGTAGTGTAATTATCATCTGTTTAGAAAACATTTTTATCGCATCAGGTTTAAAAATGGAAGCTATACAAACTGTTGAAAGCTTAGTAACTAAAAAAGGGAGAATTTTAGGTAAAACTTTTGGTACCAACTTATTTCGCTATAAAAATTCATAACCTATTAGTCATGGTTTAACTAAACACTATTAATCACCCAAATACACTGATCGAGTTATTAATGTTGAATAGCTAATGAATAATATTCAGGTGTTTGTTGCGTTTATAATATTAATCCGTATGATATGACCACCTGATCAATGTAATTTTGAACACTCGTTATAAAATTCGTTTTAATTCAATGCTAGTTATTTTTCCAAATATTATTTTAAAATTTAGTTTTATTTCTCTATGTACTGTAATTAATATAAGGCTGTACTTTGTAATACCAGGTGGAACCAGGTAAAGGCTGATATGGAGAAGGTTCAGAGGAAGATGCAGAGGACCGTTCAAGATGGAGGAGCTTTGTTGGTGCGGCTGAATATCACCTCCGATATAATTGGCCCTGGGAGTAAGTAAGAGTAATTAAGTACTTTGTAATACATTTATTTTTTATTTTTAACATAAAAATCACATGGTAAAGTTATATAAAGTAGTTCATGGACACATTGCATAATAAAGTAAACGTCCAACCGCCAAAACAGTTCTTTTAAATTTCTATATCCAACCAATATACAGAGAGTTTCTCTAATGGATTTCTGACAATTAAGACTTTATAGATAATGAAAGTAAAATTTCAAGTTAATACATTTTTTCAAGAACACATCCGAGCACATACCGATGCAGGGGTTTAATGCAAAATATTTGATGATTGCTACAAGGATAAATCCACAATAAAGAGTTGTAAAATGTCGTAGCTATGTAACTTCATTCTTCACTGACTATTCACAAACATTACACATACTTGGATAAAAATATCCAAGTAAATACTCTGACATAAAATACTTCAAAAACTACATTTTTATAATAAATGTATGAATTTTACTAATTAATTTCAATTGACTCACAATTCATATTTTTATCAAGATCTTTATTCAACAAACCAATAATAATTACAAGCATATTTTAATTGTACTGGGAAAAAGAGTTTTTTATTTGCCGTCCTGACTAATGATGGAGGATCCGGTAAATAAAACCGATGGAGGAATCAAGCAAGATTTCAACGAAGTAAATCAAAATAAGATAAACGGAGTTGATTTATACTCTAAAGATGTTTTTACTTTATTTTTACTTTTGTATCTCGTAATCCATAATAAACACGTGCATACAACTGTAAATAAAAATGTATCAAATAAATTTGTTTCCTGAATTTAAATTTAGGAAACATTAGAAATCGTTTGAAACATTTGCCTCTAATTAATATAATAGGGCTCTATTTCTAGTAGTATATAATCTATAGTATTTCCTATTTTAAAATAGTATTTATTCATAAATATTGTATACACTATTAGCTTGAAATATTGAAAAAGAGATTGGATATTTATAGAAATCTTATCAGCGTTTTTAGAACACTGACCTGGTAATATTTAAATCATTTCACTCGCACTCACGGAGAAACACCTGCATTGTTTACACGATATAAGTAATAAATGTTTGTAGAATACTGATTTAGTAATATTTAAATCATTTCACTCGCACTCACTAACACTTTAATACCGCAATGCATTGTTAACACGATATAAGTAATAAATGTTTGTAGAATACTGATTTAGTAATATTTAAATCATTTCACTCGCACTCACTAACACCTTAATACCGCAATGCATTGTTTACACGATATAAGTAATACATGTTTGTACAATACTGACTTAGTAATATTTAAATCATTTCACTCGCACTCACTAACACCCTAATACCGCAATGCATTGTTTACACGATATAAGTAATACATGTTTGTACAATACTGACTTAGTAATATTTAAATCATTTCACTCGCACTCACTAACACCCTAATACCGCAATGCATTGTTTACACGATATAAGTAATAAACGTTTATAGAATACTGACCTAGTAAAATTTAATCATTTCACTCGCAATCACGGAGTAACACCTTGATACAACAATAAATTGTTTACACGATATAAGTAATAAACGTTTGTTTAGATGATATTTTAAACGGTGGACATAATGAGTCGCTTATGTTTGTTCTAGGGCCGCCTACATTCGCCATCAACCCGCTTAGTGCCGTTACAACCCTTGCTGCCTTGTCACACACTATCTGGATGTGTTCCCAGTACTACAAGCGGCAATCGAGCATCACACCCACATACCTCTTTGCAGCAATTGTCTGTACCTTGACGGCACCCACAGTCATGGAAATCACAATGGGTATTCTCTGTCGAGTGAACACGACGATCTCGATCGTGGGGACTGTCAGATCGAGCCCTTGGCTTCTCTTCTGAACATTTCTTAATACCACATGTACTGTTTTTGTCACATGTAAGATGTCCAATGGATAAATTGGAGTCTCCATCATTTATAAATCTGTTCATGTACTCTTTTACAAAGAATGTGTGTGTATCTTTATCTAGTTTGTACTGCTCGACGTAACTTTCGTGATTTGTAATGACAAAAACTATGTTGTGTTTGGAATGCTCTAGAATGCTCTAGAATAATGAGACAACTCAGCAGGAAGAGAACTTAAATGTTCCATAACAAAGAGTTTTACATCTGGATCAAGCCAAATGTTATGCTTGCTCCGTTTATCTATGTTTGATGTCAGTGATTTGTTTTTTTTGTTTTAAGTGTGCTTAAAGACTTAATTTTTTGTTTGATTGCACCTTTTCACTTTTTCTGAAATTTACTTTTGAAAGAAATTGATTAAAATAGAATTGAATTTTCCTTTGGAATAAAGCTTGTAGTACTCATTGTTTGTAACAGATAATATCTCACCGTCATAAATATACACTCAGTTTTTGAGTAATTGTTATTAACCTCATTCACAAATTAGTATGGCGTACCTCTATTCTGTATCTAATAACACAAATATTACATATCCTTAATAAAACTGATGATGAAGACAACAATTTTGTTTCCAGTAGAAGGATATACCAGATTAATCACTAGATACATAAGTGGTTTCAATCATTCGTGAAACTAAATTAAACCTTATAAGTTTTATTTAATTTTTATTGCGTAATAACTCCACATGATCATACCGCCAATTTTACGTACCAAAAACAGCTCGTTGTACTTGAAGTTTGAGGTTCTTGAATTTTATAGATCCTTGCAAACGAAAAAATATAATTTCTTGTACCTACCAAAATATCTGAAACAGCTGATATTAGAATAGTATTATGAAAAGATTATTTTGATATGCTTAACACACTATTGAAATTTAATTAATACACATTATGTATTTTATATTTCAATATTTGTTTAGTAACCATAAATTAATATCGAACGAAATAATAAACGAAGATATTTCATGATGTACAATTCTGGTAGTTGTAATGAATTATTCAGCACATTCTCGCAGGTGTGGTAAAGGCGTGGAAACCGTGAAAAGGACTGGTTTAAATATCAAACGACCAAATTGATGACACTAGGTAACTGAAGTAAATTGCATCTGCATGGCAAAGCTGTGAACGTTTGTAGAGCTAATCAAACTGTGCAATAGTCTGTGGATCTAAACAAGTTTGTTGACAAACTCGCCTGTTCGTTATACAGATACAATATTGTGCTCAACAGTAAAAGTGGTAGCTTAGTGTTGTTTGTAAACCATGTACTATTCAGTCCGGTTAATGTTTTAAACTGAAATGGAGACGCATGTACAGGAAAACACGTATTATTGCCGTATTTATAACGTATAAAGTTAAACTCTGTATTTTGTGCCATTTCTTTCCGTGTCTAGACTGGATTATCCTTGCACATTTATCTTACAAAATAGACCTAATAGGCATTTTACAATTTTTTTACTGAATGAAATTTTACCTTAATTGTAATATACTTTATTTTACCTAAATCCACTTACTCGTGCCACTATAATATCTATTACTTATATGAATAAACATATTTAATCTTGAAAATATTATATTTTACAACCAGGCTTAAAACTTTAAAATAGTAAAAATTGCACATAAAGAGAAATATTCGCGGTCCACAAACTATACTCCAACCCTTTCAGTCACAAATCTATCCACATCCTTAATAGACCCTTTTTGAAAAAAATATAGTTTAGAGAGGCAGCCACATTTGATAGCTGCATTCGTATCGAGAAACGAGAATAGTAAGTTACTTGGTGGCAACAACGATTACAAGTCTAAGAAAAATTCTATCACTTACTTTTTTCAAAAGAGGAATTTTATTTTATACTTATAAATGGTGAATTTTTAGAATTAATATTTACGTTATAGGGAAGTATAAAGTCTTTCTTCAAATTCTTGATCTATACAAGTATATTGCTCGTTGTAGAATGTATAAGTAAGTAAGTTTTCAAAAAGTATTGTATACAGGAATTATTATGTAAATATTTTAATTATTCTAATTTGGGCAAGAAGTGCCATTCTGAATTACATTTTACAACCTTTGCGAGATTTATATTTTACTTTTGGTTTGTTTAATAGAAGTGGTTATGTCCATTTAGCGTTTTAATTTGAGAAATTTTTTAAAACATTTTGAGTGCAATTAGAGTTTTTAAATAAGTAGTAAACATATTTGGAATAAATAAATACATTTTTTTTATTGTGATAAGAAAACAGATTATAAGAATTTAACTCCGAGATAAAACTTGTGAGTAAAGTTAGTTTCCAAACTCCCGCAGGGTTTTGAAGTGTCCACCGAGAGTCGTTCAGTGGAGAATCTCATCACTCATAATGAAGTTGTACGGGTTAAGTTATACTTAGTTTATTATCACAGCAATAAACACGTTTTGTTTTAAAATTCAAACTTATTTACAGTTACTGAGTAATTACTAGCGGAATAAGTTATTCCTTTGGGTGATTTATTGTATATTGACTTGGATAACTATTTACAAAATATTAGGAAATAATTACAACACCAAGAGGTGATACTAAGGTAAGTATACTGTTTGACCTTAGTAGGTCTGTACAGCCCGTCCTAAATATCACCCTTCAGAAGTTTGGCGTTATGTTGTTTCTTTTAATGGAGACTGTATTTATAAGTTCTGTCTCCAAAGTTAAGATTTGAATATTCCCCATTACACTATTCTGCTAATTCCATTCTAGGCGTATTGACAATGAAATGCAAAGCATATGTGGTCGATTTCTTTATAGTGATAATATTTATGTCCAAACTTCGGAATATCATCATTGGAATGAAGCGTAACAGTGAGTAACGACGAAGCGGGGGTAAAGAAAATAAATTTTTGTATTAAACTGATTCCTTAAACAGTTAATGGATGAAAGAAAGCTCACCGGATAGTGAATGAAAATAAATATTACTGCAAATATTATAGATGTCATAAGCATACGTTGAGGCGAATCCATTTATAATTTTGAGACTTGGATATATGACGCTAGGTAAGTTATAATAAGAAATATGAATGTATAATAGATCCAAAGGTATACCCTTTGATATGCTAGAAATAACGATACAATAAAAGTTCCTCGATTTGATTTATATGGCAATATAGAATATTAAATACATATTGGTGAGCCAAAAGCTGTATGATTTAAAGCTTTTGAATTTTAGATATTTTTATATGTTTAAAACTGTAAGTTTTATACATATAATACAATGCTAAATATATGGTTTTAGTATCCTTTAGAAACTCGTGTCATAAAAATATCTAACAAATAATTTATATATGGTTGTGAGAGATGCAGTAGGAATCATTGTAAAAGTGAGAATACAAATAAGGAAAGCTTTTGCCAATAAAATGTAGGCCGCTATTTTGATATTATTAATTTGATACCAGGAAAGAGATACTTTTTTAACCAATATGTTTAAGGAACAAATAATTTTAAAACTATACGTACAAAAATATGGTAATATTGTAAACTTGCAGATTGTAATTATTACCTTTATTTCTTAGCACCTTATAATGTTAAGAAACTGAAAATATCTTAAAGAAATTCATCAGAGTTGACTTCGAGGTTGGAAACTTTAAACCAGGCCCCTGCAATAAGCGCCTCTTACAATTCGCCCTCGCTGGAGTCACTTCAGGTTTTTATGAGATTGAACCAGGTCTTCTACTTCGACTCGAAATGTTACTTTTCTTTTTTGTAACAGGACTGAAGTGTCATGTGTTTATTTAATATTGTGTTTTATACCTCTAGTGTGTCAGCTCTCTCCTAACGATGCATTTACCATTTCACCAGTGGCTGAATTAAAATTTCATTTATTAGTTCCTAAACCTGTCCTTTTTTATCAACACTTTCTGAGCAAAGTGTTGTTTTCACTAATAAAACATTGAAAATCTCAACTTAAAAATAAACAACTTTATATTCTAAACACACAAAATAAAAATAAAATGAATGCATTATATGTGAATGGAAAATGAATGCAATAAAAAAGTGTACGTTAAATCATAAGGAAATAGGTACATATTCTACGTTTCAGTTTTGACATATATATATATATTATTATAAGTTTTAAAAGTATTAACATATTTATTTTTTTAATTATACAGGATCGTTTAACTCGTAATTGTTACGTAATATGTACTATTATTCATTTCGGTATTAAACTGAGGCTTCACTTCACATTCACATTAAAGTATGAAAAGTCTATTACTGTTCCAAATTTATTTTAAAAATGCTTACATTTTTAAGTCTTGTAATGCTCTTTTAAGTCTTCATTACAGAAATATATCAATCAAAATTTAAATTTCTGGATAATTTCTTAGTAAAACTAAAATTATTAAGAAAAAATTGAGGAAATGCTATAAATTTAAAATCCTTCAATCGCAAACTCATTGTCATCTATTTATAAACGTCTTTATTCACTTGAAATTATAATAAAACACGTCAAATTCCGTGTGTGTAGCGCATTCCCTACAAAAGTACATGTTTGTAGAGTCGACTGATTGTTCGAGAAATCTTATACATAATGATTCATACAAACGCATGTTTGACAGGTAATGAAGATGAGCAGGCGTGTTTTAATTAAAGTAAAGATCATTATTTTATTTAGTAACAAATACGATAAAATTATCTTTATCTATAATTAATGACATTTTTGTTAAAATTGTATTTGTTGTCTGAATTTTAAAAGTATTCGTAGCATTGGGTGGTAAAAGACTTAGCAACCTTGTACACATTGTGTATTGTATACCTTCGTAGATATATTTGCAATTCAATTAATTTATTCACACACAACAGCTACTTCAATATGCACGTAGACATGTTTCTCTATCTTCATGTGTACATAGTATAATCTACATTTTGGCAAATAAAATTTTAAACACAAATATATATTGAATGTGTTATATAATAGTATGCACAAGTAAGATATTTATTCATACAACACATACACTTACAAACGGAGTACACAGTTTCTTCAAATTTCTTAGGTATTTTTGTCAATTATATAATGTATTAACACGTAATAAATAAAAAAATACCTGTAATGTACGTCATGGATACAAACAAGTAATATCATTCTTATGTTACCTACCAAGTAAGATATAAAGAAGATACTAAAACGCTGTTAAAATATTTGGAAATTATTCAGTTTCAGACACAATAATCAAGGCTAAAAAGTAAAGAATTGTTAGTATAGAACTTTCGGGGGTGATTCCGTATACATCCTAATTGGCACTCTTAACACTAAAAACCCTAAAATAGCAGAATACGTTTTGGTCAGTAACGAAAATCCTTGTTACATTGAATGTTTTCCCCAATGAATCGACCGATATTAAGAGTATACTACAAGTATTAAGCTGAAGTAATTCACATGATATTATATATTGTCTGCAGAATGGCCATGGAAAGTTTATGGAGAATAGTAACAGAATCATAGTTAGTATAAAACTATTTAAAATTATTTCATAAAAACAAATAATTATCACATAAATAAATTCAAATAAAATAGAATTTTATAGTTAACTATGGGATATTCTTGTAACTGATTTATTTAAAGTTTAATAAAGTTGGTTTTTGACTTACTCTTTATTTCGATCAAGTACATTATAAATGTTTACTTCTAATACAGAGTTTATATAGCTAACCTTCGTGTATCATGTATTCATTTTTATGTTCCCCCAATATTCAATTATGTAAACAGTACTGTTTACCTAGGTGTAATTATAATAAGAGACAGTTATGTACCAGATATGCGTTTTTTATGCTTACTAGTTATTATGTTATTTTGTTTTAGCGTTGCAATTTTGTAGTCTATCGTATGCAGCAGGTGAACAGGTTACAAAGTGAATGTTGAGTTTAGCTCACCTCCCTCTTAGAGCAGCGTCTGAAACCCGACTCTCTCTCTCTTTCACACAAGACAAGTTCAGACATGACATGAAATTATCAATCATTTGTGGATAAGTTTTTGAAACTCTATCATTTATGCCGGATGACATGCTTTACATGGATATGTTCTGGGACCACTGGAGAATATATGTCAAAATATCTCCTCAGTTCATGAAAATAGTTTGTGTATGATAATACTTTACAAAGCATATTACATATTCTAACTGTTTATTGATTAACCATTAAATGTAAAACTGCAAAAACATAAATTTACTTGTACTCGGCTGCCTAAGAAAAATTTACACATTTAAGCTGTAATTTGAAATTGGAAGAGGTCAAAACCATTATTCAGTATTTAGAAATTATATTAATTCATACATGTTTTCGTCCCTTTAGAATTAAATGGAAAATAAAAATTGAAATTTATAAAAAAATGTTGTAAAATAATTATTGTATTGAGTCACTTTTTAAAAACAATTTATTGTGAACCAATTATCCAATCAAAACTACACTACCAAATGTTGGGGAAAACGTACAAATCATTATTGTATAGATATGAGCGGTTTTTATTCGCAAACGGTTTTTCCATTATACCTTCAGATAAATATTTTAACCAGCCAGCAACTTTTCATTTTTGAAATTATGTGATTGTTTTATACAAGGTTTGGTAATAGACCAAAACTTTCAAAAGTATTATTATTTTTATACTACAAGAAGATTTGAAAAGAACTTTGTAAAACTACCCGAAGGAAATAAAGTAGTTTTATGTAATTATATCAATGCGAGCTATAATTATTTCAGTCAATAATTGTATTAAAGTCAAGAGTATTAAAATGTACATGTAAATATTATCGTACAAAATACTTGTCTTTCTTTTTAGGAAGAGATAGAATATTAAATGTCTTTCGTTTTAAATATAATAATGTTTTGCAACTTTTTATATATCTTTAGAGTTAAACTGCTATAATATATTTATTTGTCTGTAAATATCATGTCAAATACACGTATATGATTTTTATATTACAGTAAAAGTTAAAACCTATTGTGTTAACTAAGATATGCTAAGGTTATTGCATATGTTCGCTGTGCGTGAAATCCTCAACTTGTACCAAAAAATACGGCACGCCGGCTACGTATAACCTGTGTAACCCATCCCATCCGCCCAACAAGTTCAAAACCCAACAAAGCGTCATAATCGAAATACCAACCACCCATCTTTGTAATTTTATTGGGGTTTCACAGCATCACTCCGAATCAGTATATATTTCATGCACAAATCGCATATAAATATTGCTTAAACTCATCTCACACAATTTACTTTTATTATAAGGGAATATGACGTTTCTAGATTGGATTAGATTTTTACTATAGGCGTCAAGGTCAAGGAGCCAATCAACTCTAGGCAAGCTGCTGCATTGGGTATTGACATGGGAAATATAGATTTAAGTGTAGCCAATGTTGGCTTTCCTTCCATATCTGGTATTTACTAAGGATAAATTTAATAACATTTTCTCCACACTTGGGCCACTTGCTGGGGAGAAACTATAAGGTACATAATCTTCAATGGGGTTCTAGTGTAAATTCTCTAGCTAGGACCTTACACAAATTTATACAAGAGAACGGCAATTAAATTATTACACTTAGAATGCTAAAGTATTGGCATGCTGCTGTTTGCAAAGTATCATATTGATAGAGTTCTTGGTGGCAAAAGGTATCAATCAAGTTTTTAAACTATAAAACTACACTCATGAGTTATCCTCATATTACTCTGCATTATTGTTAACTGTTAGTTCAAGGCTCCGCTGGTGACGCCAGTAGCCACTATTTATTTAAGTGATAAATCTGACTCAAAGTTGGTAGTACTGTTACTCCACCAGTAATATTTTCCCACTACTGCACAGTTCACTGCATGGTATTCCACCCCAGAACCAGAGATTTCAAATAAATGAAGACGTATATGCTATTTCCTATATTAATATTAATAGTAATTAAAGAAAAGCGTACATGTTTACAGAGGAAAACTGGCAAATAAATTTCTGGCAAACTAAGAAAAACATATTATATCGGGTTTCCAATCAATTGAACATAGAAATTCCTATTTAATGGAAAATATGCTTATTTAAAAGGAAGTGGCTTAAAACTAAATTGAATAATTTATCAGCTGATGATGGGAGTTTTTTTTCTGAAAATAAGACATGTTGAATATACTTTAACACGTCATCTACTTCGGCGATCAGATACAACTTAGGATAAGACTGGCCAGTAGGTGGCAAATTTCTCTGCGGAATGTCTCGGTGATGTTTTTAAACCGCAAGTTGACAATTTAACACAATTTACACGAAAAGTGAAGAACGCTTTCGTTACAACTATGCGTCTATCCTTTCCTCAAACCAAATTACTAATGGAAGAGTTACGATATATAAAACTTGACCCTTACATACTTGCCCGGCTACGACTGAACTATGGCCGATATTCTAACCTACCCTTGAATTATTACCCTTTTCAAGGAAGTTATTTTCTTAACTTAATATTTAATACTATACTGATTGTGTAACTTTCCTCTTTACTGAAAAGTATCTAAAATCTTAATGTTTAAAAACATGCCAAAACTTTCAAAGTTATTTTCTCTTATCGTCCAATCAGCTTCCTTTATGTATCTTCCACGATAATTGAGCAGATTCGAATTGATTTAATTTTAACTGATTTATAATCTCCCAATGTGATACCTCATCATATGTTTGGATTCCGGAAAAAAAACAATTGGCTCTCCAACAACTACAGTACTTGTCGATTTACTTTGTGACAACACTTGTAGAGAAACATTTATATTCGTAGAAGGTATTTCTTGACGTCAATGATGTGTTTAACAAGTTATAGCACGACGCCTGATTATATGATATAATGTGTAAAAACTATTACGAGGTTCCCTGGCCCTTCTTTGAAGAGGTATTGTACATAGTGAGAAAAACTCATATTAAAGATCAATTTTGTCACCAGTTTTGTACAGTGTACACTTCAAATTTGTCTCTTTCTTGAAATACTGAACTAACTACTTATGCATAGGCCACAGTTATTCTGGTTACTTTCGGCTCTGATGTAACAGTATGAAGAAGTTCACATCACTCAAATACAACATTAGTGAAAGTGAATTCAAGTAAATATATCCAGTTTACCTTTGTGTTCTTTCTTCAAAATCTGTTGTCTACGATATTTGATTAGAAAGGATAGGAGCATCTTGGAAATTTGGCATTGTTCTATGTTAACACTATATATGCACTAATGACCTATATATGCACTACGATTTAACAATTAAAATTTACAACCCATCCGGATGTAAAAATTTCCTTGGACTTTAAGAAACGATAGTCACCGATGGACTGCCACCAAAAGTTAATAATTATTAATAATAATTATGAACAGGTGCCTGACTAACGGAATAAAACACAGAGAAGAGGGAATTAACCAAAATATGTCACTGCACAGAAGCCAAGATCACAAACAAACCTTTACTCCCGAACTAAAAAAAAGGTGAAGCAATGACTTGGAGCTCAATAGCGTATACTGTGTTATTGTGGTGCCTCATCTAGACTAAGGAGAACAGGAAAAAACATGGGCGGTGATGAGGGTGGAGGGTTAGACCAGGCTCCTCTGACTCTATGGATTTATCCTTGAGATTTGTTTTATTGTTAAAATGTTTTTTTTACTTTGAAACCTTTTTGTGACTTTTTTCTAGAATTAAAGGATATTAGATTAATGTTTAATAATAAGTCAACGAAGAATTTCACAATGCCCAAAATTGTTTTGAGATTTAGGATTATATATTATTATTTAAATATGTCATAATATATTGCTTTGTTCTTATATGGACATACACACCAGAGAAACTTGTAAAATTTACAGGCTTTCTTTCCAGCTTTGCGTACAGCTCAATATTGCATGTATTAGCGCCATGTACAGTATTGCTTTGTTTACTTAATGAACTAGGTCGCATTCGGTATACTTTTACACCCTTGTGTCAGGCCGTAGAGTTGTGGAAGATCTTATTTTAAAGTTATAATTAATGCGTATCTAAATACATTTTAATTTTTTTCCATATTTGATTGATTATTCGGAAAATGCTAAAACTGTTTGTACTTCATTGTTTCAATCTAAAAACAGTATACATTTAGTAAAGAGCTACTTAACAAAGAGGTTTTGGATGCGTACTATGCATATATTTGAAATAAGACATCTTTTGTATCCGGCAGACTAAAAACAAGAGCATGAACCGTTTTGAAGTGTAAAACTGATCTTATATGATGAAACTCAAGATCGTTTAACTACAGCAGTTTTTTAAAGAGCTACTGTAATACACCATTGCATCCCGTCAATACTGCAGTGATAACCACGTACACCGCAATGCTGTTACTGCACTAATTCTGTAAATTTTGGTTTGGTTTTTGTTTCCGTAACAGAATTTAACAAATTTTAAAGACGGTTTTCCTACATATAAAAAAACTATATTAATATAATTTGTATTTCATTAATAAGTGAAGTTATGAGGATAAAAGCACTATCATATTGACTTTGTAGAATTCTATTGTAATGTGGGATACAATACATGATTATATTGCACTCTAATACATTACATGATTATACTGCACTCTAAATACATTATAATTTTCTAATGTAAAGTTATGAATTATATTATTAAATTATATTTCTAATGGAAATTATCTCACAAAGCTTTTTATTACTTCTTCAATAAACCATTTAATAATCACAGTTAATTAATTTTAACCTTATATGTTAATTCTTACTTTAGCATATTTTGTCAATTTTTTAATATCTTTACACATGCCTTTACCCATAAAAATATACACCTAACATAAATAGATACACGTAAAAAAACTACGTTTATTTTTACATGTTACACTAATATGCATAATTTTAAGCCAATATTATACAACAATTTAATTTTCGTTTTTAGAACTAGAACATTTGCTTAATCCTTCCTAAATTAAAGTTTAACTATCTAGATTGATTAAATCGTTTAAAACACCAAAAGCCACATGTGCATAAATATTATTTCTTAAATAATATGTATTACAAAAGTCTATGATATTTTATGAAATCCAATTAAAACCACAAACGATAGTAAAATCCTGATTTAGACTTTCCGTAAATATCATATTATCAAGCCTTTAGTGCACTGTCTAGTAAAGAAACATAAATATTTGTATAGCTAATGTTATCCTAACGTTCAGAAAAATTAATTTAAATTAAGCTAAATCACGGGCGATTCGTCCAGTATGCAGATTTCACGACAATGTCTCAATCTAAATCAAACACAGAAGTTTAAATACTGTCTCAAAAAATACTAAGGTCAACAATCCAATTCAAGTTTTCAATGATCTTAACTTAAAAGAAATTAAAAACTCTACTTTTAATTAATATTGTCTATAACAGACGTATTCTGTTCTAGTTCATAACTCAACCTGGACGAAATCGGAATCATAGAAGTCTTATTGATAAAATACTTTGGCATACAACTTGATAGATAGCTTACATCGGATTTTCGCTCACTTAGATAGCGTTTGTGCAAAGCTGGCCTAAGGCGTATACCGGGTGCCCCAAAAGTCCCACCCCCTTCTAAGATTCACAAGCCGTTGTTTCGTACTGGATTGAAATAGAGACCTCTAGTCTGTGGCATTGTTCTTCTTTTATAAAGACCTTTAAAATTTAGTGTCATTTGATGGGGGTTTGCATTACAAAACTTTGACTTGAACCCCCAACCCCCCATTTTGGGTTGAGGGGCTAAGTTCTCGAGTAACGCACAAATTGTCATCTGTCGTTATATAACTACCCCTCAAAGGATATTGGTTTGTTTAATTACGTTCAAAAAGTTAGAAGGGTTGGGACTTTTGGGACACCCGGTATGTACTGAGAGACATGCAAATATTGCCCAACTCAGGTTCTGATGACGGCTGACGGCGTATTACGGACTACTCACACCATTCGTTTGGCGCAGCTATCTGGGGAGGTCAAGCCAGTTTTCAGTTTAAAACAGTTTTTTATTAGGATAGTTACAAAATTTAAACGTGGGGAGACGTGCAGGCCAGCATGCAGGCCAGATTTTCTTTTAGGAAAATTGCAATTTTATAACATGTAGCTACATACAATTCTATAACAATAGTGACAGGAATGAATATAAAACACAGACCTAGAACGATAGATACTAAATATTTAACTTCTAAGGCAGAAGTTTAATTTGTTAACTAACTGCTTAATTCTATAAAAAAATTTCCAATGCACTAGACATTTAAAACTCGTATGAACACCATAAGGGTTCCAGAGGTGTTGTACAGTAAACTCGAATTTGGCACACAAAATTATTGGCTGAGTGAGGCAAAAAAAGGATAACATTTCGAATAGATTAGAATTAGGGTGAATGTACCAATTATATGTACCAATGAGATTTAGAGGTATTGAATGAATTATAGATGATAGCACGTGATTCAAAAAGACTTTTGAATTTTTTATGTAGTATGAAAGAGATTAAAACACTGCTAGAGATTCCTGGATGAAGTAAATTAAAGTTTGCAGTAGCAAAAATTGCAGCAGGGTATTGTTAATTAATCGTTTGATTTCTTATATTTTAATATTCGTAGTAGCTGTATTAATATTATTTTATTGTTTTATATATATATATATATATATATATATATATATATAAAAAACAATAAAACAATATATATATGTATGTATGTATGTTCATATGGATATGTGTGTGAATGTATATTTTACAAGGAGTTATTTTATTTTACATTATATGGCACAATTTAACCATATTAAATAGATGTTTGTTTTGTTTTGATTGTTTTTGAGCGAGAAGTTGAATTTTATGTTTTTGTAATTCTGAAGGTGGATTCTTGTAAACCATTTGTAAAAATACATTGATGGAACCTCCAAACAGGCTTAGCCTTGGAGACCCTGTTATTTCCTTAAACACATTAATACGGTATTTTTATTTTGTTTTAAAACTATAAATTAAACTGGCATTTAATTGAATTTGTTTATTTTTAAGTAGGACTTATGTAGCCTTAAAAACCTGGCAACAAGACATTTGAGTTTTAGTTTTAAATTTTTTTCTATGTAAAAATGAATAACTTGTAAATGTTTATTGTATTTTGAGGAAATAAATATATTCAATTCTTATTCTGTTCTATTTATTTGAACAATTTTGATTACGTTTAAGTATATAAGCAATAAAATGTACTATAATTATAATTATTATTAATTGCGAAAAATCTCGTTAAAAGGGCTTTTACGAATTTCCAGTTCCCTACAAGGAATATTTTACTATTAATATAGCGAGGAATTTAAACCTCAGTAACTCATCGACAATGCACATTTTCATTCTTGTTGTTAATTATAACGTCAATGGTTTCTTACGTTTTCGCAAGTATTTCAGAATTAGGGTATACAGATATGACTTTGTGGTAAAAAGTACATTACTTATAAACAATTATTTATAACACTTATAAACTTTATAAATGTAGCGTATCCTTATAATGATGCATCTGAAAAAGAAAAATAAGATTAAGAAATATAAGGATTTGATTTTAAGAGGATAAAAACATGTAATAATATAAATCCGATAGAAAAAAACTTTAGGAACTATACAAAATTTTATTTAGACGATAAGAGAATTATAAAAACCTGTAAATTTTTGTTGAATTGTGCACAATAAATTAAGTATATCTAATGATTTATAAGAATTCGAGTATCAATCCTCTTAAAACCTTAAATGATGTTTTGAAGTATGTGTAAGGTTAGGGGTTGTTTTAATTTACTTAATTTAATACATTTTTAAACAGGGAAAATATACTTCCGAGTGTTTTCTTAAATCGAGGGCTTGATTTGAATCAAATAAACTTACGAGGTATTTAATAAACCTGTAATAAATACATATGCTTTAAAACTCAACATATTTAATACGTTTTTGTTTCATTCTACGATGCCCCATAACTGATAAATAAATAATGCTTATTAAAAATTGGAGTGGTCAACATATGAAACAAAATTAGAGATGAAATACGTAGGAAGATGCCAACGGCTGTTTCGTTAATAAAAATTTTCATTCTCACTAGTTCTTACTAGGTAATGGCATTGTCCTTTTTTTATATATGATGCCTAATAACTAAGATAATAATCATTCATTTACAAAATTTAAAAACGATGTAATCATGAGGAGGAAAGGAATTCTAAGCATGTTTAGTAAAATAACGGTTTGAAATAACTTTGTGTGTTTATAAATAAATTATAACTTATAAAATTTATTCATGTAGAACAATCGCAGCAGCATTATATTTAACAAAATGCGAACGGCCACAGTATTGCAACTTTGGTATTGTAGAATAGTTAACATAGTTTTTCAAGAGGCATGTGTAACTACTATCTTAGCCAAGTTTAGTTGACTACTTAGAAACTTAGAAGTTACGGCAATTGTGCTTACTGGTAGTTCCGCTGTGTGATTTAATACTTCTAGAAGCTTTGTTCGGCCGCGCACTGGGACTGATAAACACCTCAAAAGTAAAACTACCCCAATAATGTCCCTTTTTGTATTAAAAATAATGAATGACATCAAAATAAGACATTATTCCATTATGGTTGCACATCTCTCCTAGGATATTAGAGGAGGATTAATGTTTAACTAAACCCTTGTACATAACCAATTGAAGTGTAACTATACGGGTTAATCAATTAAATAAGCTGTTATGAAATGGCATTTTTAACATTAATACTGCCTCATACATTTGTTATGCACTAAAAAATTATAAAAAGCCAAATAAATTATATTTATTACCTGTTAGTTTATTATTGACCATTCTCTAATAATTATTATTTATGATCCTCTTACAGTTTATAATTCTTCCTATTAATGACAAATATATGTAACATAAATTTGAGTTAAAAAATATTTTATATTTTATCATTTTAATGTATAAGCAATTAAGATAACGAATAAATACCATAAAAACTGGAAGTTAATATCTAAATTGCACAGCAATTTAATCGCATATGTGGAGCAGTCTGCAGAGTGTTTGATGTTTCCATTGTAGTCTTGGATTGGCCAACCTGCCTCGATACATCTGGCTGTTTGTTTGTGAGATCCACAATGGTATTGTAAGCTTTCAACACGTTGTCATTGGTACAGAGAGTCCACGTTTTTACTATGTCCTGTGAGTATATGGCTTTGTTGAGTATATAGAGTGTTGAAGGTTTGCTGCAATAAGTCCTGTGTATTGTAGTATTGTTATATAATACAATTTTATAATAGACACCTATTTTGCTGTCAAATGTCTTTTCATATTGTGTTCGTTGTCCATTTTTAGAGGGGTGTGATACATTCCTCTTGGTACATCCTGGGTAACTCAAAGGATATATTCATGCGAATTTTGAGATTGACTCCATGTCACCTTTCGCTTAGTATAGCGTCTGAAATCTTAAATATCAACCACGCCCCGAAAAAATGGCTGCATTAAATCAACGATCAATAAATTACATAACATTCCAAAAGAATACTGCAAATCTTTACAAAGAATCAGAAATAAATAAATATATATATATATAAGCTTGATAAATATACTACCAAAGAACCATAAAAGCAAGAAAATAAGATTAAATAAGAATGAGATATTAAATAAATTCAATTATACTATATTGGTAAACATTGCCATAAAACTAGCAAATCATGATTTAATTAAAGTTATTAGTTGGCATTCAAACCATTTAATAATCTTGGCCTTGTAACAAACCAAAATCAAAATTTAAAAACTCAAGTAGCGGAATGTACATATCGAATTGCGAACGTGAGTAAAATCACTGTAAAGCTCAAACCGACTGATCTTCAAAATAATAGTTAATTGAAAAATAAAGAGATTGAAAAACTTCGTTAAATTAAAAATTTGATGATTATATAAATAATACACAATGATTTATTTTATTTATTTATAGTTTGTATGCCTTGGGACCCAATTTCATTAAAGCAGTTAACAATTGTACACAATATAGTTCATTCGTGGGTTTTCAAGGTCCATTTTGAGTACTTAAAATAATCACTGTATATCAAGTAATATATAACAAATAAGTATAAATGACAGCAACAGCACAATAATAATTAGAGAAACATAACAAATATTTGTACTAAAATGCGACGACTAAGTAATTTTATAAACACATGCAACGACAAACATAATATATAATATAAATACTTGACCTAACGAATATATAAATATAATTAATAACAGAAAAAGCACAATAATAATTTTAAGAATATAACAAAAATATATATTTTTGCATGCATGCATCAACTAAGTAATTCTATAACACATGCAACAATACAAATAATTTAACAAACTGCAATCAACAATGATTCCAAAATCTTTCACTGAATCAACTCTAGACAAAAGTGTTCCATTTAAATAATATTGTTGTTAATAATAGTCTTTTATCTGCTGAATGACATTACATGACATTTAGAAATATTAAATTGCATATTATTCTCCACCCCCCATAAAAATACACTGTCTAAGTCCTTCTGCAAATCATTGGCGTCAGATTCATCGGATATATACTTGAACAGTTTTAAATCGTCAGCAAAAGGTAAAGGGTTGGCTGATACCTCACGGTAACTTAAATCATTTATCATAATCGTAAACAAACAAGGGCCCAAGTTTAAGCCTTGAGGTACTCTAGATTGAACCGTAAAAGTAGCAGATAAATTATTTTTATAGGAAACATACTGTTTTCTGTTTATTAAATAAGATGCGAAAATATGTTACCAAAGCGTCTGATACCCCATAATAATGCATTTTCTTCAATAAAATAAAATGATCTACTTTATCAAAGACCTTGGCCAGGTCAAGGAAGACAGCGTCGGTCTGAGTGGCGGAGTCCAGGCCCGAGGAGATATATTGTGTGAAAGATAACAAGTTGGTACTTACAGAACGACCCGGAACAACCCATGCTGATTAGGTGTGATTTGATTTTTATAATGTTTAAATAAGGAATTATTTATAATTATTTCAAAAAATTTTGCTGGGACAGAAAGCACAGCAAAAAATCTGTGGTTTACAATTTGTGATTCTTTTCCACTCTTAAAGATTGGTGTGATTTTAGTAAGATTCCATTTGTCTGGAAATGTTCCAGTTTTTAAACTTACATTAAAAAGTAAAGTAAGCGTTTCTGTAAAAATTTCAATACAACCCTTAATCAAATACTGTGGTATAAGATCAGGACCTACGGTCTATTTGGACTGAGATTTTTAATAGCATTACGGACATCATGCTCTCCTATCTGATCTAATTTTAAGCGAGCAACGCCCGCCAAGGAAGGTTCGGCCAGAACCATCTCAGCTGTAGGTTCTACATTGTATTTTGTTTAAACAGAGCTAAAATATTGTTCAAAGGCGTTGGCTATGTCTCTTCCATTGCTTAACTGAGAACCGTTATATTCCATAACAAGAAAATTGGATTTTGTAGACTTTTTATTTTTTAGAATTTTCCAAAATGTTTTGCTGTCAGATATAATCATATTTTCTAAACCGAGTATGTAATTATTGTAATGATCTTGAACAATCTCGAAATTTTACATATATACAAAATAAGTCGCCAAATATCAATTTAAACTTATTTCTAACTTTACTAAATTGGCAATGGATTCTTACAAACTATTAATAAAAAAAGGTATTTTAGTAAAACAGGATGATTTTTTAGACTTTCAATCCGTAAAAATTAATCACAAATAAATTAAGATAATAAACTAGCCCCAAAGGTAGTTACAAAACATGTGAATGTGATTGATTTAAGTGTTTTAATCCAGTTTACCTTATCCTAGTACCTGTTGATAATTTCTCTCAATTTGAAATGTACGTAGTGCGAATAAAGAATATTCTCAAAGTATTATATTATGGTTTATATATCTTAATTGTATGATATAATTTTGAAGGCTACACTGCCAATATGAATAATAAGTATACAATGAACCTCGAAGTTGCGGTAATGCGTGCAACCCACGGATTTATCGTTATGTCAGAGCCTTGGACGATTGTAATTCCAAAAGGAAATTTATCTAAATACTTCACCACAAGCTTAATAGGTATATACACAGCACAGTATTAGCTGATAACTAGAAAAGTTATGTTGATCTCCAGCATTATTTCTTATTTCTAAACTTTGGTTGGTTGTCAGAATAAAATAACTGTTCTTTAGGTCAATGCTGATTTTAAATACTGGTCGATCCATCTCAGATAACAAATAAGCAGTCATGTAAACTGCACTTAATCGAACCTCAACCTATTAGTAGTACCTTGGACACCATGTTTCACAATGCTATTTGATATCTTTCAGATATCAAATGAGTACTAATTTATACAGTAAAAACACTTACTATCGTCAATATATCAACATAATGACGAAATATACATGTTTTTTATAACCATCACAATAGTTTTAATGGATTTCTGCTAAGACTTCTACACAGTACATGACATAGTAAAATCCAGCGATATGATCAGTAACAAACTTACCGCCTCTTCCAACAACGCACGTAACTTGGAGCTAGGATCAATCCTACATCTAAACCTTTTTATATACGTAACATTTAGGCAAAATTGTCTTAAATTTCCATTGCCGTTTCTACTAGCCAAAACAGTCTGACTCGTTAAATATTTACTGCTGATCATCCTATTAGCAGCTGAAACAAAACTTATGATCGAACAAATTTCTTACCTACTGACTGAAATGTGGAATCAGTAACATTTTTCATTCAACATTTACAAAAAATGCTTTGTGTGCGTCTTTATACATGAAGACATAAAATAATGTATAGCAATATAAATAAAAACCACATGTTAAATAAAAATAAGTGTTTTCTTAATAATCAATGGAGAATTGCGTAACACACTTTTTAAGATTTTCAAACTGAGGGCGTGAAATGAGGAAACCTGGAATTGGCAAGAGAATTTAAACCCTAAAGGTTAATAGAACGGGAAAACCAATGCCCTCAACTTGCTCGGTGCGTGATTTGGTGCGCTTCCAAGTAACAACTGCCGGTCTCTTGATATGGACGAGAGGAGCAAAATATGCAAATTAATATTTGAACAATATCCAAGATTTTCAAAAACGTCTAATTGCAAGCTTTACAATTACGAAAATTGAAAACTGCAAGCTAAAGAATAAACTCTTACGTCTAACACGCCTTCTGATCACCAAATTCGATAAATGTTATTAATAGTAAGATGTTTACATAGAGACACAAACCTCTCTTTGGACACGGTAAATGTACAGCACAATGTTTTTTAGTATACTGTACCTAGGTATCCGAGAACATTCTAGATGCCTTTTTGTATGCTGAGTACTGCTTACTGATAGCATCTTACCTCACAATTTCCTTATATGCTCAACAACGTGCTTTATCGAAAGTCAATGCGAGACACTGCAATCAAAACATGAGAGATCATCTTATCGAATAGAATCAGAAAGCTGTAAAAGAGATATTTGTAACCTCGCAACAGCTAAAAACGTGTGAATTGGGGATTGTGCATATTAAAGTACATCTTACCAGCCATAGTGCAGTTTCTAAGTGCTATTTAAGAAATCCCCTGTCACAAAGTAAGGAATAATATTAATATACATGAGCTCTATAGTTATCTGGGGACCAACAACAACACTCAACTTGTGATCATTCAGAGAATATGTTTTTCTTATAAAACTTACAAACAGAGTCGTATGTAGCCAAATATGCTAAAAAATAAAAATTCAAAACCTAATTTGGTCCGAAGCCTTTTTATGCGAAGAGGCAGCATAATTTATATCAATAATATTTTTAAACTCATACTATTTTCGTACAAGTTTCATTTTAGAATAAGGTACAGTGCATTGAGGAATGACGTGATATATACAATATATACAAAAATGGATGAAATAAACAGGTAAGTAGAAAATATAAATAAATGTTTATGTAATTAAATTAATTTCTGTAAATGGTGTAAAAATGTCTATTCAACATTTTCCTCCGGATATTCTTGCAAATGTCTCTAACAGGAAATACAAGAATAAAGTAATTTGCCAAGTATATGGCTGGCACAACCTACAGAATATATATTAGTGGGATGAGTTTGTGACCTCAAAAGAAAAGGAATAGAAAATAGAAAAACTTTGTACTAAAATACTTATAAGAAACGTATAAATATAGTAATTTACCAGCGTTAAGAGAAAACATGAATAGTAGAAATAGATATGCATATGCAGTGGCAGACTTCAGTTTCCAGAAATATTTATCTTACACCTCTTACAAAGTGTAGTCCAGGTTTGGAGACTGTCCCAAGAGTTCATTATCATCTAAACTATTCCACTGAGTATATTACAAAAATGTTTAAATACTGTAGTTCTATATCATATATTCAAATCACAACATCAGCATATAAAAAATTAAATGTATTTTTTATTAAGTTTATATACAATAATATTGAATTAAACCTCGATGGAAAATAAAGTGAAGACTAAAAAACGTAAGTTTAATTTATTGTAAGCTTAGTGCGGAAATACTTACTTGAGGTAGGAATTTACTGAGCAAACAAAGTATTTCAAAGCTTAAAGGAATAAAATGTTTTCAACATCGCACAATTTGAACTATATAAAACTAATACTATCACAATGTCCAATATATATGTTATTAACCGGGATGCATTTATTATATTGATAATAGTATAATAAATAGTATAATATAATACATTAACATGGTATAATATATTTTAGAAGTATTAAACGCTAGGCCTACATGATGGGACTTCTTCTTTACTTTATAGTTCAAGATAAGCTTACCAAGTAGCGCAGCTAAATCTTGTCTTAATAACCCAATTGTAGCATGAAGTAGCCAGCGCTTCCCAGACCAGCTGCACCTATTTTAATTTGCTTACAATATTTTAATTCTACTATTTTAATTATATTATACGAGTCATTAGGTTCATACAACATTTTTCAAAAAGCCTTTGGTATTTTTGGAAAATGATCAGCTTTTAGTGTTTATTAAAAAAAAACTTTTAATTAGGCCGTTATCTTGAAAGGGATGAATCATACTGAGTTAGTTGAAATACAGGGCTTATAGAGTTCAGTGTTCGTTTCAAAACTGTACGCACTTTTTTCATTACCCAGAATATATAAAGCATATATGGACTGATATATCGTGATAGAAGATAGACTGCTAAAGTAATATGATTTTGTGGTTTCAAGAATTTTATATTTTAAGAAATGACTTCGATGTTGCAGTAACAAAAAAAAGCGCAGTTTACTTACTATAGTAATAGATTAGAAACAGAAAAAAATAGTGATTAATATTAAGTGTAAATAACTTTGAAACTATTACCAGTGACGCCTTCCGTCCATTACCATCATTAAAAAACTCTGTCGCTTTACTACAATGGCATTGAGACTATCGACAAAGAAGCCTTTGGAGCTTTACAGAGCCTTGAGTCGATCGATCTCAGTCACAATAGAGTAGTATTTCTTGACGCGGTCACTTTCAAGGCAAACAAAAGACTACGAACAATAGACTTGAGCCACAATCATATACATTACATTAACAGCGTATTTGAAAATTCGCCAGATCTCAGAGAATTATTTTTATCAGAAAATAATATACTAGAAGTTCCAAAAGACGCTTTTACTAACTCAGTGATGCTAACGGTTATATATCTCCAGCAAAATGCTGTCAGAAGGATAGATGAGGAAGCTCTGACGTCACTAACGTCATTGACTCAACTGTTTTTAAGTGAGAATTTTATTGAGTACTTCCCATGTAATCTGTTAAACGGAAGTACTCAACTGTTTTCGTTAAGCTTGGACGGTAATTGGATTCAAGGTCTGCAGCCGGAGACGTTTCAAAGGGTGAATAAGCTCAAAGAACTTCGTCTTCAAAATAATCGGATTACCAAAATAAAAAGAGGAGTTTTCGAACCGCTACCAAATCTATTAGAGCTCCATCTACGCAATAACCTCATAACGACTATTGACTCCAGAGCTTTTCAAAGCCTTCAAAGTCTTCAACACGTCAATTTACAAGGCAATCTATTAACAGGCCCGTGATCACGTGAATTTAACTACTACCTGTAAATTGTATTGTCGAGTACAATAATTATGAGCAATATATTGTCCTGCAGAGATTAAGATTATTATATAAAGAAGTTTATCAATATTAGCAAAGATAAAAAAAAAAACTTTTCTTCAATCCCTCTGTGCAAATAATGAAATTTTTAGTTCGAAATCTAATGTTTTATTTTTTATTATGATTAAGCAGCACACTGCTATTAAAATAATAGTTACATTAATAAGTTAGAAGAAGCACAGAATGTTTGTATTATGAATATTAAAAACTGAAATTTGATTATATATGTAACCGTATATTACAAAGTACAAGCATGGTAAAAGTTGGAGAAAGATTATAATATGATATGTTATCAATGTTATTTAACATATTGAAATCTGAAAAACTAATTTATCTCTTTGCAATTTAGTTCAGAATGCGAAATAATAATATTAAAAATACCTGTTTTTAATAAATCAATATTGTTTTATAATACTGTATTCACAGAACATTTACATATGTTAATTGTTGTCAAGTTCCATAGAATAAATTTTAATGAATTCTTGAATTAACTCATTGAAAACATCTAGTTTTAATAAGGCTTAAAACTAAGAATTAATACAAAAATATTACTAATAATATTATAACCTTATTATTTATTTTATATTTTTGAACAAGTGGTAGGCTGGCTTTGAAGCTAGAGGAACACCAATATCATGCATAATGCATGTTGGTTTATAGTCCATTTACTCTCTCAGCGAAGGATCCGTTTTTCGAGTAAAGGTTTCTGAGGTTTAAAGAAGGGGTGTGGTTTATAGCAGAATAAAAGGCTTACTGCAAAACTAAATGCTAGGTCGTAACCCTGATAAGTCGATTAACATTTATCTCGTAAACAAAGCGCTCGATATCTCATTTTAAAATAGATTTTCTGTTACTGTAAACAACCCTAAAAAAGATAGAATCTCAGGATATGAGGCGCCCTAAATTGCTATATTATGGGACTATTAGAGTTATCTCGACCAAATATTACTCTAAATGTTCTAGTTTCTTGATATTAGGAATTAATCATATAAGGTTATGATAAAGTCCAAAAGTAGGATACTTCCCCAAAAAGAGATTAAATAGATCCTTTTCGCTCAGCTGCAGAGCCAAACAACCCCTCATAAATCCACGATGCTACGGTGAAAGTAAGTAACAAATCCTCCTAAAAAAAATTTTATAAATTTAAATTATTTTTTGTACTCATAGCAAACAACTATAATCATAGAATTCAAAACATTTATTAGGCCATTTGACCTCGCTTTGACCTCCCAATTTTTGCAATATGCAATTTGAGTTCGCAATAAACTTTAAAAAAGTAATACTATACGTTACGTGTTTTAAATCCTTCATAGCAGACAGGATTTTTACACCAGCAACATGAGTAATATTTAAATTAATCAAATCTTTATCATCATTGGTGATTTCAAAACTTTTCCACGGATTATTTGTTTTTCGTCAAATTTTTTTCCATACTTGGACGAAGTTCTTTCTAAACTACACTTTAGTACTTACATTTTATATCATCAGGTTGTTCATGAATATGCTTAGTGATTAAAAACTACATTAAACATCTTAAACATTGACTTTTTTTGAGGGACATATACTTAATTGTAGTAATAATATTTCAATAGTTAACATCTAAAGATAGGACAATTTTTGTTTTTAAAATGAAAGTTTAAATTGGATAACAATATCTAATAATTCATTGCTATATAGCTATAGTTCTAAACATTGATACACTATCGCAATGGGGAACCATTAAATTAAATTTTGGGAACCAATGTAACAGCGGGAAGATATAACAAACCATCCACTTACAATACATAAATATTTCAATTTTTTGTATGTATTTAAATATTTTGAGCGGTGTTCCCAATGTATTTGTGGTTTTAGAGAATGAATCTTACTATGAAATTTGTAATTGGTTTATTAAATTAGTAATCACTAATTACTAACACCCCCTTTTGGCCCCTTTTGTCCCTTTTGGCGTAGGTATCGTCAACGTGACAAAATATCGTATCATAAGATATTTAAAATGCAGTAATCCAAAGTTTAAAACATATTAAATATGAAACATTTTAATAATGTAAAATTTACATCTAGATTATACATGTATTCCTTCTCTATACGTTGGTAAATGTTCATGGCTACTTCTTCTTGTAGTCCTTACCTAATATATTGCTGTGTAATTTTTCTGACTGAATGTGATTTATACTACTTCCTTGTATAGCACTGTGTAACTATTTTTACAACTATATCAGAATGGTTTTTCAACTGCCGTTTATGTGGAGAGTCAAATTTCACTCTGATTCGTCTTTAGAGTCACTTCCAAACCTCCACCAACGGCTGGGTAGGCGGGCTCCTTGCAGTGACACATCGCTCAGCAGTCACCCATCCAAGAACAGCCACGCTCAATGTTGCTTGAATAGGTTAACTTGTGATAACATGCAGACTGCACCATTGCAGTGAAGGTGTTTATAACTAAGTGATAAGAAGAAATGGAACACTTGGGAATGGGCACAGCCTCGATGTTGCTTGACTAGGGTAACTTGTGATAACATGCAGACTGTACCATTGCAGTGAAGGTGTTTACAACTAAGTGATAAGAAGAAATGGAACACTTGGGAATGGGCACAGCCTCGATGTTGCTTGACTAGGGTAACTTGTGATAACATGCAGACTGTACCATTGCAGTGAAGGTGTTTAAACTAAGTGATAAGAAGAAATGGAACACTTGGGAATGGGCACAGCCTCGATGTTGCTTGACTAGGGTAACTTGTGATAACATGCAGACTGTACCATTGCAGTGAAGGTGTTTACAACTAAGTGATAAGAAGAAATGGAACACTTGGGAATGGGCACAGCCTCGATGTTGCTTGACTAGGGTAACTTGTGATAACATGCAGACTGTACCATTGTAGTGGAGGTGTTTACAACTAAGTGATAAGAAGAAATGGAACACTTGGGAATGGGCACAGCCTCGATGTTGCTTGACTAGGGTAACTTGTGATAACATGCAGACTGTACCATTGCAGTGAAGGTGTTTACAACTAAGTGATAAGAAGAAATGGAACACTTGGGAATGGGCACAGCCTCGATGTTGCTTGACTAGGGTAACTTGTGATAACATGCAGACTGTACCATTGCAGTGGAGGTGTTTACAACTAAAGTGATAAGAAGAAATGGAACACTTGGGAATGGGCACAGCCTCGATGTTGCTTGACTAGGGTAACTTGTGATAACATGCAGACTGTACCATTGTAGTGGAGGTGTTTACAACTAAGTGATAAGAAGAAATGGAACACTTGGGAATGGGCACAGCCTCGATGTTGCTTGACTAGGGTAACTTGTGATAACATGCAGACTGTACCATTGCAGTGAAGGTGTTTACAACTAAGTGATAAGAAGAAATGGAACACTTGGGAATGGGGCACAGCCTCGATGTTGCTTGACTAGGGTAACTTGTGATAACATGCAGACTGTACCATTGCAGTGGAGGTGTTTACAACTAAGTGATAAGAAGAAATGGAACACTTGGGAATGGGCACAGCCTCGATGTTGCTTGACTAGGGTAACTTGTGATAACATGCAGACTGTACCATTGTAGTGGAGGTGTTTACAACTAAGTGATAAGAAGAAATGGAACACTTGGGAATGGGCACAGCCTCGATGTTGCTTGACTAGGGTAACTTGTGATAACATGCAGACTGTACCATTGCAGTGAAGGTGTTTACAACTAAGTGATAAGAAGAAATGGAACACGTGGGAATGGGCACAGCCTCGATGTTGCCCACCGATGGAATGACACTGTAGGAGCTCTCTGTCGGATTTAGTAGGCTTCCTCTTGACGTAATCCGGAAGCAATCAGGATTACTCTTCAAACATATCAGGTCCCGTGAGGGAGTGATGCGTAGGACTTTAAGTGTATACGAGTCCCATTCGAAAGTGGTCACCAGTATCCACCATGTAACGACAATAAGGTATTTATAAATACTAATAATTCGGAACCGAGACTACTTAACTAAACTTTGAATTACAAAAAGTTTGAGAAATAAACAAATCTAATTAGTGCAGCTGATTTTACTTTGGAAAATAGTTTTGTTCTTATACATTTTTCTTGAAGATCATAAATGGATTCTTTATATTTTTCTATATTCAATGATATAATAAATAATTTAAGTTTTGATTATTCCACAGGGCATGGTTTGGAATTTGAAGCGGAATTTAAGGACACCTTATAATCAGTTGGAGAATAAATTCTTGAAGATTATTTCCTGAACTAACAATACATAATAATTGACTTCATAAAACTATAATTTAATTACAACTATAACAGTAGAAATTCAAAAATATTTTTTCATTTTTATTTGGGTCCAATTACAAAATTTCATAAAGTTCCACTTTAAATGTTGTTCTTTATTGTAGATTAATGAGACGTTTTGGCTATTTTCTATACCTTCAAATAAGTTATAAAAAATATCAATTAAAAACAATACCTAACCAAAAACCGATTACGAAACATAGTTTGTTTAAATATAAGAAATAGATTAGACAGGATAGTTTTTATTAAGTAAGGAATAAGTATTTCAAGAGAATGATTCCAACACAAAGGTTTTTGGAAAGCTACAAATAAAATTACAGACAAGCACTAAGAAAGACGTATTTTCTTTAAAACAATGTAAAGTATGTTACAATACGTAACGATACGATTAAACAGGTGGCAGATGTATCAATAAATAGTTTTCTCAGGTGGGATGGTACATAACATCGATTGGAACGGTCCACCTGTTGTTCTGAACTATTTCACTGTATATTGGATTTACCAAGAAAAAGTCATAGTACGAGTATTACTCTGTCAGTGCTCTACAAAGAGGTTCAGTTTCTTGGTAAAATTTGATTTTTAACTCTTTTGTCATGTGTTCCGGGTTGTTTGATATGCTTTTATTAAAGGGAATACACTGTGATAATCAATAATATAAATAAAATTAAAAAAAAAACTAATTTTCATAACGTTATCCTATTTAATGTTTGTTCCAAAACGCTAAAGAAAAATTAAAATAATTAATTTACTGATTATATTGAAATATTTAATATTCCAACAAATCGTCACTTCGGTCTTCAACAAATATAAAAATGTTACCAAAATAATCTGTTTACATTAAGATATAAACTCGGAATAAAAAATAATCTTAACTAATATTTCAGGATATACAGTTGGATTCGTCTGATCTATGTGACAGAGCTGTTAATCCAGTTTGTAATATGACATATGTTGAAGTAATTTTTGCACATCTGAAATATCAGGGCCGATAGCTTAATTTTAGATTTAATGATTTTCACTAAGGTTCCTGATTTTCCCTATAGGTTTTTATTCCATTTTAACACCGGTTTAGAGGTCCTTAGGATATAAACTGTAACCCCGGAAGTGGAGAGTAAAATATTTTAAATCCTATTATTGTTGGTTCTATGTGATACTATAACAAGTCTAAGACAGCGTCAGATACCAGACACTGCAATAAAAGAAAGGTTAACTGGTGCTAAACTCAAAATTTAAGTATAAAATCGTTTTAACACTTTAGCTTAAACTGCACAGTATTGTTGTATCAGTGAAAAAAATATTTATTTTCAATTCTTGTTACGAACGAAAGTATTCCGTGAATATAAATGGAGAAAAAATTTCCAATATGTTTAAAGTAAAACTCGTTATTTTTCCTTTAAAATAATATACAACAATATTCATTACAAATGACGCATAACAAGAAATATATACACTGGGCCGACCGCGATGACATGTATCACCATTTAAACAAGTATTTATTGCAATTATTGGTAGTAATAAAATATAATTTCCAAAAATAACCATTATTAGATAGTTGTAATGATTTTAATCCATCACTATATCATTCTCGTCTAAACACTACAATTAAAACGGCCTATTTTTGCTTTTATATTTTTATTACCATAATACTATACGATTTTAGGGAATATTGTTAACTGCTTCGTAAATATATTTAAGCGGAACTAAAAAACGTCTTAATGATTACTCTCCATTATTTGCACTAATGTGGACAAAGATGAAAACACAAAAGTTGGAAAGGGAGTAGATAAAGCATTATTTTTATAAATACACATCTTATTGCAGGCTATCACTAATAAAATATTCAGTTCTCTGTTACTTCTACATTGTTAGTACTTTACCTGCGGCGTCGAGTCACCGGGTACCGCCGGCGTCACACAATACGATGGACCAATTTACCTCCATTGGTATTTATATTTAGGTTTTCTTTAAAATTCGTCATACCAGTATTACTATTGTTTTTATTTTTAAAGGATACATTACGACTTATAAATTACAATCCATACACATTTTAACCATTCAGCAGCATTTAAATTTACAGGTGCTTTCTTTCATAAAACTAGCAATCATACTTATCACATATAGCAGTGAAATGTTACTGTTTGGCAACGAAAATATAGATTTTCCAAAGCATCTAAATTCAAGACTTACTTCAAACAAAAAAGAGCTATGAAATGTTTGCAATGTATTGATTTGATTACTTCACACATTTCAACTGTAATAAAATATTGAGGAAAATAATCTTCTCATTTTACCAAACACGAGAATTTATAACTGTTAAAGAAATTAGAGTAGAATATATTGCATTATTATTGAAATAGAGTTTTTGGTACGAAGAGTTCTGTGTAGCACAGTAACGGATTAGTTTCTTGTTAAAAACAAATTATTTAAAAATCCAGCTGTCAGGAGGTGGCGGAGACAGTCTTTGGATGATCTGTGAAATGAAATGAAGTGTCGGAGTAAAGACAGCTTTAGGTTAAAACAGTAATTACTTATATATTTCAACATTCCTTCTTTGACTCTTTCATAATGAAGAGTCAACAATAATTTAACTACTAGAAGCATCATAATACCTACATGGTAATTTCCTCTGCTATAAATAGTTATTACGTAATTTAATGTAATTATTATATATTACGACTTATATATAAATTATGCTGCCTGTTCCCAAAAAAGGCTCAGGAATTAATTCATTTGCGAATCCGTACTCTTAGCATCCATGACCACAGACGACTCTGTCTGTAAGTTTTAGATGAAAATATATTCTCTGTATGATCAAAAGCTGAGTGTTGTTTTTGGTCCCCTGACAACTATAGCGCTCATTTATATTAATAGTACTCCTGCTGTGCTACAGTGGGCTTCTTACATTGCACTTAGAAACTGCACTATAGATTGTAAGGTGTTATACTTTAATATATGCACTAACCCCAATCAACACGTTTTGTTGTTTGTACCCGGTTATAAATATTTAAAATGCAGCTTTCTGACTCTATTTAACAAGAGAATCTGTTATCTTTTGATTGCACACTTGCAATGACTTATCTTACCAACAAGACACGTTGTTGAGGATATAAGGAATTAAGTATTTGAGATTCTAACAGTACATACTTAGCAGTATATAAACACCTATCGTGCCGTATAATAAAAGTGGCCGAAGAGTTAATTATGTCTTTATGTACACCTCTTACTAAAACATTTATTGAATTTGGTGATCATAAGACATGTTAAACGAAATAGTTTTCTCTAAAAGCTTGTAATTATAAATTTTGCTAATTTTAAAGCTGCAACGAGACATTAACGATTATCTTGGATTTTTTCAAATATTACTTTGCATTTTGTTTGCTCCACTCCTTCATGACAAGAGACTGGCCATTGTTAGTTGGAAGCGCACCAAATTACGCACTGAGCAATTTCAGAGCACTGGTTATCACGTGCTATTAGCCTCGGGGTTATTTCCTCTTGCTATTCCTTGGTCTCCTCAGGTAACATTTAACGCCCTTAGCTTGAAAATCCTAAAAAAATTGTGTTACCTAATTCATCCCTTATTATTATTACAAACACTTATTTTATTTTATTTTTTCTGACTTGATTACATTAATATTTCTATGCATTTTTTGAAATACATATAAAGCTTAAGTGAAATTGAAAATCAGTTACTTTACTATCGATACAGCTGATATTTGAAATATATGTTTACTCGATAATAAATAACAAAACAAAATTATTTGGATTCGCTATTCCGCTAGGAAAATAATGATTCTTTTCATATTTACTTTAATAAATAATAAGAATATATTAACAGTTTGCTTAAATTTTGAGTGATAAATTTTTCTGATTCCACTCTTCAGTTAGTTGTTAGGTAATCTGTTATTTTTTATTAGTAGGAAAAATGAGTGAGCCAGGTCATGTTGGTTATTAGAATCGTCAGTGGAACTTTAGGACAATTTGGCCCAAATGTTACCTAATTAAAAGGTTGGTTTGCTTTGGTATTGAACCAAGTTACAAGTAACGAGCGTTATTGGAACCGGCGGTAAGTTTTATAGTAAGAAAACAATACTTTTACTTTTAAATATTAACCCATTATGTTTAAGTACATCAATTATGACGATATCTGAGTTCTTCACTAGTAATTTGTTATGAAATGATTTTATTCAGTTTAGGTTACATTAAGCACAAATTTATGTTAGTTCAGGATTCACTCAATCATAATTTCAGTAATAATAAGTCTTCTCAGTAAAATTTGTTCTATTTTTCCTGGATTTAGTTCATACAGTTCGTGCCAAAAATACGTTACAAGCCTGTAATCTTTATTTACTGTGCAGGCGTGTCCACTTAAATGAAATAAAACTATTCTTATCGTTATAATTATACATTTAGAATCCACCACTATGTTATAATACTGGACATATTTTAAAGTATTTAGACAATCTTCGATATGACGTATTTACGGAAACCTTCAGACTGTTTTAGTCAATTTGTTACACCCTACTTAAAAACGGCAAATTAATTATCGGTGTTATATATCACTGGAAAGATTATTAATAACTCACAAAGAATAAAACTTTTTAGGTTTTGCTTTAAGTCCTAATTTTTCATCTCAAAGACATCAGTCAGTGAACCATAGTGCCTAATGTACAGCTTAGCTCGCAGAGGCTCGTTTGAGTGTTGTAACAGTTAAAATAATTGCTCATGTTATATCTGAAAGAGATCAACAAGTATCGTGATTTATGGTGCCAAATGTACAGCTAGAACACTGAGGTTCAGATAACAAATGAGCACTTATTTGTTTTCTGAAAGAGAACAATCATTACTGTTAATCTAGGTGCCACATTCACTTTTATTACGCGGAAAAGTGTACAGCGCACGACCTAATACATTGAGTGCACAAAGCAATACTATACATGGCGGCTAAATATAGTATTTTTTTAATACTGGAGTGTACACAAAACTGGGAACAAAGCCTGTAAATCTTACATTTGTTTGTGGTGTAAAATACAGCCAGTATAGTCGTGATATGTTTGCCAGCATAATTCTGACCGGAAATGCCATACGCTTTCATAACCAGACGAATACTAAAAATATTGGCCTGGCAAGTTTTTATGATATGAAAATTTAATATCTTATAAATATTATAGAAATAAAATGAAATGATACCTATAAATTAAGCAGGTGTAAAACCTTCTAATATAACAATGAAATCGTAGGCAGTTTTAGTGTATTAAATTTTGAAAAGTGAAGTGAGTTTGCGGAAAAAATCACGTTAATGTTTATCCTAAAAGTAGTAAGTCTAAACTGAATTGATGGTCGAACTGAAATCGTATTTGCTGTTTACTGTCAGCTTGGTGTAAGAAACAAAAGTGTGATAATACTTCTTATAGATCTAATAGATCACATTATGTATTTCATTGTAGGCTAATATCTATATTTCCACTTTAATTTAAAACTGTGGAGTAATTTTTTAGTGAAAAATTTGGTATTTTTGTAGGAGGCGAGAATATTTAACATGATAAGGAGTCAGTATTTTTTAATATGGTTCAAATTCACGTCTGAACTGATAAATTTTACCAAGGTGTACATTTGTTTCTAGCGATAAGCATTTAAATAACATTTTAATTACCACCCAAATCTTCACGGGCATTTTTCCCGCTGAATAATATAGAAAGGTTTATATTATATATCTTAAATAGGATACAATTCCTATTGTAAAAAATAATGCTTTACCTAATATGAAGCATTAAACGATATGTGTACCCCCCAAGTATAATAGCACAACAGTAATAATGTATTTGCACTTGATGTTGTTTATATTGAACTTAGCTAATTAGCTGATCTAAATGAGTTGGTTTTCTCTTCAATAATTTTTTTCAATTACATTGATTGGCTATTCAATCGTACAACCTGGTAAATGAATGAGCAGTGTATAATTTTTTACAGTAAAATTTTGGTTTTAATTAGGGTAAAGAGCTCAAATTAAATTTAGAATCTTTACTCTATTCGAGGAGTAAGTTATTTTTGTTTAAAATAATTGAGTTCGATTCAGTTAATGGATTATTAAAGAATTACTATGTGTGAGTTTTGGCTAAAAAAACTAAATTCTATTCTTAACTAATTACAAAACTATTTACCTAGGTTATGTGTAATTACAAAAAATATTGCGGTTGATGCGTACTAATTAGTTAGGAATGTTATTCTGCAACTACACGATATATAGTGCCCCCTTTTGTAAGGGTTGGCTAATAAAAGTTATAATAAAGTGAAAATATTAGTAAATTTTGATATTTATACCGTACATTGAACTGAAATATGATACAATTGAGATTTTACAACCCTGCAAAAATTACTCATATTGACAAATTACAATTATTGAGATAACTTCGTTAGTGCAAGCATACATTAAAATTATTATTAATGATTTAAAGAAATGTTGATACCATCCTGTTATGAGGAACAAGTACGACAAAATGAAAGGCTGCAAGTGGCTGAGATAAGATCCTCCTTGTGGAAGTGTCTCATTGAGATTATATTTCTGAACGGATTGTCGTAAGTGTATCCTTACTATTAATCTTTCCTGCCAACATATGTTCAGAACACCTGAGAATAATTTAAAATATGAAAATAATTGTTGTTAATATTATTTTTTAAATACCTTGATAAATATTTTTAATAAATTAAGTTAACAACAAAATGAAGCGTTTAATGATTTAAAAAATAAAGTTTTCCAAATGCTCCAAATGAAGGTATTATCAATTTGTATTGGCAAGTTTTCTCTTTACATGATTCAAATGTATACAGTTTCATAAATATTGGTTCTTGAAGAACAATTTCAACAGAAGAGAATAGCAATTTATTTCTTAAAGCGTATAAATGAAACTACAAGAAGAAAGATACAAAATCAGAAATCCCACATCTGGGGGAGGTCAGTCCCTAGCCGTTAACTGCCCTTCGACCGCAGAATAAACATCCTTCAATGCCCGTTCTTACTCCACAAAACTTAGTGTGTTTATGACTATAACAAATGAAGATCTTAAGTATTAAACATTTATAATATGAGAGCACTAAAAAAACATCGTAAAGCTATTCTAATTTTTAAAGTTAAAGCAAAGCGTTGTCAGAATAAAATTTAACAGTTTTTAAGGCCGTGTGCGATATTTCAGAGATACTATAAACCGAATTTTTGCATTACTTAACGATAGCAAAAATCCTGTAGTTTTTACAATCGTTCTATCTTAAAAACACGTAAAACTAATATAATTTTGATTAACGTGGCTCTACAATTAAACAACATTCATGTTAAATCTCGTGATGATTTCCTTATTCTTGATGTTTTCAATAGGAACAAAATGTTATAATTTTAGAACGACAGCTGCATTAACATTTATTGAAAGAGGTAATTGTTTAATGTACATATATTTGACTTGTTACGATAACAGGGTATGTGACGGAGACTGTAGGCAGTATTAAAGAATTTAATATAACCAAACAGTTTAATGATGGTCGATATGGAGGCATACATTTATAATTTTAATAAACGAAATACCAGAATAAATACTGAAAACATTACAAAATGTCATGTAAATAGGAGTTGAGAGTTTGTATGAGAAGTGAAGACATATAGTGGAACTATAAAAACATTTGCGCCATTTACTTACAGCTTATAGCTTACTGTTTTAAAATCATATGTAGTTGTCCGCTCACCGAGCCCCCACTGCCACATCCGTTTGATCTTTGTTTTAGTGAATAGTAACTAAGCGGTCCCTACAATCTGGCGATCTCAAAATTGAGATTAATGGTATACGTCTAATGAGTCTTGATTGAGGGTATAATTTGTACTTTAACTACTTAAATAATTCGTAAATTTAATTCTGTGAAACGCATTTCGAACTTCTGTTGAGTAACAGGTGTTTAAAAACTATTATTTATAGGACCCAAAATGTGTTACTTTTTTACCACTTTTAACGGTTGTAAAAAAATAAATACTGTTTAAATCTTTTATCGTATCAGTTTCAAAATTAATATAAAATTACCGAATAATTTCATTTAAAAATAGTATACATGTACAATACGTATATTAAAAAAATGTTAGTGTCTTTATTATTACTAAAATAACGTTATAAGGCCAGCAATTCAGGGTTGCTGATTGCCATTGATCTGCAGACCAGCCATTAAGGTTGCAGTAAGGTTGAGAATAAGAAAAAATTGAATGCTGCAAGATGAATGACGGGACTAACACTTTAATACCATATTAATGACGACGTAACAATTACAATGAATATTATATCCAAATGACTAAATTTAATATTTTAGAGAGGGTTTTTAGGTAATTTTAGAGAGGAAGCTACAGGTTAGGAAGACGTGTATCTAGATATATAGAAAAAGCAGTTAAAATTATTGTAATTAAGAGATCAAAGTGTTTCGGTTATTTATGTGTGCAAAATATCCTAAAAATACGATACTTAAGACATAAAGTTTTCTCTATTTCCAAGCGCATGTATATCTGTTTAAAAGAAGAATTCAAATAATGCACCAATAAGTCACAACGATTATAGCAGATTACATACTTGGCTCAACTCACACCAGCTGAACCTTTTAATCAAGCAGTTACGTTAGTTTATTTACATTTATCAGTTTCTTGTTTCAGGGATACATTCTTGGGATCTAATGTACGTTAATCTGGTTGGTAATATTAAGAAGATGTACATTAATTTTTGTTATAGTAACGTGCGATATATTAATGTGTTTCATTTCCTAAGAAATTATTGATGTACCATTATATCCATATTATTTTAGGATACAATTTGATTTCAATGATTATAGGGAAATAGAAACCTCCACCCAGAATAATAAGAGGATAAATTATCTTAAAATTATTGCTATATTGTATTCTGTAAAAGAATTATGTTTGTTTTTTGTAGGTTAAGACGGAAATTTGTCGGAAACTTTGTTAAAAGCAATGCATAATTTTATTAGATCAGTATTGCAAAACTTTTTTCCCATAGACATACAAACACTATAACACAGAACAGTAGTATATATGTATAACTGAAATTCATAATACGAAATAAAGTAAATTCTATTCATAATAAAAAATGTCCAAAACATAAGCATCAATGGATGTATACTCAATATACTAGGATTAAATACCTGCCATTCTGTAGCTTTAGCTTTACATGAAATGGGTTTATGTTGAGCACTAAACATTTCCTTTCTTTAATTCCAACTTCAGACCATGCTTCACGATAATTTTTGAACCATTAAATAGTCGGATAAAATGCTTGGCGTTTAAAGTGAAGTGAGATAAAAGTCATCAGAATAGGCAGGTATAATACTGTTTCTATATAAAATACAACATAGACAACAGATATACGCAGATATAATAGTATAAAGGTAGTGTGAAGTGGTTAAAAGTCAGTATTATAGCGAAGGCGGGTTTTGAAATTAGCTTAAGTGTTTGGGTTATGATATAAATAGGAATGGATAGATTTACAGATGAAACGAAGGAGGAGAGAGAACCTAATTATTAATACACTGGCTTTTCACAATTCAATATTAACATTAACTCGTACTATTTCACTCAGACTAACTGGCATCGGATACGTAAAGGTTTACAAAGTAAGTATTAATTTAATTTTAGTTCACCGTGGACCAAAACCTTCATTATACCGGCGGAAGAGAGCAAGGTTCCGGAAGATGAAGGAAATTTCAGTAGTTAATCTATGAGTATGAAACAATCTATAAAAGAAAACTAGAGAAGATGGTAATAAAAAGCCCGAGAAAATTCAAGTATTGGAAATAGGTATATAGCAGCAACAATTAGTAACGTTTATTATTACAGATGCGGCTATAAATGATATTCTATAAGCTGACTGGTATTTGCGTTGAATGTTTTCCGTTTCTATAAAAATACTCGCTTGGTTAAATAAAACTACAACTCCAATTTTTTATGGGCAACTTATATACTGGCCTTCACTGAGAAGTGAATGTAAGAGATATTAGTTTTGGAAGCGTTATTACTACCTTTTGTTTCCATGCTGATGGAAAACTGTAAGATACATTTTAACAAGTTGATTTAGATCACCAATACTGTATAGACTTACTTTACTTACTTTTACCACTTTAAATACTTATTCATTTTATTTTCACTGTGGCTTACAATGATATTTCTAAATCTAAAAACCAGTATTACCTTTTCCCTTTTTATTAAATTGTAAAACTTTATATAGTTTTGATGTAATTATTGCGTTTATCTTCAGCTGAATAACTTTTTCATATTTTATGTTTAGAATAATACACGTTTTAGGTTCTTTTTGCGAGCATTACCAGCATGTATTATTTAACCAGATATTATTGAAACTCCTATAGTTTAAATAGTTAAAATAAATGTCTCTTAACACATCCATTTCCACAGTATAGTAGGTTTCCACCTTTTTATACTCTGTGTTATGTCTTAAAGAGATCTTGTTTATAATTTATTCTCCAGTTATATTCATTATAATACAGAAAGTTATATACTAATAACCAGGAAAAATGGTAAATATCACAAAAATGTTATATATTTCAATGTTTTATTACCTCGCTAAAGATGTGTAGTCTTTGTATTACCTTAACGTACAACAAACAACATTGTCTGAACATAAGTTGCCGAACAATATTATGTTGTTATAGATTTATAGATTTACATCCTTGACTTCCAAATTAATCAGTATTTTTGTATAAAATATAAAACATTGAGTGAACGAAAGTGATTTGCTTTCAGATGTACCGATTGTCGTCTGCTCTCCTGGGTTTGTTTAATTTCCAGCTGTCATCTGTTTTGAGGTTACGTTTGGTCTCTCTTACCTTATTTTCTTCGTAGTATATATTCTGTTCGTGTATACATAGCTGGTTCAGGTCCTCAAAGTTTTTCGGATTGTCGCAAAACACTAATCTTGCTCTTACATTAGGAGCAATACCAACCATTATGATGTCAACAATCTCCTTCTCAGTGTAGTCACACTGTAGAAGCTTTTCGTTCTCCTTAATGCTACTAATATAACTACTTAATCTTTCGTTATGTTTTTGTGATCTATGTACAAGATCCCTCTTCAAGCTTTCCTTTTGTCCCATAGGCACAAAGAAATTCATCAGACTTTTATGAATCTCAATAATAATCTTGCCACTTACTTTGTATTCCAGTAACTTTTGGTACGATGGCCCATGAGCATAACCTATGCTAATATTTAATACTTCACTATCATTTAGTGGAGTTTCAGATACCAATTGTTGCATAACCCGAAGGTAATCCATCAACTCAAATACATTTAACCCGTTAGTCGGTTTAAACGCTTTTAGGTATCTTTCAATCGGATTCTGCAGTTTAGCAAAACTAGCATACATCCCACTAGCTACTTGCAGTGTAGGGACAGTCTCTACAGTAAACTTATCTATGGGTTTTTGGTTTAACTGCTCATTAAAGACTTCCTCTTCTACACTCAAGTGCAACAAACTTTCATTTACTGCTAATACATCTTCAGATGTCAACTTATCTTTACTAACAAGTTTCTTAACTTCTTTTACTTTGTTTATTAAAGTTTCCAAAACAATTTTACTTTCTGGAGTAACCTTAAAGATTTTACACAAATTGTCTATTCTGGTTGAGTAGTGGTTAACCTTCACATTGCAACGCACCAACTCAACTTTACTTGTACTTTCATCATACTCGCTTGCCTTAACATTTAATAAATCTACTTGATTAGAGATGTGACTAACCTCTGCTGGAAATGACAATATTTCTTTTAAATTTAAATTTTTCTTTTAAACTTTTAACTTTAGCACAGACCTTAAGGTCTTCCTAAGTTCGGCTACATTACCATCAGTACTGTCAATACCTCTAAACCTGAACTCATAAATTAACTCTTCCTTATTTATTAACTCTACATGTACAGACTCCATGTTGTATAAATAAAAATAAAATCTAAACTTCTTAAAATAAAAATAAAACCTTCAAATAACAGTTCACTTAATATACAAAGAGTCAATTGAGGTTATGTTTATTGTTTACAAAACTTTGTAAACAATCAATATGGCGGACTAGTAGCACTGGCTTCCTGTTCTTGTACTACCTACAGGAAAATACACGAAGGTCAAATCGTGTACAACAAGTCTTTGCAATCGTGTTCTTACACGAAAATCGAACACGTTCAGTCCTTCACAAATTTAAATAAAAAATCAAAGTTCTAGTTTTTCTTCACTTCAAAACTAGTTAGCACTTTAAAACTAGTTAGCAGATTGGCGCAATTTTTATGTACCGTTTTACTGGCACATGAGGGGTTAACTTTGAAATTTAAAATAAAATTTTGTGATGGTTTAAAAATAAAAGTAAATCTTCTGAAATAAATAAAGTTCAAACTAAATTAAAACTTCTTCTTAAAATAATTACTGGAATTAAAATTAAAATAAAAACTTCTTGATGACTTTTAAATTCCAACTTGTAATATATTCTTCACTTCCAAAATGTAAAAAGTTCTTACAGCTTGTCTTTTATTCAATTTTCAAAATTCAAACATTCACACTCTAATATGGTCTGGCAATTCTTCACTTTAATTTATCTTCAAAATTCAATTTTTATTTTGTTACTAATTTTCTTTACATTACTTTAAAAATTATTCTTCAGTGTTACAGATTTAAAATAAAAAAATTCTTCATTGTTAGAGATTTAATAAATCAAAAAAATTCTTCAGTGTTAGAGATTTCATAAATCAAAAAATTGCTGAAAGCATCTGTAACAACCACAAAACTCTTTTAGTATTTTTACATAAAATTTTATATACATGTGCTCACTGCACCAACAAGTTTTATATTGCACAAATCAAAAGGACAAGTTCCTAAATTCCCATTAATGTTAATTTGTACAATATTTCTTTCCCAAAATTATTCCAAAATAACTAAGAATGAATATTGACTGGACTCCAGTTAAAAAGTTCACTTACCCGCAGGTTCGATGACAATTAGCAAAAAGATTTACTCTAAGCAATATTTACTCTACTCGTTACAATCACTTCCGATTAAATGAGATGGAGGTACGGTACGTCTACCTCACCCCACCACTCAATTTCGTTATCAAACACTGCCATCTGCGATGAGCGCCTCGCCGATAGCAGCCTCTTTTGTACAGTCCAGCCCTTACCATTCATCTGGGCCTACTCCTTCCACCGGAAATCCAGTTACCCCAGAATTATTATTTAATACAATATGTACACAGATAATGACTATATGCGGATGTATATACATTTTTAACGTTAAAATAATAAAATAAAATATAAATAAAAATTATGTTATTTCGAAAACTTACTGTAAATTGTTTCATGGGTTTTTCAATTAACCTGTTTTTATTAGGTTTTTTCGCTCTAAATCGTACCAAAAACACTATCTAACTCAACATACTTCTGTAACTCTAAACAAATTAGACTAATAATCAGGCATATACAACATATGTTCTTTGGAGAAAGACAAGTCGGAAATATGCACAATACGTCAAACTTAAAGACTTAAATTACTGAAAATGTTAACTGAATTCCAAAGTACAAGTACGCCGTGACAAGAAATTGACATGAGCAACTAATTGTTCCTGACTCTTTTTCATTTCCAAACATTTATCCCAGAGGCAGATGGTTCAAATTCTTTCGTAATGTATTCAGTAAAGTGAAATTTTTTTTCCAATTACTTAGTTCTTAAAATAAAAAATATTACAAAAAAAAAATTAATACTACCTAACCATGTGAGATACATTTAATATTTTTTTAAATAAGCACCTTCATTAGTACAGAGGTCGGAGAAAGGAACGATCAAAAGATATTACACAGTAAAACTATACATCGAGCCATCAAATGTCCTGCAAGTAATATAGTCTTACTTCAGTACACTACACAAGACAGTTTTAGAATTTCAGGAATTTCTTGATGCCTTACTGTGCAAATATGCCATATTGTGGAATGTTTCCCTATTACCACACCCATAGTTGCAACCCTGTTTCATTTAAGTAATTTCATTTCATGTAATGATGCTCTGACGTTAATTAATCATAAAATAAATTTAATTAAAGTAATGGCACGAAGCAGCTGTTGCTATTTATTATACATTTCAACTAAAAAAGCATTTATTTAGAAAATTTCTTCAAATGTAGAGGCCAGTGGTAGAGCCAGAATAATCTTTATCACATCTGGTATAATTTTATGATTTTTGAAATTTAGGTTTTAGTATAAATCTCGTAAAGCTATAATATTTGAATATTTTTAACAGTTCGAAGAATTCCAAAGATCCAATTCGCTTTCGGAATTAAATATATCAATGTGACTAAATTCAGCCTGTCTATTCACCAATGCATTTCGTATGAAGATTTATTAGAATTCAGTGGATACTTGGTCGGATTCCCGGTAATTTCTGCATATCTAGTCTTTTTTCTGTACAGCTTGAGAAATCTCAAGAACCAATTTTCTTAAGGAATGATGTATAGTTTGTATAATAAGAAGGCGGATAAAGTACATATTTCTTCACTTGCGTCCTTAAACCCGTTAACAGGAAATCCCATATGAAGCTCTTTTGTGTAATGTAGTGTAAAACACTACTTAAATGTTTGTATTTATATTCACTAAATCTTATTATAAAGGGATACATGTTAAAGTGAGAAATTATTACAAGATTTAATCACACTAGTAAGTATATATTTTCTAGCAAGATTGTTATTCCACCAATTTAGTACTGAAAATAAAAATTTAAGGAGTCGAAATTACATACAGGATTAAAGATGCATATCAGTTGATAACCATCCTGATTTTTATAAAGAATACTGACAGGAATAATGTCACTTGCGGTTCCAGACTCAATTTTCAGTATCGAAACTTAAACTATATAGCACTTAAAATATTTTATATAAGCACTTATTATATAATATGATGGAGTGATATGACATTTTTCAAACGTATGTAAGCATGCATCAGGTACCTATTTTTTTAGTGTTAATAATTATGAAGATCGGATTTCAATATGAGTCATGTTTTGTTTTTCAATTAAGGAGCATTTCTGGTGTAAATTAATTATATTTCCGAAGGCACAGCGGATTTTCGTTGTTTCCTGGATGAATAAAATACAAATACATACGTCTTGGATAACTATTCTGGTCACAAATCCTTTACTTCTAGCCCTTGTAACATGCGGAAGGACTATAATATTACCGGTACCATAGCACGATTTGCTTTGTTTGTTTGTGAAAAATATATACTTACGTAGGACTGAGAAGCCTGTCTGGGACAAAATTTGTCTAGTTCTGGCCGCTTAACTTCACTTGCAGGGCCACAGGTCAGTTTGCCTTATTGCCATGATTATAAAAACTATAATCGTATGTAGATAGTATATAAATCTACTTCTGTCTTCTACTTCCTGATGTTGTAATTTACTTTATATATGATGTTTCCAGTAGCGTAGTTGAGTTTTCTTTGTTACGACGCAGAAAATAGACATACATACATAGGGTTAAGCAGCTTATTACGGCCTAGGGGAAAATCATTTCATTCTTGGAATATGGAGGAAATATTTATCAATTTCAAGCAGCAATTAAAAATAATAGTTTATAAGGTTTTGTATTATATACCTCTCATTGTTTTTTTATTGTTGACTGCGAAAGAATTCATCGTCAAATCAGGTAAGTTCTCGTTTCTCTGGTTTTATGTAAACCACTGTCGAAATGCCACATCACAATGTCATATACTGCTAGTTTCGAGTACATTATGGGAACAAATTTATAGCTTTATTTATTAAGGTTGGTTTTATTGTTTTTAAACAATATTTTTAATAAATTTAATTTTTTAAATTCGTCACATAATATAGAGTAAGCGTCAATATTAAATTTTCCTTTGCTACTTATATTTGGATCTAGGAATTTTTAAACATTACTTTTTTACACAAATGTTTAAACTGAAAATGTCAACAGCCGTTGACAGACAGATCATTTTAGATTATTAAACATAAATTTAAATTTCTTTCCAAATTCCAAAATATTCCATGTCACTTTTGATATAACTTTTCCTTTATCCATAAAACCTCCGTGGATATCAATGAATATTTTTTAAAAATAATTATGAAATCTGTTCCAGTAGTTCTCAAGAATAGCTCTTAGAAACACATATAGCGATTCGATTTTACTGATGTATAAGAATTCAAAACAAAAATATCCCTAAAAATAGACGCTTTCAACCGTGGGAGGAGTGGACGTGACGGATGGTCGAAGGATATTTAACACACAATTCGGAAAATGTATTTAAATATCCATAGCGGATTTATATTTAAAATATACATTTCCTTTCAAATAATAATTTCGTGTGTGTGATATTATTGTTGAAGTAAAAATACATTTCTATTACAAATTCCCTTTTACACAGCTGCTTTTCCAAATAGCATATTATATTTTCAGTTTATTTTTCTAACAACACAGTATTTTATGAAACCCTCGCCATATATTTATGAAACTAATGTTAATGTAGCTAATATTTTCATTACAAACAGTCCTGGAATTAAATAAAATATTTCGTTCAGAAGCATGACTGCATCGGGGGTTAAAGTGATATATATTTATTATTCTCTGCACTCAGTAACATTTTAGTTTCAACAAAGCCCCAGAGTAGAATGGTAATGTCACTGTTTACGTTTTACCCTACTTTGTTTAAACCTAATGTATTACAGTTAAATATATTACGTTTTCTCTGTACTCAGAAACATAATATTTGCAACAAAGCACCAGACTATACTACACAGGTCAATACTTACGTTTTGATCTATATTTCGTTTATATGCAATTTATTGAAGCGTAGTATAATTTTCAAGTTTATATTAATTTCTATTCGATTTACCATTTTCTGAACTTGAAATAAAGTTTCCCCACCTTAAATTTATGCTAAACTCCATAAGACTCATTATAAAGACTAAAAATATATAAGTATCGAAATGTCATATTTGCAACCACCCATTTTTGTTTTTGTTAATATGTCATATTTATCAGTACCGAATGCCTTTTAAATATGTACTAAAATCCAATAACGTTAATTTTAATTCCATTAGATATGTCTCCAAATTCATCAATGCCAATGTATTTACAGATTCCTAATATAAAGTCGTGGTGGTATTAATAAATATATTCTCAATGTATATTCTCAAAATTATTCTTCTTTGACTACTATATTTTACTATATATTCTTTATATTTTGTCGTATACTTCAGGTATGGATAAAACTGTAAAATAGGACTGTAATAAGTCAAACTTCAGCTTTTTTTAGAATATTGAAGTAGCTTTATTAACCTATTGGAAAATACCGTACTATGAGACGTAAGGATAGTGAGATAGAAAAATAGTGAAATACATGATAAAAAATATTTCTTTTAGTAGACTAAAGTTCATATCGTAAATTACTGGTGTATTATAAAAGGTTTAAGGGTATTATTATTTAATATTATTATTTATATAATTTAAAGTTATCGTCGGAAACTTACAAGTTAAAGCAAACAGTTTTTTTCTTTACTTTTATGTAAAAGTCTTTTTAATCCCGCTAAAGTTATCAGAAACTGCATTTCGATTATTAATTATTCTTCTCATTTAATCTATCACTACTTGTGTCTCTTCCTTTTTTGGTTAAGCTAGTTACTGCTTGGGTTTTCTCAACCGGTATTCAGGAGCAAGACACTTTTTCCCATCGAATTATTTAATGATATAATTTTTTAATAAATGAGAACCAATCAGGTAATGTTTAGTAACATTATTTTCATTTTCTTATATTTCATGATCACTATAATATATTTTGAGACAAATGTCAAAAATATTTGTATTTTTGTTGTAAGAGTAAGGATTTTTTGTAACACTCTTCCCACCTTCAGGAACATATCCGTCTTTTTTTTTATAAATAATAATACTACAGATATAGCTTACGCATGAAATTTTATGAAAACCCATTTCGTTAAATAAGATCAATTACTTCACTACATACAATGCGTTTCGCGAAGGTTTGGCAAAACTTCAGGAAATAACATTACACATAAAAACAAGAATATCCATTAAGGTTTATTATATAAAAATCTCACATTTAAAGAACGATTAAGGCGAATGACTTGAAATTAAAATGTATGTTATGATACTGAAAAGGAAAATTAATGTCACCCTTTGATTTTAAATTTCCAAATATACTTTATTCTTATTAATTAAAATAATTAAAAAAAAAACTCGTAAATATTTAAGATATTGTTATGGTGTTTTGTTTAAACATTTGTAATGAAACTTAATAAGTCTTAATCCTTTCAATGGATTTAAAAACTAAACAGTTAAAGAAATTTTGGTCGTTGCTCAAAAAAAGAACTGTATTTTTAGCAAACAAAAAAATTATGTGAATGTTGAAACCAGCTCCTTGTTACCTTCAGTTCAGTACGGCATCTAAAATCTGCCACAGACTTAACTCCTGGAATCTGGAGTCTGCGTGCGTCTGAAGATATTCACAACATTGGGTGACGAAGGTAATCACAACGATTCTTTTACTGAATAATTTGGAGGTGAATTCAAAACTCTCTCTAAATCAACCCTTCTCACCACACTTACTTTATGTGCAAAAATAAATAGTGTAAGGCATTAAGATAATCGTAATATAGTGTAAGGCATTGAGATAATCGTAATATAGTGTAAGGAGATTACTCTTAGTTTCTACACAAAGAGGATTTTGCAAATAAATCTTGTGTAAAGGAACATTTTAAATCAAAAGATAGGCTTAATATTGTGTAGTACTATACCTTTATACATGAATGAAAGTCTCTGGAAGACGTCGGCTCTTAAATAGCACGTAACTAATAGGGAGAAACACTACAAGTATGTTTGTGTTGAAAATTTTATATATATTAATACTGTTTTATCACTTATTTGCAGTTGTAAATTTGAACGTTTCTTACACTGTTTCAAAATAAAAGCGAAAACTAGTAAATTTTATAAAGAAGCTTCTATTTAAAAATTTCGTGTACGGTAATTTAATGTTTAATGACATTTATCATCAGAAGTACAGATTAGATTTTCGGTACAAGATACTGTTTTTGAAGAAATCAAATTATTCAAGTAGCAAAAGTCAAATGTAGTGGCTGATCAAATTTAATATAGCACTAAAGCACCTCGTTTCTGAAAAATTATAACTTTAGAAATAAATAATTTTCTAACATTAGGTACTTTTTAAAATCTCCTTATAGAGTACTTTTTCGTTCTTAAAATGTTTAACACTTTTTAAAAACTATTTGGTTGAGTTATTTTTAAAAAGTATTGTACTATCGAAAGCAGTTGCATCAATGTAGTACTAATTATATAAAACTTTTTTCTTACAGTGGTCAGAAATAAATTTTATAATCTATTAAAAGAAATCAAATACACACACACACACACACACACACACACACACACACACACACACACACACACACACACACACACACACACACACACACACACACACACACACACATATATATATATATTTCTGTAAAAGTGAGCATAACATTTTTTGTAGTAGTAATAAAATTAAGTAGATATTATTTTTTTAATGTTTCTGTAACACACAAAAATAATAGAAAATGTAGATATTGCTATTGTGATTTATAATTAAAATGTATGTTTTTTTTTTTTAATTTACCTAAAACTTTAAGGATACAAATAAAGGAAGATTAGATTAAACTGACAATTTCACTGGGACATACATTTATTTATCAAGTATAAATACTTTCATTTTAAAGATATTTTTTACGTTTAAGGAACATTTTAATCACATTGAAGATGGGCTTTATTTCCACTAATAATTATCTCTTTAGTCTAAGATGACTGAATTAGCCACGATAATACCTAATTTTTAAGTATTGCTATAGCAATATTCGATTGTCGTGGCAATTACTCGTGTTGTAACTTTAAATACAAATTTAAAAAAAAAGTGCAGAATATCGTACACAGTGATCGGCCAAGTAATTTTTGCTCTCATGTATTATTGATGAATTGCTAGTTAAATTAATATTTTTAATCGATAAGATATGTTTTTGTTGATTACGTACATTAATTATAGCAGATTAGTTGTGATAAATAGTTAATTTTTATATGTATAGTTTTTAATTTTTAAATCATACCCACACTAACCTAATGCTATATAGTCTTGATTTTTTCTATGCTCAGTGAAAAATTTTTGATTATAATCTGGGAATTTCGAACAAAATTGGAGTTGGAAAAATTTCTGCTTTGGACAGGAAAACTAAGCAGCTTAAAGTTTCAATACCTCTAGTGCCTTCTTCTTGGTCTCTTTGTGGCGAGTTTCTGTTTCAATCGGAGAAACTCCAATAGTACTCTCCCAGGCAAACTCTCCCTTGCAAAAGCCAATACCTATGTTGAGATACCCTTTATGTGAAAATGTCTTATGTTATGTTTACCATTGATTTAAGAGTAAAAATTTCAGAACTTCAGAAGGATCAGAACTTAGATAATACGGTACAATAGAGCAATATTAAAAGTCATTGTGGTAAAAACCACAATTGGTTTATTAAATTTAACGATGAAAACAAATCTTCAATGATTATTTAGATAACTATAAAGAACTTTCAGAGTGGTTAGTTCAAAATGGCGCTAAATGGTTTATGAGGCTCTTCGAGCATCAAAAAAAAATCTTACACGGAATTTGAACTTACTTAACTATCTCAAATTCCATAAATGTTTCGCATTAAGCTGTTACTCTGGCCATAAAAAACTCAAAGGAACAAGAATTGCTCTGTAATTGTTTCAAAAGCAGCAGTTCCGTAAAAATGGGAAAGCCCGTGTTCTAGATGCAGTAATTTATCAGAGATTTGATACCTCCCTAATCAAATACGAATCATGTAGGACAAAATAATCGAGGCCAAACCTCGATGAAATGATGAAATAATTTAAGCGGACAATTTCCGTGCAGAGGAATGTGATATCACTTGCTCTGAGTGGTGTTAGAAACTGTGTCTAGTTCTTCCGCTTCTGACACTCTGAGATACCAACTAATAAACAGTAGTTATTCACAGACGATCGAGTTACGATTTGTTTAGACGGTACACAGTAAAACGTCTTACAGTTGGGTTCGGAGTTTAGTCGGCGACTGACTGAGTTAAATGATTACTAAGTGTCGTGAATCCCGGGTCCTTTAAGGATTACCACCTTGTCAAGATACACGATGTTCACGATTAATGATTTAACAATTTACAAACAGCGGTAGTTTGACACGCTCCCCACTATCTCATTGTCTTAGCTGTAGTGTCCGCTGTTGACAAAAAAACATACTAAGTGTGCCACGACCTAATTGTCTCAGCAGCAGTTTTTTGTCTAATGTTTAATGTTTAAATATCCAGTTAAAATAATATTTTTAATCTAACTCGATTAAAAATGTTAAGTGATAAATCAGCTAAAAATTAATATTCAATAATTATAAATTTTCATAATAATATTTATAATATTGAAAGTTTTAGGCGCACTACCTTCTTTGATTTCAGCTGCTCAAGCTCAAATAATGTATTAGTTGTGGACTGGACATTTAAATTTTGTATTTAGGCTTGTATTTTTTAGACTTATGGACAATTTTTGAACTAATCTGTTGGTATTTTGAAAAAATTCTTATTTTGTGAAAAAGCCAACGTTATACTATCAATGCTAAAAAAGAGCAGGATATTTTTTCGTTATAGTAATATCCACTGTTTGGCTTAGGCTGATATCAGCCTGATCTTGGTTAAATCTCTCGCTGATTACAGAGCTAAATGGAATCACATTCTGTTTAATATTAGACATGCTTAGATAGACTTTTTAAAGTATAAGTTTACTCGTGGAAATAGTAAATAGCTATGATAGATTTGCTAGACAATCTCAACCAATAAATAATTCGAGGTGTTAGCAATTCACGTTTGAGAAAAACTGTTATCTGAAATATTTACAACATAGATTAAACGTGTTTTTGAAAAGTTATGTAGAATAATAAGTGAAAAAAAATGGATTTTGGTTATAGAACCGTGAAATAATATTTTAGAGGCTCGACTAAGAAGGACCACTTCACACTAGGCAGTGAAGACGCCGAACACACTGATTTTAACAAGAGTTCACTAGGTTACACATAATGAGTTTATGAACAGTGCATATTCAAATAAAGTGTATAAAATAAACAGTTACCTTTATTTTCATGAGAGGTACCTAACCGTAGTCTGCTGTTGTTGAGGGCCAGGTTGTGATCAGTAAGTGTTGGAAATAGGCTGCTGTCTTGTAGGCAGGCGTGAAGACGGAAGATGTCCTTCACGGATTCACTCACGCACAATACGACCGCAAACGAATAGTTTATAACACTGTGGCCAGTCCTGTAGAGCACGGTAGACGCGGGTGTCCGGGAGCAGAGACGTTCTGGTAGAGATTGCCAATCCAGAGCACTGACTTTAATGTTAATTTAAATGTACAATAAATAGAGATAAACTAATATTTTAAGTGAGAGAGTAACACATGGGGGAGAGAGTAAGACGGTCAGCAGTGGCTAGAGAGTACATAAGTGCCCCAGGCGGGACCGAGAGTATAACGAGCAAGCGTGCCTACGCTTGCAAGGTGGTCAATTGATAAGTCAACCGTTGTGATTGGTTGGTGAGTTTACAGTAAACAGCTGATTCGGGAAACAATGGTTCATTGGTCTGTCACTGTACGTGAATATTTGAATCCAGTAACGAATGGTATTGTAGGCACTAGGCCGCAGAAAGAGATATAGAATTAATGTAGTATATACAGTTTAGTAAATAAAGGCAAATATAGAGTATAAGTTGCACAAAAAAATATATACATAATTATTATTCAATAAAAGTAGCCTTTTCATATTAGGCAATAAAAAAAAGTTATTTAATGCAATAAATACTTAACAATAAGGGATCTAAGATTGAACCCTAGGATATGCCTGATTTTGCAACAAAGCTTTTAGAATACGATACCCTAAATTACATTATGAATGTTTATTTTATTTAAAGCAGAATTTGAAGCAGCGAAAAAGGGACCTCCATAAAAGGATATAAACCTTGCCAAATTGCTTAATCGCAAGACCAGCCAATAACAGAAACGACGAAAAGCTTATTGCTTCCACACAAATATTATTAATATTTTAAGGTGAGGCCGATATTGCCTCTTGGCCAATGTTTTCTCTTTTTGCCGTATCGTACCCGTATTTTTATTTAGAATATGTTAAATAATCAATTTAATTGAGTTCATAAGACAAAGCATTTATATTCAATTAACACAAATAAACAATAAGCATTCTTCATTTATGTAAAATTTTGAGGTAAAATGAATTATTACCAGGAAAGAATGTAATTAAAAAACAAGTATTATTATCTATAAAGCAACAGGTAAATTAGTGCATATTCAGTTATATCAGTGTATATTGATATCAAGCGCATATACCAAAGATTAAATTAAAAAAAATATTTCATACAGTGTGTCCACAAAGTTATGTTACACTTTTAAATAAATTTATTTGCAGATGTATATTTATTAAAAGAATACAATGAAAATATGATTAAAGCCTGCTTTAAATAGTTTTAAGTCAAATGATTTAAACTTAAAAACGAATAAACGTGAAGAAAAGAAACCCAACTTTGATCTTTACCTTGATCAGGATTTCTGCAGTAATTTAATCGCAGCTCAGAGACGTTGCTTTAAGTGTCAATATGTCGAAATATATTTACCATATATTTAACTGTTATTTATGGTAAGCCCCATAAATTGAAGTCTAATGGGATAACGTTAAGTGAACGTGATGGCAAGCCTTCCACTCACCTCTACCTGTACAATTTCCAGGTAATTTTCCGTTAAATAAACAGGAACAAACTTTCCATAGTGAAAAGGAGCTCCATCGTGTTATAAAAGCAAATTTCAATTTGTTGAGCGTAGTGGTCTAGCATATCAAAATATGTAAATACGTTAGCATTGTTTAACTTAATACACCTTTTCAGTTTTAATATTGTTTTTCTGACTGACGAGTAAAATAAATCTTTATGTCCAAATGGCCATCGAATTTAAGAAAGACTTAATAGTGTTTCCAGCAAAGTAAAATTAACCAACAACACAGTCTCAGTACAGAGCACACCAAACGGTTATTTTAGGTGAATCGTGCTTATGCAAAAATACACGTTAACCAGAAATTACTAGATGATAACAGTAGTTACCTTAACAAAAAACATACACAACTTTATAAACATCTGTCTTAATTTAAATAAGTTTTAAGTACCTACGATCAGTAAATAATTTTTTACACACAATTAAATGTGTGACATGACTTTGTTGACACACTGTAATGATAAAATTTTTATCATAAGCATTCAAACTGCGAATGAAGAAGTGATACATTATTCATGGTGATTCGTATAACAACAATAATCGCCCAAAGTACTTTTAATATGCACCTTGCATACCTAAACAAATTAATATAATATACATAAGGTAAAACTGAAAGTATGTTAACATGCTAAAATTGAGTTTAATGATCTCACCTAACTTAACATATTAATAATATAACTTAGCTTGGTAGTGATGTTATTTCTGTTTCAGTACGAGTGATATAACTAATATTTATTCTAGTTTTGTAAGAATACAGAATTACTTTTTTACCTATATTTGTTTTTTCATAGTAATAATCTTATTGCAGTTGAGCAATGTAATACGAATTATAATTATAAAGGATGGAAGTTGAATTTTGAAAGTTTTCTTAAAAGCAATAAGATAATTTGAAAAATTATATATTTTATGAAAATAGATTTGAACTGTATGACACATTTAAGTTGGATAAACCCAACATGAACATTCATATCTTAATGATTGCTATTGTCAGGTATTCTAACTGTTAAATTATACCCATACACATTTATTTTAATGTAAATTATAGAAGATTTTTAATTTATAGTTTTGATCAGTAAGTCTGCCAAGTGAAGAGCAATAGTCCATATTTACCACAAAAATTGGTTTTTATATTTTAAGGTGAATTAAAGGCTATTGGATACCACAATGTCCGTAACTACGCACGAAATCCTTATCCTTGACAGGCTTTAACCCCAGACCTCCACCAATGAAGTATTATAGAACGGTTAATGGTTTTTAGATTTCATGAAGCCTTAGATCTCATATTTAAAAACCACGATTCAATCAAAATTTGTCCCGGTGTTGTTAACATCATCAAGGATTTTAAATGTACAACAGTGGTCTCAGGCGGCTCTGAAAATCCTGAAATCCTGCCTTTAAATAGTACCCATGTTTATCTAGTAATTATTTTTTATTTTATGCCGCCAACTTTTATATTATAATTGGAATGTTTTGTATTTAGCATTAAAGCTACAGACGGGTTATACCGAAAGGCCGGTATAAAATGTATTACGTGGTGGACTTTTACTTGCTAAAAGAAAGAACACGAAACTTCTTCTGGAAATAAAAAGTTTTTTATTATAATTAAAAATTTAACTAAAAATGTAACACTTCCAAGTTTTTAGTGATTAAAATAAAAATGAAATTAAAAGATCTTTTCAAACAGATTTATTAAATTCAAATAAACTAAAATATATATCCTTTCACGCTAATTTAGATACTTCTAATAAATCTCTGTTCTCCTCACTTGATTGATTGGTCCTTCGATATATTTATATATTACTATATATATCGATTCGTTCTCGCTTTACTTTATTGAGTATATTTTAACTTTATACTCCTACAACAAAATGTTTCGTTAAATTACCTATGAACAGACAACAACAGATTACCAAATAGCTACGACAATATTGCGCGATATAGAGCAGATTTTTTATAAAAGGGCAAACTATTACATTTTTAAGCTAGTTCACATCAAATCACCGGGGCACCTAGAAAATTCAAAAGGGTGAGACTCAACGTACAAATTAATTATAATATGCAGCAGTATACTTACTCGGCAAGCTTCAGTACAGTCAATATACGTGAGTGTAGTCGTAAAGGACACAAGTCTTCGGTTCGTAGGTTAACTCTGAACTGGTCGCTAGTCACAGTCTACTCCCTTACCGAGCAAGCAGAAACCCGACAAACAGGTTACGTATGTATTAATGTTTGATTTAACTGAAAAAAACCAAGACGTCACCCCCGGTCTCCCTCAATCCACGCACCGCGGTCACGTGATTCGAGAGTACGTATGGTGAGCGAATACAAAATTAATAAATTCTGTACATTGTCTCACGGAGCCTGTTTTCCACGGGTAATTGCAGTAAACAAAATAACGAAATATGCCACCACTAGTTACTCTACTGTTATAATCGGTACAGGGTAAGGTTCAAGGTAGGAAGAGAAAGGTTTCAGTGTTTCAGATGAGGAAGGAATAATTTGTTATATTATAATACATTGTATAAAATATTTAAATAAATCAATTACTAATTTCAAACCAAATATATTTATGGCATTAAACATATATCGTTATGACACATTTTAACCGAGAAAGTATTTATGCGTTAGATTTTTTATCCATTTACAGTTTTCTTTTTCTAAACGTTAGAAAAATTTAGAATATCCTTACCTTTTGTAATGCTGCCATGGTCAAAACAAAATGTGATACAAATAATTATAACCCTGAATGCTAACTAATCTGAACTGGCTAAAACTGACGAGATTATATCTAATGCAGGGTAGTAAAGTCAAAGCTGTATTGTAACGTTGGGTTTGATTTTATAAAATATTTTAAAAATAATAATTTATCTTACAAGATAAAATATATTATTAAATATAGCTTGTAAATCTTCAAAATTAATTTAAAAATTATCGATAAAAGTTCTATGATATGAAATTCTATAATATAATCATTTGAATTTTAATAAATTTTTGCTGTTTGAAATTAAGATCAGGTTTAGTTATATTTATATTCTATTAAACACTCCCATCTTGTATTTTAGATTTTTTCTAAACATCCTTTGGAGTTTTCTAATGGTAAATTATGACTACTTAACTTACCGAAAATTAAAAATCTACTTACTATGATTATAATTTGACAGACACAATACCTGTGATAGCATTTACATAACGTTTTTATTAGATTTTGCAATGCTACAAGTGTCATAAAGTTAACAAATTTGCCAATTTTTTTAATAATATTGACGATATTCACGATAAAGGTTTATTAGCACTGTAGTGATATTTTGGTTCCGTTTACAGCTGATGGAAGGATGCTAGTAATATGTGTTCTATAATTCTTTAAAAATACTACGTTTTAATTGACCATAGTAAAATATGAAATTTTATTAAAAACCATTAGAAACCAAACAGCAGTATTTATCATTTATTTCAATGTGTCATATACAGTTGAGCACGTTAAAACCTTTTGAGCACACGTCAGATTAATGTACGAATACAGGAAGTCCTAACAGATAAATCTTTACAAACTGAGCTATTTATAAATGCTATTGCCACGAAAAATGCTTCATGTTCCTTTTGAGCACCTTTATTACATTTCTCACACTATTACTTTATCGTTAACTGTATAGCTACACAACATTTAAAGATACGGTGATTTATTTTCGATTCAGATCATACCCAAACAATATATATATATATATATAAACATTACAAATATATTCTTATTATTGGAATATGCGTTTACTTAGCTTGCTTTTATTTCAATATATATATATATATATATATATATATATATATATATATATATATATATATATCTGCATACATTTACAATTGTATATACGAACATATGGTAAAATCATTGCCTCTCAAAGTTGTATTTTATTTATATATATATATATATATATTCTACCTCGAAAAATTTAATATAATAACCAAAATATTATTCCTCAAAACATTTAATTTTGGATATAGCCACTTATCACACAATTCTAACAATAATACTTTTCAATATTAAGTAATTGTTTGTAGCTTATTTTGATAGGCTTCCTCGTTTCTTTAACGACTTAATTATCTTTAACTGCTAAATTCCCAAAGATCTCTCATGTAAATATATCATACATAAAAAGACCCAATTACAGTTTGCAGGACAGAAAGTTTTATGTGATTAAGCCAAGTGACAGCTTGAGCGCTGGGTGTAGTTGTTAAACAGCAGCTGCAATATTATAACAAAGGAGCTCATTAAAATGTCACCTTTTAGCAACGCTTGACAGCCATCACGTTTACCTGCAGATATCTCACTTCCTGTCTCAGATCTAAAGTTGTTCGAATTAAGCTCAAGCATGTCTTATAAACCAATCCTACATAGTGCTCAATTACTAAATTATTTGTATTTATAACAGTAATACCACTTCCGAATTAAGATAACTTTAATATTTCACTGTGTCTACTACAACTAAGGGTCTTGTTCACCAGCGAGGGTCAGATCAGGAAAAATGTTTTATGAAATTAGTTGTTGATACATAGCGTAGCTATGGCAAAAATGGTTCATTCATTGTAAATGTTTAATTTAGTTCCATTCCACCTTGCACTTAGTGCAGAGTCTGAAATCTGACCACAGGCTTCACACTTGGATCTTCAAAAGTATGTAGAAACATAAAGTACCACTTAACAGTTTCAGATTTGAGACAATTAAAATAGTGAAATTGAGCTAAGCATTTGAATTGGTAACTCAGTGCTACATTTTAAAATTTATATTACCTTGAGAAGTCCTTCTGTAAGATGCCGAAATTGGAAAGGAAACCATCGTTGTGTAGTTATGAAATTTAAACTTCTACTTTAGTGTGGAATGGTGATGTTTTCCTTACGAATATAGTTTCTCTAGTATCTTTTTATAAAGTAGATATGTGGCGTTTGCCACTTTATTTTGTTGGACGTTGGACGGGCCGGGAGCTGTTTTCCTACAGCTGGTCGAGTCGTCTGTTTTTTCCAGAATGGTTTATCTCTATTTCTAGATGTTTCTGTGGAATTCTGCCTGTTTGATTGGTTCTAGTTTTCATTTTTTCTAGATATCTTGAATTAGGTTTCTTGCTCTCTTCTCTTCTGGCTTCCGTAGGGCGAGGACATCTTAGAGTTTCTGTGGTCGGAGTTTTATGATCAAAGCTGGCTGCCCGCTCCCTCGACGAACCGACACGGTGTTTTGGTGTTAATATCGTGGGCCCTACCTTCCAATCAACGTTTCACGACCTCGTTTAATATTTAGGACCCAGTCGTTCCAAATTCAGTGTACGAATTTCGTTACAGATATATTTTTTTATTGTCTCATTATCAATTTGTTAAATGTGGTTAATATAAAAAGCAACTTATTTTCCGTAATGGTTAGTGTACTCGCCCAGCTGGTTTTGCCTTTAAAGGCTAGTCCAGAGTTTGTGTAAAGAGCGTTTCAGAGTACGGGTGAGGGACGAGAAAAAATGATGTAAAGGGGACTAATATTGGAGTTTTGAGACATTACGGCATTAGTTATAATGTTGTACACCGACTGCCATGCATGTGTTCTTACTGCCAATAATGTATTATATCTACGTAACTACGGATTTAAATCTTAAATATTAAGTCTTTTATGAAAGTTCTCGTTTATTAGAAAGAGATTTGGCGTGTATCGGGTGCAATTTTTGTTTTGGAAACTTGTTAAAAATATATCAAAAGTTGGTCGCACATGTTAACTCACGAGCTCAAAACCCACCACAAGTACGGAGAATAGGTCAGGCGCTTTGAGGTAAAAACGGAATTCCAGCTGCCAGTAGGTTCTCATAGAGCTTTCCGGTACTTGAATTCATTCTTATGGGATGATAAATAGAGGGGTGCATGGGCTCTTTGTGTTGCTGAGGAAGCACTACCACATGTGCTTGATACCAGGAGCGTAAGAATAAATAGGAAGAATGAGTGACGTAAGTAAGGTGTGGGGAGCACATGAGGATTATTTTTTGGTTAGGGCAGAAGTGTTAAGTAAAACCTTACATTTTCGTTTTACTACATTGGTTGTATTAGAAGATGCCATAATATGGACTGGGAAATACGTAAGAGGTTTTCAAGTGGCTTGAGCGGGTAATGGTGGTAAGTAATAAAGTTAAATAAACTGATTTTAATAAATAAATACAATCAGTAAATGATATTCCGTTCGTAAATCGCTATTAGAACGAGTATTTTACATATAAAATATAGCAAGAAAATAAATCAGTACACGAAAAAGGTTACATCTTATTAATAGTAACAAGGAATTAGCATTAAGGTTATATTAAATTTAGTTTATTGATTGTTTTAGAGGCTGCTGGGTTGTTTGAGATACGTTGGCACCAACATTCCCTAGTATTGAGCTCTAGTAGAGATAGGCGTGATTTCGATCAAACTAGTGTTCTTGTTTCGTTGTTATTCATATTATCGTTTCTTGTCGTAGACGATAGGTTTCTTGACGTACGTCTGCACCAGCGTTCCTTCGAGCATAAGTCGACCTAGGAGCTATTTCAAGTAAACTAGTATTTGGACAATCATCGCATGTTGATCCGGCATATTGTTTTTGCTGTATTTACTTCGGAATTTGTTCCTTACACTAACGAGGGTATTAGTTGAACTTGGAAACTACCTCTCACTTCCGAGCCTTGAATTTTACCTCTGCCTAACTGTTCTATCCAGTGTCTTAAGTTTGTATAGTTTTATAAAACTATCCCTTATAATAACTATCCCTTCACTGTTATAATATTTTAAAAACCATCAATGTTTTCAAGAATTGATTTTAAAAAAAAATTGTAGAGGATTTTATCAAATACCTAACTTCAAATAGTAAATAACTGATTTAGAACAGATTTACAGTGACAAGACATGGCTTAAATTGAAGTTCTCATTGCATAGCCAACAATACAAAAGTGAATAAAAGCCATCTCTAGAATATCTTATCACATTTTTTCTTTTTTTTTTATAATGTAAAAGAATTTAAAATGCACACATATCAGCCTTACTTAAGGACCTGTTCTAATAATTTGTATAGTTGTCAAAACTATTACTAGAGATTAACCTTGTATATTTTTTACTTTATTAGCTTTAAATAAGCGCATTTGTGTGTGGTCATTACTAGGTACTTTTGGTTTTTAGGACTAGTAATTTAAATGTGACGCTGTCTGGAGCATGGAATGTTATTCCGGACACGGAACTGTCAACAGTTTCGTGATACAATCTCCCGCTCATCTTGAACCCGGAAAAAAATGTTGATATCAATGATTCTGAATGGGTTAGTACACACTTGTTTTTGCTTCTTTTGAGGTCAAAATAAGTAAAATTACTGACTATATATGTCTTTTTGGTGTGTTTATAAATATCAGATTACTTTTTCATTTAAAATATATTTTTAAAGATAGTTGTTTTTAACAAAATCAAAATGCATGTTTTTAGATTCTCGTAATATTACAAAATAATTAAATGTTGAGTTTAGCTTCAGTTCACCTTCCTCTCAGTGCACAGCCTGAAATATGATACTGTCACAGACCTGCATCATGAAATCTAGAGTTATGTTCTCCTGAAGAGATCCAAAAATATTAAGAGAAAGGTGGACTGGAGCAAACCTAATGTAGTTTCCTACATTCACATTAGATCACCCATTCATATCGTGCTATGTTACGTTGTAAAAAACAACGTTACTAACGAAAACTTTGTATATATTTTAACTATTTAGATATAATTGATTATGTTTATCTATATGGTGCTTAGAGACTCATGAAAAAATATGTCTGAAGAAAAAAAAGTGCTCAATATAATGGGACTTGCATCATATGCAACTTGTTCTTTCATTGTGTCGCCAAGTCAGTAAGGTATTAAATATATTTTCCGAGAATATTATTGTTTGATTTTAATGTTTTTAGAGTTTGGTTATTTTAATAATGGTACAAAACTATGTGAAATCTTATTCTAGAACAAGTTATTGTGACTAGAATAAAATAATAAATGATTTATTTTGAATTGGATTTATGATGACCTACATTAGACAATACAATATTACCTGGGAAAGTTAAACATTTTCTAAAAATAAAAAGGAAATATATTTTAATTTGGAAATATTGTTAAACTTTTAGCTGAGAGGGAATTAATGTTTTAGTATTTTTTACTTTCTGATAACAAGGCATCAAAGATTCCATTTACTAAATATTCCAAAAATGTGATAGGATCACTACCTATATATTTGCTCTCAAGACAGAGACCTATATACTGGCTACCAAGACAGAGTGTAAATGCGCGTCAATCACTTACACGATGATAACGAGAATATATAAAGACAGATTTGTCTGAAAAGCTTACTTAAGATTGTATAAAACAGTAAGGGGTATTCCTGATTTTAATATAAAGGATAATAAGGTTTTCTAAAGCAAAAATATTAAATTTAAACTAAAAGCGATTATTATATTTTAAAAGAAAGAACAATTCTAATTAAAAAGGTTTTACTACTTTTGTAAATTCATTACTTACTCTGAAAATATTACCAACCCAAATTATTATTTTAATTGTTCTGTAAACAATAAAAAAATAAAGATGCTTTCATCATTTAATGAAACAATGTAGGAACAATGTACACGGACATGTCGTAGAACTAAGATCTTACATTGACAGACAAGTTAAACACAAGTTTGTAAACTGGTTCGCAAACTGGAGAACTAACTTCGGAACAAAATTTTATACTGAGCTGAATGAAGCTGGGCAAACTTATGTTGTGAAGGTGCTTCAAAGGTAGGTCTGGAAATAGAGACATCGAAATACACCAACCATTTTTCTCACTCTGCACTTATGTCATATTTATATTATTGCAGGAGAAATATATATGCAAATCAAATTGTTTATTTTCATGTTTATAGTTTATTAATAACTTAAAGAACGAAATTTTAAACAGTTAAACAGGATTGTTATAGATTTAATATTACATTACGTATCTTAAGTGTGTTATTTGAATTACGCATAAACTTTCTTCACTTCATAATGTTCTATTTCATATTCCTAAAAAAATTAAAAATCAGGAAATTTTTATAATGGAGTTGAAAAGAGGAATACAACTTATTTATTCGGAACAACATACAATGTTCTGTTTTGGTACAAAAAAGCAATAAAAATAACGATTGTTTTACAAATAAAATATCCAAATATAGTGAATATTTCTGAATTGGAATTGCTAGAATATTAAATTAAGCAATTAGTTGAAAAAAATTACAGGCAAATGTTTTAAAATGTCATATAATCAAACTTATTTATTTAAGTACAAACCTAATAAACAGGAAATTGCATGCGGAAGAAAGAGAAATTAAAGAAAAATTACTTTATTTTTTCCTGTATTAACTAATAACAAATTTAGAATTTGGAAGGCTATAAATATTCTACCTTGCTCTATTTTCAAGTGCAAATTTAGTTGTACTATTAAATAGTTCAAAACAAATATATGGATGTAAATACATGATAAACAAAATATAAATATAGTTTAAAGATCAAATAAATACTATAAGACATTTTTTTTTATTTATATATTTTTATGACAAAGAAAATTTAAAAAACACCCTATAGTTATATCTAATAACTTATATGGTACATAAAAAGAATTATAAAAAAACATTAAATCGCTAGAGGTTTGTTTTACTAAAAAAGCACAGGGATTTTTGAAAACATTCAATTAAAGTTTATTTTTGACATAAAGATATCTGTTTTAATTCCTTTAGAAAAGGGGGAGTCGGGAGCCTCCATTTAAGCCCATGTTAAATTTTCAAACTTTAAGGAACATTTACAATAAGCTATAAATGGTAGCACTTAGAACTTTAATTTCTTGATAAAGCACAACAATATACATATTTTAACACACTATTTTTGTACAAAAATATTTTTTGGATTTTTGGCAATTAAAAAAAAATACTCTAAAAATTACCAGTTGAAAATTTTTTTAAATCATGTGTTAAAATGTGTAGAATAATACCCTCTCCAAGATAACAAATATTGATCTATCATTTATAGTTTTGGAGATAATGTTCCTTATTTACCAAAAAAAATTCATTTTCGGAAAAAGCCATTTATTTGGAACATCCATTAGCTTAGTAACTAAACTTGCTTTATAAATGCATCCCTGCACCATATGAGGGATTGTCCGCTTCCTCTGCTTCATAGTCGTCTTCTAGCCTCTTTTTTGCCAGTTTAGTCTACCTTCGACACTTTTTTTTTTCTATTTCATCGACGGCTTTATTCGCTTTTTTGATGCGTAGCATGTCCATGTCTTGAAGCACATAAACACAGTTTACCCCAGGTACAATCCCTAATTTAGCAAACACTTCGCATCTGACTATATTGCCTTTGTTGAAGACAGCAATAGCATCATATACCACTAATTCTAGAGTTGATAACCATGACAAAAGTTCGCTTGGAATACGAGCCCAAAATCATGTTATTGAGCGATTCACTTTGGTTCTGTTCAAGCAGGTTTTGAAGAATTTGCAAATTTACAATGTCAATTAGTTCCACAGTTACCTTAGTACTTATTGTAATCTGCAAGACAAGAACTAATTTTTCTTACTAGACAAACTCTCCTTTTGAGGCTCTGGAGGAATTGGGCTTGGTGCACTAGTCCTAGGTTCTGGGCTTTGTGTACTAGGCCTAGATTCTAGGCTTTTCACACAGTCACTATCTACAAACACCACTTTAGGATTCCCTACTTGCTTACGTTTTTTAAAGACTTTGTTACAAAATCTAGGCATTGTAATACCTTTGAAATTAAACTTCCTAACACACAGAAAAAAAAAACAGGAACTTCAGAAAAATAAACTGTGGACATTTGAAAATATTATTCTTGGTTAAAAACAGAATGAAAACAATAACAAACAAGGTAAAGACAGAAAAACAGGTGACAAACAACAGTACCAATATAGCAAACAAACCTAATAGTAATACAGCTCTATTTTGCATAAAGAGTTATAGTACAATATAAAATACTGTCTCCTCAATGCGGAAACTCTCACCAAAAATTTGAAGTACAGCCTTTAGAAAAAAAACTTGTATTCAAGAACTACTTGACCGATATTCCATGCAATTGGTCTTGAATTAAACCGATATGAAAAGCAGAATAATATTCAATGAAAACACAAAAAAAGTAATTTTTTGACCCATTTGACCTCCCGACCATTTATAATTCAATGATAAAAACCAGTTTAAAAACAGTGAAAAACTATGTGTAAAATAGCATTACTCACTAAAAAACTCAAAACATAAACACAACCTTACTCTGGAAATGTTGAAAACAAACTCTACAAACCCTGTCTTTATGGACACTCGGACGTATAAAACTCCCACAAACATCTTCCTCAAAGTTTTCAAATGTGATTTTCATGTCTTTTGTTATTAATTTACAACTAATATAACTTATAAGCATTTTAAAATTTAAAAAAAAAAACGCACAATCATATTACATAAAAAGCGCTCCCGTTACTCTTCACGACATCTATTCTATTTTAGTTAGTTTTTTTTAACAGCATTAAAAGATAGAAATAACATTTAAAATGGTTAATTTAGTTCATATAACCTTTTGTATAATATCAGCCACTATGTGATAAGTTTTAGAGGTACTACCAAATATGAAATAGAAATCGACACTTTTCACGTAGGAATCGTCTTGGAGCGAGACTCTCGACAATCAAGCGTGTTTTTTACATCGCCTCGTAACGACATCCCTGGATGTAAAAGGGTTACCTTATTTAGATTAATCCCGTAAAATTTTAGCCTGAAAGTAGCTGGTGTGGATGGGGATTCCTTTTACTGAGATTTAACTTTAAAATGTTTTAATGTATATAGATCTGAAAAACTAGTATTTGTAAATTTTTGCTTTTATTTTCTTGGGTTAAGAACCGTACGTAAGAATTAAAATTTACCACAATCGCAGAGATTTTCATCTGGGTTCGTGCAATAGCTTTTAAAAGCCTAAAAACTTATTTATTATAGTTTTACTTTTCAGTCGTGCTTTTATCACACACACCCATGGTCGCAGCAAGTGACTATACAATAAAGGAATATACTTATTCCAATTCCACAACAACCTTAGTAAAGTTTAGTTAAATTTCTTTTAAATTCTAGCCACCATAGGTAAGTAAAACTGGGAAAAGTTGAATCAATAAATCTGAAAGTCCAGCAGTAGAGCAGAGTGTCAAGTTATTGCACTGGAGACGCATAATCAGCAGTTGCCGGACTGAACTGTTATCTGTATGTCCATATGATTAAGCTGCACCATCAGTCTTATTGTATTATGTATGGCTGGCATCATATTGGAGGTTGTGTGTAGGTTGTTAGCTCTGACGTCACGAGTTTTTTTAAAATGTTTGTTTTATTTATCTCTTAATATCAAGTGTTAATGAAAACTATAGTGATACACAGACTATTTAAATTAAAACTTGGGAATTAAATTTTTTTTTTTTTATTTGTAAATTTTGGATTTTCAGTTGTATTTTGTAATAATTTGAATTTTCATTACATGCAATAAATATTAAATAATTTTGTATTATATGTGTATCTAATTGATTTTTTTTTTTACTTTAAACACTTAAACTTTACACTAATAAAGGAGAAATTTTAAATTAAATATACCAGCACACATCGTGAACTCACTATCGTTGATATTTCGTGAATATTTTACAGCTACTTCTAGGACATTGAATGACCTATGCAACAGGTAGGAGAGTAAGCACAGCTCAGGACCTTATTCTTGGATCGGACCTTTGAAAATTAGCAAATGATAGAAGCTTTCGCAATGGAGGGGCCTCATGGGAGGAAAACATAATGAGTTTTCAATTTAGTAGGAGTTATATAAAGCAAGAATGCAATGACGTATTTCACTCTGAACTTTGAAAGCCCACGTTTTGAGAGCAGGTTTCTAACACTGCATAAAAGAGGCGGATTTATTGCTTCTTTAATGAGTTTGATGAACGACTAACGCAAGCACACCATGATCATTAATAACCTTGTGCTCTTGCAAGATATATTCGGGTTTTTTAAGACATAACATTGCAGAAAACATGTTATGGGGACGAGTTTACCTCAGATTGGTATTGTTTACAGGACTGCCTTAACCAATTTTTTGTGTGATTGCACATGCTTTCTTTTCCAAGTACCCGAGTTCGACAGCAAGTGGGTTTAATGGCTTTACAAGGAAAACAGGGTACTCGCTCGTCTCTAATCAGAATACAAAACCAAACACAGAAGAGTTTAAGTGAACAATAAGGGCGATACTATAAGTTTGGGTGGAACGTGTACATGGAGTGGTGATTTATGAGCTAATTCAATATCCATGACATACTTGAAGAACAAAATGAAGTTTTATTCTCCTAAAGGATTTTATGTGACTTGAAGCGAGACAATGCCAAAAAATAGTTCTTCTTTTACAAAAGTTTGTAAGAAGGAAAATGATAACTCCATATATTTATTAGTTAAATATTGTCAGATTCTAACATCCAAAGATTGATTGTATCTCATCAACGATATATCCAAGTTGCCCATCTCGTTAAAAAAAGTAGTAGGAATCTTCTGATGCAACGCGTCCCTTGATGTGATGTGAGAAAATAGTGTTGTTGATAAGGCACTATTCTTTGGTAGGTCCGGAATGATAAATTTTATCTTTAATAATCAGGGCACGACTAAAATGTAATATTAATGTATTCCCCGATAAAAACCTTAATACCAGAAAAACTCCATATATATATATATATATATATATATATATATATATATATATATATATATGTAATATAGAACGGCATATTGTGACTCCAATTTTGATGAGAATATCAAATGGTCACACCTAAACCAACTTTTATGACCAGTTATTTCTAAATATTTCCTCTGACGTTACTACTTATATCACTTACTTTATTAATTTTTAATATCGGACTCATGCAGCAATGTTTTATAATACTGAACTACTGTTTACAACACATTACTTATATTTCATAAACATAAAGTAACGAGTGATGGTAGTCGATAATTTGCTGAGTAAAGAAGTATAAACAAAATAGGAATTTAATATTTATGTGTTGTGATTAATAGAAAATTACCTTATCAGAGGGACACTATAACGTAAAAACTTAGCTTTTTGAGGTAGTCGGTAAAATAAAAATAATTACTGATAAAATTTAATGCCTGTTAACAAGTAAATATAATGCAAAAACTTATAAGATTGTATCAAGTAATAATAATAATGTAATTTGGTTGCACTTGCTTGTATACAATCCGACTTGTCCGGATTGCAATGTGGAAATAAGTCTTCAACAAGTTCCAGATTCAATTATGAAGCTTCTTTCACAACCCTCTACAAATAACTCGTGTTGGAGTTTCATCAATTCACCTCAATTAGGTAACAAAACAACGAAAACTTTAAGGTTGAAAACACCTTCAATAAAAAAATTGTTCACCAATTATAATAAATTATTGTGAAATATATAACTTAGCTACTAATGTTTTCTTTTTTATATATTTAAAAACATTTTTATGTTTATCAAAAGTATTGATAACCTGTAACGTATTACTCATCAAGTAACTACATTATATTTGTAAATAAAAAACTTAATATCTATAAAAATTTTCAAAATAATCTTTTAGAATTAAGTCTAATAAAATTGAGATACTATCTTGTCAAATATGATAAGAAAATTAAATTGATAGGTCTCTTACTATCCTTACTGTCACTGAAAGTAAAACTTTTCTTAGTACCTATATAAATTAGGGAAAAAATTTAGGCATAGTACATCCGTTTTTTGTTTTGGAAAGTTCTTTTTATTTATAACAACTGAACACAGAAAAATTTGAACTGTTTATAATACGAGTAATTAAAATAGTAAATATGAGCCCCAAAAGTGTTTTGTTCAGTACTGTTAAAGGAAGTGACATGTTTGATATTCCTTTATGATATATCGATAATATGAAATTACTAAATATAAGTTTTTTTAAGTATATACTAGATAATCGTTCAATCAAATTATTGTTTTTAGAAATAAATTAAATATTATGCTTTAGTAAAATGTCATGTACTTAATGTACAATACTCACATGCTGTATTGTAGGTCTAATTATAATTTGCCCATAAATTCTGTTTCAAATGTCTCTCCTAGTTCAAAGATCAACAAAACTTTTTGTATTCCTGGCTTTAAAAGTGATGCATTGACAGTTAAATGCAGTATGATATCCGAAAACCAGTTGTATTTTATTTAAAATGCAATGGACGGATTTGCGTTTAATATAAGTAAAAATTTTTAAACAATTTCTTTGGATTACAATTTTCTGCAATTTCTGTTGGGCAATTTTAACTTAGTTGATATTTTAATCAGCTGTGTTTTCATAAGAACACAAGAAAAATAGTGGATATAGAATTTATACGATTGCATTTATAACGGGTAAAAAACTATTAATGCTAACATTTTTAGATGTTATAACCAATATTTATAACATTGCACATCGTACTCTGACCCAGCCCTGACTAATAACTATGACTTCTAAACATAGCCCTACTGTCTGTTATTGAGAAATTCCCAAGTTTCTTGCTATATTCACATTAAAAATACTATGGTTACTTCCATATTTATTGGAACTCAAACCATTGTATGATATACTGAAGCATCAAGAAAACTCGTAGTCTAACCACCGAAGTCCACCAGCAACAGCAATATTACAAAATATAAGAGAAGGATAAAGAACATGAAGTACAAAACATGAACAAAGGAAGAAATAAAACTATCGCTAACCATTTGATTCCAAGATATGACATTTATTGTTACACATCACCAGAAGGGTCAAAATGCACGGGGTTAATCTGCTGTAAGAAACTACTTTAGATTTTTATTTTATTTTACAAATATTTAACGATGTTATTGTATGAAATGTGGGGTAAATATATTTTGTATTTGCAACAGCTTCTAAAACTATAAACTATTATATTTTACGTACAGTTAGTTTACATTATGTATAACACTTTACTATATGCAGCGTATTTGTGGTTAGCACGTGTTGCATACTGATACGGAATAGCACATTAATCGAGTCGACCGTATATTGACCCTATGTGTCGCGGAAATTACATTATAGTCTGATGCTGATATTGAAAAGCTCGCACTATAAAATGTTACTAGCGCAAATTATTTCCCTTTGTACAAAATAAAACTATTTTACTATGTGTGAAAATTTCATAGTCTAACGGTGAAATTCACAAAAACAGCGATATATTTAAAAAAACATTTCTAGCATTTAAAAAACATAATTTAGCATTTTTCAACATCAAATATCTCTCTTTACTTCAGGTTTGTTATTGACGATAGAAATTATGAAAGATAACGGGATTTTGGACAATTGCTATTACTGTATGTTAGAAAAAATACAATATCCTACGTTTGAGGATTGAAATCCACCTTCTTCGTAAGGTAAACAATTTAATGCATTAAAATGCCCATTACCTAAAGTAACCAGACACATATGTCCACAACAGTTATAGCCATTTAATAATCTTTCTGCCTTGTCAAAATATAGAACAGGAACAGAAGTAATAAATTTGTTTGGTGACCTTTGCGAAGAAAAGGTGCTGGGAGATTTAACTCACTTGTGTTACTTGATTACTTGAAGTATTGTATTCTATGAACCATGAGATTTTGATTGCCAACTTGAGGTATTAGGGATATAATGATATTACTGTGGCCTGGTTTAAATCTTACTACGAGGGTAGAGTGCAGGTCTCAAAACTGGAGGTCAGATATCCAGGCCGCTCCATAGACGGCGTGGTGTTCCACAAGGTAGTTGTTTGGGGCCCATATTGTTGAACCTGTACACATCTGATATTCACGGTTCGGTACAGTTACGGACGATCAGTATTCTGGCGATTGCCAATTGCAATTTTCATATGATTAATTGCAATATTGTAATCAAATATATTAATCAATTTTCATATTTGATTAATGAGGGAATTAATGCCATATACTTCGATCTGCTCAACATTCAAAACACATCAAAGGCCTCAGACTCAATGTAAACAAGTTTACTGTTCTGTATACCGCTCCTCAAGATTTAGTGCATATCCCGAGTGAAAACTCGAAAAAGAGAGCTTGCAAGTCTCAGAAAAGTTTCATACTCTTGGATACGTATTGAACAGAGGTCTTACTTGGTCTAACCATGTTACTTGCAAAACCCTGAGAACTCTTGGCAAGCTGGGAGATTTGTTTGAATTTACAGATCTATTTCCAGAATCCGCAAGACAGCGGATAACGCACTCATTAGTACTGGAGGTATTTACATCCTGTTATACTGCATTTGGTAACAGCATCTCTGTGAGGAACATAGAATTGGAGGGAGAAAGAATGCACAAAACAAAACAAAAAACGCTGTCAGATTTGTCTACGCTTAAGGCATTATGATCATGTTCCTATAAGGATGCCGTCAACCTTTTTACAATGGAAGCCGTGGGTATGATAATAATAATTATTGATCCACAAGTTCCTTACTATTATGAACCACGCTATCTAGGCAATAGGTTTCAGTACCGAGGAGAAGTCGCTTAATGTAACACCCGCCAAGAGGGCAACCTCCAGTTTATAGAAAACGGAAGAAGAAGCTTCTCTTACTTAGGACCGAAACAACTCAGTGACCTCTCCTAAAGTATGTTAATCATTTCTTGTCCAAATTTTATAAAAGTTAACAGGTTTTTATTTTTAACCGGTATAAAATAGTATCCAAAAATTTATTTGATAATATGTCTGTGCCAATGGCAATGGTTTGTTATTATACGAGTATTTACGTATTTTATTCATTTAGTTTTCGATAGTAATATTATTTAGCCATACGTTACTTATTACTGTTATTATTTAGTCTAGTTTAACATTAGGTATTCTGGTAATATTATGACTAAAATATATGTGAAAAAAAGTATTTATCTAGGAATACGGCAGGAAAATATAAGGATTTTATTTATTACTATTCAAATTAGATTCAGAAACTCTTATACGTATATTTTCTCACATATTTCGTTAGAAAATAGAACACTGTACGAAAATAAGTCTACGAATGTATGATATGACGAACTGGATCTACAAGAAGTCATGGTTCTCATTCGTACATATTCGCTCTTTCCTGAGTCCCCTAGAGTGGCCTGCACGAAAATAGTCCATTTGTGGCTGGTTGGTCTGGATTCCCCGTCTATACTCCACGTCCAGCAGTATTGTTAGTTTAAACATGTATGGAAAATTACTGATCCGTTTCATCATGTATTACAATAAATAAAAACCATTAGATTATGTCCTAAAGAAATATTCGTACATTTCATTTCATTCGTCTGATTTGCAGGAAACGTGTGTAAATCAAGCAGAGAGTATTGACAGCGGATTGTAATAAAAACAATTTGTCGTTTGCTTGAAGTTGTATTTCATTTATATATTTATATTTTTAATAACTGCTTCGTTTTTGTACCCAACTTTAACTCTGTTGTGTTTCTTGCATTTTAGGTTTTAAAACATAAATAAGGCAGCAGATACAAGTTTACTAATCATAAACGCATAACGATGAAAAAATGCCAGTAATTCTGTCAATCTTCATATCATCGTCAGTAACAAGCCTTAAACAAACTACTCTAAGCAATTCTAGAATACTTACTTACTCACCGAACTTCAAATTCGTTTATTCTGTGTGGGACAACCACGAATAATGCATCAAAAATTATGAATAATTTGATAAATCCAATATTGCGTGATATTTTTATTCTGGGGCTGAGCTAATTAAAAACTGTCAAAAAATTCGTATATAATCAATGACATTTTTGTAATTTGAAAATTCACTAATAAACAACACCTGCGGAAAACCAAAAACCAACATTCTATGACAATCCAAACATCAGTGGCCAATCAGACTTTTCATCGTTTCTCAAATATGTTTAAAAATGTTTTGGTAATTCTTTCAGCAAGTTATATGAGAACATTTATGGTAACAGTAACACCTAAGGAATTTTTGTTTGTTTTCGACCAGATTTTGGTCCTGTGAACCAAACGACATTATTTATACAATCAGGAGGAATTATTGCATCACTAAATTGGTTTAAAATTGAAAGTTTAAACTGACCGCTCCCAAGGGGTAATCTCTAACAGTATTTTAATCTCTCCTTTACCGGTAAATGTTGGAGTCCCACAGGTATCCGTTCTCTCTGCTGATATTTTTATTATTTAAGTCAATGATTTACTTAAACCAAACTGCAATGGTGGCATTCGTGCTTTTATGGACGATTTTGCTTTACATTATTCACAAAAAATAAATACTAGCCCATGTAGTTTAGTTTTGAACTTGAATTGTTTAAGTAGGTATTTGGTGTATATAATTACTTAGCTACGATAGGAAATTTGTTTATTTTGTTCTGAAATTGTAATCAGGATGGTAGTATTATCTACGGCAACATAAATCATAAATATACTTTTATAATTACAAAGGTAATATAGTTGTAATGCGATAGAGAACGCGTATTTTTTAATTAATTCGTATAGATCTAAAGCAAAACCATTGTTAACTGTCATTCCAATTACGTGTTCCAATAAAATTATTTATAGCTCCACATTACTTTCGATACAAAGCACTACGACTGGTTTACTATAGCAATGGTAACAAAGGATCAACTCGTCTCTGTTGTAACACTACGAGCAATAGTTAAAGGATATTTATTAACCTATGTTAGTAAGTTTTATGTAGAATACCTTTAGCTATATTGGGACACATTATTTTAATAAATTACTAATCGACATTAAACAAAAAAAGGTTTAAATTGCCTCTTTTAAACGGAATAATTGCTATTTACATTTCTGGATATGACCTATTTGAATTGACTATTCAGCAACGCTGCAGAGAGCTGAATTATATTTTTATTATATTGTTATATTGAATTATAAGGTTAGACTAGTTTGTACCATGACTGTACCAAGTGGGAACATTTCACAGTCTAACGTTGGAATCTACGAAAGCTGCATCACTTTTAATAAAATATTTTTAGAATCTAGAATTTTAAACAATAAATGTATCTCTTTATTTCAGGTTAGTTATTGAAGATGGAAAATATAAAAGATAACAGGATTGTGGACATTTTTTATTGTTTTATGTTAAAAAAATATATAAAAATAAGTTTGAGGATTGAAACGTCTCGTCTAAACGCTCAATTTATTTTGTGATTATCATTACTTATCTATTATACCTTGTTATAATCGAGTAAATATCATAATAATTAACTATTTAAAAAGGTTTTCTTGGTATAGCCTTGATTATGTACTTGTGAGCTATCTGCATTTAATGCCCTATTCCAGAAACATTATGTTTACGCAAAATTAATGCTTACAGAGGATCTGTAAAGCATCGTAAATAAAGTATAGTTTTGTCAAAAACTGGGTAATCCACAACACAAGACTTTAATACTTTCTAACTTTCGAATCAACTCTCTTTACCTGATTAAATGAATCAACTTGGAATCTATAAGAACAATACGTTGGTCTTCCATTATTCTTGCTGTCTTTTTATTTTCCTTATCTTGCTCAATATTACCTTAAATGGCTATGACCGATAATTGTAATGCCACTGTCACATTATAATCACAATTATGGGGAAACTCATCCAAAATCCATTTTTGTAACAAACTTTGTGTGAAATTTTACATTACACACACTTTATGCTTATTTTACTATGATTCAAATAAAAATTTTGTAAATATCCGTATTTCTCCTAGGCAAATTATTTGATTATTCATATGAAGTTCAGAAGAAAGAAAAATACATATCCAAGGGGCCACCTACATCATTAAGTAATATTTACATAAAAGCAAACTATATCCTTATTAAAACCAGTATAGTATTTTATAATAGTATTTTTTTTAATAGTATTTTACAGCCTTAAAATATTGTTATTAAAGTTAGTTCTAAAATAAATTTTCTAAAGATATGATTTTGTAAACATGGTATGATCAAATGTGATCTATGTGGTTCTGTGTCATTATTTATTCAATTTATAACTGTAAACCAATTACTGCAGCTTTTTAGTTGCTTAATCAAACTAAACAAATAAATTGTAGGAAAAATAAAACAAATAAACTTATACTAGTATTGTATAATTCTGTTGAGCTCTTTTACAAACCATGTCAAATAATTTAATAATTTAAGAACGTTTCTCCGAATGGCATCAACCTAATTATAGGAATACCTTACATATAATGAAGGATTTGAATACAGTGTCTTGAAAGCCTCCTTAAGACGCCTTACCTCTCAACTTTCCTCTAGTGCCAGCTGTAGTGTGAACAGTCTGGTCATTATCCTTCTTACTGCTGGTGTCTGGGTTGTTTCCGGCAACGAAATTCAGTAACATACGCTGGAACAAAAATCAGTTTTGTATAAAACCATGAGGAATGAAGACAATAAAATGATTATACCAGCCGTTAATACCTTTAATAACTATAATTAATAGCCACAAATAAATTACAATATAATTACATTTGGGTGATATGCATTAAAATTTGAAAGGATAATACGTTTTCTGGTATTTTTAATCGTTAATATTACAAAATAAAACTCTGGAGTAATGGGATCTATCTTATTATTCAAGTGAAGTTCCTTCCCTGTCTCTATGATTAGTTTAGTTTAAGGACGCAAAGATTATGGAATGATAAATGTTATAAATTCGCTGAAGTCAAATTTCAAAGAACCTGTTGGCTTTACAATTTTACTAAATGATTACTGTTAGAAATTATATTGTTTGTATTTTTTATTATAAGAGACATAAAGTAAAGGAACCATTAATTTACTATTTAATAAACGTGGTGATTATAGTTCCGAATTCTAAATCAATGTTTAATTATAAATAATAATAATTAATTTTAAATTACCACTCGGTAAAAAAAAACTTACGAAAAATTAACGGCATCCCAACTACCTACATAGTGTTGAGCATTTTACATTTTTACTTATATTATCACATACTTTAGTTAGTTAATAGTTTATAATCAAGGGGAGAACATCGCTAAAAAAATGGATTTTTTTTAATTTTACTGAATAATTCTTGGATTCTTCCTGAAAATGGCAATAGAAACCACGGAAACCACGGAAGATCTTGATAAAAATTAAAATATATTATGCGTTCAAATGTTTCAGTGCATTTTCTGTAGAGAAATCGTCCCAGAACTCAAACTTCTGTATTCATTCTCATACATAATAATATTTTATTTCCTGGTGTTATTTTTATACTCTATGCAGTTCTATGAGATACTTTACTGTCACCAGCTGTAGCTGTATTGTAGTCTTGGAAAGTTTTATGTTTATATATTATGTGCAGTAGTTTGTTTACAAACAGTTTGAAATAGTTGTGAAGTTTGAGCTTATTAGTTATAATCAGTGTTGTGTTTGAATATGCCTAGATCACTTAAAAGATGAACCTTCAGAGGGAAAAATATACTAAACCAACAACATTAGACGTTAGTAGTAATGAAACTGGTGAGTCCAGTCAGTTGTGCCCAAAAGGTGAAGGTTCGTGGTTGCAAGTACCAAAACAGTCTGATAACAGGACAACACTATTTTCACAAATCCCCTATGCCTGTTGCTGTCATAGAAACAATTAATCCAATTCTTAGGGATCTAACAAAAGATGAATTTTTGTCAAGCTGTATGCATGGGCAATACACAAAACCCGAAAGAATGCTTCAACAACACACTGTGGAGTAGAATACCAAAGACTACTTTTGTTGGGTACCACACACTGATAATGGGAGCTTTGGATGCTGTTCTTCATTCAATAATGGTGCAATGGGAAGAATTCATGTCCTTACAAAAATTGGCATAGAGGTAGGTATAAACACATACTTACTTACTTACTTACTGCCGGGGCGTAACAAATCTCAGTCGATTCTTTGCCTCGTCTATGAGCCTCTTCCACGCCACCCTGTCTTCCGCCAGATCCACAGACCCTCCACACCGGGTCACATCTTCGACCACTTGATCGCACCATCTTATCTTTGGCCTACCCAAAGGGCGCCTTCCTGCCGGTACCGCCTGGTAGACCTCTTTTAACCTTGTGCCCTCCTGTCTCCGATGTACATGTCCTAGCCAGCTAATTCTCTTTGCCTTCACCAAAGCCACAATATCAGGATCTTGGTATACACTGCGTAATTCTCTATTTTTTCTTATTCGCCACACCCCTTCATCACATATTGGTCCAAATATTTTTCGGAGAACTTTATCCTCAAAAACAATCAACCGCCCCTCATTTTTCTTCGTTAATGTCCATGTTTCACTTCCATACATTAGGACTGGTTGAATGATTGTTTTATAAATTCTTATTTTGGAGCATTGTGACAACAATCTTGACGTATAAACACATACAATGCTTTAAAACAAATGGACTTGGTACGAGTACGAAAAGCAGAGAAAGCTAATCTAGAGGCTACAAAAGAGATGAGGGTGAAGAAAAGACAATGTAAAAGAAAGCTGGAAGATGCAGAGAACCAAGGGACCAGCCAACTATGGTGCTGGAGCATTCTAAATTTATTTGTAGGTCTTTTTACATATGATCAACTACTATGTTTATTTCAATTGCCGTTTTCCGAAAATTGTGTTTGTTGAAATTATGTACCTGTAGCTCAGCTTTTGTTTAAGTTAAAAAGATAAAATTTTGTATACTATCCCAAGGTACTGTTTTACTTATCTGGTAGTAAAATCATGACTATATCTTACATATTTACTGAAATAAATAATAAAAATAATAAATTAGTGTAGTAAAAAATTACTTGTTTATTGATAATGAAATAAAATTGTTTCTATTGCTCTAAAATGTTTCAATCTACTACAGGCTCATCTAATAACATACTAGAACATACTGTAAAAATTTTATTGTAATATCTTGACTGGTCATAGAACTTGCAGGTACACGAAGTTAGTAAATGTTCTCATATATTAAGCATACGCGACGTTCTCCCCTCAATTGTATTGATATTAATTCAACATGAATAAATTGAATTTCGCTATGTATTTACGGTAGAAATTTATAACAATCGAAACGTGTGAACATAAACCTTTATAAACAATACTAAAGTGTAAGAAATCAAGGCTTTAAATTTAGTTTGCCCTTTTTTAATTCACTCTGTACACAAAAATACATTTAATTAATATAGATGTCATTTCCAATCAAAAGTAACTGGAACATGTTTGGCGTTTACCAAGCAATCATTGCTTGAGTTTCATGTGAACAGTTTGACTTACCTTACATTAAATTTAAAACTGTAATTACTTTAGAACTATAAGCATAGTATGACCTTTAATATGATGCCATTGGTTTCGGTTTATTTAATTTTTAATTTTAAAATCACAGCCTTTGGTATAGCGTTTCGCGAATGTTTTAAATATACATAATAAAAAACATTGCATAATCACATTACATATTTTTACTCGATCTAATTACACATTTTAAATTAGATATTATTAAGTTTAAATACTTGTATTTTTTTAGAAAAATATTTATAATAAGGGAAAAGATATGGGTCAAACATACCCGAGTCCGGGCAGGAGATAGAGCAACCCAGCCGTCGACATTGACCATGATGTAACTTAAGAGCACAATCACAAACACGCGTATTCAAGAGCACTATTAAACGTCACACCAGCACAGGTGAAAGTGGGATAATTACATGAAAGTCATTGTTGGAACTTGTTACAGCTTCGTGGCGTGACATCTAAGACAGTATACTGGTGACGATCGGGAAGGGGAAGAGAAAAGGTAGCCACCTCCGTCCCTAAGTTTTGGACCAACACCTAATCTCATGGTGTGTGTACGGATTTTTTTACTTTAAGATTTGTTTGAGTGTTAAAATCTTTTTTAGTTCCCTATTATTTCTTTTTTCTTGTCAGAACCTAAGTGTCGTAACCAAATCCAAAGGTGAACTTAACGGTTGGTCTGCTAATATTAAGTATTAAAAATCAATGTGTCCTATTCAATAATTTCTAATCATGGTCTATTATACCCCAAACGGTCTAACGGTGCATTTGGTGGCTTCATCAAAATTAAAGTAATGATTTTTAGACCGGGAATGGTAAACTGTATGAACATTTTCCAATGGAACCTTTTTGTACTTCCTGTATGTTCTTTAATTCTCAGAATTAGTGGTATTTTTGGCATGTCTATTTATTTCCTATGACAAGAAAATGTTCCATGATAACGTTTTTTAGTTCATTGTGCTATCTTTTGTTTTCGTTTATAGGAGTCTTTGTCTAAGAATGTTGTATGTTCTAAACGTCGTTCTAATATTTATATTTTTGCTTGTCCTTCTAATTTTCTCAGATAATCCCGTCACACAAAAAATTCACATTTACCTAAATGAGTTTTGAATTTATTTTCTGACTCATAGATTTTCCTATTACTACACACTAAGTGTTTTAAAGATTTAAAAGATCCTATTCAAAGTTTGTGGTTTCTTCTTTTAACCCACATCTGTCTGAGCATAAGCTCTTTGCTCTATCAAAAAAAGAGTATGCGACTCCTTCTTTTTCAGATTTTTATGGTTCGAATGGTAATTTAAATATTAGCGCTAGTGTTTTTTTTCTAATCTCTTACCACATACACACCCAGAAAGAGGAGTTTGTTCAATCTACCTCCACAGTAAAGCGGATGGTGGAAGAAATGCTGTTTACGTAGGACAAAAAATATTAAGTTCAGGGTCTCCAGGAGAGAAGAAAAAGTTTGTGTCATCTGCTTATTAAACTCCTCGATATGAACTAAGTTGAAGTCAGAGATTTTACAAATTCTTTCATAGATATATTAACGAAAGTGCGGACAGAGGAGATCTCATCGCAGTCCCTCATTCTGACGCTCTATTTCAGAATAGTTACATTAAGTGCCTATTTAAAAGTGCATAGGTAAAATTATTTCACCTGATGAAGAGGAAAGATTTGACTCCTTGAAACGTTGTACTATATATTTTATAACATATGACGTTCACATAGTATATAAAATTTACAGTTCAAAATCATATATAAGTTACATGTTCGAAATCATATTATTCTATTTAACCTTCCATGGTCAATAATCAACTTCAAGCAAAGGTTGCAGAACATGAATAATGTAACTACGTACATATAATTATGTATGGTATAATTCATAGCTGGTTTATTATAATATATTGCACACAGCATGCCACTTTAATAGATAGCCTGTAATCCCTTTTAACCTTTACATTCTGTTGCTGAATATGCAATCTTTAACCAAGTAGAATAAACATAAAAATCAAAAATTTTGTATGTTTATTGACAAAACTCTAATTTTTCACCTATTCCCAAATGAAAACATTAATTTGGCTCCTAAAATGTAATGATATTAATAAATACAGAGCATTTATACTGCTATAGTAGCGGGACTGCCCAAATCGATTACATCTATTTATGGCTATGAAATGTGTTTTTTATTTTAAAACATTTGAAATGGGGCCACAGATCATGAATGGGAAAATTCTTTATTAGAAAACTGAACAAGACGGAATAGCAGCTACCAAAGAGAACTTGCATTTCAAATTTTGTAACTTTCGAACAGTATTCATAAATATGGTCAAATAAAAAACCATAAATATGGTTTATTTACAGACAAAGTTTCATAATGTTGTGTAAAGCCCGTAATACTTAAAATTACTGGCCCCAATTTTCAGTTAGTATGAAATATTGTTTTATCGTGTTAGTCTTAATCTATAACTGTCCATTAGATGATGTAAATCTACGCGTAGTATTTATAAATTATAAAAACTTATACATTATCTTACAGTACAGACTTTTACAATTATTTAATACTCCATAGGAAAGTAATGCTCCTATTTACATATGTAATTCTTTGACAGTTAAAGATTTTTTTTCAATCATGTGATTATTACATCTATTGGTGATCTGAGCAGTAGCGCTAAACCTCATTGTGTTAAAATCATTAAACTATGTTTTCTGTCATTAGGCTTGTAATGTATATTATTTAAGTCGATTTAAACTTTCAAATTGTACTTTATTTGAAATTACTTTCAAATATTTAATGGTGTAAATGATTAATTTAAAAATTGCTCTACTGATTATTCCTATTACAAAGTTACAGTGAGAAAAAGACGATTCACGAAATTTTTACGGGACGTTGGATTACAGGTTAGTATAACTTACTAATTTACGCCACATCTAACTTTTCCTTAGTAAGCATTCTCTAAAAAAAAAAAACTGTACCGTTATTTAATTTAATTTTATATAATACATATTTTTGCATTCCAGTTAACCGTCATTCCGATGTTCTTGGAACTAAATTATTAGTGGAGTAATAACGTAATTGTCACGCGTATTATGTTTTTCAGTCGTCAACTTGTAGCTGACCATCTTGCTACTGGGTAACACCTAGCGCGCTTTGTCCACGAGTTCAACTTTGAGTCTCAGAGTCTGATTTTATTTAAGAGTACAAATTCGAATGTTTCCATCATTTATGTTTTAGATTTCTAGTCTACTAATCTTCACTTTTCTGACTAAACATCTGCAATGTCGATCCAAGATACTGATGCCCGTTCTTGAGAGTCGACATCAACGTGAAGGAAATTTAATTTTTAAAGTTATAATAATAATTAAGTTCGTATGCAAAATTCCCATAGAACAATGAAACCATTAGGCCCACCCCTATGACATAACTTATTTCATTATCACTCTATTTAACAGCAACGTGGCGATAAATTATTTTATTTTTACCATATAAAAACGGTGCTTTTATGTTTATTTGCCACAATTAAATATGTAAGTCAATTTTGGAAAACAAGTATTCATTACCTCTACCTAAGCGGTATCCAACCCCAGATGTTTCTCGTACATTCCGTACAATATATTTTCATTGGATTGAGTGTTTCTTGTTTAAAGTCTGATATAGTAAGATATCTCTGCTCCATTGTTAAGGATTCTAATTATTATTGTAAAAAAATTATAACGTATATAGACGATGCATATCACAACACTCTTGCAGTTTATGACTTGTAACGCAACAACCAATTAGCTTCCAGTTTCTACAAGGCCATTTAGTTTTTTGCTATTATACCGTGGTAGAATTTTAATCTCGAAAATAAAATTATATGTGACATTTATGGTTGGTTAATTCTGCAAGTTATGCTCAACATACACATTCATCATTATCATGTTTGCCCATATACATATGAAATACTGGTAGCCCACATCAGATTTCCTACTACCCCTTTTTAGTATCGCACTCACTCTATCCATCCCTCTCAATATCTAGTCAGATTGTTGTGAAAAATGCCCTGTGTCAAATAACTATTTCTTGGACAGCAACGTGTTATTATAATTTATGTATTATTATTATTGATTTCTATTTAGCATATAATACTGCATATATTACCTCATAATTATCCTTATATCTCTATGCGATGGTGTTTAAACATTTAAAATGAAATGAAATAAATAAATAAAATTTTTCTCAATACAGGCTATATGACCTGTTTTTATGCTAATAATTCATCAAATTTAAAAGTTTTCAATTTTTTATTCAAAATATCTTAGTGCAATATTTTTATGTTCTTTAAAGTTTACACACACTTAGAAAACACAACAATCAAGTTAACCAAGACCCTTCTCTGTTACCAGTTTATAGAATATCTCTATATATGCTTTTCGACACAACATAGAATCGGAAGAGCTGTGTAAACTTATCTAGTGCCTTAATAAATTGGTTACACAAACATTAAAATACAACAAATAATTCTTTTCTTATTACTATTATTTAAAATATAGTACATTTGTATTCCTGTTGGACTTTACATTTCTAACGACTATCCCTAATTAATTTTGTTTTAATATCAGCTTTATAACAAATCTTATTATTTTACAGGTATTCTTTACTGTATAAAAGACGATGCTAATAACAGATAAAAACACCTAAGTAAAACAAATTAGACAGCGACCATAGCCACATGAGTATCTTGACAGTCATTCTAGTACCTTAACATGGTTGTACCATCTTACCTTATATTTCTCTCACGTATGAACGTGATAAATGAACATAAAATGAAAAGCAATGTTGACGATACAACTTCAATCGCCCATAACAGGCTTTGGACTCATGTACAGATACTTTTAGAATTTGGCGAAGCAAGGTCTTGGTGTAGAAAAGTGACATACTATCGCAATGATTATACTGTATATATCTCTCATAATTACGAGCTATATACGGATAGTAATAATACGAATCGGTAGATTTAATTAGAGACTCCTTAATATTTCTTACAAGTATCTCTAAACATATCATAAAAATGTATAAACATACAGTAAACTAGACATCAGCAAATGCTTGGTGGCCGTGAATTGCATGTTTATGGTGTATAAGTTTGTATTGTGACTGGAACTCGATTCAGAGAAAGTGCAAAAGTAAAGTAAACTCAAGTAATGCTGGGATAAATAAACGTGCTAACAGTTTTTGTAACATTTCATAACATACTAAGTGACTAACACTTATTAGGAAGGGACATATTTTCACATGAGCCAGTTTATTTACTGCAGGATAAATATTTTACAGAATAGAAATCATACAGGTCATTTGACGTGATATTAACTTGTTGGATGGATTAAAAGAAGATTATAGTCTGTTCTTTACAATGTTTTATTATACTTTAGACGGAACAAGGTGGAGTGACATAAGCCAGTAACTATTACAGTCTAATGAAAAGATAATTATTTTTCTTTAGAATAAGGCATTGCCTAGTGCCGATAATTTTTGTCATACCTTGAAAGTGACCATTTTCATTTCCAGCATAATTTATGTTTCCCGCACACTATCCCCTCTGTGAGATATTTATCTGCTCATGTAAACACTTTAACAGAAATTGAATACTAAATCCGAGTTTACAATGAGGAATATCACACGTATTTTTTACTGTCTTCTAACTACCAATTCACAAAATGATTTACAGGGTCCTAACCTTTCAAACATTCAGAGTGATGTTTACCGTCTGGTTTTCCTGACAAGGAAAAAGCTTATAGTTGACCGGCGGGGTTTTCTTTATGGACTCGCATACAACGTTGGTGATTTGGGTGCAACAGATCTCTACATGTATACAAAAACTTTAACTGCACAAATTATTAGATTTAACATTCATCACGCATGCAAACATTTTGGCCCATCTACATTGTTAATCTTTAAGAAATAATCATATGTTCTCAGTTTTAAATGTAATTAAATACTGATGTTTCATAGGTCTGATATAGTGTATTTAACAAATATGTTTAGCCTTATAATGATTCGATTTACACCTCTGGAAAACTGCATATTTCCTAAAAGAGTTACATATTTAAATATATGAGATGAAAATGTGTATTTATTATTTGTTACTTTTCATATAATACTATGAACATATTGTCACATGTAGGATATTTAGTCTCGTAAGACATTTTAACATTCATGTTCAGCTTTATTGTTGTAAGGAATGTAACAATCTTCACAGATGAACTTCCACACAAAGGCTAGTGCAAGGAATGTAATTATGTCTTAATTACCACTGTCACACAATTAGTTGATCTTGTACTGGGTGTCGGATGTATTCTGCTCACATAAATGACTCAACATGGTTTTGTTGTAATTGAATATACATTTTTATGTTCTTTTTATGTAGTCTTGATGTTTAGCATGTTTCTTAATACTGGACCTTGCTATATAAATTTGAATACCGGATTTGCATATAAACATACCACCTTTATTAACTGTACTTCCTAATTATATCATAATGAAAATCTGTCTGATATCATCTATTATAACCTGGTAGAATAATACAGACTGTCGGGCTTTTCAATTTATATAACAATTTTTTAAGTATTTTACTCATCATGGAAATTATTGGTTAATTCCACTCCCATGCTACTATAATTTTATGTTATTGGGCTAGCGCATTGATTTTACATTATGATATTTATTTTTATATATTCTTTTGTTTTCGTATTATTTTTACTATATTATAGAATTTGTTTATAAAAATTAATAACCGGTAATAAATAGAGCTTAAGCACAATTTACTTGATTATGTAGGATAATTTATATAGTATTTATTTATTTTCATAAAAAATCCAAAACCATTTTAAGCGTTATTTTGCCTTTTTTATGAGTCACTGACTTGTGTGTTGATTTAATCGAACAAAAGCCAAACATAGTAGAAGAAAATCGATACATTACAAGGTCGGTGGTACTGTTTTATAGTGCTTTGGACATAGACAGGATTTGAACCTGTTTATCCTAACTTATACACAAAATCCGAGGCCTTAGACTGCTCGGCCATCTACTTTCCCTCAACTACTTCTAAACTGTATTTTAATTCTAAAATGATCACGACATTTAATTTAATTTCTCTCTAGTCCTTAGTTACGCTCTACTAAATATAGCTGCAGGTTTTACAGATTCCCCGTTACCCCGAGTAATCGCTACAAATGACCAAACAGTATTCTTCGTCCGACATATTTCACGGTGTCTTGGTGTTTAGATCCTGCCGAGAGAGAAAATCGTAAATTCTTTCTTTTAACTCGTAGCATTTGAAGTTATTCTGAAATGGTCCTTTTGCAGTGCCATATGTTTTATTTTGAATTAGACTCTAAAACCATGTTTTATCTAATACGTCCAGTTCGTTTACTCCTTCATGTGCAGTTTTAAATTTGTAAAGTGTTTTTTAAATCATAAAACAGTTCAATTATGTGTCATTTATGTTTATAGCTCTTACCGAATACATGTTAAGCGTAAAAGTCTTTATGGCAACAAATGCATGATGCAACAGTTAATTAGCAACTGTTGTACAGTGTTGAATACAAATAGTGTTAAAGTCACATAAAATACTAAACAGAAGTCACCAAGTGCACGTGTGTGTCATAAAGTTACATATGCGCACTAAAGTAAGACCAATGCTGTGTAAATATATAACAAATAAGCGCCATCATGTAGTACTTGATGTAATATTGGCTTACTAGGGTGCATGATTAACTAAAAATCAATTAATATATTATAACTTGTTTACTTCTTAACATAAAAAAACGGGTGAAAATTAATACAGAACCTGCCTATGTAAATTATATTATGAATAAGGTATCGTAATACAAGCTGTTAATCTCTAACCTTATGTAGAAACACGATTCTAGCAACTTGATAACTAAATCATTTCAAGACACACAGCTACACAGTTCTTGCCTCTCTGTTTATACTAGTAAACGGAATAGGGTGGTAAGACTTGATTACTAATACATATAAGTGACGAATAGCAATACAAAGATGCTATTTTTATTATCTAAAAAAACTATTTTATCGTACTTTTTAAATTTTACTCCATGCTTTATAATGATTTATGGACTATTAATTCAGATTGAAAGTCTATGGTAAAGGTAAAGAGATAGGTGATAAAATATATGCGTCTTTACAGCTCTGGGTGTGAATGCTTACTGGACATAGTGCAGTTTTTGTTCTCAAAAAGGGTCGGTATTACACAACTCGGTGAGTATTGAGAAATAAATTTTGAGTTTATTCTGAGTGAGCGGAGGCGTAGCAAAATACAAAAATTTGGTAAATTATAGATAGTAGGAAGATGGACTATTAAGAATGCATAATATTTTGCTGATGATATTAAGCAAGTTTATAGTTTGAGTGATAGATCACGCTAATGAATGTTTTTAACTCTATATTTAAAATTATCTTTGGCATCATGTATCCATTTATCGTCCTTTATCTCGTTGAATGAGTATATCACTTACAATTATTTATATTGAATTGTTCCCTTACTCATTAACAGTCTTTATATAATCTGATCTTCACTCATTTTACTCAAGATCCTGCTCATTAAGTGAGCTCACGTCATATTATAATACAACTTAATTTGTATGTATTTTAATAAGTCTTTATTTTAGCCTGTTTGTTTTAGCGGCTTGTCATAGTACTATAATAAAAATATATGTATTTAAATTGCACTTAAATGAGATATAAATAACTTTACTCATCTTATATGACATTACTAACTGTGCAATGCAGCTTGAATTGTTAATAATAGTTTTCGTCTTGCACACATTTTTTTCGTTTTATAATGCGTAATTGAAACAGGAAATACTAAACGTAGATATGAACACCGGAACATGTGATCTGCTAGATCAGGGCCTAGACATTCCCATTCAGACCATTGACATTGATCTGCTCCATTGAGTTTGAAGCGATATTTAACATCCATTTAATGTTAACCTCTATAATTTATAGACAAATATGTATCACACATGATTACAAGTAGAAGGATGGAGTTGGGGCTAAGATATACTGAACAGGAAGTTAACAGTAAGTCCCAGCCCAATCAAAGGTCAACGACATCTGTGACTACGTCGTCCTGCAACAGCTGACTACAGGACACCGACCAGGCCATCATTTTGGTTAATAATCATTGAGGAGAAAGTGGATGAGAAAGAGCCTTGAACATACAGTACCTGCCTTTAGGTCACTATTGCTCTTCAGTCGTGCTTCCGTTCAAGCAAAATGTTTAGCTTTATATTAAAGATGTAACGCTGTAAAATATTCATTCAAATATTTTTAAGGCTCAAAATATTCTTCTGTCAAAGTAAAAAGTGTATTTCTACTGTAAGTCTCCACATAGAGACTACTGTACATTCTATAAAGGTGAAAAATATAAGTACTATTTACTAACAAAGTGAGTCAGTTATTAAATGTTTACCTCATCTCTCAATTCATTTCATTGTTATTTTTGTTTAAATTTATGTTACGCAAAAAGTTCAGACACTTATTTTCATCAGTCTCCTTTCTACAGTGTGTGAAACGTGTGTGTTTACATTTTCCCTCTTTAGTATATATATGTATGTAATATATGTAATAATATATATATATTTATATATATATATATATATATATATATATATATATCGTGAGTTTTATTGGTTATTAAAATATACTTTGGTAGCATAAGCGCTGTATTTTCCATAATTTTTATTCTTTGTGCTTGCTTGAATTTATGACTTAAGATTTCTTGACACCTAAAATGAAGATAAATGCCAATCCTTGAGAGATAACTTTCTATTTTTGTAACACATAACGCCGGCATATGATCGAAATCACTATGCATTTTTAAATCATAAATTATTTTATTAAAAACTTTAAACAAGAATTGGTAAAAGGTAAAAAAAGTACTGCAAGAGCTATTAGAAATTTTTAACCATAATGGATTATTACGCCGTGTTTGTTTCTTATGTTAAGTCTAAAAATCCAGATTGATCGTGCATATTGAGTATATTTAGTTGTTTTAGTTTAAAACTTAATATAGCTATTACTCTGTGTTATTATTTGTTTTAAGTCTGAAATACAATAATAATGCTGAATATAAGGATTGTTTATATTAGGTTAATACTCTGTGTTTATTACTTGTGTTAAAGGTAAAATACAAATGTATTAGTGCAAATTGATGCTATTTGGTTAGATTAGATTATTACTCTGTGTGTTTATTAAGGGTTAGAATACTAAGGCACGACACTGAGCGTAAGTACTTCCATACCGAGACTGAAGGGAACATAGAAGTATTGTGGGAATTTTAAACAGGTCTGAGATGATCTAGCACCATATTTTGTTACACTGTAGTAAGTTATCTGTATCAATCGTACATTGTCTCAACTAAAGACGTGAATGTAATTAAAAAATTTATTAATTTTAAAAAATTATTCATTTTTAGCACCAAAATTGTTTAATGTATTACCTTGTGAAATTAGTAGTCTGTCGCTTATACCTTTCTTGAAATGTATTAAGGAGTGGGTATTTTCATTGCAGAATGTTGAATGTTTATTAAATGTAAATTAAATGTTTTTAAATGTATTTTATGTACTGTTTTGATGTCCAGTTTTATTGTACAAAACTAGTGGAAGGGATATGTACTGGCCATGGTGTATAATAATAAACACTAATGCTGAAATAATAGTATTTTGTCTTTGTATTATGGGTTATGTATGAAATGTTGTATTGTTGGTTGATAGGGAAATGTATGTGTGGATGTAGGAAATTGTACAATGGATAGTATTTGTTTAAAATAGATGTAGACATAATGAGGATTATAATTTATAGTTTATTTTATATAATTAATGTATGTGTGATTTATCTGTTTTATCTTGCTAGTATGAATCTGAATGAATTTTGTTGGAAAGAGGGTTTTAGGATTATGTTATAATATTTGAAGATGTATAATTGTTGTTCTATCACTGCTAGTTCATTATTTCTATGAATTATGTAAATGCCTCAAAACAGGCTCTGCCTTGGAGGCCAATACTTTGTTTCTCGGTATATTTATGTATGTATGTGTGGCATGAATGTTAATGTGTGAAGGTCAGCCAGTACTGATATACTATGTAATCGCGTGCTATGCAGAAGATTATTTTGCTATGTATGTGGTTTGCATTTATATTTGTTGTATACTTGCATTGAATATGTTGGAATGTGTGCGTATTTATGAGAAATAAAGTTTATTCTATTCTATTATTAAGGGTTTTCTCAGTTAAGAATCATGTTTGAATAACTGGCAAAAATCTTCTGAGATATTGATGATATAGTGTATAATTACTCGTGGAGATAACGCATATCTGAAATATGCAAGTTCTGTAAAAAATAAGAAAAGCATTTTGAATGCAAACTAATGTAAATAAAATTATGATAGTTGATTAGAGCGGAATTGGAAGAATTTTAATTTTGATCAACGACATATTTTTAATGGCAAAGCGACTTAAGAACTAAATATACGAGTTTATTACCGATTTGTGCTCTTGGTCAGAATACATTGTCCGAATAAATTATCATGTTGTATTCGTGAAATAGGTTATGCATACTAATAATATAAGTTTGAAAAATGTATTATTTAAATACAACATTATTGCATGGAAAATAATATACCATTTTAGAATTTATTTTATGAAAGTAGAACGCTGTTGTATGTGCACTTGGCGGTGCGGTAGGTGATAAATTACAGAAACAACTGCTTGAGGAGACAAGCTGTATTATAGAAGATAGTTTATTTTACAGTAACACAAAATGTAGGAGTAACCTCATAATTTACAACTGGAAAAGTTGAGTCAGTTGTGTGGAAGTTGAATAATATAAGTTGTACTGAATCTCTGAACAGTACTTTAAAACCACATTTACCTACACTTTGCGCAATTCCACATTTTCTGTAATGTACAAATCTGATTGACTTCTTATTTTGAGATCCTGTTTAAAACCCTAGAACGTAGTCGGTATCTCCCAAATTCATACAAATCGCATTGGATTTCAATGAATATTTCTTCTCTAATTTCAACTACAAATATATACTGATTTTTTCCACATGATGCAATATGCTATGCATGGGGGCCAAAGACTAGAATCTAAGAACCTATTCCCACGTCGTGACTCTAGTTCAAACCTCTTTTTATAATGCTAAGTATGAATATTACTAGAGTACTGTTTAACCTGGAGTACTGTTCGGTTCTAGTAACATTAATTAAGCTAATTTCCGTGGGATTAATAAACAGGTGAGACACAAAACTAGTATTAAAATTGGTTTCATACTGAGAGAATAAAAAGTATGCATGTGGGTATTATTGTGAAGTTGAAGTAAAAATGCTTGTTAGTGTAAATCTTGTGTAATGTTGCTTCTAGCGACAGAATGAATAAGAGGGTTTGTGTGGAACGTTTGGCTCCGTTTCAGTGGCGGATGTAAATGGAATATACTTTAACCCCGCAAACGTCAATTGCAGAGGACGTAAATATTCTGGATAATTTCCAGGATTCTTAACTCCTAAGGTTTGGTTTGTATAGTATCATGGCTGACTGAATTTATAAAGAAGATTGAGATTAATACCACATTTTTAATTAAAATTTATTAATTTTAAATTAACATAATTCCATTAATAATTCTATGTATAACTATTCACACTCCACAGTACAAGAGATAACAACTTAATGAGTTTTCAAGTTATGCTGTTTGTTAGAAATCATCAATATTATCAAACAATTTTTTTCACCTAAATTATAGAACATATCTACTTGAAGATAACATCATTATTTACTTTACTATTTACTACTTATCATACTTTTTAGCAATCTATGGTGTAATACAAATACACTATTATTGTATGATGAGTTCAGCTTATATTCATTAGAGTTCGTTAGTTGAATAAATTAGCAAGTACATTATATGATTGATTGCCAATAATAATTAAAGATGCACGTTTTCATCCCTGCACGAACAGATATTTATAAATTAAAAACTGTAGGTCATGAATGACCCTCATTAACTGTAGACAGGAATCAATAAGTGTTAAGATACAAATGGCTGTGGAAACGTCAAGGTACAGTAAATAGAATTTGAACTTGCAACAATGCCCACTGTGACCAATATTATAACACTGAGATGTTTCGGTCTTACTGAGAACAGATATTTCAGTCAAACCATATTAAACTGTAACTGGCTACAAATGGCTGTGGAAACGTCAAGGTACAGTAAATAGAATTTGAACTTGCATCAATGCCCACTGTGACCAATATTATAACTCTGATATGTTTCGGTCTTAATGAGAACAGATATTTCAGTCAAACCATATTAAACTGTAACTGGCCTACAAAAGTGTGGATGTGGTGGCGCTATATTGTGAATTACTAAACCTCAACTATTCAGCGATCAGTACGGTTTATTTAGTACAGGAAACGATTTGGTAATCTTTGCTCTATTTTTGTTTAGGTTTTTAAGATGATAAATTATATATTGACTGATTAACTGAATTTATTTCCTAACGATTTGTAGTTATTAATAATTATTCAAATGTTAATAACAATTATAATAATTAATTATATTAAGTGTCAGTTCTAAGAATTGTTATCGCTTTGCGTTTATACGATGTTATAACTGTTTTGGAATCTATTTTTTCACAGCACTCATGTGAAAATATTACAACCAAACAAAACAGCTCTTATATTATTAAAAAATAACATAACCTTTGAAATTGTAAAAGTTATAACAATTATTTAGTACATGACAATGTACAAAATTGCCTTCCCTTATTGTTGAAAAATAATTATGTAAAAAATCTGTCGTTGCATTATATGCATGACTAATAATATTATTATCATGTATGTAGTTTTAAGCTTGAATTGTATACTGGTAGTAGTTAAAACCCCTTTGCACGACCAATCGGCAGAAAAGACAAGCTCAGAGCGCAAGCGGCCCAGACCAGAGCCAGCTAACCTTTCAGAGTGAAGGACAGACTCCATTAGCAGAGATCATCCAATGAATTTAACAGATTTTTCGCGTCTGTTACTTGTGAGCAAAATCCTTGTATACCACCTCCTCAAGCAAACCCCACGCGAATACAGGGACCAGTTTCCTCATTGGCACTGGCTCCTGTAGTTGAGGAAGAGATCGTAAAAATCATTCAACAGATCCCACCCAAAAAAACAAACGACATTAATTTGATGTCGGCGTGACTTATAAAAAAATGCTCCAAGCATATTGCCAAGCCACTCCAATTAATAAATCAGTCATTCGAAGGAGTTTTTCCCTCGCTCCTAAAAATTGCAAAGGTGAGCCCAATATTCAAAAAAGACGACCCATGCTCTGCAAATAATTATCGGCCTCTCTCTATTTGGCCTGTTCCGAGCAAACTTTTTGAAAAAATTCTTTTTACGAAGAATGCTTCAGTTTTTGAATAATCACAACCTTCTTTCGGAACACCAATTCGGTTTCGGAAGGGGCAAGTTGAAAATTGATGCAATTGTGAGTCTTTTTGAGATGGTGGTAGAGGGATTAGAAAGTCGAAATCTCACTTTAAGTGTATTTCTCGACTTAACTAAAGCATTCGACTGTGTCGACCACGTGAAGATGCTTGACAAACATAAATCCCATGGCATCAGAGGCGTGCCTCTTCAGTGGCTTAGCTCATTTCTAAGCCGCAGAAAACAGCTTGTTCAAATCTCAAACAAATTTTCCAAGCTGTTGCAGCTGAGATATGGAGTCCCTCAAGGATCAATTCTCAGTCCAGTTCTTTTTCTCATCTATGTCAATGACATAGACTCATCACTACTGCACGGGAAACTTGTGCAGTATGCTGATGACACAACACTTTTTTTTACCAGCAAATCCAAAATGATTCTGGAACAACAAAGTTTTCTCGACGTCAACAGTTGTGTCCAGCACTTCAATAGCCTCAACCTCAAAGCAAATTCTTCAAAGTCAAACGTCCTGACTTTCGCACTGCGATCAGGAAATCTCAATGACAGTGCAGCCGTACTATTGGAAGACACAGTGCTGGATGAAGTCGAATGTTCAAAGTTTCTGGGAATATTCCTTGATCGAGGATTGACTTGGAATGCTGACATTGACCACGTTTGTTCCAGACTGTCCTCAGGCATTTATGTTTTGAGGTCTTTAGCCAAGTACTGCCCTACTCAGGTACTGATGACGGCGTATTATGGCTTGATCTACCCCCATCTCACTTACGGTCTGGTGTTATGGGGAGCCAGCGCAAACAACCATTTCTTCCGAGCATTCAAAATTCAGAAGCAAGCGATTCGCATAATCGCAAAAATCGAAGCCTTCAAAACGTTGCAACTGTTGACTCTGCCTTGTCTCTACATTCTTGAGACAAGCTCATTTTGTTTGTCCAAATTTGCATTAACCCGGGGCAGTGACATACACGAGTATGAGACAAGAGGCAGAGATGCCTACCGAACTGGAAGACACAGGACGGGGGTTTACGAAAACTGGTCCTCCCAGGCAGATGGTCGGTTCATCAAAAAGTTGCCAGATCAGATAAGAAATGCCTCAACGCCTAATGAGTTAAAAACTCGTTAAAGACGCTATTTAGCGTCACAAGCATTTTATAGTGCTGACGAGTGTATGGTATTCGACTGGGTGACCGCACAATTAGCAAACTGACTACCGGCGCTGGAAATGGGAATATTGGATGGAGTGTGGAGTGGCTGAAGATTTGTATGTTTGAATGTGGTTTGAGGCAAAATGAAAGTTTTAAAGTTAAAGATCTGGTACAGCAGCTTAAGGATCAGCTGAAGTGTGTCCTAGACCACTCAATAGAATCAGACACGCGACTGATGAAGTACACAGATCACGTGTTCGTGGCTAATTCCTCGCGGCCTGACTCTCCGAGCCGCGCCTCCGCGACGGGACTGCTGAGTACAGTGTGACCTGCTGTCCGACTGCAAGGACAATTGCTGTGCCGACACCAGGGACTTCGTAGGCAGCCTCAAGGTCACCTGAGCTCCAGTGTCTGAAGGAGGGGGCGGCACGTTGCGAGTGTGGAGGAGGAGTGCCAGAGCCGGAATGGACTATCAACAGCGAGAAACGCCTTCCGATTACTACGGAGAACAGGGATACCGCAGTGAGCGGTAAATCAGAGAAAGAACCTCCCAAATCCCAGAAGCGGAAGACTGATGGCGGGCGACAAAAACGGCGAAGAAAGAAGAAACGAGCCATAAAAACCTCTAAACACCGCTTCTTAAAACTCCACTGTCCTCTTCCACCATCATAGACGGAGACAGCCACAGCCGCGGTCTGGCTGGCCTCCAGCGGATAGTTGTTGCGCCATCATTGCCGGCACTAACGATTTTGCCGCCGGTCAGAAGGTGAACATCTACCAACACCTGGAGCGGCGCATCACCAGCAAGCTGAAGACTGCCGGCGGGGTTGTCGTCGCTACTCTGCCCCCTAGACACGACCTGCCTGCGAGCCATCCTGTCAACCTGGAGACAGCGCGAGTAAACTCGCACATCGAGGAGCTATGCGTGAGGCATCGTGGGACAGAAGTAATCGACTTCAGCCTCATCGGCAGAGAGGCCTTCACATCGCACGGGATGCACCTCAAGCCCACACACAAACACCTGCTGGCCGAGCTGCTGCTGGAGTGTGTGCAAAGGTTGGACTACGCAGTCACCCCGGCCCCGGCACCGCCCGCTGCCCCCTGCGGGCCGCCGCCGGCCCAGCCGGGATCGCCCGCCGCCCATGCGTTGCCAGCTCCTCCTGAACCACCGGTCCGGACCATGGCCTACGACACCTTCGCTGAAGCGGTGAAGAGCCAAGGCCCAGCCAACCTTCACTACAGTGAAGATTATGGACAAAAAAACAGTCGATTTTTAACCAATGTAAAAGAAGGATAGACACATCAGAACCAGAGCGTCCAAATTTGCGTCAAACATTCCACAGAAAACATCAAACCAACAAAAATTTCTCGGTTGTGCATAAAAATGCACAGACTGCCACCAACAAAGCAGACGAGCTGTCGCTCATGGCAAGCGAACTGCATCCTGACGTTTTTGTTATTTCTGAACATGGTTTCAGACCTGAAACAGTCAGACTGTTCAGGATTGACAACTCTAAATTGGCAAAATCTTACGATCGAACTCATTTTAAAGGGGGAGATGTGGCAATTTTCGTAAAATCTGATATTAAATTCCTTCCACACAAGTTAACTCACAGTTGTAATTTAGATTTTGAAGTGGATGGAATAGAAATCGACGTGAATTCTGATGACAAAATTACAATTATTGGCTTATATTATTCTCCAAATAGATGCAGCAATATTTGTTTGGAAAATTTTTAATATTTTCTAAATTCTAAAATCTTCTAAAATCTGTTTGAATTCGTCCAAGTTTATCATAACTGGCGACTTTAACATCGATGTTTTAGACCACACCGACCCCCTGACCCAGCGGCTACGTGACACCCTAAATTCTTTCGGATTGATCTGGTCACTAACACGCCAACACGAGTGACCGCCACATCGAGTAAAGCCATCGACAACGTCATCATAACCATTCCAAACGCCTCAGTTACTGTTTTCAATGCGGCCATCTCTGACCACTTCGCTCAAGAGACCACTATCAGTAACTTTCAGCCAGAAATTGAACACTAATCATCCAAAATCAAAAGAGACACTAGCTCGGAAAACATTGCCCTTTTGAATACGTTTAAAAAAAAATGAGTCATAGTTGTTTTTAGACAATCTTGAAAGCGTAGATGAAGCTTACACCGCGTTTCATAATCTTTTTGTTTATCACTTAAATGTAACTTGTCCTTTGAAAAATTTTAAAGAACGCAAACAAGCAAAACAAAATTCATGGGTGTCGAAGGAAATTTTAGAATTACGAGAACGGCTAAAATTTTACCATTCGATTTACATTAGCACCGAAAATGAACAATTGAAAACGTTTTTAGAAATTTCAAGAGCAAATATAGGAAAACAATAAAATCTGCAAAAGCACGTGAAATTGAAACGAAATTGAAAAATTGCGAAAACTGCTTGGGGAATTATTAAAAATGTAACAGCACAGCCAAATCGCTCAAAAAATTTCCAGATTCCAAAGCTCAAAATCCAGGACGAAATTATTTACGATCCCTCTGTGGCAAGTGAATTCAACTAATTTTTTTCATTTGTTGCATCACTTGACCCATCATTCAAAGGCCTCAATTGCAGCGAAGTGTCATCGACGGGACCGGTCTCATCCATGGCACTGTCTCCTGTGAGTGAGGAAGAGGTGGCCCGCGTGATACAGGGACTGAAACCAAAAAAATCATGTGACATCAACGGCATGTCTGTGTGGCTGCTCAAACGTTGCTATAAGCATATTTTGGCTCCATTCATAAATTTGATCAACTTGTCTTTCGCACGAGGCATTTTTCGTCCTTTTTTAAATCTGCGAAAGTCACACCCATTTTAAAAAAAGACGATCTTTGCCTTGCAAGCAAATATCGTCCAATTTCAATCCTCCTAGGCATGAGCAAAGTTCTTGAAAAGATTTTTCTTGTCAGATTTGAACATTTTCTTGATCGTTTTTAAATCCTCTGTTCCGAACAATTTGGTTTCAGATAAAACAAATCCACGATCGATGCGGTCACATACCTAATCGATACAGTTGTCGATGGCCTGGAGAGAAGAGAACATGTGCTAAGCATATTTCTAGACCTCTCTAAAGCATTCGACTGTGTACATCACGAAACACTCTTGTACCAGTTGACGACATGTGGTGTTCGAGGTCTGCCACACGAATGATCTCGTCTTACCTCAGGGATAGAAGCCAGTGTGTGCAGATTGCGAATAACCTGTCAGGAAAGGTTCAAATGAATTATGGTGTCCCACAGAGATCTATCCTTGGACCTGTCCTTTTCCTTGTGTACGTCAACAGATTGAACTTATCGATCCTTACGGGGAAGATGGCTCAGTATGCTGACGATACAACTCTCTGCATCTGAGCAAAATCAAAAGATGAATAAGAAATCAACTCATTTTTAGAACTGAACTCATGTATTCAGTATTTTTCAACACTAAATCTGAGGGCCAACAGTTCCAAATCAAGCGTCGTCAATTTTTTCTTCGGCAGCAAGTACCTGACAACTTCGCTATCGTGATGGCGGATGATGTTCTAATAGAAGAAACTGATTCCACCAAGTTCCTCGGAATGCACCTAGATTGAGGGCTGACTTGGGACGATCACATTGACAGCATTTGTTCAAAGGTTTCCTCAGGCATTTATGTCTTACGGAACCTTGCAAAATTATTCTCTTTGGATATACTAAGAACGGCCTACTTTGGCTTCGTATATCCACATCTGACATACGGTCTGAGACTATGGGGCAGCTGTTATAAATACAAATTCGAACGTGTATTTAGAAGTCAAAAGAAAGCTGTCCGAATCATTTTAAAATTGAACTTCAGAGATTCATGCAAAAATACCTTTGGGGAGTTTGGATTGCTGACTTTGCCCTGTCTCTATATCCTGGAGGAAGTGTTCAAGGCAGGGACGTTCACCAGTATGGGACTAGAGGTAGGGACAACTTCCGCGTTCAACAGCACAGAACTGCAGCATTCGAACGTTTGCCGTCTGAGGTTGGTGTCAAGCTAATCAATAAGCTCCCTGAAGATATCAAACAATTGAATGACAAAAAAAAATTTAAAACTCGACTAAGACATCTTTTGGTGTCGAGGATGTTTTACTCGGTTGACGAATTTATGGAGAGCAGCTGGGACGAAATTCAAAACTAACACGATCAATCCTCTGGTTTTGGTGTGGCAGTGGCAGGATTGTCTGGTGAGAATGAAGATGAGTGTGAATGAGAGAAACATTATGACTGTGTGCGTGAGTGAATGAAGTGTAGTCCTACCTTTTCATTATTTTATTTTTATTTATGACGTTTGTATGCAATTTTATAATTGTTACCGCAATAAAGTGATATTATTATTATTATTAGTCAACAAATATTTTATGATTATCGACATAAAAAATGTGTGTGGGTGTATAAAGGAAACTGTAGTCTATTATTTAATAGTTAACTTATCTTCAAAGCAACATTAAGATTTCGAGTTGTAAAATAATCCTTAAAGTTCGGTATCAACAAACATTCATAAGCATATTCTCCATGGTTTTACGCTGTGTTGGGAATCGAGTGTAGCCAGTCGTACGTACAACCTGGTATGTTATAGAGCTAAAATTAAAAAAAATATTTTCCTAAGTTTACAGCTAAATTGCTTAAAAATCTTAAAAAATAACATAATATTTTGCTAGACCAATATATATTTATAAGAAGAAAAACCTCTGAAACCAAATATAGGAGAAAAATTCTATACCAAAACAAAAAAACATAACGTTTGCGAAGCAGAAGGATTCGATAGTAAAAACAGGTATAAAGTTAGAGTTCATTGTAATTTTTTGGGAAAATTAAGAGGTGCTGCTAATAATATTTGTAATTTATGAAATTTCCTTAGAATATTTAAGCTTTTACCACAATATTTATGTCCAATTACGATACTCATCTATCCATAATAGAATTAGCAAAACAATATTGAAATGTTGATTTCATTGTAAACATTGATGACAAATACATAAGTTATTCTGTAAATTTTAGATAGGGATACGAGTTTGAAGGCTATAAACCTAATCATTATACGGTTTTCAGGTTCAGATTCTTTTATATATATATATATATATATATATATATATATATATATATATATATATATATATATATATATATATATATAGCTGCATCAATTGTAGTTGTCGAATCAATCATCCTCTCAGGGTCTGTTAAGGGTGTAACCGTCTTTTACTTGGAATCCCCTTAATTCCATCTGACTAGCACTTTCAGTTTAAACGGCTTTATTTATTTATTTCCAACGGCAGAACCAAATTACATAGAGAAGAGTGAAATATAACAGTAACATAACAGTATTAATTCTAACAACAAGTTAACAATGAGAGAGTGTAATAACAAAAATAACAATAGTACTTAAAGATAACTTGGCGATAACAGTAATAAGTATATAATAACAGTAAACAGTACATACAATAACAGATAAATAATGCAAATTACAAATACAAATAATAGAATATTAACGATAACAATTGATAAATAATTTAGGCTATAGATTTTCAAATGTGTGTGTATGTGTGCGTGTGCGTGCGTGCGTGCGTGCATGTGTGTGTGGGTGTGTGTGTGTGTGTGTGTGTGTGTTTGTTTGTTTGTTTCTTGTGATTAAGAGGTTTCAGCGTGTTGTAGGTTAATAAATGTCTGGAGATTCCGTTTGAAGGTTAGGAATGAGGAAGGTTTAGTTTGTTATTGATTGTGTTTCGCTAAGACATGGAACAAAACTCTATATCAGTATTTGAACGAGGCGAGATTGAATGTGGAGATTAACTATTACTTGCACAGCCCAATTGAATGTGGCCCATTCGTGGTTAAGCAATCCTGATAGTTTTGTAATATCTAAGTATTAGGAGTAAAACCAAAATCACAGATTTTTAGTGTTTTATGAACGTAATTGTTTTTGGTCTGGCAGCACATTGCCAGAAGCTCATACTTAATATAATAATACGTAATATTTTATTCTCCCAAACCAAAACCTATCGTCATACACGTATTTCTTTGTCCTATTATTCATTTAAAGTGAAAGTATATAAATATCTAAAATGCCTTAATATAAACATTTAAAATCTAAAGAGGGATTTTCATCTTTATATTGGACATGTTAAAGCAAGAAGAACATTAGTGTAAATATTGAAATTGCGTTTAAAAGAACCGTAAATTTTATAAAATGTCTTATGAAAACAAAACAAAAAGTGGTAAAAATTATTAAAAACCCCTGTATATATCTATAAATATAATTATTTTATAGGGAATACATAGGTGAGACAAAAAAAATATTATTTTATTTATTTTATTTTTCCAACGGCAGCAGCCAATTTACAAAGACAAGCATAGATGGTAAAATACAGCGGAAAATAAAATTAATACAATCAGATGAAAAATCTACATAAAGTAACAAAATAGGTATACAAAAATTTTATAATAAATAATAAGTATCCAAAGATATAACAAGTTATAAATATGCAAAACATAACAAAAAATAAAAATAAAGATTAACAAACAACAATAATTACTCAAGTATGGAAACAACTCAGAAAATTGATTTAAATAAATTGTACTTTACATAAAAAACAATAAAAAACAACTAAAGTATAGGTAGATATCAACAAATGTAGAATAAAAAATAATTACGTAAAGGAAAAAACATGTATAAAAACTTTTTGTGCAACAGGAACAAGCAATAAACTAGCTAACGAAAGTATAAGATTGATAAGAGCGAACATAAATAAATAGTGCTAATAAATTAAAATATAATATATAATATTTAACAAATAACAGTATAAATTCAATAAATACAACATATAATACAATGAATATGCACTTAACACAGCTTAAAGCTAACTAGGTCTTAATTTCTAGTCTTTCACAGAAAGAAGAAGAGAGGAGGCCTGCCGACGAACCTGGTGAAGTCCATCGAAGAACAGGTCACACCCAGACGCAACTCGATTTCCCAGGCGAATAAACCTTGCGAAAGGACTGTTGAAGTCGAAGTTGGTTGAGTGGTATCTTCGACCCAGCAGATCTCGAGATCTTGTGTTTGCAGGAACTCTGAGGTCAATTTCAGCTAGGAGATCTGGACAGTTCATGTGACCATTCACTATCTTCCAGAGGAGAACAACATCAGCCACGTCACGTCGCAGGGCAAGAGGTGACAGGTTCAGATTGCTGGACAGTTCCTCCAAAGGCACATCAAGATAGGCAAAACCCAGCCGGACACCAAGCAAGCGAAGAAAACGCCTTTGTAGAGCCTCCAGTCTCGTCCTATTGCCAACAGTGTAAGGCGACCACACGGGACTTGCATATTCCACAAGCTGTCTCACAAGGGAACAATACAGAGAGCGAAGAGCAGAAGGGTTGTCGATGCCTCTGGAGAATCTTGCTATGAAACCAAGCATCTTGTTTGCTTTGTTACTGATGTGGTCTATATGTCCAGTAAATCCCATGTCGCTGGCAAATATAACGCCTAGGTCTTTTATACATTGGGACCGTGGAATGGATGTACCAGAAATGGAGTATACGTACATGACTGGGGATTTGATGCGGTGATAGGTTATACAAGAGCACTTACTGGGATTTACAGACATGTTATTCCTGACACACCAATCCTCAATTTCGGAAAGGCTATTTTGAATTTCTCGAGAGTCTTCTGGTGTAGACACAGTAATGAAAATCTTCAGGTCGTCAGACAATTGTAAGGCCTTTACAGTTAATTTGTCTAGTAGGTCATTGACAAAACATTGAAGAGGCAAGGTCCCAGCAAAGAACCTTGTGGAACTCCTGAAGAAGGTGAGAACTGAGTGGAAGTGGTGGAACCAATCCTCACGACAAGAGAACGTTTTTGAAGATAACTAGAAATCCATGACAAAAGAGGTTCAGCCACTCCGTAGCCCAGCAACTTAAACACAAGAATTGTGTGGTCGACCTTGTCGAAGGCTTTTGCCATATCGATGTAGGCTGTATCAACTTGGTAGTTCTTGGTTTATTAAACGAAAGGTTAAAAGAACCGAAAGAAAACACGTTAAAGGGACTAAACGAAAACAAAAAATTCATATAATTGTTGGTAGAAAGGCCGTCATATAAATTTGGATAAATCCAAAATAATACATCGGCAATAATATTTATTAGAAGTAAATTAATTGAGGATTCAAGTGTTCAATTAGCGAACCAACCGATCAATCGCAGTTAGAGCAGTTTGGGTGCCAGTTCTAAAATATTTACTAACCAGGGCGCCAAAGGTACCTAATTGAATTGCAGAAAACAAATTTTGAGTTACATTATGATTTTGAGAACTTCATCTAGAATGACAAATAATAAAATAGCGTCACTCTATTTCGCTACCACTTTTTTCTTCCATGACGATCACCATGATGAGTTTTCATTAGTCGGTGTGGGAGTGCAAACTTATTGTTACCTGTATTCTTTAGTTCAGTTCGTTGTTTGGTTTTTCCTAAAAGCACTGTTTGTAAATGTAGTGTGCATGGACTTGACACTCAGCTAAGTGCTCCGATTCCTATTATGCGCATGGTTTGTAACTTTTAAACACGATTGTAGTAATGTGATAGGTTAGTTATTCACCTGAGGAAGAGATCAAATTGTAAAGCTCAAAACTTTGTAAGACTGATTTTTGTATCGCCGAATAATGGAAATTATCCGAGAAAATCCTGATTTATTTACAAACCTTCCATCGTCAAAAACTAATTTCAAACAAGGAATTGCTCATAGAGTTTCTGTAAAATAATAAGTACCTTTATTAATTACTTCCTGTAATTACTTCAAATATGTATAGAATCACCGTAAATTTGACAATTAGGCCTACGTAACTGTTTGTCATTGTTCACCGGTATTTACAGTGCTGTTCATGTACACATACTGAATAATATCCCTGGAGTGCCCAAGCTGATCTCTTCCAAGTAATTACACCCAACGGGTTAAATATTTCTAGTGTTTTAGTGTATACGCAATGAATAAAACCTCTGAGGAGTTCATTGTCGAAGTATTATCAATTATATATATATATATATATATATATATATATATATGAACTGTAACTACCTGTACACCCACCGGGGGCATAGTTCTAGTGTTGTACATGTTAACTGCCGATATAACACCCCCGGGGGTGTAGTTCTAGTCATTGGACATGGCTTGTTCTGGCACTAGGTCTCTCTCTACTGTTATTGCAACTGCTGCTTGCGCAAATTACATATACAGGTATACACACACACACACACACACACACACACACACACACACACACACACACACACACACATATATATATATATATATATATATATATATATATATATATATATATATATATATATATCGACGCCTCCGAATAGGAACATCGTATCTCAAAATCTGCAATTTTTCAGGAGAGCAGTTTGAAAGTTATAGAAAATCCCTGAGCCCAGACTATTCTCTCTAAAGTAATGAATTTTGTATTGATAAATACACTTATGCTGACACACATTTTAGTAGCATTGTGCATGAAGAATTTTTATTATTTAGATTGTTTACTGAGTTAAGATTTTTTATACTCACAGTTTTCCAAATAAGAACATCGTATCTTGAGTTAAGATGTTCTTATATGGAAGAAATTTTATCTTCTACTCACAGTTTACCAAATAAGAACGTCGTATCTTGAGTTAAGATGTTCTTATATGGAAGAAATTTCATCTTCACTGTTTTGACTCAGGTAATTTAATGAGTAAATTGTTTTAGAAAGGAACAGTTAATTTTATTTATTAAAGAAAGATTTTCATGATTAAAACTATATAAAGCTATCATTATTTTACCATTAAGAAACAAATTATGATTGATATTACATACAAAATGCAGAATACAGTAGTTTTTATGCTTTAAAACAGCTCAAATTACTACTTCAAACAGTATTTAAACCTTATAGAAACATAAAACTGTTTTAAATTGGAATACAAAAAATTCTGAATACACAATATGTAGTATTCATAAATACAACTCTATTCACAATCACTTTCTACACTTGTGGTGGTCTTGCTATGTTTTAGTTTTCTAAAAAAATGTTGGTACATAACTGGAATTTGCATACCATTGCACAAAGATAAAAGATCTTTATATTTTGAAGTTGTTATTGCTAACTTAGACTTGTAAGCAGGTCCTAAAACTAAGTCTTCAATATTTCTTATGCTTCCAGTGTGCTTATGGTACAGATCAAGTACAAAGCATGTCTCTTCAGTATGGTTATATTTTAAAGTCAGTGTTGTAGGGTTATCCTTTTCCATATATGAACTTCCTTTATACAGTTCCACTTAATTTTTTCTCCATTTATATCAATCTGCCAGTTCCTGTTATCAAATGTTACCAGATCTTTACATTTTACAATGTCTTTTTGACATACCTCTTTAACAATATATTTTTCTCCACTTGACTTAGCCATCCGTATGAGCATGACCCATTGTTCAGGAACATAAATGGTTTGGTTCTTGCTCCTCCTCTCAATTAGTGCATGCATAGAATCACCTTCATTCTGTGTGTGCCCTTTTTCTAAAAAGCGATGAGTGATCGTTACACTCAGTTTTTCCGCCATAGCTGAATACATACTGGTACGATTTCTGTTTTGGCCAGGGCAGTTATCGGAGTAAAAAATAAATTCCTTGACACCATCTTTTACTCTAGACAAGATAAAATCCATAACGAAGCTAGCAAGTTCATTGGAACCTTTTTCCCTATTTCTTCATGCCAGAAGTAGCTGTATCCTTTGTTATTACCAATATCAAAAATTGTAACAAGCGTACTTTCTCTTGTAATAAAATATACTTACATCGGATTGAGGGATGTTCAAGGTCTTCTGCAAGTCGAAGACAGCTACACTTACTGACTTGTCACTTTGTGCTCTTTTCTTATCTCTATCTTTCATTTCTCTTACAGCATTTTTGTTTTTCCATAACTCACAATGGTCTTTCTTGGGAACAAAAAAGCCCAGATTGAATTCTGAATTAAATATATCAGTATATTGCCTGATTGTTGCACTTTCTCCACCTTTGTCTTTTATCCATTCCTGGTATTGCCGATACATTTTTGCGATGCTCAATCGTTGCTCAAGATACTGTCGCTTACTTTCCTTTCTTATACAGTGGGATTCGACACTTTTAAAATATTTAATGTGATTTCTTACACTTTGTTTAATAGAATGGCTTAAAATCAGCTTACCAAGCTCAGTGTGTTTCCCCCTTTTATCTGGGGTTACTGTTACTTCATAAGACCTTTCCAGTTTATTGAACGCTGTCCTAACCCACATATCAGTTATGCTTAATGTATCTAAGTAAATTTTTTTGCATACTTGAATAGAGGTGTTTTGAACTGGAATAGTATATTTAATTGAATAATTTCTTCCGAATCTCTATTTTCATTGGTGGTTGCAGTTGTTTTGTCTGTCTTGGTAGCAGTTTTCACTATGAAATCCCACTGCCTCGTATGATTGCCTAATTTCCAAAAGTTTTCAAAGATAACAAGGCGTTGTTCTTGGTTTCCCTTCGTTTGGCATTTCAATCGGCATTTTTCAATGCAACCACCACCCATTGTTTTAGCCGAAACAATATTTTTTGGTAGTAGGGCTAACATATTCCAAGCCAAGGTTTTTCAATCTTTTGGCTTTCACACTTTGCCAATTTTCAACAGAAACACTCCTTTTTTGCCAGGACAAGTTTTTAGCACACATACACTTTGCTTCCTTTTGTAATTAGTATTGGTACAATCGACTTCTGGTAAATAAGTAATATTTGTGTTCTGATTTTCTTTCCTACCACTGGAGGAGGAATCTTGAGTGTTGCTTTGATAAGCCAGTGGCAGGGGATTGTTTGATTGGCCTGTTAGAATAGTAACTTTTTTGCTACTTGGAGCAAATAATTGTCTAGTGGCTTTTCTTTTATTACTTCTTTTAATGCTGCTAAACTCATTCTCTGATTCATCACTTTCTTCACAAAATGGCTCCCAATCTGAATCATCCCAAAATTCCTCTTCGTAGTCATTTATATCTTCTATAAAATTTTTCAACAATTTCTGCAGTTGCAGCTTGCTCTGGATTTAGAGGCGCGGAGATCTATCTCGATCACATGAAATAATAAACTTACCTTTTATTGAAGATGTAAAAGGCTTTGTTATCATGTCTACCATTAGTCGACCTCTTGAAGTCATTTTTAAATGTTATATTACTTCTGATTACGTTGAATTATCCAAAAGGAAAAACATAACCTATAAGAACAAAGCTGAAACACCAATACACAATAAGCAGCTGGTTACTACACCAAGATGCTAATATTACTATTTTCTGACATTGAACAGCTGATTTAAATAATCAGTGAGGCAACTCATGAGTTTCCAAAATAACTTTTATAAGAATAGCTCATTTTATAGAACAACAAAAACATTATGTTTTTAAACTAATGCCTTGAAATGTTATAAACATAACATCACATTTTTTTGAAATGTTCTGAACTTACCATGAACTACAAAACATCCCAATAAAATCATCGTATCTCAAGATACGATGTTATTATTGGGAAACATAGAATTGTTAGAAAAGATACGATGTTTTATTTGTATTGATTAATAAAGACAAAGAGCAGTTTTAACACTTATATTTATACATAAAATAGAAGATTTTCTTCTCCATTGTTTATAGTAAAAATATAAAAAAAACATAAAATTTGAGTTACGATGTTCTTATTCGGAGGCGTCGATATATATGCACTTTATACGACAAATTTAATCAACGCTATATATTCTCATCACCATTTAAAGTAATAAACACTGTGTATTTTGTTTCAATATATTGCTTCATTAAAGGAAACAATCTTGTTGTTTAAATGATAATACTTACACACTTGCATACACACACTCACTTACTACACTTACTACACTCATTTTATTTCTCTAACAACATTAAGAAACAATAATACGACTGGTATCTAGTTTTTGCTGTAGTAATTTGAGTTCCGTTTATAGATTTCAAAATGAATTATGAAATATATAATCTTAAATAAATAAATATTCAACATAATATTTAACACTATTTAATTATTTTATATTCGCTAGTTTTACTGTATAAAGTTATACGAAGCTAAGTAGTTTATAGATATTGATCACCCCAATACGTTATCATTACGTTATCATATAGGTCTACTCTTTGAACATTCTCTCATCACAGGAAGTTCTGTGGCACTGTAAAATCAGGGTTACATTACTCATCACTAATTATATCACTGTAAATCCAGTGAGATGAGGGTTTTCGTATTATCTCTGATCAGACGAGAAAATGAGACACAAATGTATCTGTGTTGCTTTGTTTATTCAGAAGTTTTGAACATATGATTCATGATTTTTTTTACTTTAATTTTTATTTGATTAATTTTTAATAATAATAATAGAGTTTCAAAGAACAAGTACGCTGGACAAGTGTTGTAATCATGTGACCTATGCCAAGCAACATATTTTGTGACACTAACTTATATTTATATATGTAGCAAACATACTTAGAACTTTCAAAAGGTGTAGGCCAAGGAGGACAGAGTTTAAAATTTCTAAACATTTAAGCCAGTGTCTTATTTTCCCTGAACCACTTAGTTAAATTTACCCTCTTTCAGATGAAAAGTCGGTTGGTCGAAATGGAATAGTGGTATGAATGGTCTTATGAAACATCATGTTCCAAGGCCTATGTCTCAGTAAGCCATAAACGGTCCTGCACTTTTCGTTCAAATGTATAAGTGCATTTTATGTATAAAATGTTGTAAATAAATCTCATGTTAGGGATCCAGCGTAGTTTAGAATATAACTTAGGGCTGCTTACGAATAATATGGTTTTCAGTTCTACAGTATTTGTTGGTGTGGAAGTTCTCAAATCTTACTTATCTACTCACCAATGAGAGCAGGTGTTCTTTATACACGGATTTGAGCAAGCGAGCAAAAAGCCTCAGGAGATGAGAGGTTGGAATTATTCGTGCCTGGTGTATTAGATTGGCAGATTTAGAGAGGTGAGTAGGTTTACTCTAGAAATAACAGTAGGGTGACGCTCTAGGAGACGAAGGATGGACACCAGTTGCTTTACACACCACAATTGAAATTAGGTCGATGTTTCCATGACATACGTAAAACATCGGAGAGAATAAGATTACCCGAAATGGTTCCAGGCTGAATCCGAGGGTTCAGCCTGTTCTATTACTAATATATTTTTAAGGGAAGTACTATAGAAGTTCCTACAATAATCCCCTCTACGCAATAAAAACGAAAACTTTTTAGGTTTTTAAATTATATATTTATTATCGTCCTATGACTTAGTATGGTGCTTTAGGCTACTATACATGTTACAAAAACTGAAATGTATACTTTTTATTATTTCATTAAATTAGCAGTCATCGCTCTTAACTGTATAGTTAAACTAAGGAAAAACAGTCACTTTTGTTGTCTACAGGACTATGCAGTGAATACAAAACGAGTTGTCCCATTCATCAAAGTCCGAGTTCCATTGGAAGTGATACAGTCGTTTTTCTACGGCAATTGAATAGTCAATTGAGTTTTAGTGATTTGTACTTACACAAGAGTTACTCAACCCAGTGATAAGACTCAAACTGCAGTTTAATTGTTACGTATGTAGTTACTCTTACAAGAGGCAGTACGTTTAAATAATAAGCTGTATATGGATTAATTATCTGCAAAGTTTATAACTTTAGCAAACTACAATAACAATACTCCATTATTTGTCTTAGTAAATAAAATTAGTTGTTCAGAAGTGATTCCTTAGTGGATATAAGTCAGATATAGGTAGTAGTTAATTTTCAGATACGTGATGTGTGATAAAAATGAATTGTTTAAAAATATATAAAAGAATATAAAAATATAAACTAATAACTATTCTTGTGATAATATCCTTTACTATTTTATACTATTCGCAATTTTATACAATTTAAAGTTTGCTCACACCGGATATCTGCGTTATTCGCTATGAACCACTTTTCAATATCTATTATGTTTTAAATGCTCGCATGAAATTATGCTTGATTAACTTCAGCTAACCTTTGCCAAAGTTTACATTTTATATTTATTCTCAATATATTTCAAGAATGTTTTAGTCTCAATATGTTTGTCTATTTTCATTAAATATATAATTCTTTATTATAAACCCCATGTGCGACATATGATTTTAGGTTTATTTCTATCCAGCATTTAGTAGTAGAAATTACCCAAAGAGAATATCGAAACGTGCTTTAATTGTCGAAAGATAAATGTGTGAATGGTTGTAGAATTGAGAGCAATTTAGATCTTTTACGAATATTAGTTTTGATATTAACATACTATTTTTCTGTGTAGTGTATATTATTGCTAATAAATTATTTAATTTGATTAAACCCAAACTCCAAAATACTTGTTCAATTAAACCCCACAGCAAAGGAGTTTAATGGTCATATTTTCAAACAAATTTACTTTAAAAGTAAAATAACCTAGAGTCGTATATTAAGATGAAATGCAAGTTTAAATTATGACAGACAAACTATAGTCTTAGGTACAAACTTTGTTCTTTAACTGAACGTTTCTCTCGAAGTGATATACAGTTAATGGCCTTTGCTGCTGCTTTGCTTTCCTACGCTAGCCACACTACTAGGGTAATATCAAACTTATAATTTTAAACCCTTTAAATTTTAAAAGTAACTAATAATAATAGTAAAATGCCTAAATGAAATACATGTTGAAGTTTATCACTAAATCTTAATCCACAAACCAGCAACTGAACTGTTTTTAATTTCAAGTTACCATTATGAGTTCACTTTATTTTTATGGCAGCGATAAAATAATATCGTGTTTTTCAGTCTGTAAATTTCAGGCTTATTTCATAAACAAATAACATGTCATCTCGTAGCATCCCTAACCTACACCACAAATCAACTCAAAATGTATAATGGGAACCGGTGGGTGTTAAATATATAATTGTCTAGAGTGGTGATTAATACTCTTTCTTAAAACTGAAAGGATTACTAAGGGAATAAAACAAAGGAAAATAGAGAATGATTATGTATTCTCCTGTTGTAATCAACGACTTTGTCTCCCACTGTTCATCAGCCGTCTATAATTTAGTCCCACTCTATCCCCTCCCCCTCCCTCATGTCCTGACTTGCCATAGTATCTTAATAACCGGGTATGTCGTCACTAGTCAAATATATAACACTTCAGTTTATGTGTATTGTTAAGTGCGTTATATCGAACTACAATTATTGTTATGGAAAACAACTGATATTAACTGAAAATGCCACCTCAACGAGCTCATTGAGTGCTGTCGATACTCGTTATTAGACGAATTTTAGCGTATTCTATTACCTAACGACTCGTAAGAGATACTTGAGCGTAAGTTCGCTATTGCTTCTGGTCTCCCCGATTATTATACTACAACGTCTGCATTCTTTATTTCTAACCGCAAAATCAAGGCACATATAGTAATAAGGAATTTCGTGTATAATTTAGTATATGTAATAATTATAATCTTCATTATTAAATAATTGTGTGGCGAAACTGCAAGAACTAATAAAAATGAATACTACCAAATTTAGTAAAATTGTACGATTATAAAATATAATACAATTTTAAACAATACAATAATAAACTTTTATACGATTTTGGATTAAATATTTGATGGGATATAATATAAAAAAATTAAAGCAGAAAAAGTAGAATGAACTCATTTATTTAAAATCAGTCATTAATATATATTTTGTGCTCAGAGTTAATTAAAATACTGTAATATTAATAAAAATTTTCAGATGTTGTGAACTAGTTCCGTGCATAAACATTTTTCAGTATTAATCATGAATATTTTACATATCAAGGGTAAATATAATATTCTAAAGACTGGTTGCATGTTCACTAGAAACTGTCATATGTTTTCTTGCAATCAGTAAAGGAATGTTTTGTCTTTAAAAGAAACACTGAGGATGCTGTTTTCGTTAAAACTTGTCAAATAAAATTATTTTTATGAAATCGACTTAATCTATTAAACCTTTCATTTTGTAAAACAAAACCTTTGGTATTTACTCCTAAATGTATCAGCTACTCTTACAAGTTAGTAAATTTTATTAGACTAGGGAAGTTGTAATGTAAAGTTGTTAGAGGGGAGAATAACGCTTAGCGTGCTCCTATGTTATTTAAATGGCAATGCAGTACTTAACCTAGGTAATATCACACACTAAAATTTGTGGCAAAATAAGAAAATTAAGTAAGAAAAAAATTTTTATATAAATAAATTTTTACATGCATGTTTTTAATATTTTTATTTTAAAAATTTCATTTGGATGATAAGAAATTAAAAAAACCTAATGAGATGTGTTAGTACAGTGCAGATGCCTGCGGAGTAACAATTTAAAAGCTCTATCTCATATAGTTTAGAAGATAATTAATTAATTGTACCTATGTGAGAAAAAAACTAGTTGTCAGAACACGCGATTAAAGATAAACCTATGTTTAACAGGTTAAAATTTACCTTTAAAATTCTCCTGGCACGTGTTATTCATCTTCTTTGTCTTCTTTGCCCTTCTCCTTCTCACTATTTTCTTTTTAGTTTCATCTTCGATCTCCTTGTCTGCCTTTAACATTCTTTCTCGATCGATTATCTTAAGTTCTTCAATCGTAAAGTTACCTGGTTTTATTCCAGCTCTCTCCAACTAATTGGCTTTAATTAGTTACCCCTCAGTTAAAATGTTATCACTGCATCAGTAACTCCTAGTGTCAGAGTTTCAAGTCCTACAAACGCACTCTTGGGTAACCTTTGCCAAATACAGCTATTAAAGCTTTCGTTAGGGTTTTGGGTTTTCCCATGTAGGCAGCGCCTTAGTAGTTCATCCTTGGATAAATCTTAGAACACTGGCTTTATGGCTGTCATGATTGCTTCAGGTATAGAGTGCTTGTGCTTGAATACTTAATTTGTTTCTATAGATCTATTGAAACCACACCAAGAGTCATGACCAGATGTAAATATAGAGTGCTGAGGCCTATCGTTAGTTGAAAGCTTATGAAAATATGTAGCCCAAATGGCACTCTTCATATCTACACACTTGAACTATTATTTCTAATAGCATGGCCATAGTATGCCTGCAGCTTATCAATTACCTCTTTAGAGAGGCGCCCCTTATCTCCAAATCCTTTTCCGTCGTCCAACTTTACGCCTTTATTCCCCTATTTCAACTTACGTAAACGAGTTCCAAGGCGCTTCTGTACGTGGCCTATGCACTCAAGCTTTTCAATATTAACATTAGCTTTGCTCTCTAAGACCGAAAAAAAACCTTTGGAGTCCTCATCACGCAAGTACTTTGTGTATCTGACCCTAATTTTGCCTTCGGAACGTTTACAGATCTATTTCGCTCCAACCGCATCTATGCCACCACTTGATCCGCTATATTTAGCTTTACAGGTTAATTTGTGCTGTTCCATTTTATTTTGGTCACTTACATTGCTTTTGTTAACACACAATACACGAATCTTAGAAAGGCACTCAAAATCGAGAACTTTTCCAGTGTTAAACGATGTGACGGTTACAACACCGTTCATAGAAGTGTGGCCTCTTTTTTTGCCAACTTCCATCAAAACAAGCTGCTATATCTGAGTCTGAGTTACCACCATTCTCAATCACTGCCTCTTCAGCAGCTTGTAATAAAGAAACATTGCATACTTCTGAAGCAGCAGTCAATAGTTTTTTGTTATATTTCTGTCTTCCAGCATTGTCTGGAGCTAGATTCATAATGGCTGATAAAGTTCGCCCAGCCGCCTTACCACAACCAATAGATCTAAGGGCATAAGTTTATTTCTGCCAGCTTTTGGATAATTTTGTTGTTATAATATCTTCAGTTTTGTTACAAATGAAATATTTAATTTAAATTTTATTTGCCAAACCATTTTTACTTTTGTCATCTATTGTTATGGATACGCAATCAATGTTGTCACAAAACTTACATTTAATAAACCTTTTACAATGCTTGAATTTACAGTTCTAAATTTAATACAAGATTTACATCAGCACTACTATAAGTTACATCAGTAAGCTGAGACAGTTTTTAGTTGAATAGTTTTTTAGAGCTAGAAGATTGTTTTTTTTTTTTTTTAATTTTCTAGGCTAGGCTCACGTGAAGAACTAGGCCTAGTACTAGTAAGGTTAGCTTCAGGTTCCACAGTGTACCTGTTTCCTCTAAACTTATGTTTATTAAACTTTTTAATTCTGGGCATTGTGTACATCACCTAATGACAACAATAAACTAAAAATATAACTCAACTACTGATATTTTTATAATCAAATTTATAACACAAGATAAGATTAAAAACTGTGTAAACATGAAGACTGAAAATCAGACTAATGTTAGTAATGTTGTTCAAATGTCTGCTAATAAACAAAAAATACAGCAAACAGCTATTTCATAGAGATAAAAAATAAAGAGTCGCTCTATCTATATGTTTACTGTAATAAATAGCTCACGTCCAGCGGACGCAGTTCTGGCGTTTAGAGCACAAAATGTGATGACACTGCATATTTTATTTCTTTTGCCGATGTACCTTTAAAATTATGTATGCTTGTATATATTTTCTTAAACTAGATGAATCAGAGATTTTTTAAACAATAAACACATTTTTCGTTTCTTGAAGGTGTAAGTGCTATTCTCTCCTTAGGACACAACACTTCCTTTATTGAAAAATATACTTACTATGTTGCCACGTCCATATTTAATGTCCTGACGAGAGTTGAATGAGACTTCCGTGTATTGTATAGACACTTGCAGTCTTTTCAACTTCATACTTACTATATAATAAGGGTACCTTAGTTAAAATTAATTTAAAACATAAAAAGTTAAGCTCATGTTTATTTTCAAATACACTTTGAATTTTTTTATTGCTTCTAAATAGTTTTATTTTTTCGTTATTATTTTAATAAAGGCAATGAACGCAACATGTCTAATGAAATAACAATAATTCTATGTCAATAATAAAATATCCATTACGATTTTTTATTAAGGGCGTCACACCATTTTACATAATTATAACATGCTAAGTAAATGAAAATTTTATAAAACGAACGCTAAAGAGGTAACCAATATGGATCAAGCTTACAACGTATACTTTTTTAATATTGCACCTAGTCTAAACCATTATATAACGTGTAGTAAACTAATATCAATATGTAAAATTACTGCCAAACAACAAATATATTATCTATATAAAATGTTTAACCACATGCATACAAAGTTTACTATGGAAACTAACACATACGTTTTACGATACACAACATGGATGAAACATTTTTAACATAGTAAAATTCTTTAAATACCTTTGTGTTGGTGTAGAATTCTATCTTTGGTCAACGGGTAATAAACCAAAACTAGCAATAATACATATCCACTCTAGATATGTGTTTATTTGGAAAGAACTGTCCCACAATTGGCTGAAGCTCAACCAATAAACGACCGATGTGACCAACAGCGATACCTAAGGCAAGCTAGTGACCCTGTAGTTGGATCCTTCTCCTCTTTGGTCCTTTCTGCCTCTCTAGCAACGTCACGCTGTAATGATTGGATTCATCTTATATACTGGGGTTGTTTTCAAACATCATATTATTATCTTTGCCATGTCTTTTAACGCACCCTCAAACTTGTTTGCATGTGTGATCACGTTCCTTACTGGTGCATCATATTTTGCAGCCGACACACTAAGGGCCATTACAGAGGTTCAGGACGTTTGGGTTCGCACCCCAACCACCGCTTGTTAGTTTTCTGATAGTATAATTTTTCGCTAATACTTTGCCCGTTGTTGCAATGCAAAGTTGTTTAAATGACAGCGTCTGGACCAATGAGTCCAATTTATCTTTCTGTTTTTACATTATTGATAATAGGAAGTGATAAGTAATATTTTTAAAATTATAATTCCTACTGGATCATGCCCCTGGTTACTATTTATTAAAATATAACTTGAATCTGAGTAAATCTGACGTGTGTTGTTTAGAAGTATTCATATAAATTTAGCTAGATAATTGGTATTAGAAGCAGGGATGTAAATATCACAAAGTTGACAATATAGCTCGGCAGTTACGCGACCAAGGAGTAGAATCCAGAATTTTGAGTTGTACTGCGTTAATATAACGCACACCGGCAAGAATAATGTCACAAACTAAAAAAACCCAACTTTTCAGAGCATGAAAAATAAACTTTTACCTATTTTGTGAAATCAAACATCAGTTATTTTAGAAAGGCTAGGTTGTGGAACATGTACTGTTATCTGCTTGTGAACTGATAACTATTATGACTTATTCAATATCAAAACTTTAACCGTTACCATAACCCAAAATACATATGGTTTTTGAGTTGTGTCACTCTTGCTGAACAGAAACTAAATTTTATTTTGGTTTTCTACCTTTCATTAGGAACTGTATTAGTTTGGTGCCTTGCATAATAAATGATCACAAGTTCATTATACTGCAATTACTATTTTACTTAGACGTTAAAAGAACAAACAATCAAACAATTCATAGTTATTTGAACATTATTACATAAAAATAAAAAATACACAATGTTCACAAAACTTTTAGTAAACAGCTTACTTTAACAATGGAATGAAGAACTATTTAAAAATGGACTCATAAAACGGTCCATAAAATCTTGGAATATGGTTACTATTTACAAGGCCGAGGATGTCTGATTTCTTACGTTCGGAAACAGAAAATTTTCTTTTGTATATGCCGGAGGACAGACTGATACTCTTCACTTCAACTGCCTTTTTCTTCTTTTCTCCTCTTTTCAACTTTACATCGTCAACCTTAATTTTATAGAATTCTTCTTGGTCGTATGAGGTTTTAACAAAAAAAAGAACTCGAGACTCACTTTTGACAACCTTAAGTACTTTTATGTCTCCTATACTGATTTTGTTTCTTGGCTACTTCTTTCTTTTTTACATATTCTTTGTTGTTGCCCTCCCCCTCAATACTCCCCATTCTCTGGTGTTTCTGGTGATGTTTCTTCGTTGAAAATTTTCGTGAAATTGGAACCCAGTTTCTCCGTTACTTGTTTCCAGTCAGACACTGTGAGACAAACTCTGTTACTTTAAAAGGAGTTCCTGTCTTTTTTTGCAGATCGAATTATTCTCAAGTATTCTGGTGGAGTGTAAATAGGACCTGATTTCAGTGCTTTTTTCACAGCTTTTTCAATTATTGAATGGCTATTGTCACCCTCATTTTGGGTATGGCCCTTGATTAAAAATTTATGATTGATTTCACTTTTAGTGTTTGTACTGCATAAAGGTACATTCCAAACACAAAAGAATTATTTTGCTGCCCACAGCAATTGTCAGAATAAAGCACTACTTCTAGGTCCGTGCTGTTCTTTTCTTCAGCTAACTGCTCAAGGTATTTAAAATACACAAGTGCCGATTTCAATAGCACCTCTGTTGCCTTCCGCTTCGTGCCAGAAATAACATTGCACGTGATTCAGGTTTTAGGCTACTTACAGTTAGGTTGAAACTATTAATTCTTGACTTATAAAAGAAACCGAAACATCTCCTCTAGGAGCTGGCAAACTAGCTTGAAGATCAAAAAACAGCTGCAACAAAGTTGTCATTGTTCTCTGCACAAATCTTGTCTCTTTTCTTTTCCTCTCTTGACAGATCCTTCTCTTTCAAATGTGTATCATACTGATCTTGTTAGTTTGTCTTTTTCATTATCTTGTAAATTGTGGTAAGCAGTACACAATTCACATTGGTCCTTTTTGGGGGAGAAAAAGGAAATATTGAAATCTTCATTGAAGATTCTTGAAAAGAAAGTCAAATTTCCAAATGGTTTGTTCTGCCTCTTACATTCTGAAACATAATCACGATGAATGCTTGCAATTGATTTCCCACCGTCGATATACTCACGTGTTGTCTGTGCCCTCAAATAATGACTTTCTATCTTTGGTATATTGTCAATGAAGTCATGTATCCCTTGCTTCATTGCAGGATTCAACGGCAGCGTGCTTTCCATGTTTTCCTCTCTCATCAGGTTCTATGAACCCATTGTTAATTTTATTCAGTACTGTCCTGATAGACCTATCATTTATGTCTAAGGTTGCTTTAAAAAACTTCTTGCATACACGTATTTTGACATTATTTACAAAAAAATTAAATGCATGGTTGAGACTTCGGGTACTGCCTTCCCTTTTGTACCGATATTTTGGTTTTATTTCAGTGACAAGCTTGTGAAATAAACTCTCGCTGCAGTTGTTAAACTACCGAGATTCCAATAACTGTTAAATATGACCTCTCTTTCTTCATTACTGATTTTTTTATAACATTTTAGCTTACAGTTTTCTGAGCAGGGTGGTTGAAGTGCTTTTCCTCTAATTTTTTGGGGGTTTTTCCGAGAGTTAGAAATGTATTCTTTCCCAGTGTTTCTGCACAACTTTTTGCTATTTTTCTTCCACATTTCAGGTTTTGCACGTCTTTTTTTACTCTTCTTCTTCATATTTTCATCTCCTAACTGACTTTCTATTACCGGTACTTCGGATTCATTTAACTCTTCTGTAGTGTCGTCTTCAACTTCTGATGAATCATTAGATGAAGTACATGTAAAGTTGGGGTCTTCATCAGTGGTCATCCACATCTTCGGGACTTGCGTTATTATTTTCCAAGCTTTGTTCTTTTATTTTACGTAACCTTAATTTCATATCTCCCGTTCTTTCTGTAGCTATCCAATTCGAACATGAGGTAGCTTCAGCATTTACAGGAACAGTGTTTTTAATTTGAGCAAAATCAGTTATGTCAGGGTCAGGAACAGTATTTTCAATTGAGACATTACTGTCGTCCTCTTTTGCAGTCGTGTGTGTGCAGTGTTTAAACTCTGTTACGTGTTCCTCTTGTTTCTTTTGTTTTATTTCTTGTTTCTCTCGTTTCTTCAAGCAAAGCAGCTTGCACCATTCTCTGGCCTCTGGATGCCATAGTTCCAACCTAAAAATAACACATCGTTGTTGTACAATTGCCATGACTACCCTTTTTAATTGATTTTTAAATTTATTTTACTTATTTACTATCAATGAATAAATCAGATTTAAATGTTCATAATCATGGCAATAGTGACACAACTCAAAATAACATGCAACAACCTTAAACTAATTTGTCCAACTAAAAGTAATAACGACACAACTCAAAATCAGAAAAGAAGAACAGCGGTTTTAGTTAGTTGTTAGTTGTTCAGGATAATAATGACACAACTCAAAATGAAACGTTGCAACGTAATATTGGATATATCTGTGAAGCATTAATAATGACATAACTACAAATAACTAAGAAAGGAAATGAAAATGTTATTACCTTCAGTCAAGAAGAATGCCACAAGTCGAAAAGTGTCAGTATTTCAGCAAAACATCACATAACCTCACTGTTCCAAGTCAGAAGTGACACTGTTCACTGCTGACGGGAATCAAAATGGCATCCTACTAGAACGACACTTCTGCTGCCTAGCGGCGAGTTTTGTGACTACAGAAGTGACACTATTCCAGATTTGTAGAGGGAAAATATGTTAGATCAAGTATGGGGCTAAGTAAAAAAACTGGATATTTTGAGTTGTGACATTATTCTTGCCGGTGTGCGATAAGTTTGATGATTGAACTTAGAAAAACTTGTTTAGATTTTTATAATGTTCATCTTTGTAAAGATACGAGGTATTTTAATTATTTGATTGTGAAGCTTTCCATTAAAACTCTGCATCTCCCCAAAATAAATGTTTTGTTTATATGTATATATATATTAAAATGTATTAATCTAATGTAGAAAAGGTTATATATTTTCTATGGTGTAAAGTGAGCCATCACATTTTATTATTTTATTATCAACACTGTTATTGAAATTTTAAATTGAACACTTTTTGAGTCCATGTGTGACACGAAAACTTATGCAGATCTGCAAAACTAAGTAAAAACAGACTTTTTAAAATATTAAATAATTGTATGAAATTTGCTTTTATTTCTAATTTAACCTTTCATTATAAATTTGAATTAAATATTTCTTATTGTAAAGTTTTTTTGATTTGTTTCCATACATAATTACTGTCAATGTATTTAATCTAACAAAATTTGAAGGAAAGTTTAATTTATGTATTTTTTTCAATAAATTAAAATCTGTTTGAAATACCAAGTACTTTAAAATTATTATCCAATTTCCTTATTGTTATAAAGTGGTATTCTCGTAACACTTATCTTTTACTAAAAATTAAAAGTTACAATTCGAAATTTTTGTAAGTAAGTAAACTTACAATTTATTCCATAAAATTTGTAAAATTCATTTAAATTTTTGCTCTGTTATATAAAAATAAACATAAAAGTAACCCTAAAATTGCTTTTTACTCATACGAGTTTCTAGTAAACGAAACAGAAAATACTAACTATATAACTATTCTTAATAATAATAACAATTTAAAACCTAAAAATATAAAAGGCTGGATGACAACAGAATGACATTTAAACAACGGATAAAAGTTTATGGCCGGAAATGGTCCGTTAGGTGCTAAACGGAAGTTTTTACAGGTAACATTATTCTCTCTCTATGAGATACTCTGCTATTTAACATTCTATAAAATACAATAGAAATGTAGATCCAAAGTGTATCCACACTAATTTGTTGACAAAGATCAAGATGACACAGATGATTGGTGTGCTTTGAATAGTGCATGAATATCTCTTGTACAACATGTGTATGGCTTACACTAGTAAATAGATTAACCTATTCCTTCAGATGTGTTGTATCCTTTACAGTCCAACGTCACTCTTCATCTACTAAACACGCGTAAATATTTTATAGTTTATATTATTTTTTAGTTGTAACTATTTTGTAAATTTGGCCTTTAATTGCCAGTATATTATAGAAAATACTAGTAGATTAGAAACTTTTAAACTTGAGTTATTTCGGTCTCACTGCGTACAGATATCTTCAGTGAAGCAATAGTAAACTGAAACTTATGAAACCATAGCTGTCTTTGCTTACTAAGGTAAAGAGAGGAGAAACTATGTCTTGATTTTATAAAGCTCAACTATTTAACGAACATTAGTACTCGTTTACCAGAAGCAACGATTTTATACACTTTGCAATCTATTTCAATGGATATTAATTTTTTTAAATTACTTCTTGACTGATTTACTTTGGAGTATTTATAATGATTTGTTAAAGTCAATGTAAATAATGCTTTTAATTATGTTGTCAAAAGTGCAATTGCTATTCTAGCCGTTATGCCTATCTGTTTATGCTTACATAAAAATTGCAATAAACTCCTTTAAAGCATGCAATGTGTTTATTTCTTCCCTGGATCAATTTAACTAACGTGGTTTTGATGTTCTAAGCACATAAGCATAATCCACAATAATCTTTTCGGCTTCAAAGGTATTCAGAGCCTTGACTGCAGTTCCTGACTAATATAATTAAACTATATTAATTAAATTATGAATAGGATTATATAACAGTTTGCTACAGTAAATAGCCAAACCAAAACCAAAACTTTTATGTTTATTATATTAAATAAATAACTATAAAATAGGCAGAACAATTTGTTGAATTATGAGCTGTTAAATCAGTTACCCATCCTTTCGTACACTTACCAGCTGTTTAATACAAGAAATTACGAGCTTTGTGATTACGAAATTCCTTGAAGTTCTAGCTTAGTATACCATGACGATAACCTTTCATATATCACAGGTCCATGAACACACTGAGCACAAATTAAATCAACTAACAGCTGTAACGGAACACATTTACAAAACCAAAGAAATACAAATTTTTTGAAAAAATTCCGTACTTTAAACTTGTAGGATAATGAGGGGAAAAGGAGAAATATCAAAATAAAAAATAACATAAACACAGTAAAAAAAATTATCCATATATTTGGATACTTCGCTAAGGAATTCATATTGCTCGCTTATTGATTTATATACGATAAATCCATAAAAAATAATGTTTTTATGTTTGATGGGCAACTATATCATGAATGGATCAAGAGAGATTGCTGCTAATCTCAAGATTTAGTTTACGACACAGTAAGTATCAGAGCAGTCTCCCTTTTAATATGTATGGAATGTTGGAAAATGTCACTTCTACTAGTCCGGAAATGTCCCAAGTGTCATCGATCCTAAGTATTATTTATCCATCACGTGGTCTAGTGGCGTTAGACCGATAATGGCATTCAGAGGTCATCCTCCATTTACAGTCTGTGTCCATGGTCTTAGGATACAATTTTATATCGAGTTTTAAATCCCTTTTTCATTTGATAATTATTTAAGAATATCCTGGCATGTCACTATACTATAACTAGCCACTATTAATTATATTTTCTATCAAAGTTCAAGTAGCATTTTAACGTGGTTCTCTACAAAAATTTGCATTTCTTACACAGTACTATCATCAGTAAACGTCACTATCACACTCTGTTCATGTTAGTTGACGAGAGGTAATCATTGGCCTTTCTTGTAATAAAATGTATTTTCGTAACCATACAGTTATATGGTTATTTATGAAACTCATTATAAGTCTCTGTTTATCATAAGTATCGAATGGTATCTACATTATGCATTGACTTTCTTGTGATAAAGTTTGTAACCCATGTTAATTGTACAATATCACATAAGAGCCTGTATTCCTGATGGGTAATTACCATGATAGATCTCCAAATTGGCCTTAGCTACACAATATTTAACGCTGCAATATGACGTTACTGCTGCTACAAGGTGAACTAAATGTTCTTAAATCTCTGAAAAATAGTGGACTGTTATTGTAATAACGAAACTGAATTCTCATTGGTTTAATACGTTGATTTAGTGGAATATTAATATTTATTCACTATTTTGTTCTTTTTATTGGTTCGTAGTACATTTTTGTAACTCGAAGGTAATTTTTTAGTAAAGAGATTTTATCCCCCAGATCCTATATCATTCTAAATATTTTCACACAAGTTTTAAACAGTTATTCTTATTTTATCCTCTAAAAACGCATACCCAAAGTACTAGTTAAAAGCCTCTTTGAATTTTAAATAGTTTACTACTGATTCTAACATTAATTCGTGGGTAAAGAAATATGTGTAAATCTAGGTTGTGCACATGAAATGAACATCAATGTTAAACAAATCTCTAAAGTTTGTTTAAGTGAATGTGAAAAAAATACTTACATTGCATCCGGATAAAGGACTCAGAACCTCACTTTAAACCTTATACTTATTGTCTTCTCAAACAAAACAAAAATTTTATACCTTCTACATATTGTAAATTTTTTACAGTTATGTATAAAATTTTTTATTTTTATATGCATGTAATGTATTTATTTCAAGAAATGTAAGAATGTGACCTAAAAAATAGAGGCAAAACGAAAATATAGGACTAGTCTTTAAAAAGTATGTGCACTGAATTTGACGCTGTGTGGAACATGGAGACGTTATTGTGATATCGGAACTGTTAATAGTATTGCGGTACAATCTCCCCCCCATGTTGTGCGCGGGATAGGGTGTTGGTGTCTATATTACCCAATGGCGTTATTACGCACTTGTGTCTATTTGCGTCTATTGAGGAAAACAATCAGTACGATTTCTGATCACATTTTCCTTATTGATATGTTCATAAATATCAAAATAATATTCGTTAACTTATAATTTAACATATGATATTATAACATTGTAAAGTTCATTTTAAAAACAAATTATGATTTAATTAATACTTTAAAAATTTAATAGGATATCTACCTTAACACTAGACAGTGTGTAAATGTACGACTACCACATAGAAAGTGATAACATAAAGATTTCAAGAAGACTTTTCTCCAGCATATGTCCAAGCTTGTATAAAACAGTTTAAAGAATTTATGATAGTCATTAAAGAATAATATTTTTCCTAATAAAAAAAATTATAAAAAACTAGGGTTATATTTCCAAACTGAGACAAATTAAAACGCTACAGTTTAAATGTTTTTTTAATTTCATTATGTCTTATAAATATACTATTAACTTACTTTTCACTGTGTGAAAGCAATGGAAAGCAATCATAAAATATGTTAGGTTTAATTATTTCATGAAACAACGTAGGAACCATGTATATGGACAATGCAGGAATGGGGAAGTCGTAGAACTAACACCGGACTCAGACATACAAGTTGAGCACAACTTTGTAAATTGGTTTGTAAACTGGAGAACTAACTTCAAAAAGGAAATTTGATACTGAGCTGAATTGAGCTGGACAAATTTATGTTGTGAACATGCATTAGTCTGGTCTAAATTAGAAACATCGAAATTCACAAGCTATAATTTTCATTCTGAACTTATGTTGTATAAAATACTTCTCTATAAGTCTAATACATGCAAGTAATATTGTTTATGTTAATGTATGTACGTTACTAAAAAAAAAAAATTGAAAAACCTTTCTCGAATAACTAACTTAAGCACCAAATAAGCCATAAGCATGACTTCTAAGCATGACTTTCCATAAATTCATTCAATTTTTGAAGCTAAACTGTGTTGCTATACTGTTTTGTGTTTTAAGAAATTAAGAGGATTCAACACTAACTAGTTACTAATAATTTATTTAAAAATTATATAGTACGAATTATTTTCCATAACAATTTAGGATCTTTACAACTGTATTAAGAAATCATTAAGTCAATTTGCTTCAACACTTATATTTTCAAGCTCAATAAAACATTTAAAAACTCGGGGACTTATTATACAGAAGATAAAAATCAGTATATACAGTTTTTTCCGTAAAAATGTACAGTTTTCACTTTTAAAAAAAATCATGAAAAAACTAAAGCATAAACACTGAAGATGGGTTGTATAAAAATACATAAGTGAATCTTCCATGTGTAAACCTAACAGATTTCTTAATAAAATAAACAACATATAAATAAGAAACATAAATTGCAGCAAAATTAATTTATGCTCCGATACGATGTTAGAAGACTGAGGAAACTAATATATTTAGGGAATTGATTATCTAAGTACTGCAGACTTAGTTATCATGACAAATGGTTCAGAATAAATCGACGGGTAAATGTTAACAGATTAAATGCTTTTCAAATGATGTTTGTAAATGGATGACTTACCCTTTAAATGTGAATGCATAAGTAATAAGTTCGGTTTCCTCGCAGTAAGAAACGTCAAACATTGGATCTGAGTTCATAGATGGCGCAAGTTTAAATCATGTCTGTGGCCACTACCGTAGCTCGTATTATTGAACTCTTTATTCTGTTTGATAAGTATCTCGCAAACGCCAGTAGCACATGAGGACGGACATACTAAGGCTCGAAGCGGTATCGGACTTGCTTAAAAAATCTATATTAAACTATCCCCTCAGAAAAATAATATATACATCTATTTATCACATTTAGATAAATTTACATTGTTTTCCAGTAGAGTTTTACTTAAATAACTTGACTTTTTGCTTTGTGAGGAAATGAATTTGTAACAGAGGCTGGCAATATTTCTTGCCAAAACCTTGCTCTAAAACCACAGGTTTGTCTCTTTAAACTTTTTTCATGGAAACCTAAAATTAGGCTCAGATCCAGATGTTTTAAGCATGTGATGGAAATAGTCATAAGCAATTAAAGTTCTGTGAGAATTATTTTATTTTGCCTGGCTCATTATTCATCCATCTCAGCAGTAGCAACATAAAACGTTGCTTGATCTGGTAATCTTGCCATAAATGCTGTAACCACTACAATCCGCTATTGGCACTTTAGGTACAACTCTGTTCGCTATGTTTTTTGTCAAGTTCCTTCGTTTTTTAGATTATTCTACGTAACTTGTATGCGTGAGAGTGTGTTTAACTACATAGCTGTGCTTTATGTAAACTAAAAATACAGCACTGGTGAATACTTGTTGTTATATCACTTAGGTTTAGAATCGTATGTGTAAAGTCATTCAATCACGTTCTTTAAGAATTTTCAGTTAGGGTATACATGCCCAAGAAATAATTTCGTATAGTGTCACTTTTGTGTAAAAGATTTTAGCGCATTGCACATTGTACCAGTAAGCTTTTGTAAGGAGCATAGCAGGACTATTTACTACAATGCCACAACTACCACATTGGAATTTTGATTAAATTTACATTACCGACTTTATATGATCTGTCTATTTACCACAACCAGTATTTTTTATCTATATGTACGCACATAGATATATTTGGTTCAATGAAATTACTCATAATATAATTTTGATAATTGTTGCATACTAGTAGTTGTAGTTTTAAATCAGTAAAATTATTTAGGCCAGCAGTAGAGCATAGAGTAAGGTTATTACACTAGAGACGCATAATCTGTAGTGTCACATTAAACTTTTATCTGTTTTTTAATATGCTAAAGATCAATCTGGTTATATTACAGTATGTCCGGCGTTATTAGATGTTGTTTGCAGGTCGTCGTCTCGGACTTGGACTTGACGTCATGAAAATGTCTTATATTATAATTTATTCTTCATCTTAGTGCAAAATTTATTATGAAGAACATAGTTAAATATGTTTATATCATCTATAAATTGAATGTAGATTTGTAATATGTTTAATTATTTCAGTGCAATGTCAAATTCTAGGTTGTATAATTGATTTATTATTAAGGAAACAGTATTTTCCGGATATTTACCATCGTTCAGTAAAACAAAAAATCTGTAACACTACGTTTCGAGATCTGCAATCTGATCTCTTCACCTAATTAATAATTAAAAATTATGTTAAAATTTACAAATCATATCCAAAGTGTTTTGACACACCAAATTCATGAATCGCAACCACCATGTTGCCAGTAAACTTTACTAACTCTAAAATGTGCATTTAATAAAACACTATACACAACACTAAGCATTAAAACTGAACAACAAAATACAGGCCAAAATACGTCTACATTCGTCTACCAACCACTTACGACAGACTACAAGCCAATAGCAACATCTAAACAAGTCAATAGTGTAATGACAGCTCAGGACCAGATTCTGGTATCGGACCTGTGGAATGTTGCAAACGACCGAATCCTTCCCATAGAAATGGCCGATGGGAGCTTACTCATAGTTGTTATGGACAGTAACATAGCTGATATTACCGAGAATATTCTGTACTATACATAGTCATAATTTGACTTATTGAACTAATTCCTTTTATATTTAGTGGTGGTAATAAATAATATATCAGATCACGGATCATAATGACGAAGGGAAAAGTCAATATCCTCAACAGTCTGAGGACGATTATCTAATAAATATAACCAATAATTATTTAAAAGTTGAGAGTGCAATAGATTATTTTACTGTAAGATTTTAAAGGTTTTCGGAGCAGATGCTGCATTCATTACCTCTTAAATTATTTTGAATATATTGGAGATATTTTTTTAACTTTACTGATGTTTAGTTATGTTGGAAATGTAGTTGCGTATAAAGCATGTTAGCGATGTAAAGGATGAAGTACTTTGCCTAAAACTGAATGTTTGCAGAGCAGGAAATTAACCTACTCTTCCTGAGCTTTCGCACATGGACAACTGACATGAACAGAGGTTCCAATACAGAAGAGGTAAAAGAGTTAATACCGTTGATACGAATATTGGATTCAACTCTATTACACCGCTTAGTACAGCGTCTGAAACCTAGCGCTATCACAGCCTTGCCTCCTGGATTTTTGAGTCAACATCAGTCTTAAAATATCCATAATAATTAGCTATGAAGAAGCTTGAAACGTAGTATTTACATGGTTTTGACAATAAAGATATCTAACTTAAAAACAGTTGATCTAGGAGTAGTCAATTCCATGACAGAGTTACATCTCAGACACTGTACAAAGTCGGAGTTGGAATGGAACTAAACTCAACATTCGCATTTAATCCACCCTTCCCACTACAACTGCATTATGTGCCTTATTCATACAACAAGATTAGGTGGAACATTTACATGTAGAGGTTACATTGTAGCTGATCCAATATTCATAAATTATATGTAAACAATTTTTGAGCCTGTAATATATAAACATACTCGCTGATTGTCAGATGCATCAGTATCCTTAAACGACTAAAAATTAACGCGGTATCCTGATTACCTAGCTTGATGGAACAAATTGCTTTACAGATCATTTTATTTACTAAAAGGTAACTTTTAATTTTTTTTTTTAATGTAGGGTTCTAGTGATGCCTTACCCACATTGATCAATGTCTCAATAATATGCAATAACAGTTTATTCATCGACAAGACCTTGCTGTACAAAGGTTATAGTAACGATAATTTTTACTCCTATATAGTCTAGGTACTGGAAGTTTTCAATACGACGCGGCTGCAGTTGGGTAAGTTTCATAGGATAGTATAAATGATTGAAATGGCAGAAATTAAACCCTCCATTTGTCAAAATCAGTTAAAAAAATTTCTTCTTAATTAGTCTGGCAGGTTCGAGTATAATAAATAACTGCCAGCTACTGCCTGTAGTACCCAAAACTTAGTTTCGCAGTGCTCATGTGGAATTTGAACGATTTTTTTGTTTAAGAAATTTTAGTTGTTTCATTTATCACAAAAAGGCAACACGAAATAAAATCATTCCATTGTGTCAAATTGTGACATTCTTTGAATTCATGTTTCGGAAACCCTAAGCTTTGTTACTTTGAGCATCTCCTCTACATATTTCTCTCTCATTTTATTAGCGTTAAGAAGTAAGCCAGTTAAAATAAACATAGATTTTTTACTAACAAAAAATATTCAATCGAATAATTAGTTTAACGGTAGTAACACACTTAAAGTTTTTTATAAGGTTTGGGATTGCCGATGGCAAATCTATCTATTACAGTTAACTTTAGATTAGAGTTAGAGAAGAGGTGAAGAATGTACGTTATATTACGGTAATATATGTCTGATATGTCTCTTGGCCTCTACTTTAAGTATTAACATATGCTAATTTATCTGATAACAAGGTATATAAAATATTATTGTAGCGAGTATGATATGTATTATAAGAAGATGTGTTTATATTATTATACACGAGTTTACTAAGAACTAAAAATATCAAGAACTCATTGCACTCATTATTAGCATATTGTAACAGATCTCTGAAACAAATGGAAATAATATGAATAAAGACAACGTAGCTTTTTAGGGATTATTGACACAATGTGAATAATAACTTTTACGTTGTTTGTCAAGGTTTACATTTCATTACAATATTGTCTTGTTCACTAATTAGAAAACCATAGATTTTAAGATTTATTAAATTTACATTCGCATCGTTTTTCATGTCTATTTAAATTTATGTAGCATGTTTTTATCGAGGTGTAACTTTCTGGTAAACGGTGGTAGAATTCGGACTGGTAATTTAAAAAATATCTTATACCATATTTGGTTGTGTTTTTAATATTTTAAGTAATAGTGAATTATATTATTATGACACAAAAATGTACATATATTTAATGTATATGCTTCACTAATGGTTTATTGGCATGTAAAAAGTTGCATCCGTTATGGATTGATTCGTAGCTCATTTTGTGAAAGCGGTGATTTTTATAAACCCTATAACCACTCCGTTCATTTATTGAAATGTAGTCACTCAAAGTATAGTATGTTATGTCAGTAATGAATAAATTCAGTCTACTTAAATGGTGAATAATCTCATACCGCTGAGTTCCCAATTGCTCTTATATTTTATTCGTTAAATGTGTTTGTGAATTTCCAAATATACATCACTAATGGTTTATTGGCATATAACGGATGCAACTTTTTACATGCCAATAAACCATTAGTGAAGCATATACATTAAATATATGTACATTTTTGTGTCATAATAATATAATTCACTATTACTTAAAATATTAAAAACACAACCAAATATGGTATAAGATATTTTTTAAATTACCAGTCCGAATTCTACCACCGTTTACCAGAAAGTTACACCTCGATAAAAACATGCTACATAAATTTAAATAGACATGAAAAACGATGCGAATGTAAATTTAATAAATCTTAAAATCTATGGTTTTCTAATTAGTGAACAAGACAATATTGTAATGAAATGTAAACCTTGACAAACAACGTAAAAGTTATTATTCACATTGTGTCAATAATCCCTAAAAAGCTACGTTGTCTTTATTCATATTATTTCCATTTGTTTCAGAGATCTGTTACAATATGCTAATAATGAGTGCAATGAGTTCTTGATATTTTTAGTTCTTAGTAAACTCGTGTATAATAATATAAACACATCTTCTTATAATACATATCATACTCGCTACAATAATATTTTATATACCTTGTTATCAGATAAATTAGCATATGTTAATACTTAAAGTAGAGGCCAAGAGACATATCAGACATATATTACCGTAATATAACGTACATTCTTCACCTCTTCTCTAACTCTAATCTAAAGTTAACTGTAATAGATAGATTTGCCATCGGCAATCCCAAACCTTATAAAAAACTTTAAGTGTGTTACTACCGTTAAACTAATTATTCGATTGAATATTTTTTGTTAGTAAAAAATCTATGTTTATTTTAACTGGCTTACTTCTTAACGCTAATAAAATGAGAGAGAAATATGTAGAGGAGATGCTCAAAGTAACAAAGCTTAGGGTTTCCGAAACATGAATTCAAAGAATGTCACAATTTGACACAATGGAATGATTTTATTTCGTGTTGCCTTTTTGTGATAAATGAAACAACTAAAATTTCTTAAACAAAAAAATCGTTCAAATTCCACATGAGCACTGCGAAACTAAGTTTTGGGTACTACAGGCAGTAGCTGGCAGTTATTTATTATACTCGAACCTGCCAGACTAATTAAGAAGAAATTTTTTTTACTGATTTTGACAAATGGAGGGTTTAATTTCTGCCATTTCAATCATTTATACTATCCTATGAAACTTACCCAACTGCAGCCGCGTCGTATTGAAAACTTCCAGTACCTAGACTATATAGGAGTAAAAATTATCGTTACTATAACCTTTGTACAGCAAGGTCTTGTCGATGAATAAACTGTTATTGCATATTATTGAGACATTGATCAATGTGGGTAAGGCATCACTAGAACCCTACATTTAATTGATATATTGATATATATGATATATATATCAATGAGTTTTATTGTTCAATCTTATAGTTAGGTCAAAGTAATATTCTTTTTATGTAACTCACAATGATACATATTTTTACGCAATAGTTTACTTATAGTACATACTTATAGTTTACGTCACAGTTCGCTGAACACTCTCAGCCAATCAGCTTCCACATCTCGTGTCTGTTCAATTTATTTCCACGTACTTTAATCGCAAATAAAAACCCCAGCGATGGTAAATTGAAATGTTTCCAAAACAAACGAACAAATAATAATATTACTTTTTGAAATAGATTAATGAGAATAGAAAAAGTGGTTTTTAATATGGTAGGGATATCTTACATAAAACTTCTACTATAAATTGGGTTATTTTTTATGGTAGTTTATAACTAGCTATAGTTGTCCATGACTTTGGTAATACCGTATATCGTTTGTGCATTATTAAAACAAAATAAATATACAATTATGTTTATTTTATCAGTGTATGTCTTCATATTTTGTTATGGCACCTATAAAAGAAACATAACACTACGAAGAACTCGTTCCTTTTTGGTTATAAACAGGAAATAAACCTGAAATATTTAATCTAACGAATCAGATATCATGCGCCACTATATTCCTTAAATAACTTGTCGGATATATGTGGAACAAATGAAGGAGTTTCAATAGCATGTGTATCTCCCGTACACTATACACAGGGAATATGGGGTCTGTTTACATAGGGTGTCCAAATAATCTAGGCTTACAGTTGGACCATTACAGTTCGATAAACAGAACTTTGAATATTACTGCTGGAAAACGCAAACGATATTAAGAGGTATAAATTTGTCAAAATACCTCCCCCATGTTTCCTTACGAGTTTACAACGTAGGACTCGGAAAGCCTTTACACGTGCTTCAGTATAAAGGACATTTTTAAATAAGAGGATACGTTAGGCATTGCATGAAATTACAAATATTTCTTAGTAGAATTCACTTAATAAATTCAACCTTAAGAAGTTTACTCTAGTCATGGTTCAAGAATGTCCCAAAACTGTATAAGCTGCAATATGACCCGTAAATAAAATGAACTAATGACAATTGATATTGATTTTGGGGTGTAAATTAATTAAATTGAACGTTATTGTTTAATAGTAAACTTATCTTCAAAGGTCAATTATCATTGTCATGTATATTATGACAGTAAAACATCGTTATTTAAATAAAATTAAAATACAAAAATAAATAACGGTAATTGTTGAAAGGAACAAAATAACCGACAATAATTACAAAAGTGAAGGATTCCAAACAGTATTACTAATAGAGTAAGAAAATATGTAAGATTATAGTTAAAGTTAATCACCATTACACCATTATATAATGTAGCTGATAATATTATGGCCACATAGTGACCACATAATTGGCCCACTTGTTTTGACCCTATAGTATTACCTCAGATAATTGCATAGTAGAAATTGAAATTGTGTTCATTTACACGAGCAAAACTATATATGTAAAAAATGCGTAACAATATAAAACAATCTTGCCGTGATGTAAAAGTAGTATAGGGCACAATCGATTATGGGCAATTGTATATATGAAGCGGGGACAGGACATTTGAGTGAAAGGTAAGATTTATTACGTGGTTTGTATCTTGGAAACGACTCACATCAAGACGTCTGTTGTAAGTAGACTAACATTGTTTAGTTAAAGCACTCTCAGAGTCGTAAATCTTAATAGAGTTTTCCGGCTATTAATTAATACTCTGGCAGCGACATATATAGAAATGCTTTTGTAATTCTGCACTAAATAGGGTATATACTTTTAAAGGTGATCCAATGATTTTAATTTATAACTTATTTTGTAAAGCGAATCTACGTGAATTGTCAAAGTAGTCCCAAATATGTGATAATTACCCATATTACGATAGTATTACCTTCATAATTTGTGGTTTCCTAATAAAAACGAATCAAGATATCTCACTGAAAAACTAGTAAGAATTTACAACATAAAAAGTATACAGTTTTAAGAATATTTTAAAGACATTTTATTTGTCCTTTAAATATATTAGTATTTGTAAAAAATCTCTTATAATTTAAACTTAAGTCGGTGAATAGAAATTAGTATTTTTGATTGGTGCGTACAAAACTAGACATTCATACCCAAAGAGAGATTTAAGTTATTTAAACAAATTATCAATGACACGTTTAGCGAAAGAGGTAGAAGATTGTATCATTTAACATAGTAAGCTAAAACAATCTTCTTTGTAATTATAAAAACCTATCTTTAAAAACTTATAGAACTTAATAAATCCTTTCAATAAAGGCAGAGAGATTTAAACGTATCTGGTAAGGTAAATTACAATAAACCCTCAAAATATTTAATTATTTTGGAAAACCGGATAATTTAATGTGAAAAATTGTAATATAAAAAATTAAAAAGGTAATTAGAAAACATTTAGGTCTTACAAATACTAAGTACACAGTTTTTATTTAAGTAACGAGTTAAGGACGTAATATAACAAAAAACGTCCGTTTAGCTCGTATTAAGGACGTATATCACTAACTAACGAAAATATAAATTTTGATTATTTATAATCAAAAGACATTAAAACATAATGTTCTACAAATATTTTACATATTAAAGACAAAGTCCAGACTGACTCACTGTAAAATCTCTGTAACGACAGAATAGATGTACACGTAACTTTGTACAGGAGTTTGTTATTTCTTGGGTTCTCGCTAAGAAGCATGTTTAAAAACATAGCAACGTCACCGCGAAAGTCAAAGAAAAACAGCGATAGTTTGGTTACACTCTAAGTCGTAAACTAATAAGGTTACTTAGTAGGAATGTGTCTCACACAAGTTATTTAGACACGCACGTAATTCATAAAATAGAAAATTCATTGTTTTCGTAACTAATAGTACATATTGGTGAAAACTATGATTATGATGATGACAATTTTCTTCATCACAAATCTCTTTACAAAAGTTGTATTTTGAGGGAAATACTGTCACAACGTTCATTTAAAAATTACTTTAGGAAACAAGCAGGAAGATGGTAATGCCCTTCTCCTTGATCAACGTCTCCCTTTTGATTGGATTATTCAATTTTCGATGGTTTCATAAGAAATTTTCGTTTTTACAACCTCATACCCCTAAATTGGTAAATTTCCGGATTTTTCTAAGACTTTTGATTTTTTACCTAAATAATACACAACATTTACACCATTAACGTATTCTATTGTAAGATTCATTGTGATTAGATAGGATGAACTTGAAAGCGTTCGGCGCCGTTCGCTTCCATCATCTGGCTGGGACCCACCCTAGATATATACATGGATGTTCCACTTACTAATGTGTCTTACCTCTCCAAATTACTACTTCTTGAGACAAAACGTTTCTCTGAGAATGTTTTGTTTCCTCGCCGTCTCGTCAAATCAGAGCTTGTCTGTCCGGATCTGCTTCTAGGGGTCAACTTCAGGTTTCCATTAGGTTGATCCCCTCTTTGCTAGATCATTCGCTACCAAAAACTTCTCAATAAACAGTGCCATTCTCAGGATACAGAGGCATGGTAATACCATTCCAGCTGATTTGGTCTTTTCAAATATAGTGGTGTTACTTTCAAGCGCTATCTGTTACAACACTTATAAAATACTTATTATTGCTGATGTCACTGTTATATATTGTTATTACATTATTGTTAAAGTTATATTCACATATTTTATATAAATTTGATATTTATAATATTTTTATATTTACTTAATATTTACTACATGGATTTATTATTTTTATTTTTAAACCTACATTTCTTAATTTCTGATATTGTTACTTGGCTTCAATGGTGTAACCATGAACTGTTAATCTAATAATCTTATAATCTGCAAGTAATAAATAAATAAATATAACCTCATGGAAACAACAGAATATGTTGTGTTTTTGTTTTGTTACTTTAATTTTTTTGCAGATTTTTGAGTTCTTATTCTCTACTTAAAGTTCTTAAAGTTCTCTACTTATTTTAAAGTTGTCATATTACCTGAAACTTAAAATTTAAGTTATATTCAAGAAATTCACCGTGAATCATCTTAAAGGTAAACCATAGAAACAGCTGATTAACTCTTTGGGGAAAAGGCGTTTTCAGACTTCCCTCTAAATATTGAGGATGGGGCGTAAATGAAGAAAAGATTGGAATGGAAAGTAAACAAACGAAACAATTTATCTTTAGTTGTGAAAGGGCTAACCATTTTACGTGAACAATTCTTCTCATTTCATTACAACCCGATAATCTTATATAGTATTGATGTTTCTTTGATAGACTATTTTTATACTCGGAAATTAAATATCAATATATGGACTTATTATAGAGTTACAGGATACATTTGAGTACTCTTTGAGCTTCTCTACAGTTAAAATCTTCGTGGAATTTTACCACACAATCTTCAATTGAAAGTTGTTGACACAATAATTCTTATGCGTTATATCAGGTCTCTCCGAAACTTTGCATTTGCACACAGCTACATGGTAAAGCTTTATACAAAACCGTCATTGAATCAATCAACCTCTGGGCTAAGGAAGAAACGTTATTTTATCTAGAATCCCTTGATTCCATCCGACTTCTGAATGTTCCAGAAGGTTAATTGTTTCTGCCAAGGCCAAATTTAATGCGGCCTCTTCATGTTTATGTACTTTTGACCACTTCATATTATGGTATTATTGGAAGTGAACAAAAAAATATTTTACCATTACTTTTTATGTACATCTTTGTTTTGTTTAGCAGTTCATTATTAAAAGCGTCGTGGTTATGTCAGTTAAAGTGTTATTGTTTTTTCCCGAACTAAAACTTATCGTAACAAACGTGGTGACTGTCGCTATTATACCGTATTGAACACAACCTATTTCAGCTGTTTGACCAATAAAATGAGATGCTTTTTAAATTTAAATCTGACAACACATGTTTCTCAAAGTTGTCTCTAAAACTTGTTATAATTTACTAGATAGTATGTATTAGTTAGCCATTTTGCTTCAATGGTGGACAATATAACCTAGCTAATGGGCTCCGTATAAGTTTTTATACTAAGCAAACTTAAATGTAAAAATGCACTCTAAATATTTTTTATCAGTAGAGATTTTATAAGAAATACATGTTTCATATTTTGTAATTTTTTTAAACTGCCTATTATCATTAAATGCATATGATAGATTGCTTCCTAGATAAATCAAAATATAAACATCTCTTATTGAATTCCTCTATTATAAAAATAAAACAGATCATCCTTCAAGCGTAATTATAATTTTAAACACCTACATTTCTTTAGGTGCTGTAAACAATAGTTTTTTCCCAATACTATACTAGTATAAAGTATGCCGCAAAATAAAATATGTATTTATTAATTATAAAATATAAACATATATTTTCAGAACATATTATTTTCAAATTGGTTTTTGTCTTCTAATTATAAAATTAAGAAATTTACTTCCTGTGTTAGTTATAGATGTCCTACCTAACAATTTAAGTAACATTTATTGTAGGAATGAACAAGAACTGGATACACAAATTATGTCGTATAATGATAAAATAATGCATGTTACTTCTTGCGTTAGTTATAATGTATACCTAATTCATATATTTCAAATTTATTTTTAAACCATTTATATATTTCACCGATCAAAGTCAATAATGATATATAATATGCAAGTAGACAGATACTAGTAACTATCATAAGCAACACAAATCTATATTTTATAAAATAAATCATTAAAAAATTGTCAGATATAACTGCAAAGTGGATTTAATATCTTAAAAAGTAAAAGAATTATATCGTATAATAATGCAAATATATAGTAAAACAGAAAACCCCTATCAAACATCCAGCTCTCTCAATGTATAAAACAAAGTTTAAAAAATGAAAGTAGAAAAAATTATCTACATTTACAAAGTAATTTTGAAGTATCGTACATTTATTTATTTATAAGACTAAAACTATCCAGTATATATACACAGTACGAGAAAACTATAACACTAACGTATAAATTATATAAACAATATTAAAATACTCAACCCTAACTTCAGGTGAAATGTTTATAAACTATTCCAGGATTTTATATATGCATATACATTTGAATAAATTATTTATTCAGAAAAAGATTATTATTAAAATTATACCGTTAAATACACTATTACATAGCTAAGCGTTGTCAAAAAGTATTGCATTCAATGATACGAGTTTCATGACTCTAAAACCTAGTTCTTAGCAGAATCACAAAATAAAGTCTTTAAAATAACTGTAAATAGTTTATAGTAAGATTAAATGTTGGAAGTCCCCCTGGAATATGTAAAAAGTTGAATCGAAACTTATAAAACGTATCTTTTTTTACTACTACTATCACACCCAAAACTAATTGTGTGTAATTTAATAACAATATAAAGCTATTATTTCCAAGAAATAAAAATAATACCTTTAAAATCAAATTATTATAAGCAATATAACGCAAGGAACTGCGTTACACCAGAATTCATACTTTATAGAGTGATTCAATTCAGAATCCCGTATTTAAATAACAATATAATTTTTGATAAACCTTGGTAAGCACATAAATACCAGTTTAGGGACATCAATGATTAAAATTTATTTATAGGTAACAATAACACATAACACACAAATTATAAATTATTATTTTCATGCTAATAAAGTTTTATGCTTTGCATCATAAACGAAGCATATTAATGCAATATGTGAACCGCGTTTAAATCACGCGAAAGCCCTAAACAAAGCCTCGTAAAAACAAAACTAAAAATGGCACACAGGATAACATAAGATCTGTAAAATAAAACTTCTGTATTATTCTGTACAGAATAATCTGTAAAATTTAATTGTAACAGGGAACAATAAGTCATAAAATATAATATTCAATATTATGATAAAAGAACCGAAAAAACCACAAGAAAGGGGGTAATAATGAAAATCCACATTATTGTTGCTGCGGAGAATATCGTATGAATTAGAATAAAGCCTACATAGTACATCAGGCATCTCGATTCTACTTAATTCACTTTATCAAAGATTGATACTAAAAATATCAGACCAACCGATTAGTAAGCCATCTGTAGTAATTACGTCAGTTATGCCAGTTCTGAAACTTTTACCAACAAGGAAATTAAAAGTATCAGATACATTATTAATTTTTAGTAAAACAACATTTTTAGTAGGAGTCATGTTATGGTTTTGAGACGTTCCTCTAAAAATAATAAATAATAAAATAGACCCATTCACGTTTTGTATTTTTTGCTGCCTTTTTGTTTCAGCAGTGAGGCCTATAATCTAATATTGAAATGATCAGTTGTCTGTGGTGTCTGGATGAGTTCAGGCCAATGCTTATCTGTATTCTTTAGCTCAGTTTTTTTTGTTTGTTTTTTTATCAACGCTCCGGTTACAGTTGTTTTTGTTAATCTTCATTCTAGTAATGAGCTAGGATTGTTATTCACCTGAGGAACGGATCAGGTTGCAAATCTCAAAATGTGATGAGACTGATCTTTGGTATCACTAAACAACAACAAAAATTCCGGGAATATCCCTTGTTCCCATAACAAACTTTCCACTGTGAAGAGGATACTTAAAAAATAATTGGTCATTGAGTCTCGTCAAATAGTAAATAATTAGAATAAAGGCATTTTCAACCAATTCATCTTATTGTTATAATAGACTTATATTGCTTCATTATTAAAAAAAGAACTATACTAAATCAATCATGTACAACTATTTTTCAGACTTCTCCCGGGGGTACAGTAACATAGTATGGTAATGTACCGGTGTATATAGTTTTAGTACGTAAATGTCCACTGCAGAATAACATTCCGATGGAGAGGGGGGTGGCTTTGCCAAAGCCTGATAGTGTCTAAAACTGGGAAAATAGCCACTGGGGATGTACGAGTATATTACCCGTGTTGTTCATGTTCAACGAATGATTAACACCTTCTGAGTTCTCATATGTGATCGTGTCTAAGAAACTAACCCCTATAGGTAATATAGTTCTAGTGTTGTATAGTCGTATGTTGTATACTACTGAGAAATAACTCCGGAGTGCCCAAGACTGATAATAACTAAAAAAAAACAACACTCACATGGTAATGTAGTTCCACTACACCTCTCTCCAATTTTACTCCAACTGCTGCTCGCGCAAATGCATTGAAATATTGTTTATTTAGACATCAGGGTCTATGTTCACTTCATATGACAAATTAAAGCAATAATATAATCTTTCTAAAATTTCTTATTAACGCAATTGTAATTAAACTATATGTATTTTGCAAAATTATAACTTCATTAAAGGGAAGTATTTAATTGCTGTGAAACAGTTTTAATGTAGGATTTTATAAACAATATTACTAAAAATGTGAAAGTCCATTCACGCTTTTTGTTTCTAACTGTATCAAAACGCGATATAACGACCCATCACCAGTTTTTAAAGTAGTATTTCCTTTAAAGTTTATAAAATTAAAAGAAGAAAATAAAATACTTAAATTAAAATAATTATAAATCATAAATGACATATAACTGTATTCCGGTATTTTATATTCTGTAGGTTTACTGCAAGCAGTGATATTGACTTCAGTATTTTATCGATACTGAACACCACAATTCGTTTTCGTTACTCATCTGATAAGTTAGAAAAAGGAGTCCGCTTTTTGAACATTCCTTTTTGAATATATTTTCGCTTAAAGAAGATTAAGTGATGTTTTAAATAAAAAGGAAATTAAAATAACGTATTGCGCTTATGTCCAATCTCTTCTTACATTTGGTAACATTGCTTGGGGCGGCACATTAAAATCAGTTTTGGAGCCCCTTTACATAACAAAAAAATGTATCTTAAAAGCAGGATTAAGGAAAAATAAGCGTTATCCTACTGACACTCTTTTTCACGAATCTTCACTCCTTTCCTTGCGACAGTTGTACATAAAGCATCTTTTAATTCATATTTATAAATATTACAACATAATTTTCCCAGAAACATTACATTCTCATAATACCAGGCATGCAGTTAATGTCGGTATACCTGTTACAAGGTTAGTTAAATCATTTTCAATAACAAAATCCCTTTTATATTTCCCATGTATTGTTCAGAAACATTTGCAAAAACTTCAGTCACTTCAAATTATTCGAATCAACTTGAATTTCAATTTTTAAGAAAAACGTTAATTTCTTCCTTCTACAGATTGGCCTTGAGGGAGCCGAGGCCCTAATCTTATCAGAATATGGGCGGGCTTGACCTTAGTCCTTTATCTCACCCCTCCCCTCTCCGATACCACCTGTCATTCATCTACATTTCAAAGTGATAACTATTTCAAATAAATTATATATACATTTTTTTTGTTTGTTTAATTTAATTTATTATTGTTATTGTTGCTCTTTCGTTTGCGTCTGAACCATACCCGGCAAAAGAAACTAACATTAATTTCTGTAAAGGATAGCGTCTCTAGCCTACGAACAGGCTGCTTGCCCATGTAGGCTAATTTCCAACAAATATATATTTAGAAATTACAATGTTTTAAAATTTCATTGTTAACAAAAATTATTTGCAAACCCATTTGTATCTCTGTACCTATATGAAGATTGTGGAAATAAATTTATATTTCATTTTTTTATTTCGTTTCATTTCCTTTAATATTGGAAGTTCTGTGACACTATAAAATGAGGTTTACGTTCCATAATATTGCTATATATCACTCTCAATATATAGAATTGAAGATTTTCGCATTACTTCTGGACAAACAAATAAAATTCTTTCTTTGACAAACATGTAATTGTGATGCTCTCTACCAGGAAAAGCTACGTCTAAGGAACTACCAGTGGAGCTTGAATGTTTGCTCGTGACCCTAAGATGTTACAAGAGAGCAGGAATTACAAAAGATGATTCATGTAAGGAACTGGTGGTCCGTATAGCTACGTGCTCTACATTCTTCCAAGAAGTGGGCCTACATAGTGTGTGCTGGTGAAATTCCGTACATACTATTATCATGTTCATTTATAGGAAGGTATTTTTAAGGTATTGTACCTTTTTTACTTCTAACATGTCTGATGAACAATATAACGGTTTTCAGATCAAGAGATGGTCGTTAGTAATGCAATGTTTTGATATGACTCTACCTGTTCTGTGAAATACCCAGTAGTGTAGTATCTGGAGCTTTTTTGAAATAAATGCCTCTGAATGTGACATAAGATAGAGATTATTACTTGTATTAAGGATGTGTACGTAAAATGTGTAATCTCCCTTCCTATTAGGTCCAATCCGAATTCCCAACCTTGCGAAAATATTTATTTTTTAGGATACAAAATGGTCATCTGTAGAGATAGATCCTGCATTAAATATGCATTGGGCAAGTCTAAACTATGGAATAGTTACTGAATAACTGTCTTGTGCTTTTAAAGGGTTACTTACAATCTTCAGAACTTTTGGTAAGATGTGTACTTTTTCTCATAAAATAAATCCAGTTGTTTTATGGGATTTATATAACTTAACTACTATATCTAAAATTTATACTTTCTGTTAAGCAGTAGGTACTTGAGACTGAAGTGGTTACCTATACACAATTAATTAACTATAATGTCATCATTAGAGTTTGATCCTAGAGCGGCACGTTTCTCACTAACATGCTTAGTTATATGGCGTATGGCGAGGACAAAGGGAGCTCTCTTGCTTTGTTTATTTACAAACTTTAAGCATATGACTCATGATTTGCTGGTAGTAAATACAAAATATTATGGGTGTCGAAGAAAATTTACGCTGACATGTTTTGTATACAATTTAACCTATGTTACACGTTATCTTTTAGACTGAGTTTTATGTATAAATGTATAAAATATACATTGAATTTAAAAACATGTTAGATCATGCTGAGGGAGATATCCTGATAAATTTAAAAACTAACAAAATTTAAATGTTTCATATTTTTTATGAACCGAAGAGCAAAACGTACAGTATATCCGTTTAGCAGAAATATCAGTTTGTCAAAATGGAAGACAAACATCACGTTCCCAGTTCAAAGTCTCGGTAGGCACCAAATTTCCTGTCAGGAATGGGATTTTTAATATATTATTATTACAATGATCTCTTTGAAATCATACACAAATAAGTATCAAAACACTTTCATTTAAATGTCAACATAAATGAAATAGACTTTTTACTTTTTAATTAGTGGAGTATGGTACACTATTGTATAGGCTTTTATACAAATTACAAACATCAAGGTAAAACGTTATTGTATAACTTATAATTGCCTTTGTTTGATTGTCAACGATTTGAACTACTGTACATATTATATAGATGTAGATGCGTAGAAATGTAGTTATATAGCGACTGCCCTGATAAAAATATTATTTGATTAAAACTAATAAATACCAAACACATAAAGTAACAATGTCCCTAGGGATAACATAGTATACATTTCACATTTCCATACACTTAGTTCAAACCCGATATCTCTTATTTTGGCTATGATCCACTTTTTAACATTTATTACGTGTAGTGTATGCACTGAAAATAATGTGTTATTAATTCCAGCTGGACTTTGTCGTGGGGGTAAGTAATGTTTACCTTCAGAGTTTATTTGAATTTATGCTAAATAGTTTCCATCCATGATTTGTTATATTTGTTTATTTTCTGTACAGATTCGACGTTCTAAAACTATATAATAGATGTGTGTTTTATTTATTTCCATACTGAAATAATAACTATTAAAAAAATATTAGTTAAATCTAAATGCAATACTGCTTTAATAATTTTGCTTATGGTTTAAGGAGAAATTATTGTAATTTGATGTGTTTTAAACAGTTTTAATATTTAACATTCCTTATCTTTATATTATAGAAATAAGAAATTGTTATGGTAACCGAAAAACAAGCATTAAAATAATTTAAATTTTATCTGCTTAATACATACGCCAGAAAGGCTTTAATTAGTTTTCATATTTTCGATAACATTGTTAAAGTTTTTAATGCAGATACAATTAATGTGGCAAAGATTGTAGAATTGAGTGTAGTTGAGTTGAGACGTTGAGACGTGGTAAGAATTTTAAGGTTTTGTAATAAAAAAACGTTGATATACATTGTACTTTGTTGCAGATAAGGTATTCGATTAGATTTGACTCAATATCCAAAATACTTGATCGATTAAATGCCTTTTAATGAAGTTTAGTGGTCACATTGTCAGTAAACATTTACATTTTCAGAGTAAAATTTAACTCGTCATGATAAACAAAGTTTAAATTAGGAGAGCATAATTAGAGTTTCAGCTAGGAAATTTGTGCGGTTACAGAATTATGCTCTCAAAGTTAATCGTAGTTTATAGGCTTTGATACTACTTTGCTTCCCTACGCTTACCACTATAATATGTAAATGTAAATAGCGAGAGAAACCAGTGCTTAAGCTACAAACTCTGTGATTTAACGGAACGCTGTTTTCTAATTTTAATATATTTAATGGTCTTTGCTACTGCTTTGCTCCATTGTGCTATAACCACTCTCATAGGTGCATTTAACCTTATAATCTTATTAATCTTTGAATTTCAAAATGTAAGTTACATATAGTAAATTATATAAACGAAATAAACCAACTAGCGATAACTTTAAAATGTATTTCAGGGTTAAAAACGAATTTTTATCTACAAAAATTGTACAGCATCTGTAAGTTATAGGTGGAATGTTACTACCAATGTACTTAACTATATCCAGTAGTATCCTTGATCTATACTGGAGAGGCTTAAATGTAATTGTCTAAAGTGGAGTCTTTATACTCTTTCTTAAACTTTAAAGGGTTGCTAAAGGAAATAAACAAAGGAAAATAGAGAGTGATCATGTATTATCCTGTAGTATTATTATGTATTATCAACGCCTTTGTCTCCCACTGCTCATCAGCCGCCTACAATTTAGTCCCACTCTATCTCCTCCCACTCATCCAGACTTGCCCTACTATCTTTATAAACCATTATGTCATCATTAGTCATATATATATATATATATATATATATATATATATATATATATATATATATATATATATATATATATATATATATATATATATATAAACAGTAATTAGAGACTGTATGCATTTTTATATAACTGCAATTATTAATATGAAAGCAACTTTTAATAACCTAGATATCATATCTAGGAATTATTGAGTTCTGTTGATTCTCTTTACTTAATGAACTTCGGTGTAGGTTATTACGCAATGACACGTACAAGATACTTGTATATGAATTTTATAGTGCTTTTGGTCTGTCCCATTATTATAAAATATTTGTTTATTATTTATTTTAAACTGCTTAACCTAGTTACATACAATAATAGTTAATAAACTTATGTCATTTATTATAAAAGTAATATTTAATACTATATGAATATGTCACAAAAATCTTACAACTAATAACGATGGATATAGCATAAAAGTTTTGTAGCAATGTCATATTTTTCCACATAATTTGATGCCATCCAATGCTTCCACTATGTCTTACGTCAATTATGGGGTTATTTATTTATTAACGGCGACACACCATTTTACATCATGATTACATGCAATACTAAAACTAATTTTAGCAAACAAATGTCAAAGAACTTACAAATATGATTTCTTCAAACATTTCCAGCATATATTTCATTAATATCGTATGTAATTGAAACCATAATATAACTTGTAATAAACTATGGAATTTTTAAAAATTACTGCAATACTGCCAAAAAGCACAAATAACCAATACAAAATATTTAATTACATGCATATGGAGTTCTTACTAACACTTGATAATAGCTTGGTCTCTGTGTAAAATACAATATTTAGTCAACAGGATGTAAACCAAAACCAACAGTAGAAAGTTACTGCCTGTACAGTAGATAATAAGGGAAGCCTCATAAATAATTTGGAAAGAAAATGACTTCAAAGAAGATAATACCGTACCTTTTTTAATAAGCATTAAAATAACTATATTTATCGATGTTGGTCATATTGGTCGTTGATTGTATGAATAATAATGTCGAAATATTTTATGATTTTAAATTTATTAGCAATGTCTAGACAAGCGAACTGAAAGACGTAGATGTTAGACTTAATGGTTTATTTCATAGTAATATATTGCTCTTCACATTTCATGAGCAGAAATTTTTACATTAATTGTATTCGTTCAATAAAATAAAATTCATTTTCTTGAAATACGTGCAACCAAATTATTTCAGTTTAAAAAGAATGATGATATCAGAATTACACATAACTGAAAGCTACGGTTACTAATAACAGTTATTGGAAACGAAACAGAGAGTAATATCTATATCACTAATCGTTACCATAGTTCAAACGTAAAACGCCAATCAAATAAAAACACCAAACGACAAAGAAATTGAATGACTAATATCACAACCGATAAAAGCTTATGACTGGTAAATAATCGAAATGGGCTTTAACAGCGCAGCTGGTAAACGAAAGTTTTTATAGCTGACGTTTTCCTCTCTGTAGGCAATTTAAATAGGAGTACCTAGTTGAATTTTTATCCACAGATCGAGGACTGCTAAATGCTTGATATTCGCTAAACAGTGCTAGAAGAGCTCTCGCACAACGAACTGGTAGTAAATATATTATTCTATTTTTGGAGACTTATTCCGACATGTTATGTTTAATATAATAATAGTTAAATAATAAAAGTGATGTAACTTTAACCCATTCGTGACTGAATAAATTACTATAATTTTTGGACTACAGATCTGGATATTTTCCATGCTTTCGTATAAGAACAGGTGCACATTGCATTACACTTAATATATAACATGCTATGAATATTATACATTTACTCTAGTTATTCCTTGTTATTGCATGAACACAAAATGATAGTTTTTTTAATATAAATATATTTACACAATTTACAAATTTTTAATATACATCTTTAGAAGTTGGTTCGGGTGTGAAATACATCAAAACATGTTCCCAGATGAAGTGGAACATGACACTTTTTACATTGGTACACTGTTTCACTTCTTTTCCCCTGTGAGGCACAAACTTTACATTTTCTTGAGGGCCTGGCTTTGGTGGTTAGAGGTATCTTTTCAATAAAATGTCCCCAAAACTTTCCTTGAAGGCGCAGTGGTGATTCTCCACAAGCGGGAAGCCTACCAAAGGGTTACCTGAGCCCAACAGGTTTCGTCACAGATGTGATTGAACACATCTGATTCAGTGCAGTTTTCTCTTAACTACCTCGAAATGATAGGATTTATTCCATCATTGCCGGTAAAACGCATTGTACTAACAGTATTTGGTCCAACACTTCACGCAAAATCACAAGGCCTAGCCGGTGGGTTATCGTCACTTTCATTATCACTGCTGTCAACGTTTGTACCATCAGACATTTAATTATTTTCATGTATCGTGTCATCTTGTTCACTGTCACATTCCTCATCACCACTTCATCTAAAACAATAACAACGTAAGCCGCAAAATCATCCGAATTTACGAACACATCATTCCGGTCGCGAGACGCCATCTTGACTGTCTACAAACGAAAGAAAGAAAGCTGTTTTGCCAAGATGATTTGAGGCAATATCAGATGATTTTCAGCAACGAAGAAGAAGAAAAACATAGACTAGAATATTGAGAACAAAATATGCAGCAAATGTGAATGCCTCTGCGATCTATCGGCAATATATATTCAACTACGTCGATGTCGTGTCTAGCGGACGGGCGCGGCCCGTCCAATGTCTTGAATGGGTTAAATACATAATAACTTGATTTGGCCACCCTGCCACGTCATACATAAAAAACCGGTAATTTACTTGAAGTTTGTGGTAATAATTAATATGGTAAATAAAGTTAGGTTGCGCCAGCTTATTTTCAGATCCCTTGTATAAGGCAACGAAAACAATTATAGCATTGCTTTACTTAAGTAAAAGAAACAGTTGTTATATGATAAAAAAAAGTTATTTATGTCTTAAAATATTTTGATAAGTACTTTAATTTTAGTATAACTCTGTGAAAAATTAGAAACAATTTACGTTGGTACAATACGAGTTAAATCAATGGATTTAAGCTTAAATAACGAATTAAGCAGTAAACTAAGATTGCATATTGTGGGCAATTATGTTAACTGTAATGAATTGTTTACGTTCTCCCAGGTGTGGCAAAGAAGAAAGAATGGAAACAGTGGTAAGATTTGAAATATAAATTGATGCTACTAGCTAACTGTAGTAAATTGCATCTACATGCCAAAGATGTAGAGCGTTTGTAGAGCTAATCAAACTGTGCAGTATTCGGTGAAACCACACAAGTTTGTCGGCAAACTCGTCTACTCGTTATGCAAATACAGCATGTTGTCCAACAGTTCAAATGAGGTAGCTTTGAGCTGTATATTTATCTGAAAGAAGTTAGTATATCACACTTCATCCTTATATATCAAGAAACCTACTCAATTGTAAAATGTAACTACGCGTATCTTATAAGCTTTCATAACAGATTGCACGTTATGTAATGCTGCTTAACAGGGTAATTACATTCGCTCATATAAAATGCTATGATTCTACAGTTATGTTCTAGACAAATATTTAATTTAGTAAACGAAATTATATTGTTAAAACTTAAATTTACCCTACTAACTGACTCTTTAATTTCTTTACTGAAAACAGTAGTGAAGTATTTTGGAATATACAAAGCCCCTTTATGTACTCAATTCCTTACACTGTGCAGATAAAATATATATTTTATAATTCGAATATGTGCATATAATAACCGATTATGTAAAATAAACTATGATTAAAAACGAGATTTTATTTATCAGTTACAATAACATACAATAACAAATCGTAACTCTGCTTAGTTAAAGCTTAAATGAGACTTTACTGTTATTAGTTATTAAAAAAATACTATTTAAGAAATATTTAAGAATTTATTTATATTTAAGAAATACTTTATAAAAAGGGCAAAAAAGTAGCTACGGTATTAAATTATTAAGGTTGAACTATGAAATTCTATTAAAGTTAAACTGAGAACAATAAAATAAATGTTTAAATTAATTCAAGTAATATCGGTTACTCTTTAAGCTTATTTTAAATGACTAGAACTAATTTAGTTATCTGATTCTGTTGGTGAAGGTCGCTGCTTCCCTCGTGGCGTCGGTCGCTGCCCTGGGGTGATTTACGCCATAGTTCGAGAAATTACCACTGTTAATACGAAAACTAAAAAAAAATGGACGGAAGGCGTGAAATTAAAATTAATGCTGGTTAGGAATGGTGTTGGGAATCCGAGGCGGACGGCTCGCGCTACCAATATCTGCGACCTCGTGGCGTCGCGACCGGAAGGTGGGACCTTCCAGAGGAATAATCCGTGGATCCGCCACTAGATTCCGTCTATTCCAAAACCTAACCAGCTTTGATGATTAAATAAATACTAATAATTTGGGTATAGTTCCGAAAGGTTCCCTAACAAATACTACTAAAATCTAGACCACCCACGCTAACTTCTCCCGGTCCACCCTGCTCGAAAGCTGCACAACGACTCCTGTGAGCACAACCTCCGGTCACAGCCTGAAAACCTAGCAGGAACCATCCTACCAGAACCTGTCCGGAAGAATTCCGGATGGTAGGAGGCTCCTATTGTTTGAGCTAAAGGCTAGAGGTCGGCGCAGCTGGCTATAGCGTTCGCGGCAACAGACGGATAACGCGCGCCAAATTCAAAACTGTAGCGGCACTCGCCGCAAGTTTAGATTTAGGGCCCTATACTATGGAAGAAAAACTAAATTACACCTTTCGCAGACTCATTTTCTCAGAAGAAGACATTTTTTTAGTCTGAGAAATGGTTGTGATGAATTAAAAAAGGCAATGCAATAATTAAATAAGCGGAATATAATCAGGAAATCCTATTCATAATCCGTTGTAACAATTTAAATACAATACATTACTGAAATATGTAGAAATTTTATACTTTTTATGACTATTTACGTCTCCATCTATTATGAACAAACAAAATGTAAATAATGACCATCAGGTAGTGGACACTTTGGACACTGATATCAGCCATAATTACTCACAGTTACAAAATAGAATTAAAATTGAAAATACTTTCTGATTGTCTAATTTAATGTTTAAAGATAATAAAACAACATATAAGTAATTAATAGTTAGAAAAAAACTTCAATATATAGACAGGACAGTTTATTTTTGTCAAAATGTTGGAAACGTGACATGAAGAAGTCATATCAACAAATAATTTAACACATTAGACGTTGAGTACTTTATGAATAGACAACCACATTATAGCTTCGCCAATTCAAGTGAATAGACAGAATTGTTTATTGAACAAATTTTGTTATGAACAGATGGTTTGACAAAGCGAGCCTTAGATATGTGTCAAAAATAAATGTATGGTCAGATTGTTTCGAAACAATGAGAACCAGAAAACTTACATAATAGTTATTAGATAATTGAGAGTTTTAAAATTAGCATAAGTATACCCGAAAACATCGCTATTAGTAGTGATTAGTTTAGTCTGTGTTAGATAGGGATGGTCTTGGTAATTTTGGACGAGTAGGGTTGGATTAGGTGAGATTGGGTCGGTTTAGTTGTATTTTAGTAGGGTGGAGTGAACTAGGTTACGTTGGGATAGATTAGGTTATATCAGTATTTTTAAATTCTGTATATTAAAATATCAATATTATATTATGACCCTTCTTTATAAATTACGTTTATACTGTAACAAAATTTAATAAAATCAATTTGTGTGAATGTGCAGTGCGAAGCAATGCAATTAAAATATTTCTATTTGAAATTTAAATGTACATCAGACACGAATATATTTGCTAAAAATATATGAAATAGCAACTCTTCTTTATGATTAATACAACTTGAAATCTTATTACATTAAAACCAAATCTTATATAATACTAAATAGTATAACTAAAATCACAAACATGTTGCTTAAAAAACTGGTTTAATCTTTCATACACTTTTTGCTACTTTGAAAAAAAAAATACCAAGCTATGCAAAAGTATGTTATTACTGATTTTACGTAAATTCATTTATTTCCACCACTGCTGTTTCAATTAAAATACAGCATCGTAACAATGTCTGTAAATTATGAATTCACTTATACTTTTCACATAAACCTTACAATTTCATAACTATCTTAACTACTAATTTTTTAATCCAAGGCAAAATAAAAATTAATTTTATTTTGTACATGACTATCAAGCCAGCCAATGCAAAACGGGTTGAAAATTCAACAGAGAACCATCCGGCTTCCATCGGAATTGTTACAGGTCTTCTCCATTGGAGTTGAGTTTAAGATGATAGTTATTGATTATTCCGAAGGTCGTAATCTGTTCAATTGAGCCTTAGTGGTTCAAACTTAGGGGAAACAGTTTCTTGAACCACAGACAAGACTCGAACGGCAGTTTATTTGTTTTTGGTTTTAATATGTTTCTGAAATAAGTTGTATTTAGATTAAACGGCTGTAACATTAATAATTTTGGCCACCTACAGATGATAATAATTAATTGCGGGTCTCAGGCAATAAAAGTTGCTTTTCAGCAGAGATTCCTTGGTGACTCTATAATTTATATAAAATATAAATAATTTAAACTGTTTAAAACTGATAAATTCGAAACATATAAAGTAATAATATCCATAAGTATACGATTGTATACAATTTAGATTTCATATGTTTATTTAAAACCAGATATCTAAAATTTTTCATATATCTACTTTTTAACATTTATTACGTGTAGCATACACGCTGGATATATAGTTTTATACACTCCAGTTGGACTATATTGTTGGGGGTAAGTTCGGTTTACAATTAGAGTTTATTTTAATTTATGCTCAATAATATACAATCATGTATAATATGGTAATATATATTTGTTTATTTTTGTGTAGGTAGATGTGATCGAAGTTCTAAAACTATACAATAAATAGTTTTACATTTATTTCCATACTAAAGTAATTACTATTAAAAACTATTAGGTCAATTAAAATACAGAAGTACACTAATAACTCTATTTGTGGTTTATGCCTCAAAATATACGCCAGAATTACTATAGTTAGTTTGGGTCATTTCGAAAACAGTGTTCAAGGTTTTAAGGAAAATGAAATTAATATGTGAAGTGTGTCTGTGAGATTTGATGTCCCACCCTTGTAATAGATAATAGTAAGCTATTTATCTCACGGGGATTACTAGAAGCTATGTGCACTCCTGTTTCTGGAAATGTGATCAAAATAATGCTGACATGATTTCTGCTATGTTTCATGATATTAGTTTGATTATTTAGATAGAATGATTTATGTCGTATTATATTGATATTTTCATATTAAATTTAAGACTCCTTCATGGTTGTGAAGGAAAAAAATGGGATTTAATGGAGATATGTGTGGATTGAAATGTGCTTTATTTGTCGAAAGATGACCCATATATCATGAATGTGTGAATATTTACAAAATAGAGTGTGATCGTGATGTGGTACGGATTTTAAAGTTTTAAATCTATGCAAAGTAAACTGTTTGAGATTAATTATTACATTTAATTAAACTCAAACTAAAGTAAAAATTTTGGATTACATGTCTCTTAAATGACGTTTAATGGTCATATAGTCAACAAACAACTTACGTTTTCAGAATAACATGTACTTGTGTTGTACATTATCATTATGTACCAAGTTATAATTAGCGAAGGATATCTAGAGTTTTAGCTACGAACTTTGTCCTGTTACAGAATTATGCTCTCAAAGTTAAATGTAGTTTGTAGGCTTTAATACTGCTTTGCTTCTCTACGCTTACTATTCTAATATGTAAATTAAAATAGCGATAGGAACCAGTGCTCTAGTTTCAAACATTGTATATAACTAAATGGTGTTTAGGAATTTAGATGTATTAATTGGTCTTTGATAATCCTTTGCTTCACTGTGGTAACCTCACTAAGACGTAAATTACAACCTGATAATCTTCTTAGTATTTGAATTTCAAAGTTTAAATAACAAATAGTAAACTATATAAATGAATTTCTCAACTCCTGAACGAAATCACGAATTCCAAGTTCAAAAAACCTGCAACTGACATTTTAACTGTCAAATTTTAAATATAATTTCCCTTTCCATTTATCGCAGCGATAAATTTCAATAGGTTTTTATGAGGGCAACAAGTAATTTTTATCTAAAAACGTTTAAATCATCCATATGTTATTGGTTGAATGTATCTACCAAAAGACGTCTTGGTATCTAGTAGTATACTTCATATCCACTTTAGAGTATTTAATATATATATATATATATATATATATATGTGTGTCTAGAGCGGAGTCTTTATATTCTTTCTTAAATTTGAAAAAAATAACTAAATGAATGAAACAAAGTAAAATAGAGAGTGATTATGTATTCTACTGGTGTAATCAACGCATTTGTCTCCCACTGCTCATCAGCTGCCTACAATTTAGTCTCACTCTACCCCTCCCCCTCACACTTGTCCTGACTTTCCGTACTATCTTAACAACTCGGTATGTCGTCATTAGTCAAATATATAACGGTGATTAGTGGCAGCGATTGGAACTTCAGTTAATGTGTAACTTTATCTGCATTTATGTATATGGAAGGCAACTGTTATAACCTCAATGTCATATCTAAGAACTCATTGAGTTCTCTTGATTAACTTTAATTTAAAAATTATTTTCAGCGTAGTTTATTACTCAACAACTAGTACGTACTACTTGTGCATGAATTGCCTCACTTGGGCTTATGGTTATCTATATTATTACAAAACACTGTTTTGTTATTAAATTTCCAAATCCTTAAGCAAGTCCTAATAGAGTCATAAGGACTAAGTATATGTCATTTATTACAAAAGTATTACTCATTACTATATAGATATGTCAGAAACCCCTTGCAATTAATAACAGTGGAAATAAATTGAAATGATAATTTTGTTACAATATAAATAAAATATAATTATATATTTATTTTATGTAACTTTTAAAAATTTATCATGATACATGATTAATAATAAAAATTGTTTAAAAAACAGTTAATGGTAAATTAAACAGAGAACAAAATCTAAGTAACTACTCGTTAAAGTAGTACAATTGTAAAACGCTAACAAAATTTAAATCAACGAAGAAATTGAATGACTTAAACACGACAACTAAAAGCTTATGGAAGGAAAATAATCGAACAGGGTTTTTGTAGCGCAGCTGATAAACGGAACTTTTCATAGGTTATGTCATTATCTCTGTATGAGATACTATGCAGTTTTTTTTTATTGTTAGATATTTTCCTAAAAAACTTTCAGAATATTCTATTTCTTGATTTAAAATGCGATAAAAATATAGATCTAGAATTTATCTACACTAATTTACCTTTTACTCGTAATAAACATAAAATCAGTTTTTCGTTATTTTTCGTAAAACTGTGTCAAAGAAGGAAACAGGATTTTTCCGGACATTTGCCATCGTTCAGTGAAACAAGAAAACGGTAACACTACGTTTCGAGATCTGCAATCTGATCTCTTCTTCAGGTAAAGAACTAACCTAATACATAATTACAAACTAGGTTAAAATAAACAAATCTTACTAAAGCGTTGTGGCACGCCTAAGTCAGGAATCACAACCTACATGTTGTTTGTCAACATCACTAACACTAAAGACATGCACTTAATACAAAACTATACAAAACACTAATCATTAAATAAACTACGGAATACAGGTCACAATACGTCTTCACTCGTCTACTAACCACCTACGACTGACCAGAAGGACTAGCCAATGGTAATCGTGACGGCTGGCTAAAACAAGATGGCGGAAATGTGTCAAAGAACTAGTAAGGCGTGCATGTGTTCGGTATAAACCATCAGAAAACTTGTAATATCCCTAATCAGACAGTTTATGAAGCAGAAGTGCTTGTTTTAGGTGTTAAAATGTGTTTTAGAAGCATTTCAATCATAGCTGGAAATACAATTAAACACTAAATGAGAAAAAAACTTTCTATTACGCATGTCTTTGTTAAAATTTAAATTGTATTTAATTCTAATCACATAATATATATATTTCAGTTAATTACTTAAGGTTTGAGGTAATAATTATTGTGGTAAATAAACTTAGGTTTCCCCTGCTGATTTTCAGAATATTATGAGTCGAACATTAATTTTAGTATATCTCTTTGATAACTAGATACAATTTACGTCGCTACAATATGTGTTAAGTAAATGTATTAAAATAACGAATGAAATAGTAAACAAATATTGTATCTGATGTACAACTCCGTTTACTTTAATGAATTATTTGCGTTATTTTAAGTGTGACAAAGGAGTAGTAGTAACCGTACAAACGACCGGGTTGAAATATCAAACGGCCAAGTTGATGACACTACCTAACTGCAGTAAATTGCATCTGCATGCCAAAGCTGTGGAAGGTTTGTACAGTGTAATCAAACTGTGCGCAATTCCGTAGATCCACACAAGTTTGTTGGCAAACTCTTAACTTCGTTTACAGATGAAATATTTTGGACATCAGTCAATGTCAATGAGGTAGCTTTGAGCTGTGTAATAATCTTAAACAATTTATTATATCACACTTAATCCTGATATATAAAGAAACCTAATCAACTGCAAAATGTGACTACATGTATCTCTGATTCTCGTTACAGATTGAACGTTATGTAATGCTGGTTAACAGGATTTTAAAACTAGTGCATGTGAAAATGCTAAGATTGTTCAGTAAATCTTTGAACAAAAGTTTAATATCTTTAAACAAAATTATTGTTAAAACTTAAATGTATCCTATTTGACTGACTCACTAATTTCTTAAACGAATACAGTAGTGTAGTATCATAGTTTATACAAAGCACCTTAAGGTATTCAAATCATTACATTGTGCAATAATGGAATCTATATTTAATAGTATATCAATAGTAAAAAATATATAGGTAAAACTTATATTGATCCTACTGACTAACTCAATAATTTGTTTAGACAAAAACAGTAGTGGAATATTTACTGTATACAAAGCACATCTACGTATTAAAATAATTATATTGTGCAGATGAAGTATATATTTTATAGTTTGGATATGTATATATCATAGCCTATTGTTTTAAATAAATTATAAGTGATAAACGAGATTTTATTGTTTTGTCGCAATTGCATCATTCATATGATAGTTTTATAATCTTAATATTTTTATGGGTCTCTGTGTTCAGTTGCAATATATACATATGATACGTATAGTGAAATAAATAATTTACATTTAACATTGCGTAATAATACCTAGCGATTATTCAAATTTCTACGTTGTTAGTTTTTGTATAGATAATTCCTCTGATTTTGATACTAAATAAAATTCAACTATTGGTGTTATTAGTCGATTAATCGAATATAGTTAACTTTTACCTATATGTACATTATGATTTATGTTAGGAATGGCTTTTAGTGATTAATTTTGTGCAGTAAAAAGTCTCAAATCATAGTTTATTTAGAGATCATTTTTTAATTTATGAGTTTAAACATAGCCAACGTATATATAGGTCAGGCCAATCAAGGGTATACACTGGCTTGTTTATTGAACATATTTTTACTAACGATAGTTCTACATAGTGAGTCTCAGATGTATGTCAAAAATAAATTTGTGTTAACAATGTTTCGACACAATGAGAACTAGAAAACTTAAATAATAGTTATTAGATGATTTAGAGTTTAAACTTGGCACAAGTATATCTGAAAACATTGTTATAAGAAGAGAAAGAAGTTCAGGCTGTGTTAGAAAGGGATTGTCTTGGTAATTTTGGACAGGGTAGGGTGGGATTAGGTTGGATTAAATTAGATTGGGTAGTTTTAGTTTTGTTTTATTAGTTTAAGTTCACTAGGTTACGTTAAGATTGACTAGGATTTATCGTTTTATTTAAGTTCGATATGTAAAATATCAAAATTAGGTTATCACGATTCTATCAAAAAATTACGTTCCTACAGTTAAAGAGGTTTTTAATTAATTCATTGTATTTTAATGTGTAGCTCGAGATAAAACATTCAGAAGTTGCTAGCAACTTTTACAAAAACATACCAAGCTATGAGTGTAAGTCTGTAAGTACTGTTTATATACCAAAATTAAACTATTTCTAACAAACTATTCCTCACATGAACTTTAAAATTTTAAATGTAGCTGTGAGTGTTTAAATCGTAATATAACACGAATCGTCTGTTTAATGTAATGACCCTTAGATGTGTGTTTCCTCAGCTAGTTAGTTATTCATTAAAAAAACTGTAATCATTATTATTTATTACTATACTTGATAACAAGAAAGCTGTATCCTTACTACTCAATATGAATACTTTAACACGTGTACGCAATATTACTCAAACCATTGTTCAAAGGACAAATCTATAATAACATAAAACACGGTATAACAACGAATAAAGTCGAAATGCTGTCTTCAAAATGCATTATCCTTCCACTCGCTACACACTAGCCATTACAAATTTCCCTTGTATGTATTTTATAATGCATACATAATGTAGATATTAGTAAATTCAGATAACTGTATCGAAAATTATATGTTTATCTATTTAAACAACACGTCGTCGCCACAAAAAGTAACTAATCGACCGTAATAGTAACTAGTTACGATATTGGTTTTATTACCACATTGTTACTAGTTATTTCAAGGAGATATTCAGAAAGTAGCTATTACTCGTCACGACGTTGCTTTCGTTATCACGTAGTTACCAGACATTGCTCAGTGATATTCAGAAAGTAGATATTACTCTTCATGAAGTTGCTTTCATTATCAAGTAGTTACCAGACATTGCTCAGTGATATTCAGAAAGTAGCTATTATTCTTCACAACGTTGCTTTCGTTATCACGTAGTTACCAGACATTGCTCAGTGATATTCAGAAAGTAGCAATATTAATAAAGTATTATTAAAGTAGTAGTATTTTCAATGTTTTAAAATGTGAACTAACGTTTTCGGTAGTTGTAATATTTTTGTATGTGCGCCCTAGGCCTTCCACGTCTGGTGACATGGGTGAAGGAATGCAAACAGTAATGTACCGCTAGCCGAAAACGTAATTTTGTACTATCGTCATCTGAAACTGCCTATATTTTTGTGGTTACCTGTTAAACGGTCATGTCTGAGATGGATGTACCCATAATCTATTAATGTGCAAAGCTCAAACAATTCACTTTTTCAGTGGTTATGAATGACAATTTAAAAACGTACAAATATTTCAGGACCTAATCTTAAAAATAGTCTAAATGCGTACAAGGGGTTGAAAAAATAGATAAAACTTAGATTAACATAGTAAACTGTGAAGTATTAGTATTGGAGAGCTCCCCATCAGTGGAGGAAATAATCTGTCCAAGTAAGTTTGTAAAGTAGTCTCATAAATCAACAGAAAGAACGTCTCAATATCAATAAAACTTTTAATTCCCATACTGGGTGACGCTTCAACCGGTTACAATATTGTTCAACATAAATGATCCCGATAGCTCAGTTTTTAAACAATATAAATACTGATATAATAGTTTAATAGTATTGTATTCTTGTAAATGTTACAGGGTTACTGATAATGTTGTATTTTTTAACTTATACAGGGTGTTCTGAAAAAAAGGTTGCCCATAAGTCAGGGCGTGATTCCTCACATCAAAATAAGAAAAAAAGGTCTAATTAACATAGGTCCGAAAATGCTTAGTTACCAAGTTATACAGGGTGAAAGATTTCGTCTGAATTTCAGTTCCCCTGCTGCAACGAAAGCCCTACGGGTATTTGTTGGCTGTTAATTAAGATGTACAATTTATCGTAATTTATGTAAAATGAACTGAAAAAAATTGAATAAAACCGTTTCCAGACCTGTAGCTACAGTAATTTTTTAAGATATGTGACGAAATACGCGAAACTTGGTCCCGAAAAACAAGTTACATTTAGGTTTGAAGCAGATTTACTATGTTAAATGTACAATAAACACAAAATATTTTTTCACGGTACTTGTAGAAAATTTAATTTCGAAGAGAAAGATGTAAAATAAGTCTATAATAGACAAACGCAAACTTTAAAAAATAATCCTTAATTACATACAAAACGCATGAAAAATAGACAAAATCTGTTAAGCTCTCTACAAATGTAATATTGAAATTAAAACAGCTGTTTTATTAAAATATTTGATTAGAGAAACAAAATAATTTCTATTTAAAACATATGTTTTAACAATGTAACATTGTTTATAATAATTTAAATAAACATTACAAGCAGCTATTTTTCCATTGCTCATTAAGTGCGTGTGTTGATCTGTACTTTAATACAAGTTAGTGCGAGTGCCGTTGAAGTTAATTTTTGATAGCTAATTAAATATCTTATTCATCATGGCAGGTAATATGAATATTATGTACACTAATGGTGAAATGGCAGACATGCATTTAATGTACGGTCTTGCACATTGCAACACAGTCGTCAGGCTAGACGACTCTATCAGGAACATTTTCTCATAGACAGTTACCGACTCATAAAATGTTTTCTTCCATTCATAGAAGGCTAAGCGAGACGGGAACAATTTTTTAAATCTGGAAAAGTTGGTAGATCAGGACGGCCACGTACAACGTGTACAGCTGAATTGGAGGAGGGCGTGTTGGACGAAAATAGAGAATCATCCTGGAAGAAGTACTAGAGAACTAGCCTGGATTTCGGTGTTAGTAATTCAATTGTCTGGAAGATTTTACACGAGCAGCAGTTGCATTCTTATCACTATCAAAGGGTCCAGGCTCTTTTGCCTCGAGATTACTTTCCTCGTGTTCAGCTATGCCAATGGCTTATCCAAAGGTGCAGAAATCCACATTTTTTTAAATTACATTATCTTTACTGATGAAGCAAAATTTTTCAAGAATGGCTATTCTTAACACCCACAATACTCACATGTGGGCAATTGAAAATCCACGTGCTATTTCAGAGAACCGTCACCAATATCAGTTTTCTATAAACGTATGGGCTGCTATTCCTGGGTGATAAAATTTTTATTAGTTTTTCTACCTGATACGCTCAATGGTGAAAATTATTTTACATTTCTTGACGACTAATCTGAATGAAGTTTACTCGAAGATGTGCCACTATACACACGCAAACAACATGTGGTTCATGAAGGATGGAGCTCCAGCTCATTACACATTACAAGTAAGAGAATTTTTTAAATGAAGCATATCCAAACAGATGGATTGGTCGAGGAGCCCCAGTAGCATGGCCTGCAAGGTCACCTGACCTCAATCCTCTAGACTTTTTCTTATGGGGACATTTAAAGACGCTTGTCTACGACTCGCCTGTGGATACCATAGAAGAGTTGCGAATAAGGATTGTTAACGGGATTCAAAGGATACGTGAGACACCTGGGATCTTCGAAAGAGTTCGGCAGTCTATGAGAAGACGGCTGGATGCTTGTATTTTGAATGAGGGGAAACATTTTGAACATCTACTGTTACGTGGTTAGTTTTTTAGGACAAGTGTAACATTTTTGTTGAATGATAATTCAGATAACTTTTTTATGTATGATAATGTATGATCGTTAAAAAATATTTACTTTGATAAAAAATAATAGTAACTCATTAATTTGTTTTTAATAAAACAGCTGTTTTAATTTCAATATTACATTTGTAGAGAGCTTAACAGATTTTGTCTATTTTTTTTTCATGCGTTTTGTATGTAATTAAGGATTATTTTTTAAAGTTTGCGTTTGTCTATTATAGACTTATTTTACATCTTTCTCTTCGAAATTAAATTTTCTACAAGTACCGTGAAAAAAATATTTTGTGTTTATTGTACATTTAACATAGTAAATCTGCTTCAAACCTAAATGTAACTTGTTTTTCGGGACCAAGTTTCGCGTATTTCGTCACATATCTTAAAAAATTACTGTAGCTACAGGTCTGGAAATGGTTTTATTCAATTTTTTCAGTTCATTTTACATAAATTACGATAAATTGTACATCTTAATTAACAGCCAACAAATACCCATAGGGCTTCGTTGCAGCAGGGGAAACTGAAATTCAGACGAAATCTTTCACCCTGTGTAACTTGGTAACTAAGCATTTTCGGACCTATGTTAATTAGAACCTTTTTTTTCTTATTTTGATGTGAGGAATCACGCCCTGACTTATGGGCACCTTTTTTCAGAACACCCTGTATGTGTTATTACTCTAGATAAGTATCTTTAGTGTATGTAATTTTATGTAAACATTTTGGATATTTCGTTTGTTACTTTTCTGCTGTATTGGTAACACTTTATGTAAGTGAATTATTGTATGTTAAGCCGATGAATTATGTTATTTTCTGCATTTTTTGTTATGCATCCTTCACCTTACTAGAAGCTGGCTGACACGATAAGCTGTGCCAGAAAGATACTATCAAAGTGGTTGGTTGTAAAGTCAACTCACCCAGTCATAAGGAAAGCATCATAAAAAACACAGTAGATAGATTTGTCATTTTATAGAATGTCTGTAGCGTACTTGTCTGATCAAATTTAGGAAATTCTACCAGTATATGATAGGCTGCCTCCATTGTAATATCATTTCAGCACGTTACGCTCTGATTCAATTGCTTATATTTGGAAGGAAAACCGTAAAAGAAAACTAATAACATTATTTAACTATTCAAGGAGTTTTTATCTAAATCTTAGTGCTTCCCTTCGACCACAGTCTAATCAAAACACGGCTTCCCATAGGACCAGGTTTTGGTTGTCTTTTTTTACCGATTAAGTTAAAATACTGTTATAGCCTACTGGAAGTTCTCCGACATTTGAAGTTTTAAAACCTGACAAATACATTAAAATAATGATATCTTGTAAGTTATTGATGTTTAAAGTTTGCATTTAAAATACATTTCCTAGTATTCTTCGCCTTAAAAAGCGAACTGTATTATAAAAAATATTACAAATAGGTTGCCTTGTTACAGCTCCTATAAACAGTACGACTGTCCTGTTGTATTAAGTGTCACGATAGAGAGACTAATTACACTGCTATATGTTCGCTGATAAAATATCTTATTTGTAAAGAACCTTAATTGTTGAGAAGTTTTTAGAATGAAAACCTATATTACATAAAGATTAGCTTGTGTTGACAAAAGTATTTAAAACTATTAGTATGTTACTTATACGTACCTAAGAAAGAAATAAACTGAGGATTTTTATATAAATACCATTATAGAAGTTGAAGACGAGCACCCCCCCCACCCTTATTGTTGATAACATTTACACAATTTCCAAAATTGGTGCTCAGTTTTAATTTCTCATGATTCATTATATCTGCTCTAAAGCTTAGTTGGCCTTGTAATACAAATCAGAAATGTACCACTCGTACACATAAATATATTTTCATGATAATTAAGCTTTCTAAAAATTTTAATTTGCTTTTCATGTCAATAGAGGAAATTATAAACACGTTAGTTAAATGTAAACCATTACAAAGTCATTTTGTAAGAAAATGTTTTTATCTAATTACAGCCGAAGCAATAAAGAAAGAAGTCACCTGTCATTAGTTTTTGTAACTTATTGCAAAAGACCTAAATTAAAATTAAAACTTTGTGTTATTCATAAACTTTAGTTTTGCTACAAATTCGGAGGAAACTGTAACCACCTTTATGAGTAATTAGTAATAGAATATTCATAGCCTTATCAATAATAATATTTTACTTGTAATCCTTTAGGTTCCTTATTTTGTGACATATTCAATACATACGCATCTACACGATTTTAAATTAACTGTTTATAAAAAAATATAATTTCAGTAGTTTTTTATCTTTATTGTTTTAATATTTAAAAAATATAACTTTGTAATGAAAACTAAAACTGTTCGTATTGCTCATATAATTATAATGAGATTCATTTACCCAATACTGTATCACCAAAATAATGCCTTTATGTGTAAGTTTAACATTGTTCTTATAGAGTAAAACCAAAGGTCATTTCATTACAGCCGATTTCTTAAGGCAAAATAAATTATATTCATTGCTCATATGTATGTAAATGAATGTAAGGCAGTAAGTAGTACAGGATAACCTAAACTAATGAATACATCAATACAAAAATAACTGCTCTCTACTAAACGTTCCAGGTTGATGGTAAACAATAAAAGGGAACAATTAGCTTGAATAAACATGCCCTAAAGTGTGTTGTGAAAGATTATGTCCAAAGTATTTTAAACATGTTTCGATCAGAAGTTGGCACTTCTTTGTTACTGTTTTTATTACATTGCAAAGTTGATATATCTCACTAACGAGTTTCAATACTACACTAAAGACAAGTTATGGAGTGTTATTGTCAGGTAGTAATGATATCGGTAACACAATAGAACTTAGTGAAGTGTTTGTAGTCACGCAGGTCTACAGTTTGCACATGAATTCACATTAAACATATACACTCTCTTTTCAATAGAGAGTGTTAGGCTTGAGTAGAATTCCTAGACGTTACCTCTACAATATCCTAGGACCTGTAATAATTCAAGTATACAGATTGAACTAGATATTATTCTTATTCAATTAGACAATGAAGTACCAATTTATTTCGTAGTAAATATGGCTGTGGTTTGTGGTTAAAAGGCAGTTTGGTACATTGTATCATTATGCAAAGCAGAAGAGGTTTGTTCCGTAACACCATCAAGAATCTCTGCACGTTCGATGATATGGCAGACATTCTCTGCAATCATAATAGCTCTAATACACTTTACTATGATATAGATTTTCAGAACTCAAACCTGTGCCTGCAGTGTTCTTCCGATGGATAATGCAATTCTGTACGAGCGATCGCATCAACGCTGGTCTGGTGATATTTAAATTGGTTGTTTGCATGATTGAATTTGCCAAACTGTGGTATCATAATTAACATTGTGAACATAGCGTTGCAAGAAATTACAAAAATAGGAACCTCATTCAATTCCATCTTTACTATTGTCAGTTCTGAAGATATTTTATATTTAAGTGTTATAATTACTTAACAAAATACAAAAGTACTTGAAATGTCTAAGATAAAACTATGAAATCACATGTATTGGGCATTGTATACAAGACATAGGTAGATATATAATGCTTATTAATCCTTATTATAATATATTAATTTATTTGTTAAAATTTTCTTATACTTCATCAACTTTTCTACTCACATAAAACTGTATGTATTTCGAGATGTCTTTAAAAATACAGTATACTAAAAACATAAGAACAGATAAAATTTAGATACATTTTTTTAAATTCCTAAAAATTAGAATCAGAAACTTGTAACAATGAGCAAACAGTGTACGTACAAAGAGTAACCGGCAACTAGTCATTCAACATTCGCTTGCTAAGTAAATTTAAAATTATTGTTTTTACTATTGCTTATTTCGTAAATCTCAATGATATACTAACAAAACAAATAATTTTTTATTTCTATATTCAAAATGGAATCACTTAACAAGAAAACCTGAAAAGCGATTAAATGTTTATTGATAACATCTTAAAAATGGGGTATCTACAAAAAAAGCTAAAAATTGCTTATAGTATATCATTGGTACCGGGATAAATTAAATTACGGTAACACGATTACATCTGAATACCTCCAATTTTTAAGAACAAGTTATTAAACTCACCCACTACCTGTTCCAGTGTAGTTATATCCTGGCCTGTCTCAGTTACAAAAGCAAATTCCCACGTGCTTTGTCAATAATAGTTTATTTTGCGTTACACAATATATTTTAAGGCAAGAACATGTTGTAAGTATTAGTTATAATTATAGTAAATGATTAATTTATTTGGGTTAATTTATTTAGTTTTAGTTATGAATGGAGTAAATGTTCTTGTTAAAAAGTTTTTAATTTTTTAAAATCATAATAATTCGGGATTTCAAATTCAAATTCAAATGACTTTATTTGTATTATGTATATAAAAGTGCGAATTTAGGGCCATAAGGCCCTGTCTTACAATTAACCCTAAAGTAATGGATTTGGGAGAGTTATTAGTAAAAAAAACTTCGTAGTCTGCATTTGTGGTCAAAAGTTTTGAAATTATTATTTGGTCGCTTTCAACATACGTAGAATTCTTCCTTATATAGTGGAGCAAATATTTTATTTTAGTTAAAGGAACGTCTTATTGTTCCAAAAAGTATATGATATTGATATACAGTAATGTATTCAGGGATATATGAATATGGATTAAAGTTTGTGTAGTTATAAAGTCAGTCAGTGTATAATCCCAGACAAGCATCTATACCAAATGCCTGACAGAATGTTCAATTAAATGATAATTGTCAACTCTGAAGGCTAAGATTTATTTATTGGAGTAAAACCTGTTGTACTTCATTGCACATTGTATAAATGGCTTAAATCTCAAGGTTATCTCACAAAAGCAGACCTTATTGTAATGTAGAGTTTCACCTGGTTTTAATATTGTTCTTACGTCATTCTGTGAGTTTTTCCCGATAAGTTTTACTAAAGTAAATTTTAATTTTCGGTATTTAAATTGATTTTTTATTTTTATTAAAACACTACTTTTTTATACGCGATAAACATGTTTAATCTTCATGCATAATTAGAAAAAAGTGTAGCTCAATATAATAATTAAACATTGAAATTATGAAACTGTTTTTAAGAAACAATAATATAATTTATAAATGTATACAAAATAGAGTTTAACTTTAATAATTTAACTAAAAATTTTTGCTATCTCTTGGAACATATGGACACACCAGAATTATTTACTATAACTACAATTCAAAAATAGTATGAGCTATATATAAATATTATAAATAATAATATAATCATATTCATTAAAATTAGACATAGAAAACGAGGCCATTATATTAATGAATTACATATATATATATATATATATATATATATATATATATATATATATATATATATATATATATATATATATATACATATAGAATCGGAAGTAATATCGTTCAGTACAATTTATTCATATTCTAATATATTTTTAATTTATCCTTCAAAACTTTATAAGCTAAATTTTGGAAGCTCGTATGAAGTGAAACAGAAAATTAATGAGGCTGGAATTACTGAGAGCGATCTGGCATCACTGCTTATTTCCTCATCACAATTTTACTTTGCTTTCTCCTGGATACCCAGTAAAAGGTTAACCGTGTCCAGTGACCATGTAACCCGTTAGACCGTGATAAGTTTAGTGTTTCTATTGTCATTGGTTTTGAAAACGGAACAATATAGTGTGGATTAACGGTGCGCCATTACATTTTGTGATTGCCTCTTAACCCAGTAAATAATAATTATTTAGTACAAAATTTCACTGTAAAGGAAATAGGATCTTCAGAATATTCGCCATCGCTCAGTGATATAAAAAACACTACGTTTCGAGATGTGCAGTCCGATCTCTTCCTTAGGTGGATGACTAATCTAGTACATAACTACAATAAGCATAATTTTCATATATAGTACGTGAGAAAATAAGCATAATTTTGATCTTTCTATATAACTTACCATGCTGATTTATATTAATCTGTAGAATTTTATACAGCGTAATGTTAGCAGCTTTGACAGAATTACCTTAATCTTACATTTTTTCTTTGCAGAAGTGAAATAATCTCTAAATTTGGCCTTCTGTGCTCTATTAGTACTATATAGTTAAGTCTATCATAGAACACTAAAGAGTTTAAAATAATTTCAAGTTCAGGCGTAAACAGTTTAGCTTTTGGTATCTACGCACAGTGACAGTAAAATAGTAGAATTTGACACCAAATAGAATACAAATCAAGCTATTCATTAATATTTATATTAGCCCTTACAATAAGTTCTTTTGTACTCATTTTAATATATTTTCAGCGAAAACACAATTTTTCAGCAAACTAGTGGTTATACAAGTATATACATTGTTTTACTGTATAGTACTTTAATGTATTTTTAATATAAGGCTAACCTTTTTTATTTACTTTAATAAGTTTTTTATTTTAACAGAGTATGAACTATAAAAGACCACGTTTTTCAGCAGGTTTTATTTGTTGTCTGAAATTAGGATTTTTACGTTTCACTTGTACGTCAGACGGCACCTGACATTATAATGACATCACTTTTACTTAATTTTAAGCAGGTTTGCGATGTTTCACATTGTTACTGTGATTGCAAGGCATTCTAAGGAACTAATACGTCATCTGGAGAACAATTGCCGATGGCTGAGCTATCTGAGACGGCGAAATTTACACCTGAGTTAGAGATGGTCAGGGAAGTTAGTGCTTGTATGCTTTGCATTTTGAGCATCTGTTCTATATACTGTGTTCATAAAATAGTGTCACAAGACTTCTGTGGGTGATGGTATATATTGTATATATATTGTGTATATATATATATATATATATATATATATATATATATATATATATATATATATATATATATATATATATATATATATCTAGGTCTACTTTATAGAGAGTGCTGATTCAAATACTAAATACTAATTTGATAGAAAAGGTTGTCATCACTAACATTGGCCTTTCATTGTATCTACTCTTCTATTCATTCAGTTTATTAAGGTCCTCGCACAGGCCAGTGACCCATAAGGCGAGTAGAATAAATCGTAAAAGATGATCGGACTTACCAATTATTATCATAAAATAAACTATTACGGCCGTTGATTTATAAAAGAACAAATACATGCGTTTGAATCAATGGCAATCAATTCATTCGTCATCCGTGATTTCTGTGTAACGCCAAAACTGTTCACAATTTTAGGAACATCTTATCCATGAAGAACAGGAGATGAAGATGATTTGTCGTTTGTTACAGTTTCATGTCTGGTACGTCCATTTGCTTCTATTTATTTTATTAATAAAAGATGCTTTATTTGTTAACAATATCCATATGAAATAGTTCAGTCCAAATATATTTATATACGGGCTTTTTCTTGTTCATATAGGGAATCCTAATATTCCAGGATTACAGCTAGACTATTAAAGTTGGATGAAGAGAACTCCAACTTAAGTAAGAGTAATGTAACTTAAGAGAACCTAACATAAGTCCAGAGTAATACTGCTAGACGTAACAAATGATATTAACAGGTAGAAAAGGAGTCAAAAAACCTCCATCATATTTAATTGCATTTTACAACATGGGACTCGGAAAGTCTAAACATTCTTCAATCCCACAGGACAGCGGTCGATGCGGTGTACAAGGAGTATAAAAGACAGTTTTTAAATAACAGGATATGTTGGGCTGAACATAAAATTACAAATATGTATTAGTAAAATTCAATGCACAAAATCAACGTTAAACGGTTTAATCTAGTCAAAATAATAGTTATCGACAGTATCAATATTATATAATCTGCAATATTACTCCTACATAAAATGTTCTTTGAAAATTGATTTTGATTTTTATGTGTAAAAAGTTAATTTGTTCTGTATCATTTAATATTAAACTCATTTTCTACCCGTAAATGAGTTAAATTAACTCTGTAACGTAAAGTTTTACACCTGCCAACAAATAACTGCCAGAATTAAAGAAGTAGAAGATTCTAATTGTTAATACTAACAGAATTTGTAAATATGTAAGATTAGAGGTAAAGTTAATCGTCGTAATATAATGTAATTGATAATATTATGACCACATAGTGACAACAAGATAATATCACGTTTCGACCCTGTAGGATTCGCTCGGATACTTTCAGGGTAAAAATTCGTGTCCGTTCATTTAAAAGATTAAAATTGTATGCGTAACTATAGAAAGAAAACACTCTTGTCGTGATATAAAAGTGAGTTAAGACACTTAAGGATGTATATTACTACATCAAGTATGGGCAATTTATTGCAGGCGAATTGTATGATGCAGGCGAATTTCATTTGAGTAAAGGAACAGATTTATAGCGTTGTTCGTATCTTGGAAACGGCTCACATTAAGACATCTGTTGAAATCAGAATAACGATATTTAATTAAGGCACTCCTCCTGTCTTGAAACTGAATAGTTTCCTAGCTATTATTTAATACTCTAGAAGCGACAAATCCAGAGCTGGTATTGTAATTCTGCACTAAATAGGGTATATACTTTTATAACTGTGATAAATATATATTTTAATTTGTAGATTTGCTTACCACGTAAATATTATCGAATTAGTTCTAACTGTTAAGCATAGTACGAAAATAGTAATATCATAATTTTGTGTTTATTAATTAGGTAAAATTAATATATATTACTTATAAAGGAGTAAAAAGTAAAAGAAATGTAAACTATCAAGTTTTACCAATGTTTCGGAAACATTTTATGAATAATTTAAATGTGTGAGCATTTTTTTAAATGTCTTACAATTTAAATCCTAAGTCAGTGAATACAGATTACTAATTATTAATGATCCGTACAAAACTAATACTTCAAGCGATAATAAATATTTAAAATATAAGAAAGTAGTTCAGTGAAACGTTTGGAAACAGGTGAAAGATTGTATAATTTAGGAAAATAAGCTAAAAAGAGTTGCCTTTGTAATGAAGAAAAAACTGATTTTTAAATCTTATAGAACATAAGAAATATTTTCAATAAAGGCAAATTTACTTAAATGTATCTGATTAAGGTAAATTGCAATAAACTCCCAATATATGACATTATTTTATAAAAATCTGTGATTTAGAGTGAGAAACTGTAATAGAAAATATTGAAAGGATAAAGTAATTCTAAACATGTAGATATTAGACATACTAACTCTTGTTATTGGTACTAACAAGATCGAATATTACTCAATTAAAAAAAATTTTTATATTTGTGATTTAAAAATAAAAAATGGTAACAATTATTTACTACAAAATGTAAACGTATAGAAAATGAATTCTACTCACAGACTCACTGTAACATCTCTGAAACTGCAGGATATTTTTATACGTAACTTAGTACACAAGTTAGTTTACTTCTTGGGTACTTGTTAAGAAGCGGGTTTAAAAATGTCACAACCTAACCACGAAAGTCCTAGAGAAACAGCAATACTTTTGTTACGTACGAAGTTGTAAACTATTAAAATTACTTAGTGTTCTAGTTAAAAAATTGATAATTTTTTTTTTTTTTAGAATTAAAATTTTAAAATTTTTGTTCTATACATTCAAATGTAATGCAAAACAATCTAAATCGGGTGTTTTTTTTAACTAATCGTGTACATTGGTTAAAATCGCGATTCTAATAATGTTATTATTATTATCAAACTCCTTAGAAACTTTGTATTTCAATAGAAATATTTTCCACAACGTTCATTTAAAATTTACTTTAGGAAACCAAATTGCAGATGGTAATGCTCTTCTCCTTGACCTATGTCTCCCTTCTGATTGGATTATTAACGTTTCGATGATTTCATAAGAATTTGATGCATTTACAATCTCATGCCTAAATTTGTAAAACTTTTAATCGAAATTAATATCTAAATAACACATATCATTAGTTTAGTAATGTTTTCTATTATATTACAATTATTAGATTGATTGTGTATAATTAGGATGAAGTTGAAAGCGTTAAGTGCAGTTAGGTTTCTTCGTCTGGCTAGGATCTTCCCGGGATATAAACCGGGATGTTCTACTTACTGACTCGTCTTACCTCGTAAACTTACCAAATCTTGAAACAAAACTCTTCATTTTCAGAATATTTTGTTTCTTTGCCGTCTCGTCACAACAGAGCTTGTCTGTCATAATCTTGTTGTCTGTCAAGACTTTGTTGTTACATTATTGTTAATTTTATATTCAAGTAGTTTATATAAATTTGATTTTTTGTTGTTCTTACATTAACTTATTTTATATTGATTATATTCTTAAGTCTATATTTATTTGTTTCTGATCTGTTTATTTGGCTTTGATGGTGCACCTATCAACTTTTAATCTACTAATCTTATAAATGTGTAAACACTCCTTTCATTATTAGTAATGCCGTTCAAATAAATAAATAATTGTGCTTCATAATAGTTAAAGAATATTTTATTTTTTTGTTTTGTTTTTTTTCTGTTTTTTTGCAGGTTATAGAGTTGTTATTCTCTCTAAAACTGTCATACTAACTGAAACTTAAAAATAAATTCAGGTTATTGAGGTTTGTCCGGAAACATCTTAAAGGTGAACCATGGGAATTTACAATCCTTGGGGAGAGGAGTTTTCAAAATACCCTCTAAGAAATGAAGACACAGCGTGAATGAAGAAGATTAGAATGGAAAGTAAACAATTTATGTTTAGTTATGAAGGATCCAAGCATTTTATGTGATTTAATTTATTACAATTAAATGACATACTTTTAATCTTGATCGGCAAGCATTAATACGCGTATTTCCTTTTTTTAGGTAACAATTTAATAAAAAATAAAATATTAGTATATGGGCTCTATTATAAATCTGCAGGATTCAGTTCAGTACTCTTTGAGCTTATCTACCGTTAAAGTCTACGTGGAATTCCACCACTTAATATTTAGTTGAAAGTTTTTTCTACTATATATAATGCATTACTTGGTCTCTCCAAAACTTTGCATTTGCACATGGCTTCATTTGAAAGCTTTAAACAAAACCGTTATTGAATCAACCATCCTCTAACGGTGTTAATTGTGAAACCGTATTTTTACCTGGAATTCCGTTGATTCTATCCGAATTCTGAATGTGGCAGAAGGTTAACTGTTTCTGTCAAAGCATTATTGAGTTTGGCCTGTTCATGTTTATGTACTTCTGAGAATTTCCTAAAATTGGATTATTGGGATTGGTCAAAAAATATATTTTAACAAGCAGTTTTATGGATGTCTTTGATTTTTTACAAGCTCATAATTAGAAGCGTCCTAAATATGCCCATGTCAGTAAAAGAGTTATTTCATTTCCTCAACCAAAATCTCTCCTCAATATACGTACCTATTACATGTCAGTAGAGATTTTAAAGAAAAACAAATGTTATATATTTTGTAAAATACAGCCAATCATCGTTAAAATTACGTGATAGATTGCAACCTGGATAAATAAACATTTCCTAGATTAAGCAATATTTAAAAATTAAAGAAAAAATTCCTTTGATCGTAATAATAATTTTACAAATGTTTATTGCGAAACGTGTTTGTTTGAAAAATAACAAAATTCCAGGAAATTTCCCTTATTCCATAACAAACCCTCCATTGCGAAAAAAAAACTTTCGAAAATAATTGGTCATTAAGTTCCTGTCAAATAACAAATAAGGGGATTAAAGATCATTTAATCCAGTTCAATTTATTGTTCCCATTTTATTGCTTATTTATTAAAAGTAATCGATTCTGAATCAATCAAGTACAACTAATCGACACCCTTCACCCGGGGGTATAGTTACAAAATGAGGTAATGTACCGAGGTACATAGCAGTACGTACATGTACACTGGATAGTAAAATAAAAATTGTGGGGGGCTATAGTGTCTATTAACTGGAACAATACACACTGAGAATGTATGTTTCCAGTATAGTTCACGTACAATGAATAAAAAGCACCGTCTAAGTGCCCATATCTGATCTTGTCTAAGAAAGAACACTCACAGTGTAATATCCACTACGCCTCCCTCCAATTTTATTCCCACTGCTGCTTGGAAAATGAATTGAAGAATTTAATTTAGATATCAGTGTCTATGTGCAATTCAAATGAAAAAATAAGACAGTAACATAATCTTTATAAATATTCTTATTAACATTTAGTGTGATGAAACACTGTGTACATTGCTAAATAAATTACTTCATGAAAGTAAAGTATTTAATTGATAGGATACAGTTTCAACTAACTATATTATAAATATTAGTACGCACATTGTTATAAACTACACGCGCATTTTGTTTTCTAACAGTATTAAAAAGGATATTACGAATTATTGCCTGTTTTTGCAGTAATATTTTCATTTGCGTTTATAAATAAAAAACAAGAAAACGCACTTCATTTCAAATAACTCTACATCTAAAACAATATGTACCTTTATTCCGATGTTTTATCTTCTCTAATTTTACTGCGAGCAGTGATATTGTGTTAAGTATTTTATCGATATAACACCCAGAATACTTTTTCGTAGTTTTCGTTACTCATTTGATAAGCTTGAAAAAAAGAGTCCGCTCTTTAAAACTTCCTCCATCATAGGATATTCTGTGACTCTGTAAAATCGTGGTTAAATTCCATGACATTGCTTACATTACTGGTAATCGAATGAGATGAAGATTTGCACATTACTTCTGAACAAACTAATACAAATATACCTTTCATAAACACTTAAGTGTGATGTTACCTACCAGAGAGACTAGGTCTGAGGGACCACTATTGATGAAATGGTTTGCTCGTGGCTTTAATATGTGACAAGAGAGCAGGAATTACAGGAGATGATTGATGTAAGGAACTGGGAGTCTATTTGGCTAATTGCATTACTATTTTCCAAGGAGAGCTCTTACATAGATTGAGCTTGTGAGAATCGTTGTCTTCTTTACATGATATAAGTATGTTTATTTATTGCAAGGCATTATTATTTTTTTTTTTACTTCAAACTTGTCTGATGACCAACTTTACGGTTTTATGATCAAGAGAAGTTCGTTGGAAATGAAATGATATGGTATTACATTAATCGTTGTGTAAAATACTCAGGAGTGTAGCAACTAGAGATTTTTGAACAAAATCATCTGAATATGAAATGAGATAGATAGTATTACCTGGCTTAAGGGTGTGTGCATAAAATGTTTTATTTTCCTTCCTATTTGGTGAAATATGTTTTCCCCTCCATGCATAATTATTTACTTTATAGATAACAGGTGGTCATCTGTTGAGATACATCCTGCAGGGATGTTTATGTAAAGGGCAAGACTAAACTATGGAGTACCTACTGTAAGACGGTAATGTACTATTTAAAGGCTACTTACATTCTTTAGACCTTTGGTAAGAATGTTAAGTTTCCTCATACAAGGAGTTAATTTAATTGTTTCAAGTTTTCTAGGTTTTCTGAAACTTAACTGATTGGTCTAAATTTTTTACTTTCTGTTAAGCAGTGAACAACGGAGACTGCAGTGGTTACATATATGCCACATATAATTGTAATAAGACACTATATAAATTTTATGTGATGAATAAAACTTTGCAGATAGAAAATCTAAATATTGAAGGGATTTATGAATTTGTGAAAATGTATCACATTGATTGTTTGCTATAATAACTTAAATAATCGATTCCTTGACGTCATTTCAGTGTTATAAATAGTTTATTGTAATCTAACAACAGAGGAAAGTAAACTTTATAGTTTTATGAATGATATTTACATATCTATGAAACCAGAAGTTATTCCTAAAATGAAAAGAATAACTATTCTAACAGGCACCGAAAATATCCCAACAGAAGTTTTATCATTTGATTTTCCTTCAAAGTAGATAAACAGTGTTGTTCTTCCGTTTCTAGAGTGTTGACACATGACTATCTAATAACATTCCTTCCATGTATATCACATGTTGCAGGGAAGACTGAGGTCTAGCTCCTTCTGATATACATTAATAATTAATACTATAATGTCATCATTAGAATTTTATCCTGGAGTAGAACGTTTCACAATAACATGCTTGGTCATAGGATGTATGGAGAGGAAAAGGGAAAGCTCAATTGTTTTGTTAACTTAGAGACTTTTAGCATATGATCCATGATTTGATGGTAATTATAAAAAGTATTACAGTTTCAAAGAAAAGTTTTTTACACCTAACTGTTTGTATCGATATAGAAAATGTATATGAATTTTAAAAAAAATTTAGGACATGACAAGGGAAATATTCAGTCACATTTAAAAACAATAAAACATTTAAGTAAGTTTCATGTTTTGCGCGAACCGGTGAGGGAATCGTAAATAATTAGTTTAGATGAAAGTTGGTTTGTCAAAATGGAAGACAAACCGCACGTTCCAAGTCTTAAGTCTTGGTAAGCACAAAATTTCCTCTCAGGAAAGGGACTATTTGTTTATTCTTATTACAATTATCCCTGAGACCATACATAATTAAGTATTAAAACACATTGATTTGAATGTCAACAAAAGTATCCTTGATTTGTTACTTTTTAATTAGTAGATTTTTTTACTCTATCGTAGAGACTACTGTACAATTTACAAACAATAAGATAACAGGAAATGGTATAACTCTTATGATTTCCTTTGTTATATTTTCAATGCTCTTAACTACTGCATAGGTAACCAGATAAGAAAGAAAGTTCACTTTTGTTGTCTACAGGAGTTTCGAGCCAGTAAATCTAAAACGGGTTGACGATTCAACAGAGAATCATCCGGCTTCCATCGTAAGTATTACAGGTCTTGTCTACATCACTTGAGTGAGGAACCTGCCATTGATTATCCGAAGGCCGTGCTTCATTCAATTGAGCTTTAGCAGTTCAAACTTACGAAAAAATTTTATGGAAACAGACAAGACTTGAACTGCAGTTTATTTGTTAACTGCATACTTAACTATAATTACTTACACTCAATATGTTTCAGAAAGAATCTATATTTGCATTAAACGGCTGTAATATTAATAACTTTTGCCACCTACTGATGACAATAATTAATTACGTAAATAAAAGCGGCTTTTTTATAGATATTCCTCATTGACTGTAATATTTATATAAAATATAAGTTATTCGCATTGTTTAAAACTGATATATCTCGAAACATACAAAGTATCAATCAATCAATCAATCAAAAACACCTTTATTTCCATTATGGTAAAAAAGTTTGAAATCGTAGGACCACAATTTTACATTAGTAATATAAAATTACTTTAGTAATTAACACCAAACATAAAATTGCAAAACAATTAAATAGTTATATATATATATATATATATATATATATATATATAGACTGCTCTATTTTTTGTGGAAATATTTCCTCACAAAGGTGCATAACACCTGTGCGTGAGAGAATGAGTCCCCATTAATGACAAAATAATTTTCTTAGGCAAATAACATGTTTAAATAATATTGTTTACTAAAAACATATATAGAAAAATAATTGATTTCATAATTATAAATACAGATTAAGCTCATCATGGTAAAGAAGAAAAGAACAATATTAGGTTTAAAATAGACGCTATAGCAAACATACTTATCAGTGAATGTAGGTATTCAAAATAAGTTCTTAATAAGTAATAATGTCTCCAGGGATAACATTGTATACACTTCACATTTGTATACAGTTTTTTCAAACCGGATATCATGGAGTTTCATGGAGTTTCTTCCCATGATCTACTTTTGACATCTATTACGTGTAGTATACGCGCTTGAAATAATGTTTTATTAAAGCCGGCTAATCTTTGTTGTGAGGTTAAGTTCTGTTTACAATTATAGTTTATTATAATGAATGCTCAATAACTTCCAATCATATTTTGGTAATAAATATTTGTTTATTAACTGTATAGATAGTTGTACAGTAGTTGAAGTCCAAAAAAACATAATAATTGGTTTTATATTTATTTCTATACTGAAGTAATTACTATAAAGGAACTATTAGTTTCCATTAGGTTGCATTACGTAAAATCAAATTCAAAAGTACACTAATAACTTGTGGTTTGCGCTTAAAATGTACACCGGAAAGACTGTGTAAGTCGCTGAAGAAGATGTAATTAATGTGTAAACAGTGCCTGTGAGATTTAATGTCCTACCCTTGTAATATATATTAATGAACTATGTATGTCACAGAGAATACTTGCAGCTGGGTGCTCTCTTGTTTCTGGAAATGTGGTCAAAATGAAATATACATGATCTCCACTGTGATTCTTGATCTTACTGTGATGTTTCAGATGGAGTGATTTCTATCGTATTATATTTATATTGTCATATTCAATTTAAGACTCCTACACGGCCAAGAAGATAAAGATTGTGCATTAAATGGAGATCTCGCGCAAAGCGAAGATCGAAATGGAAAGATTACCCATGTATCATGAATGCGTGAATAGTTGCAGAATTGAGTGTGGTCTTGATGTGGTACGAATTTTAAAGTTTTCTCACTTGAAAATTACTTTGCTATGCAGTGTATAATGTAGAAAATAAGTTGTTCAATTTAATAAAACTCAAACTAAAGAATAATTGTTTGATTAAATGACTCATATATAAATTTTAATGCTCATATTATTGTCAAAAAAAATTGAATTTGTCAGAGTAAAATTAAATCGTGTCGTATACCATCATTATAAACCAAGCAAAGGATAACTAGAGTTTTATTTACGAACTTTGTACTGTTACAGAATTACGCTCTCAAAGTTAAATATAGTTTATAGGCTTTGGTACTGCTTTGCATCTCTACGCTTAACACTCTAATATGTAAATGTAAATAGTGAGAGGAAACAGTGCTTTAGCTACAAACTTTGTGCTGTAACTAACCGCTGTTTTCGATTTTTGATGTATTAATAGGTCTTTGCTAATCCTTTGCTTCACTGTGCAATAGATACACGCTTCCTTTGCTTCTGTGTCTCTAATCGGTGAATTACAACCTCACAATCTTCTGAATCTTTTAATTTAAAAATGTAAACTACAAATATTAAACTATATAAACGAAATAACCCAACTACTGATTGGTATCACGCTTTTTAAGTTCACAAATCCTGCAACTGAAATTTTCTCCTGCTTAGTGTTGAGCGGGAAGAAAGACAAAGAAATGTTAAGCAAAATTTGTCTATAGTCCGAAGACAACTATTTCAAGATGTCCAGGATGAAGTTATTATAAGAAATGATGACGAGGAAGTTGACGTTGTACCATGAAAGTATTCGGAGGAATCAGTCAGTTCTTTTTCTAAGACAACACGCCAGATACTGCCATCATCCCCACTTCCACCACGTTGAAAAGCAATAGGACTACTTCAAGGAGCAGTCTTAGGTATACCTGGAAGAGGATTAGGTCTATTTAGAAGACCAGCCGGTCCATTTGCGGAAGGAGCAGCGGGTCCATCTGGGGAACGAGCACCCGGTCCATCTCCGGTAGGAGCAGCGGTTTTCTCTGCGGAAGGAGCAGCGGGTCCATCTGCGGAACGAGCACCAGGTCCATCTCCAGTAGGAGCAGCAGGTCTCTCTGCGGAAGTAGCAGCGGGCCCATCTGTGGAACGAGCACCTGGTCCATCTCCGGTAGGAGCAGTGGGTCTCTCTCTGTGGAAGTAGCAGCGGGTCAACCTGCAGAACGAGCACTTGGTTTATCTCCGGTAGGAGCAGCGGGTCTCTCTGCGGAAGGAGCAGCAGGGAGGGGAAGAAGATCAGCAATAGGTCAACTACGAGTAGTGACAGCTAATCAAAGGTGGAGAGGGGGCCTACAGCAAGGGGGAGTGCCACCTTATCGAGGCCGAAGAATAGCAGCTCCAGAATACACAGCTGACGGAAAGAAATATCTAGGTAAGGATTCAATTACTATATGGGATAAAGATTTATCTGAAATAAGAAGAGCACCTCAAGGTCGAGCTCGACTACATAATGTAGTTATAAGGCTTCCAGGACCCAAAGGAGACGCTCGCAACATTAGGTCACCTTCAGATGCCTTTGCATTATTTTTTACCAGATCAAGAACTTGAACAAATAGTATTAAATACTAATAAATGGATTCAGACAGCCCAATAAAACTATAAGCGTGAACGTGACGCCTTACTTACAACTCTTACCGAACTTAAATCTTTGTTAGGTTTGCTCATTTATGCTGGTGTTATGAAGTCATCACATCAAAATATAAGTGATTTATGGAGTACTGATGACACTGGCATTGTCATATTTCGTAGCGTAATGAACCAAAGGCGTTTTACATTTTTGCTCAGAGCATTGCGTTTTGACAATACCGACGATCGAGAAGAAAGATTGGCGGTCGATAACCTAGCCTAAACCTAACCTAAAATAAGGCCATTGTTCGATCCATTCCTCGAAAGATGTCAAAATGCTTACACAACAAGTGAGTATTTAACGCTTGATGAAAAGTTGGATTCATTTAGAGGTGGATGTTAATTCAAGCGGTATATGCCAAAAAAAAACCACCAAATATGGCATAAAAATATTTGCATTATGCTGTGCCAGAACATTTTGTACAGTCAAATTAGAGAGTTACCCAGCAGTACAGCCGCCTGGTCCATAGACAAAGCAATAGAGTAATGGATGTAGTCTAGAGGATGATTCAGCCAGTTGCTGGAACTGGTAGAAACATAATCCTGGATAATTGGTTTATGTCTGTGCCAATGGCTGACCGTCTTAGAGATATCCATCGGTTGACAAAAGTTGGAACAATTCGTAAAGATAAACCCCAACTTCCAGTACTGTTCAATACTTTACAAGATCGACCAGTACGAAGTAGTATATTTGCTTTCAGACCAAACTGCACTGTTGTGTCTTACGTACCAAGTAAGAAAAAAGTCGTCACGTTACTGTCCACAATGCATGCGTCTGACGCCATTAATCTGGACAGTGGCGAAGCTCAAAAACCTGAAATTTTGACATTCTATAACTTAACCAAAGGGGGTGTAGACGTAGTAGACGAGATGAAAAACACGTATTCAGTCTCCCGAATCAGCAGACGATGGCCACTTACAGTTTTTTTCTCAATTTTAAACATAAGTGGCATAAATGCCTACATTGTTTATAAGGCTGTTACCAACGACAACGTCAGTAGAAGAATGTTTCTACAAAATCTAGCTTGGAGTCTCTGTGCAGAACAAATGAGTGTAAGTGCTTAGACATTTTCAATGCCACAGAATATCAAAACCAAGATAAGAGAATTATTTTAAATCCGAGGTGATGCTCTTCCAGCACAAGCTGTGCAGCGGCAGGGACAGGCAGTGGACGGAGTTGGCCGTTGATACATGTGTGGCACAAAAAAAACCGAAGAACCAAAACTCGATGTGTAAAATGTGGAGACTTTGTTTGTAGAGAACACACCAACCCGTTGTGTGCGCAGTGTGCAGGACCGGGACGTCGGCCAGGACAAGAAAGTGACAGTGAATAATCCGCTTCAGAACAAGCTTTTGATGATAACTGCTATTAATTTCTTTATAAAATATAGTTGTTTGTAATTTACTAATAAAGTAGCTAGGATTAGAATATTATTTCCATAAGTTTCTCCATATAGTAGAATTTTATAATAATGTTTTGTCTTATTTACAGAGCAATGTATTTTTTCTATTTTGAACAAGTAGAAATTTATGTTTGACTTCTAAATTTGTATTATACAGCTAATATGATGTTTATAATAATTAACAACCAGATAAAAATGTAATGAATTAAAGTTTTTACTCAAAAATTACTTGCTCATATTTAATTTTCACATTTTTAAATTTCGGTCAAAAAGACCGAGTGCGACTGACGGCGTTACACAATCCAGTGCGACTGATGACGGGTTAAGCAAAAAAGTGCGTTTTGACTGTTATAATACTTAACATTTTCCTAAACATTATGTTTAACATGAGACTTAGAAAGTAAAATTACCCAAATATCATGTTTTGCGTGGTAAGATCACTAGAGGGTGTAACTTTCAGTTTTATACATTTTTTATAAAATTATCAGTATTGATTATTTTGATTAATGCCTTATTATTAAATATTTTTTTTACTGTATAATTTTTTATAAGTTCCACATGATGTTTTTCATAAATTGTGTTACTTTTAAACTAGGTAAAAACGATTTTACTATTGTACTGATATTCCCTTAAAACAATGACTAATTGTTTTGTCGTTTGGATTACGGTATTTTACTATAAATTAAATTATTTCTTGTGTGAGAAATGTTGATAAAAAATAGGCAACTTTAATGTAAATCTTAAATATCTTAAATATAATTGTGTTCATATTTATTATGGAACAATATAAATCTTGTTGTATTTTATAGCACTAATGGATAGTGAACGTTTATGTAATTGTAATTTTAGGTGACACATGCATTTGCTTCCCCAATAATCATAAAAATTTAACTTTAATCATAGTAGAACCTGCAGTGTTTTGTTTATGAACGTTTAGGATTCGTGATTTTTAATATGTGAATAATTTTAAACATTTGTCTTGGGTTTTTTTAGAACTTTGTAATGCTAAAACTTATTAACATGCAAAACATTTAGCAAAATTTTTGTGTAAATCTTGCTATTGAAATTCTGTTTCTCACCCTATCTATTTTTTATACTAAGGAGTGATTTTTGAAAGAAATTTATTTCAGTTTAACATATAATAAATTAACTGAGAAGATTATGTATTTTGTATAGAATGAATTACAGTATGCTTGTACAATTATAATCATATATTGATAGATATTACAGTTTCCGTCTCAGTTGCAAAACTTTTGAGAGTAAAACTGACATGAAAAATTGTTCGAATCTGTAGAAGTGTGTCTAAAGAATATTGTGGCGTTATCGTGTTATTTATATTCATTTAATTCAAACTAAAATTCACTCTTTTTAAAAACCTAATTCAGTTTTAATAGAATTGTATAGGAATTACATGCAACAGAAAGATACATTTTTGCTCAAACAGTTAAAAGCAAAAGAAAATTGAAAATTGTTAAAGAAATTGAATCACTTTAACACAACGTTAAAACCTTATGGCCAGAAAATAATCGAACTAGTCTTTTGTAGCGTAACTCAAAAACGGAGGTTTTTATAGACGAAGTAATATTATATTTAAGTAATCATCATTTAAAATTTTTGATATCATCCTAAAACAAATTTTAGAATGTTCTATTTCTTTATTCTATAAAATACGATACAAATATAGATCTAGAAATTCGTCCCCACTACTTTGTTAACACATATCGAAAGCTTCTAAATGCTTAAGATGCTCTGGATAGTTCTAGAGGAGCTCTTGTTCAACGAACTGGTAAATATATTATTCCATTTTTAGAGACTCTTTCAGGTATTTTGTGTCTTTAAAATCTTCAATTTTATTCTTTCCCTACAAAATACGCAAAAATGTTTTGAGTTCCATCTGGTAACAACATCTGGTAACCTTTTACCTGTAATAAACATAAACTCAGTTTTTCGTTATTGTTAGTAAACTATGTTCAAAAACGAAAAAAGCGTGCATGTGTTCGGTATATAACATCAGAAAACTTGTAATATCCCTAATCAGACAGCTCGTGAAGCAGAAGTAGTTGTTTTCGCTGTGCAATTGGGTTTAAAGAGCAAGCTATTTATAGTAGGAAATACGATTAAGCACTAAAAGGCCAAAAAACCTTTTATCACAAATGTTTTTTAATTAAATTTAAATGTTATTCAACTTTAATTAGATAACAAATCAACTTGCCCATATTGCCAATATCAAGTATCATATATCTGTTATTTACTTGAAGTTTTGTGGTAAGAATTTGTGTGCTAAATAAACTGAGGATTTCGTTAGCTGATTTTTAGGATACCTTGTATAAGGCAACGTAAACAATTATTTCATTAATTTTTTTAAGTATCAGAATAGTTGTTTATGTGTTATATGATAAAAAGAGGTTTTTATGTGTTAAAGTATTTTATACGTATATTAAGTATTAGAGTGACTCTTTAACAAAATAAATACAATTTAAGATGGCAAAACATGTTAAGTACATGTATTTAAATACCAAATGAATTAGTAAACAAAAATTGTTTGTGATGTGGAATACTGTGTGTATTGAATTGTTTACGTTCTCTTAGGTGTGGCAAAGGAATGGTAGTAACCGTAAAAAGGACCGGGTTGAAATATCAAACACCCAAGTTGATGACACTAGCTAACTTTAGTAAATTGCATCTACATGCTAAAGCTGTGGAATGTTTGTAGAGCTAATCATACTGTGCAGTAGTCCGTGGATCTACACAAGTTTGTTGGCAAACTCGTCTACTCGTTTACAGATACAATATTTTGGACACCAGTAGAGGTAAATAGGGTAGGTTTGAGCTAATAATTTTAACTGAAACTATTTAATATATCACACTGAATCCTGATGTATAAATAAACCTACTTAACTGCAAAATGTGACTACATGTATCTCTAAAAGCATTCATTACAGATTTCATGTTATGCAACGCTGGTTATCGGGTCATTAACATTACCGCATGCTAAATTCCTAATTGATCCGTAAAACTTATAATGATCGTACTGACTAACTCAATAATTAGTTTAGACGAAAACAGTAGTGTAATATTTTAGTGTATACAAAGCACATTTAAGTATTAAAATAAATATATATTGTGCAGATGAAGTACAGCATTTTATAGTTTATATATGTATATGTCCATACCGATTGTGTTAAATAAATTACGAGAAAAAACTATATTTATTTATTAGTCACAATTTCATCATTCATAATTATAGTTTTATAATTCTAATGTGTTTTATGGCCCCTCTGTTTAATGGCTTTGTATATGTATTATAAATATTAATATTAGAATTTACTCGCGGTTCTGTACGCAATTACCTGTGGGAAAAACAGTTAACTATATTTACGCATTCCTTTTTGTCACATTCTAAACATTCCTGAGATAATTGACAGCCGTTCCGTTGTGAGCCTCTTGGGCTCATTATGAAGATATGTACCATGTTTCCTGCCTTTATATTTCGTGGTTTTTGCTAGGTGTTGACAAGTAAGTTATTCGGTGAAATTAATTTTTATGGGTGAATCTTGATAAACGAATTATGTCATAAAAATCAAATTCGGTCTATTAAAATTTATTTTCCGTCAAAGATATTTTCATTATTATTAAAGATGTTGCATTGTGCTCAAAACAAGAAAATGTATAAAAGAAAACCAATTTCGATCATAAAGCGTCTTCCTTCGCCTCTTTTAATTTACCTTCGATCCAACCAAATTTAATTACCTTATGTACAAAGATTTATGGCTTTGTACAATGAGGTGGTTTTTATAACAGCGTTTAACAGTATATTCATTGCATTAGATAGTGTATTGATAATTGGTGCAATATAAATTTAAAATAATAATAACTATAAATAGGCAATAACTTCTTTTATGCAATCTGCATTACACTACTGATCAAGTAATCTTCAAAAAATCTTCCAAATTTTTAAAGTAAAACAATGTTTCTGCTACTTTGTTGAACTTCTGCTGAAAGTATTAACAGCTTTTAAATATCAGTTTAGTTTGTCTTGCGTGTCGTAACGCGTTATGCCGGATCGAGGGTAAACATTCCAAAATAAATTATAAACAATTTAAATTGGACATAGTTGTAAATCCAAACCATTCTCGAATCAATTTCAACATACACACAATATTTCGTCAAAATCTGTCCAGTAGAGTAGTTCAGTGAAATACACACGCACACTATCAATATATATATATATATATATATATATATATATTCGTCGAATTACCGAATTTACGTATCTTTTTACATACATGTTCATTATTATTCAGATTGCAAAAAGGTGATTATTTAATACTTTTCTTCACTAAAAAGTCTCAAATAAATGTAACTAGTTTATTAAAAGGTCATTACATAAATGTTACTTGTTTCTTACTAAAATAGTACTTTATCTTATAATTTCCACAGTTCCAAATTGTTCACTAATGTGATCACCAAAAGTAATCACAACAAACCTTTATATTCACACAGCATGAATAGGTGGACGCGTGAACGCAATAACACTCAAACCAGTATTGAAAGAACCAGTTTTCCGTAACTTAAAACACGGGATACCAACGAATAAAGTCAAAATTCTGCCCTCCAGATGTTTTATTCTTCCACTACCCAATAGCCATTGGCAATTTTCGTTATATACAATTTATAGTGCAGACATCATGCAGATAACATTCAATTTATAAAACATAATAAAAATTCTATGTTTAAATTTAAATCAACACTTCGTCACAACAAATATAACCATTACTTGCTACGACATTGCTTTTATTATTACTTGGTCACCGTCTTCGATTACAAGACAATGAGCAGCAGTATTCAGAGAGTAGCTACATCCTTCTGACAACATCGTTTTCATGTCCACATTGACTGTGCATATATTAAAGTGTATATTTTTAAAATACAGGGTTATAAAAAAGGTCTATTAGGGTTTTAGATAGTTAAAAACTTTTTATTCTCTGCGATTATTGGGCCTGTATTGTGTGGAGACGTCAGCAGTATAATGCAGAAAGCAATTGACCGCTAGGTTCCAACGTATTTTTTTCCATTATCATCAGGGACTGTCCTTAGTCTGGTGGTTAACTGTGATATAGTGATGTCTGGGATGTAAGCGGACAAAATCAATCAATGTGCCCAGTGCGGTAAAAATAGGGTTTTCAGTAGTTTAGGCTGTCAAAACTATAAATATATGTTTGGACCTAATCTTAAAAATTTATATATACTACACTCGTTCAATCGATTTTCATTTTATTTATATTACTTAAATTTGTTATTCAGAAAAAAAAATCTCAGTCGTTTTCGAACGTTATTGTTTGAATATTTGAAAATTTTACACTTTGAAAGAAAATCTAAGTCTTTAGTATTACTAATTTTATTATATTGAGACCTATTCTCCCATTACTGTATCAACAAAATAATGACTTCACGTGTTTGACATTGTTCTAATGGAGTAAAACCAAAGGTTATTTTATTACAGCTCACTGTTATAGTTGAAATAAATGATATTCATTACTCAAATAGTTATATATTACTTTAAAGCATAAGTAGTAAATTATAATCTAAAGTGTTGTAATATAAATATAAAAGTAAACAAAACAGTTTCAGTTTGATAGCATAAAATCAAATAGAATGATTATCTTGAATAAACATACACCGAAATGTATTATGTAATATTGTGTACAAATTATTTTAAACACGTGCTGATCTGAAGTTGGCACTTCTTTGTTACTCTTTTATTGAGTTGACAAGTTTTCATTTCTCAATAACGAGTTTCAATACTACATTCACGACAAGTTATGGAGTGTTATTCTTAGTTAGTAATGATATCGGCAACACAATAATATTACGTAAGTTGTTTATGTGGTCTAGTTACGTCTACAATATCCTAGGACCAATAATGACTCAGGTATACAGATGATGGGCACGTCTACCTATATGTTGGTCTCCTGATGGCAGAAGTATACCGGTCCACAGCAACAGTTATTTCTGGTTCGGGTCAGCTGTCATTGTTATTCTATTCCGCTTAGATATTATTCTGGTTCAATTCGACAACGAAGTACCTGCTTTTTAGTATAATTATTAGAATGGTGTGTGGTTGAGCAGCAGTTTGATACTGTGTAGAATATACAAAGCAGAAGAGGTTTGTTCCGTTATACTATAAACAATCTCTACACGTTTAACGAAATACAATACTTCCTCCACAAATCAGACAGCTCCTGGCTCCCATACAACCTACCATAGTTTGGCTTTGCAGTCCTATCATCTGTGACTACTGTGTTCTTCCAAAAGCCAATTTGGTACGAGCGATTGCATTAACGCTAGTCTGGTGATTCAACATTATGAACGTATTGTTTCAAGCAGTGGCAAAAATAGGAACCTCATCTAATTCAATCTGTACCATTGTAATTAATTGGCAATCTAAAAACATTATTTATTGCTTTGATAATTAAATTTGTGCTGAAGTGTTAAATCAGAAAAGTGTAATGAATTAATGGAATTATAAAATCTTCAGATTTATAGGTATGTATCGTTTTACTGGCACATGAGGGGTTAGCTTTGAAATTTAAAACTTTTGTGAAGGTTTAAAAATAAAAGAAAATCGTCTGAAATAAATAAAGTTCGAACTAAAATAAAACTTCTTCTTAAAAATAATTACTGGAATTAAAATTAAAATAAAAAATTCTTTATGACTTTTAAATTCAAACTTGTAATATATTCGTCACTCCAAAAATGTACCAAGTTCTTACAGCTTTTTATTCAATTTTCAAAATTAAAAAAAATTCACACTCTAATCTGATCTGGCAATTCTTCACTTTAATTTATCTTCAAAATTCAATTTTATTTTGTTACTAATTTTCTTTACTTTACTTTAAAAATTATTCTTCAGTGTTAGAGAATTAAAAAATTCTTCAGTGTTAGACATTTAAAAAATTCTTCAGTGTTAGAGATTTAAAAACATTCTTCAGTGTTAGAGATTTAAAAAAATATTGCTGAAAGCATCTGTTACAACCACAAAACTCTTTTAGTATTTTTACATAAAATTTTTATACATGTGCTCACTGCACCAACAAGTTTTATATTGCACAGATCAAAAGGACAAATTCCAAAATTCTCATTAAATTTAATTTTTACAATATTTTTTTCCCCAAAATTATTCCAAAAAAAAAAAAAACTAAGAATGTATATTAACTGGACTCCAGTTAAAAAGTTCACTAACCCGCAGGTTCGATGACGATTAGCAAAAGGATTTACTCTAAGCACTTTCAAACTCTACTCGTTACAATCACTTCCGATCAACTGAGACGGGAGGTACGGCACGTCTACCTCACCCCACCTCACAATTTCGTTATCAAACACTGCCATCTGCGATGCGCGCCTCGCCGATAGCAGCCCTCTTTTGTACAGTCCAGTCCTTATCATTCTTCTGGGCCTACTCCTTCCACCGGTAATCCAGTTACCCCATTTATTATTATTTAATACAATCGGTACAGATAGTATATTTTTCTTATACACTGCACTAAAATTAAATTAGTCATTCACATACACCAAATGGCTATTTTTGTTTATAAATTATTATTTAGAAATGTGACATTATATGCAAACTCTCTTTCGTAATACGATTGAATACAGAGGTAAAGGCACTGTTTAACTAACGGGTTTGTTGTACACATTTTATAACCATTTTTCTAACAATAAATTATTAATTTAAATAGCATTGTTAATATGTATCGGTGATTATATCCTTGTGGTTGACCTAAAAAAACCTGCATGATAGTTTAAATTTAAAACCAGATAAAATCTATAATTATTGAAAGAACAACGTGATGAGATATTAGTGTTTCTCTCATATTGGAAGTACTTTAGTAAAGAGAATGGTCAAAAGTAACTAAATAACTGTATTGTTGTTGCGGCGTTGCCTACAACAGCTTTCAAGGACCTCAAGCACAATTTCGTTTGGTCGTTTCAAACAACGTTAAATAATATAATTTATTTTTAATTAACGAGATAATTAGTGAGTAACTTTTTCACGTACATTTAGGTTATTTAATCGAATCGTTTCGATTCCGACCATAAAAAATAAAAAACTAACAACGTAAACCTTATCACACAATTTTAGAATACAATTTTAGAAGCTGTAAAATACCGTTCAATATTACAGTTATATCAAAATACAAGTGAATATTCCTAATTCCTAATGAGACATATTTTTATGTAATAATTTACTTATAGCGCCTCAAGTGATAAAGAAGACCTGACAAAAACGGGATTTGTAAACAAGAAACTTTGTTGATGCTCGGTTTTTAAACAAATTAAGAAGTTACTTCTGATTACCATTGAATAACATTACCTTGACAGTTTGAATTCCGATTGAATAATATTGGTATTTTAATACAATCACAGTCCAATAATGCGTAAGGAATATATAATGAATATTTGCACATTATATTAAAACACAAAATTGAAAAAGAAGTTATAAGACGTTACGATCAAAACCGTAGTACATATAATATTAATTTTACAGTTAAGTGGGATAATTTACTACAGAAATTTAAAAATACGAATCAAATTAATGTAGTAAAATGTACATTTGAAATTAGTGCCATCGTATGATATAACTTCGGAAGATGACATATAGCGTAACAGCAGCCATGTTTGATAGACCGCTGTGTCGGTAAAGGTGTTATACCCGAGGTAAAAACAACATATAATCAAAGCTGCTAGAGCCAATGAGCACACGTCTGCTACATTACGTCACAGTTCACTGAACACTCTCAGCCAATCAGCTTCCCCACCTCGCGTCTGTTCAGTTTATTTCCACGTACTTTTATCGCAAATAAAAAATCCCAGCTATGGTAAATAGGAATATATTCAAAGCAGACTATCAGATATTAAAATAATTTTTTTAGACACCCTAATGTGAAGTTAATAAGAGGTTTTCAATATGCTACGTGTATTTTTGCCTAAACATTTTACTATTTTTGGTTGTTTTAAATGATAGCGTCTGACAATTGTGGTATTACCTTATATCTTTTGTGCAGTATTGGAACATATTTAATATAATATGAGGAACAAATCGAGGAGTTTCCATATTATGTAAAGTATTAAAATAGTTTGCTGATTGCTATAATTATACTTTGTTTGATATGATATATATATATATATATATATATATATATATATATTATATATTATATTATATATATTCCTGTTCTTTATATAATTTCTGTTCTAACATCAATTCATTGTTTTATATACATATACGTTGTTAATATAAGTAATTTTTGGCTTATTTCGTAAAATTAAACATACTAGATTTCTCTCCTGTACTGTGATAATCATAGCTTAGCATGTATTTAACATTTGTTTGTAAAATGGTGTATACCGTATAAAAATAAATAAATAAATGTGTATATCCCCGAAACCAAATATAAGGAATCCATATAATACAGTTTAATCATATTATATTTATCATGAAATATGGTTCCTGTTTATATAGGGCGAAAAAATATTCTAGGATTACAGTTGGACCATAACAATAACAGAACTCTGAATATTACTGATGGACATCACAAACGATATAAACAAGTATACGAGTAAAGTGTAAAATATACCTCCACCATGTTCCCTTACATGTTTATTACACGGAGGTCGTAAAGCCTCTAAACATACTTCTATCCCACGAGACGGCAGTGTGGCTTTGGTTGAATTAAAAAGTACAATGAAGAATTAATAAGAGGATATGTTGAAATGTGCATGAAATTACAAATATTTATTAGTAGAATTCAATGAACAAATTCAACTTCAAGAGGTTTCCTGTAGCCAAAATAACGGTTCACGACGGTGCAATAATTGTAAAATCTGCAATATTACTCTTAAACAAAATGAACTAATGACAATTAAAATTAATTTTGGGCGTATAAAGTCGATTTTTTGTGTGTGATTTAATATCAAACCTTTTTTTAAGTCCATTTATCGCTGTAGTTTAAAGTATTACAATAAAATATCAATGTAAGAATTATAAGACAATAAAATTTTAACAACTGCCATTGTCCAAATATCAAAACACCTGCATACAATTACAGAAGTGAAAAATTTTAAATGTTATTATCAGTAAAATATGTAAATATGTAACATTAGAGTTAAAGTTAATCGTTATTATAAAATGTAGCTGATAATATTATAACCACATAGTAACCACATAATACTATATTTTATGGCCGTATAGGAATCCCTTGGATAATTTCATGGCAGAAATTCTAGTTTTGTTTATTAAACGAGCACAACTATATGCGTAACAGTGCAAAACACTCTTTTCTTGATATAAAAGTATGTAAGGACACCCATTAAGACTTTATCTTACAAAATAAAGTATTTGGAATTGTATATATGATGCAGGCACATGTCCTTTAAGAAAAGGGAAAGATTTATAACGTGGTTTGTATCTTGGAAACGACTCACATCAAGACGTCTGTTGAAAGCAGAATAACGCTGTTTAATTAAGGCACTCCCCCAGTCGTAAATTTTAATAGAGTTTCTCAGCTGTACATTAGTTATCTCGCAGCGACAAATATATATATATAGTATTGTAGTTTTGCGCCAAACAGGTATATCGTTTTATAAAGGTGATTTTAATATTTAAATTTCTAACATATTTTGTTAACCAAGTATACGTGAGTTATCTAATTCGTTCTGACCGTAATAATTAAGCTTAGTACGAGAATAGTAATTTCAAAATTTGTTATTTTTCTAATTAAGGAGAATCAAGAAGTATGATTCAAGAAATCTTACTTAACAACTAGTAAAATACATATAACAACATATAAACTATAAAACTTTATAAATATTTTAAAGAAATTTGAGAATCTATTAGTATTTGTAGAAAATCTCCTATGATTTTAAACTTAAGTCAGTGAATAGAAGTTTGTAATTCGGAATGTAATATTCAAAACCCCTTCATACAATAAAAAAGATTTAAAACTTTAAAACCACATTAACAAATAATTTATTAAAATTGTTCTAAATCTTTAAAAGCTGATTAAGTTACGTTACAATAAATTCTCAATATATGAATTTATTTTAGAAAACCCTATGATTTTATGTGTGAAACTGTAATAGAACAACATTAAAAGGATAATGTAATTTAAATACATTTAGATCTTAGTAATAATAAACTCAGACTGTTTTTAGTTATATTAGGTGGTACTAACAAGGATGCATACTACTAAGATTAAATGAATGTTTTATATTTATGTTTATTTTTATGCGATAGAAATTAAAAACAATAATTTAAAAAATTTTTCTACATAGAAAAATTAAATCCTTTGACTGACTTAATATAAAATCTCTAAAACCAAGAAGTGGGTTTGAAAATATTGCAACTTTACCGCGAAAGTCCTTGGGCAACAGCAAAACTTTTGTTAGATTCAAAGTATTAAACCATTAAAACTACTTAATAGTAATGTGTCACACATAAGTTTTACAGATACGCACCTAATGTAAAAAAAGTCGATGTCTCCTAATTAACTTTGTGAATTAGTGAAAATCATGATTCTAGTAATGAACATTTTCATCATCCTCTCGTCACTAACTTTGTGTTTTAAGGGAAGTATGGCCCTAACGTTCATTGAAAAATTACTTTAGGAAACAATATGGGAGACGGTTATGCTTTCATCCTTGACCAACGCTCCCTTCTGAGTGGAAAAGTGTAAGAGTGTTATTTTATTTTCTCAAATAAAAAACCCATCGTCACACACGTAATGTTCGTGTTATTATACCGAAGCGAGCGATCACAGACACTTTTACCTGGTTAACCAATAAAACGGGAAAATGAAATGGATTTTCAATTTAAATCTATGTATTTTACTCAAATTTACTTCTAAAACTTGTTATAATATATTATTTAGTTAGGTAATTTGCATCAGACGTGGAAAATATGAAAAAACTAATAAATAATATGTTGTAAATTATAAGCTTAGTATCTATCGTTATACTAAACAAATATAATTATATAAATGCAGGCAGTATATTACATATTATAAAAGATTTTTAAAAAATACATGTTTTATATTTTGTAATTTTGTCAAATAAAGCCAATAATTATTAAATGTATGTATTACATTGTTCCCTGGATAAATACAAACATAAACAATTCGTACATTTTAAAAACTTTTATTATTAAAATAATAATACGTATTCCTTAACGTATTCTTCAAACGTAATTATAATTTTAAACATTTCTAGACCAATATATAGTTAGGTACTATAAACTATAGTATTTTCCAATACTACACTAGTGAACAGTATCCATCTAAATAATGTATGGATTCTTTTATAAAATATGAAACTATATTAAAACAATATTCTTTTTTCTAACTATAAAATTAATAAATTTACTTCTTGTGGTTGTTATAGCTGTGGAGAAAAATCTACCTCAAAATTTAAGTAACTTTCTTGGAATGAATAGTTACTTTATATTAATATTTTTGTCGTATAAAAATAAATGAATTATAATTATAAAACTAACCTTAGATAACATGCATATATTTCAAATTTACTTTAAAAACCATTTTACTTCGAAATTTCTTAAAAGTATTCTATCAAATATTTTAAGTAAAAATATTATATTTCCGAACATTTGAAATATATTTTAAAACAGAAGCTATATGAATCAACTAGCTCTCACCATGTAAAAGGAAAACGATTCATGAATGAAATTAAAAAACAAAAATAATAACCGTCAACAAAGTAGTTTTAAACTATCATATACTTATTTTTATTTCAGACTAAAATGATCCTGTATTTTCAAAGTACGTCAAACTATAACACTAATTTATGAATGAAATATACAATATTACTCAAAAATCCTAAATCCTAACTTTAAGTGAAAAATTCATAAAGTATTCTAGGATTCTATTAACGCCTAAAATAATTTTATTAAACAGACAATATATAAGTATTTAATTTCTTTCGTTAACTTCACACAATAGCTACGGTTTTTCAAAAAGTATTGCATTCAATAATACAAGATTTATGACTCCAACGCCTAGTTTACAGCAGAATCACAAACAAAGCTTTTAAGCTATCTGTAAATAGTTTATTAAGAGTATATATTAGAAGCTGCCCTAGAATATTCAAAAATTAGAATCGAAAAAACTCACAAAACCGCATCCCTAACTAATTATATGTCATTTCATAAAATATAAACTCAATCATTCCAAGAATAAAAATTAATACCTGGAACATGAAAGCTTTAATAAAAATATGTAAATCAACTAATTTCATAATATAAAAAGTCATTAATGAAAGGATGTTTAAATTCCTATATATATATATATATATATATTAATGCTTTATAATTACTCGAAATAATAGGTAAATTAATTTAAAATTAAAAACAAAACAATCATACAATTGACGTTCCAGGAAAATACATAAATATTTTAAATGCCTTAAGCAATAATAAGCATCTTAAACCTAATAAGGTTTTTCTTCTTCATGATATATATGTTAAAAATAGGAAAAAATAGTGGAATTTTAAAACTGCGTTTAAAAAACAATCGTATTTCTAAGCAATATAACTAAACGAATGACGTTACAGCAGACGCCATACTTGAAAGAATGATTCAATTCTGAAGCTCGTATAGGAATTCAAGTAAAGAAATAACTAGAAAAACTTCTTTAAACATATAAATAACAGTTTCAGGAAATCATGATTTAAAATGTATGGATTGGTAACAATAAAAAGTACACATAAATTATAAAATATTATTTTTAAAGCTAATAAAGCTTTTTAATCATGCTAGAAGCTTATTAGTGTTTTTTTAAAACCGCGTTTAAAACACACGAAAGTCTTAGAGAAATTCTCGTAAAAACAAAATAAAAATGGAATACAGGATTATAAAAACGTAAAGAAATCTAGTTGTAACAGGAAATAAATAGGCTATAAAAGAGAATGATAAATATTAAAATAAAGGAACGTAAAGAAAGCACAAGAAAGGGGGTACAAATTAAGTCCAAAAATTCACATTATTGTTGCTCCTGAGATTATCGTATGAATTAGGATGAAGCCTCCATGGTAAATTGAAATCTTGTTTCTTTAAAAGGAACTTTATCAAAGATTGACACAAATTAGCAGCCCAACCGATCAGCCAGCCATCTGTAGCAATTATTTTAAGTTGTCTTGCCAGTTTTAAAACATTTATTAACAAATAATCCAAACGTATCAAACACATTATAAATTTTTTGTAAACTAATTTGGAGTCACTGTATGGATTTGAGAAGTTCCTCTAATAATAATTAATAATAGAAGAAGAATGATTAACACCTCCTAAGTACCCTTTCTGATCTTGTCTAAGAAACTATTCACATCGAGTAATATAGTTCCAATGTTGTTCATGTTGTTGTTCAAGTGTTGTATAGTCGTGTGTTGTTCACTAGTGGAAAGGACCTCCGGAGTGCCCAAGACAGATAATGTCTCACCCAGCAACACCCACAGGGTAATATAGTTCCACTACACCTTCCTAAAATTCTATTCCAACTGGTGCTTGCGAAACTGTATTGAAGTATTTTATTTATTTATTTTATTTTATTTTAGTTTCACTCAGCCTTTTGTTTTCTAACAGTATTAAGACACTATATATAACTGTGTTCCGGTATTTTATATTCTCTAGGTTTACTACAAGCAGTGATATTGACTAAAGTATTTTGTCAATATTGAACAACCCAATTAGTTTTCGTTACTCATTTGATTTGAAGTTCGAAAAAAGAAACAGCTTTTTAAACATTCCTTTATTATAGAAAGTTCTGTAGGACCGTAAAATCAGGGTTCGTACCATAATATTCCATGACATTGGTCAAATTACTGTTAATATATTGAAATGCATATTAGCGCGTTATTCTGGACAAATGAATAAAAGTCTTCTTTTGATAAACACTTATTTGTTATATTCACCGCCAGAAAGTCTAGGTCTAAGGAACCAAAGTGGAGCTTGAATGGTTTGCTCGCCACTCTAAGATGTAACATGAGATCAGGAAATTCAGGGCATGATTTATGTAAGGGACTGTTGGTCAGTATGGCTACTTGTTCTATTTTTACAAGGAGAGGGATTTTTTTACAGTACGCTTGTGAGAATCGATGTCTTCCTTACATGATTTGAAGTCATTATACCTCTTTTTTATTTAAACATATCTGATGAACAACATTACGTTTCCAGATCTAAAGGTTATCGCTGGAGATGAAATTTTATGATATGACTGTTCTATGAAATACTGAGTAGTGCAAAATCTATAGCTTTTTATAATCAATGATCCTGAATGTGCTATGAGATACAGAGTATTACCTGGATGTGGACGTACAATGTTTAATTTCCCTTCTATTAGGTGACATCTGATTTTCCCTAAATGATAATCCTGCTGCACATATGCATTGGGCAAGTTTAACCTATGGAATAGATACTGAATGACTAGCCTGTGCTATTTAAAGGTTATTTAAAATCTTTAGAACTTTTGGTAAAATCTTACGTATAATCATACGTTTGTACATAAAATAAATTTATTGTATTTAAATTTTTCTAGGATTTTTGAAACTAGACTGCTAGATATACAATTTATACTTTCTGTTAATCAGTAGGTACTTGAGACTGGAGTGGTTACCTATACATAAATAATTAACACTATGATGTCAACATTAGAGTTTTATTCTATAGCGACACGTTTCTCAATAACATGCTTGGTTATATGACACATTTAGAGGACAAAGGAAGCACTCTTGTTTTGTTTATTTAGAAACTTTGGGCATATGACTTATGATATGATGGTAACTAATAAAAAGTGTTAAAGTTTCGAAGAAAAGGTACGCTGACATGTTTTTCAATAATTTTCACCTATGTTATACTTTGTCTTTTTTAGACTGACTTTTATGTATAGATGTAAAAATATACGTAGATTTTTAAATTTTAGTTCATGCAGTTACATTTTAAAAATAACAAAATTTTAAGTAAGTTTCATATTTTGCATGAACCGGAGAGGGAAACGTATATCTGTTTAGATGAAATGTTAGTTTGTGAAAATGGAAGACAAACATCACGTTCCAGGTCCAAGGTCTTGGTAAGCAACACATTTCCTCTCAGAAAGGGGATTTTTTATATATTATCAATGTAATTTTTTATTATTACAATGTCATTTAAATGTCAGCACAATTGAAATATACTTGTTACTTTAGTTAATTAGTGGAATATGGTCTACTATTGTATAGGCTACTATACAAATTATAAACATTAAGGTAAAACTTAACTTATAATTGCCTTTTTTGATTGTCAACGCTCTTAACTACTATATGGGTCCCCTAAGGGAAAAAAAAACCTCACATTTGTTTTCTACATGACTGTCAAGCCATTAAATACAAAACGGGTTGATGATTCATCATGCAACCATCCAGCTTCCATCGCAAGTGTTACAGTTCTTACCCACGGTACTTAAATTTAGTAGTTATGTATTGATTCCCAAGGCTGTACTCCGTTTAATTAAGCCTTAGCGGTGTGAACTTACGAAAAAAAATAGTTGAACTACAGACTATACTCGAACTGGAGTTTATTTTTTAACTGCATACTTACCAATAAGTACTTATACTCAATATGTTTACATTGAAACTGTATTTAAATTGTCGTATTAATAATTTTGTATACCTACACTTGACAATAATTTATTGGGTGTCACAGTCAATAAAAGTGGCTTTTCAGCTGAAGTTTCTTAGTCAATTTAATATTTACATAAAAAAAGTAACAATACGTAAATGTAATTATAATATAGCGACTGCCCTGATACAAATTTCAATTGCAAACAACCAATAAATACCAAACACTTAAAGTTATGCTGTCCCTGGGGATAACATAGTATACATTGCGCATTATCATACACTTGGTTCAAACCTGATATCTCTGATTTATGCTATGATCCACTTTTTAATATGTATTACGTTTAGAGTATGCGCTGGAAATCAAGTTTTACTAACTCCAGCTATATTTTGTTGTGGGGGTAAGTAATGTTTTAGCTTTATAGTGTATTTGAACTTATGCTAAATCATTTCCATCCATGTTTTGTCAGTATTTAATTGTCTATTTTGTATACGGATTGATGTCATCGAGTTCTAAAACTATATAATAGGTGTTTTTTACCCATACAAAAACTATTGGTTAATTAATGGAAATTCAATACTTACAGTATAGAAATAAATATTGTTATGGTAACCGTAAAACAACCGTTAAAATGATTTAAATTTTATCTCCTTAATACAAACGCCAGCAAAACTTTTAATTAGTTTTGATCTTTTCGATACAATTTTTAAAGTTTTTAATGCAGATACAGTTAATGTGGGGACGGTTGTAAAATTGAGTATAGTCTCAACGTGGTACGAATTTTAAAGTTTTGGAATAAAAAACTTTGCTAACAACGTCTATTGTTGCAGGTAAGGTGTTATATTTGATTAGACTCAATATCCGAAATACTTGTTCAATTAATGGTTCTTAAATGAAGTTTAGTGATCACATTGTCAACAAAAATTTACACGTTCATATTAAAATTTACTGTTGTCGTATATTATTATGATAAACAAAGTTTAAATTAGGAGGGCATAATTAGATTTGCTGCTACGAACTTTGAGCAGTTACAGAATTATGCTCTCAAAGTTAATCGTAGTTTATAGGCGTTGATACTGCTTTGCTTCTCTACGCTTACCACTCTAATATGTAAATGTAAATAGCGAGAGAAACCAGTGCTTTAGCTACAAACTTTGTGCTTTAACAGAACGCTGTTTTTGAATGTTAATGTATTTAATGGTCTTTGGTACTGCTTTTAATGTTTGGTAAGGAACATTTTAACCTTATAATCTTATTAATCTTTAAATTTCAAAATGTAAGTTACTAATGTTAAATTATGTACATGGAATAACCCAACTGGTGAAGGGTATTACGAATTCTAAGTTCACAAAACCTTCAACGGATTTTAAAAACTTTTATCTTCAAAATATGATTTCCCTTTCTGTTTATCGTAGCAATAATTTTCAAGAGTGTTTGTCAGGGTAACAAAGAATTTTTATCTACAACGATTTCATGTAAGAAAAAAAAAAAATAAATAAATAAAAAGTAAACAATAATAAGTAAATTGCATGAGCATGTGTAAGTTATAGGTTGAATGTTACTACCAATGGACTAATTATATAGTACTATCCATGAGCTATACTGGAGAGTGGGGTAAAACCGGGTGGCTAGTCTTTGATGGCTTCCTGAATCTAAGTTTTTGGACAGAAATTAATGAAAATTATGACTAGTAGTCTTAGACTAGTTATGTATCATAATATGTCCATAAATATCAAATGACACAAAATATGTTTTAATTACTTAGAATATAGTAAAAAAAGTGAAACTACCCGGTTTTTACCCCACTGGTAGGGTAAGTATATGGTCAATATGAAAAACTACAATTTTTGTTATACAGATTTAATGTTGGAACTAAATGTAACAGGTTTGGTTTGAAAATGAAGTATCTACATTTTTGTATATTTATGAAATTAACTTATGTAAAAAAAACTTATTCTACGTAAAAAATAAAAACTTTTTAATTCCTTTTTTAGTGAAATTGAACTGCAACTTTTCTGGAGAGTCTTAAATATAATTGTCTAGAGCGGAGTCTTTATACTCTTTCTTAAATTTTAAAGGTTTAATAAATCAATGAAACAAAGTACAATAGAGAGTGATTATGTATTCTGGTGTAGTAATCAACGCCTTTGTCTCCCACTGCCAATCAGCCGTCTACAATTTTGACCCACTCTATCCCCCCCCCCCCTCTTACTTGTCCTGGCTTACCGTACTATCTTAATAACCTGGTATGTCGTCATTAGTCAAATATATAACAGCGACTAGAGGCTCTTATTTTACATTTTAATAGAACTGCAAATATTTATATGAAAGCAACTGTTATTTAACTAAATATTACATCTAGGAATTCATTGAGTTCTGTTGATTCTCTGAACTAAACAGACTTCAGCGTAGCTAATTACTCAACGACTCGTACAAGGTACTTGTGTATGGATTTTATAGTGCTTTTTGTCTGCCCTATTATTATAAAATAGTAGTTTTATGATTTATTTTAAACTGCTTAAACAAGTTGCATAGAATCATAAAGAATAATTTTATGTTATTTAATATAAAAGTACTATTTAATACTATATATGTATGCCACAAAACTCTTGCAACTAATAACTATGAAAACAACACACAAAACAATAATATTAAAACATAATACAATTATAACCAAAATACGAATTAGTGCAAAATAAATATGGACACTAAGTAATATTTGTCATTAACTATGTAACAATGTATAGTATTATCTAAAAAATAAACGCTTAAAAACATATATAACCTTTATTAACATTACTTAAAATTCCTAAAGTATATCTATTTTATGGTCCAGGGAATTAGTGTATATAAAAACACTATAATTTTGTAAACTACATTCATGCATAGTCTATTGCAGTATTTTTATATTACAGAAATGTTATACAATAAAGGGAAATACTGTCTTACTTAAACGTTGTTATAAATGTTTATTATTTAAGCTAATGTATACTTAATTTTCAAATACACTTGCTGTTCATTTTTTACTATTTGTAGCAATGACATATTTTTCCATTCCATTTAATGCCGTCTAATGCTTCCACTATGTCTTACGTCAATTACTTGTTGTTTATTTATTAGTGGCGACTCACCATTTTACATCATGATTACATGCAATATTGATACTAATTTTAACAAAAGAATATCAAAGACCTTACTAACATGAATGCTTACACAGTTTCTTGCATATACTTGATTAATATCTCATCTAATTGAAACCATTATACAACGTGTAATAAACTGTGAAAATTTAAACATTACTGCAATACTCCTAACAAAATAAAAATTGTCCATATCAATTATTTAACTATATGCATATGGAGTTTTTACTAGCACTTGGTAATAGCTTGGTCTCTGTGTACAATACATTATTCGGTCAACAGGATGTAAACCAAAACTAACAGTAATACGTGACTGTTTGTACAGTTGAGTTGAAGGGGGGTGGAGCTGTGTATAACCAACATGAATAACGTACGTGCTTCTGTCATATATGTTGACAATATTTTATAAATTCACACTATCTCCTTTGTTGAAGTTATATTTGCTTGGTTAGTTTAAAGGTTTCCCTCCTGCAATAATATTGCAGGATAAAGGATACAACACGAAACAGCTTAATAAGGGTTGATTTAACTGTGTTGTATAATCCATTCTCCTGTAGTTTTACCTAAAAATAATGAGGGAAGCCTCATAAATAATTTGAAAAGAAAATTACTTCAAAGAAGAAAATAGCGTAACTCTTTTTAATCAGCAGTGAAATAACGATATGTATGTTTGTCATATTGGACGTTGATTGTATGAATAGTAATGTCCAAACATTTGATGATTTTAAATTTATTAGCAATGTTGTACCGTTAGTTAGTTCCATTTTATATAATGCAACATTTCACAACCTAGTTAACCAGTACAACTTAATATTATTTTTTATCCAATGTTCCGGAACTAAATTATCGACGGACTAACTACCTAATTGGCACGCGTATGAATATTTTATTGTAACCCTTCGTAGCAGCCCAACTACGTGACCGATTTCACCTCGCGCGCTATGTCCGTAAGTAAAATTTATATTTTCGTATTATTAAATTAGCCCTTTGATGCCAAACATATAAAAATGAATGTAACGTAAAGTAAAGTTGTAAATAGTAAAGTAACTTACCCTTGAAGATCTTTTATTTGCTTGATTGAAATGGATACAAGTGGATACAAGTTGTGGCGTCGTCCTTCTGACGAGCACGTTGTCGTGATAAGTATTTGTCTCATTAAATGGCTAATACCGTCGCGAATTTGTTTTAGGCGAGCTCACGTATTATTTGAGTAGATGGCTACCACTTTCATAACTTCTACTCCTCTTCTAGTAATTACCGACTAGAAATAACCCTTCTTATACTACAGCTTCAATGTCTCGTGCCAAGACGCCGACGCCCGGGTTGTGAGTCTACACATTGCGAAGGGAAGTAAAATCTTAAAGTTTTATAAAGTAAAATATCGTAGGCATAATTCCAGAGAACATTGGATATTTTAGGCCCACCTATCAGATATACATTTTTAGTTCTTTTACTCTAATTGGCAGCAACGTGGCAAGGCATACATTTAATTTACCAACTAAAAGTGGTGCTTGTAAGCTTCATTAATTAAATTGAACTTATAAGTAAACTTTGCAATTCGAGTATTTATTACTACGACCTCAGAAGTCACCACCCCCATGTGTTATCGCCATTCGGTACAATGTCTAGGCAAGCGAACTGGAAGACGTAGATGTTAGACTTAATGAACTATTTCATAGTTATGTATTGCTCAACACATGTAGTGAGGTGAGGTGTAGATGTTAGACTTAATGAACTATTTCATAGTTATGTATTGTCATGTTATGTATTGCTCAACACATGTAGTGAGGTGAGGTGTAGATGTTAGACTTAATGAACTATTTCATAGTTATGTATTGCTCAACACATGTAGTGAGGTGAGGTGTAGATGTTAGACTTAATGAACTATTTCATAGTTATGTATTGCTCAACACATGTAGTGAGGTGAGGTGTAGATGTTAGACTTAATGAACTATTTCATAGTTATGTATTGCTCAACACATGTAGTGAGGTGAGGTGTAGATGTTAGACTTAATGAACTATTTCATAGTTATGTATTGCTCAACACATGTAGTGAGGTGAGGTGTTTTACAGTGCTTTAAGTGTTGCGCAATAGTTAAGGTATTACACACAATATTACTGTCCTATAGCATAGTTTTAGTCATTGAATACAGCTAGAACCTAATTATTCCAATTACTAACGTATTAAACATAAAAGTACGTTTTGACCACTATAATGTTTAAAATGTTCTTAAACATTATTTTTAACATAAGATTTAGAAATTGAACGCCTGATTACTTCATGTGATGGATTTATATATATATATATATATATATATATATATATATATATATATATATATATATATATATATATATATATATCGAGGAAAATATACCAAACAATTAAATAACTTTGTTGGAATTAATGATAACTAGATACGTACACTTTATTTACGTTCTATGATAAATAATTAATTAGAATTTTTCAACCAACCGTATGTAACATGCACATATTTCAATTTTAATATTAAACTGTTTTATTTTGGAATAGCTTGTAGGTTTTCACCAATTAAAGTTGAAATCAGTTTTTTGCAAGGAGTTTTTTATACTCTTTTTAAAGATTATTTTTTGTCTTTAAAATCCACTATTTTAATCTTTCCTAACCAATTCGCGTAAATATTTTGTGTTCCATCTGATAACAAATAACCTTTTACATGTAATAAATACAAACTCAGTTTTTCGTTATTAACGGTAAATAGTGTTCAAAAACTAATAACACTTGCTTGTGCTCGGTAAACATGAGAAAAACTTTAATATCCCTAATCAGACAGACACTTCATGAAGCAGAAGTGGTTCTTTTTGGTGTGCAATTGTGTTTTAGGTGCAAGCTAATCATAGTCGGAAATACGATAAAGCACTACATGGCAAAAAAAACTTTTATCACACATGTTTTAGCTAAAATATTTATTTTATTTAACTTTATTTAAATAACAAATGAACTTGAATATACTACCATACCGTGAACGGGTTAACGTATCATAAACCTGTTATTTACTTGAAATTTGTGGTAATAATTATTGTCGTAGGTAAACTTAGGTTTCGTGAGATTAGTTTCAGATCCCTTGTATAAGGCAACGTAAAAACGTATTTTATTTACTTAATTAAGTATTAGAAACAGTTGTTTTATGTTTAGTATGATAAAATGTTATTAGAGTTCTTGTGTGTTAGTGTGTGTGATTTTTGTGTGTGTTAAAGTATTTTGAGACGCACATTAATTGTAGTAGGCTACAACTCATTGACAAACTAGATACAATTTACGTGGGCAAAACGTGTTTAATACCCGTATTTAAATACCAAATGACATAGTAAACGAACATTGTATGTAATGTGCAATACTGTTAACCGTAATGAATTGTTTAGTTCTCTTAAGTGAGGCAAAGGAATTGTAGTAACCTTAAAAAGGAGTTGAAATATCAAACGCTAGTTGATGACACTAGCTAACTGTAGTAAATTGCATCTGCATGCCAAAGCTTTGAAACGTTTGTAGAGCTAATCAAACTGTGCAGTAGTCCGTGAATCTACACAAGTTTGCTGACAAACTCGTCTACTCGTTTACAGATATAATGTTTTGTACAACAGTAAAGGTCAATGACGTAGCTTTGAGCTGTATCATTTATCTTAAAAAGATTACTATATCACACTTAACCCTGTTTTATAAAGAAACCTACTGAACTGCAAAATGTAACTACATGTATCTCTTAAATTATTCATTTACATATTTCATGTTATGTAAAGTTGGTTAACGGTGTATTAACATTAGCGCATGTGAAAATGATAGATTATAAAGTTATTATGTTGACAAAAGTTGAATTTCATTTAAAAAAATTATATATTTTTTAAAAGAAATTGATTCTAATGACTGACTCATTAATTTATTAAGCGAAAATTAGTGTGGTAATCTAGTTTATACATTTCACCTTTTAATTAATTAATAAATTACATTGTGCAGATGAATTCCAAGTTTGTTGTTTGGATATGTATGTCATACCGATGGTGTAAAATAAATTATAAGTAAAAGCACATTTAAGTAACCACATCATTACATGGTGCATATTAATTCAAAATTTGTTGTTTGTTCATGTATATCATACCGATAGTGTAAAATAAATTATAAGTAAAAGCACCTTTAAGTAATCACATCATTACATTGTGCATATTAATTCAAAATTTTGTTGTTTGTTCATGTATATCATACCGATAGTGTAAAATAAATTATAATTAAATCACCTTTAAGTACTTAAATTATTACATTGTGCAGATTAATTCAAAATTTGTTGTTTGTTTATGTATATCATACCGATAGTGTAAAATAAATTATAAGTAAAAGCACATTTAAGTACTCAAATTATTACATTGTGCAGATTAATTCAAAATTTGTTGTTTGTTCATGTATATCATACCGATAGTGTAAAATAAATTATAATTAAATCACCTTTAAGTACTCAAATTATTACATTGTGCAGATTAATTCAAAATTTGTTGTTTGTTTATGTATATCATACCGATAGTGTAAAATAAATTATAATTAAATCACATTTAAGTACTCAAATTATTACATTGTGCAGATTAATTCAAAATATTTTGTTTGTTTATGTATATCATACCGATAGTGTAAAATAAATTATAAGTAAAATCACCTTTAAGTACTCAAATTATTACATTGTGCATATTAATTCAAAATTTGTTGTTTGTTTATGTATATCATACCGATAGTGTAAAATAAATTATAAGTTAAATCACCTTTAAGTACTCAAATTATTACATTGTGCATATTAATTCAAAATTTGTTGTTTGTTTATGTATATCATACCGATAGTGTAAAATAAATTATAATTAAATCACCTTTAAGTACTCAAATTATTACATTGTGCAGATTAATTCAAAAAATTTGTTGTTTGTTCATGTATATCATACCGATAGTGTAAAATAAAATATAAGTTGTCACCAAAAAATGTAAACTAATACAAGTCTCGACATTTTTTTTTCATTTTCACTTTGTTACAAGACATTGCACCGTAACAATCACAAAGCAGCTATTACTTGTCACGCTATTGCTTTTCTCACCACATTGTTACCAGACATTGCACAGCCATACTCATAAGGCAGCTATTACTCGTCACGCTATTGCTTTCAGAGCAATAAGCAACAGTATTCAGAGAGTAGCTACATCTCCCTCACGTTATTATTTTATACCAATTAAAAACTTTATAAATGTTTAAAAAATGTAAAGCAACATTTTAGATAGTTAAAAATATTTTTTTGTCGGTCCTCTTTGGGCCTTCGTGGTCCGTGTGTACCGGCAATGTTTTGCAGAAAGCAATTGAGCGCTAGTTTCCAACGTATTTGTTTACTATCATCATCAGAAACTGCCTACATTATTGTGTTAACTGTTAAAAGGTGATGTATTACATGCATTTACGCAGAATCCATTAATGTGTAAAGTCCAAAAAATTCAGTTTTTTCAGTGGTTTCGAATGCTAATTCAAAAACGTACAAATACGATAAGACTAAATCTTAAAAATAGTCTTAATACATAAAAGGGGTTAAAAGAATAAAAGAATAATTAAACCCTGCATTAACAGAGTAAGCTGCAATAGTCAATACTACTACCTTGCAGCTTACAATGAGAGCCTCCCATCGGTGGAGGAAAATTATCTGTACAAGTGAGTGTGAAAAGTTGTATCATAAATTAACAGAAAAAGAATGTCTGAATATGAATAACACGTTTAACTCCTATGATCGGTTAAGTTCCGTATACTTCCAAATAAAGTTTAACTATGAATATGGAAAGCCACAGAATTTATTAAATGCCCTATTTACAAAGACAAAACAAAAAATGCGAAAGGTTTTTTAAAAGCCTGACCCTGTTTTGTATATGTACAATCAGCTAGAACCAGAGTGCTTTAAAAGATTTCAGAGATTTGATATTTAAACATTTCATATTTCAGGTTGTGATATTTTATCAACCTAAATTATTTCAAGAAATCATCGTTTTAAATAATGTTCTTACTGATATGATAGTTTTTTTATTATTTTGTTCTTGTAAATCTTACAGTTGTTTCTGATAATGTTGTATTTATAACCATTGTTAATTTATGTTTGGCTGTATTGTATTTTCACTATTTTATGTTGTTATTAATTTTTATCTGTACGTAGCCCGTTCCAGTTTTATGGCAAACAATAAAAGAAAGAACTATCTTGAATAAACATGCCCTAAAATGTATAATGTAAGATTGTGTACAAAGTATTTTAAAGACGTCCCGATCTGAAGTTGGCACTTATTTGTTCTGTTTTAGTTTAAAAGTTGACATTTTTCACTAAAGAGTGTCAATACTTAACTAAAGACAACTTATAGCGTGTTATTTCTACGTAATAATGATATCAGTAACACAATAGTAATTAAGAGCAGTATTTTTAGCCACGCAGTACTATAGATTGTATAGGAATGTAAACTTTAAACACATGTAATACAATTTACATAAAGAGTTTTGGGCTTGAGTAGAGTGCCCTTGAAGTAAGTTCTAGTTACGTCTACAATATCCTGGGACCTGTAATGACTTAAGTATACAGATAGTGGACATGTCTAACTGTATGTCGGTCTCCTGATGGCAGAGGTCTACAGCAGTGGTTGTTTACTAACTGTTTATACTGAAAAGCCGATGTTTTGTATCTAAATTATGGTAAACATTTACTTTCGGTACAAGTGCGGTTACATGAGCCAAATTGCCACGTCTTATGTAAATAAGAATCAATTTGTCGTTATACAATATATATTAATGAGTAACTTATTTATAATGGACAACATAGTAAATGACGAAGTGAATTTTGTTATTATCACAAACATTTGTCTTTGATAAAAGCAAGTAACTATTCTGATAATTTTATTTTATCCGCTAAGCTTAATTATTTTGGGGTTTTTATGAGAGTTAGTAGTGGGGAGTTTGTAGTCTGCATTTGTAATCAAAAGTTGCAAAATTATTATTTCGTCATCCTCAACATATATGTTAATCATTCTTACCTAGTGGAGCATACATTTCCTTTTAATTTATATTGGAATAGTACTTTTAATAAATAAATATTAAAAAATTGTGTTCAGATAAAGGAAGTGTTCAGGGATATATGAATATGTAATAAAGGCTCTATAGTCTTAACACCATTGAGCGATTCGTTCAAAACAAGTGTCAAGTACAAAATCAGACAGAGTGTTACATTAAATGGTAATTTTTAACTCTCAACGCAAAATTTTATTATTGAAGTACAACCACTTTTACTTCAGTGAATATTGTTTAAATAGTTAAATCTAAAGGATACATCACTATAGCAGACGGCATTTGAAATGTAGTGTTCTGCTTGATTTTAATATCATTATGTCGTAATTATTACTATCAATGTGAGTTTTTTCAGATGAGGATTACTAAATTAATCATTTAATTTTGTTATTAGATCCAACTTATATGTCTTTAAAATCATTTTAGTTTTTTTAATTCACTATAAACATGTTTCATTTATGTATGCATATTTATAATAAAAGGTATAGCTCATACCTTATAACTAAGTGAAAATATGAAATTGTACAAGGAATAATAATATAATTCATAAATGTATACAAAATATAGAGTGTAACCTAACTTTTTGCAGTCTCTAGTATGTAACGATATACACAAGAATTATTAGAAGTACAATTAAAAAAATACCATAAACCTCTGTAAATATATTTAATTAATATATAAATCATATTCGTTAAATTTATACACAGAAGATATAATTTAATATATCAATTATATATAATTATCGATATATATGTTTCTTTTCGAAAACTCTATAAATAAAGATTTGGAAGCTAATACGAGGTGTGGTAAAGAAAGTAATAACGCTGGATTAATGAGTGATATGGCAAGATTTAAAGCTTTTCCACATTAAAACTTGTACTTTGGTCTCTCTTGAAGACCCAGTATAAGTGTTAACCGTTTCCAGTGGCTACCTGATCCGTTATACTCTAATAAGTGAAGTTTTTCTAGTGTGGTGTGTTTTGAAAATGGAACAGCATAATTTGGAGCAACGATGTGCAATTACATTTCGTGATAGGCGGGGTCACTTTGCGATTTTGAAGCTTCTGGGGATCATTCATTATCAATAATAAAGTTTTTCGGTGGCATAAAGCATTTTTAGAGAGCCGAGAGTTAGTTTAAGTTGAAGCTCATTCTGGAAGGCCTTCAACATAGAAAACTGATAAGAACATCAAAAGAGTGAAGGCTTTGGTGAGGTTATACAGTCGATTTACATTAAGACTAATGAGTAGAGGGTTGAGTTTCAATCGATTCACTATTCACCAAATTCTAAAACAAGATTTGTTCATAAGCAAGTTGTGTATCAACATGGTATCAATAAAATCGACAATTAAATAAAAATATAATCCCTAGGATGTGTCCCTTGATTTTCATTGTATTTGAAAAGACCCACGTGTTTTCAGTCACGTGGTCAATGGTTACGAATCATATGTTTTTGAGTATGATCTTGATATAAACGGCAAAGTGAAGAGTTACACAGGCCCTAATCCCCTAGGTCGAGAAATGATCGCATGAGCAAATAAAAAATAAAGACCATAGTTAATTTTTTCTTATAGCAGGGGGATTGTTAACAGAGAATTTTTGCCTCAGGGCAACTTGTTAAACAAGTTTGATAGATAAATTCTTGAACAGCTAATAGAAAGGTTACTTTACTTCAAATCGGACAGGGCAGACCGTTTGTTCGTCTATTATGACAATGTCTATCTTCCATTTCTTTACCATTAATGGTATTCGTGTAATTCTCTAGCCCAATATTCACCTAATCTCAGTCCCTGTAACTTCTTTCTGTTTCATATAATAAAAAAAGAACGGAAAGGGTGTCATATTCTTACAGCTAAACATTTGGCTACAAAAATCATTACACGATTCTACGAAATTCCAACTCTGTCTTATTTAACAATAAAAAAACTGTACTTTTGTCCAAATTATCCAACGTGCACTCTTGCCTAAACATAAAATTTTGATCAAAATTTACAACAAATCACATTTTTTAAATTAGCATAATACATTTTTAACGTGAAATAAATTACAAACTAAATCACAAAAAGATTTTTAAAAACGCCTTTGATCTTTAACTGGACTCCTAGGGTGAACACATTCATCTAATTTAGGTAACTATTCGAGTCATGCATGCTGACCTGTTGTTTATGTAGAGCAAAAATCCCTATTGGCTTAGTATTTTGCCGATAAAACAACATGATCCTTGCCTAAACATAAATATCTGATCCATTAGACAATAAATCATATTTGTTAAGTTACCTTAAAATTTTACAGTGTACGTTGCCAAAATCCAAACTTAATTATGAAAACCTGTTATAACGCGCTTTTAACTTTCACTAGACCCCTAGGAGGACATAATCATCTAATAAGGTGATTGTTATTAGGCATACATGCTGACTCTGTGTTTGTATAGAGTGGAGTCCCGACCAACTTAGTATTTAGCCAATAAAGCTACATTTAACAATTGGACAATTATACAATAATGTAATATTTAATAGTTGTACAATACTGTACTCTTTACCAAAGTAATAAGCGTGCAAATTTTCCCAAACATTTATTTAAGATATATTGGGCAATGAAAAATATGTACAATTATCCAAACAAACAACTGTGCACGTTGCAATAAAAACAAATTAAATAACGAATATATTTTTCAGTACGCCTTCATCTTCCTTTAATCCCTGGGGAGGAAAGACTTACAGGGTGAGTCAAAAATTTGGTAAAATATTGTCATTGTAGGGCTAAAAATAAGAAAAAAAATATTATATAAAGGTAGGTCCGAAAACGCTTCATTAGTTAGTGATGGCTGGCGAAAGATTTTTCTTTGTTTTCAGTTCACCTAGTGAAATTAAGTGATTCTGATTGGTAACAGCTGGTGTCAAAACAAAGATATTTTCAGTTCAAAAATGTTATTTTTAAATACAATAAACATAGCTACAATCTTTAAGTCTCACCGGAAGATTAAAGATGATGCTCCAAAATGACCTCCGTTGTGCAAAATGCATGCGTTCAGGCGTCTTCTCATCGAGAAGATATCATTTAAACAACAGCTGTATAAACATTTTTAAATAATAAATAATCAGCTGGGCATTTATTATTAGATGACATATGTCACCTCATTGTTGAACAAAACAACAAACTATAAAGATACTGTGTGTTTGTGTTCAGTATTTTAACCAGTTATTTTTATCCATTTATTAGTGATTTTGTGTTGTGTGTTTCATTTATTAAAAATGGACGGTAATATTCATGTGTATTCAAACTCTGAATTATCAGACCTGCATTTAATGTATGGTTTGAGACGCTGCAATAGTACTGCAGCAAGACGTCTGTATCGAGAGAACAGACCTTTCCTAACCGCAGGTGTCCAAGCGCAAGATGTTTTGCCACTATTCCATCAACGCCTCTCTGAAACAGGTTCTTTGAAGTCTTCGGAGCATAGTAATGCAGCCATCGCCCGATAATGTAGGACTGTTGAAATAGACGAGTTGGTTCTTAATGAAATTTCTGATTATGCTGAAAAGAGCACTAGAGAATTGTCACTACAGTTCAATGTCAGGATTCGGAGAATACTACATGAGTACCAGTTACACCCATACCATTTTCAGCATGTCCAAACTCTTTTGCTACAAAACTACGCTCCCCGTGTTGCTTTTTGTCGATGGCTTCTAGGACAATGTGGTGATCCAAACTTTTGAAATACAATTTTGTTTACCGATGAGGCTCACTTTACAAGAACAGCTTTCATTAACTTCAATAACATCCGCACTTGGGCAGACAGAAATCCTCATGCTATCAAACCTAATCGCCCACACCATCAGATTTCAGTAAATGTTTGAGCTAGAATCTTAGCAGATCATTTAGTCGTATTCGTGCTTCCTCCCAAGCTTAATGGCGGGGTGTACTTGAACTTTTTAAGAGACGAGCTACCTAACCTGCTTGATGATGTACCTCTGCATTTGCACCAAAACATGTGGTTTATGCATGACGGGGCACCTGCGCACTACTGGCTGCTCGTGGAAACAAAAATGAGTTTCACAAATCGATGGATAGGCCAAAGTGGACCAGTTTCATGGCAAGCAAGATCACCGGACTTAAATCCTTTGAACATTTACCTTTGGGGACATTTAAAAACATTAGTTTACTCTTCCCTAATAGATACCATTGAAGAACTCCAATTTAACATTTCTAATGGAAATTTAGCATACACCTGGAGTTTCTGAAGGGTCCGAAACTCGATGAGAAGACGCCTGAACGCGTGCATTTTGAACAACGGTAATTTTGAGCATCATCTTTAATCTTCCGGTGAGACTTAAAGCTATTGTAGCTATGTTTATTGTATTTAAAAATACAATTTTGAACTAAAAATATGTTTGTTTTTTTCACCAGCTGTTACCAATCAGATACTCATTCCTTATTATAAAACCGCAAAGGTTTGCTGTGTAGTGTAATATGTGAGGAGTCAATTTCATAACTTTTTTACACATTTAGTTAACTTTGCTTATTATGGTTGTTTTCAAACTTAAATTCTCTACAATATTTATTAGGAAAAACAATTTGTTTATTGGTCATTTAACAATGTTATTGGACATCAAACATTTAATACGGTATTTTTGTTATTATATTTTTTGCAAATTTCATACTTGAGTGATTTTTATTCGATTTTTCAGGTGCTTTTTCCTTATAAATCTACCTTATTTTAGTTAAAAAGTAAGATCAAAACATTTCAGAAACACTTAATTTCACCAGGTGAACTGAAAACAAAGCATAATCTTTTCCCAGCCATTACTCACTAATGAAGCGTTTCCGGACCTACCTTTATATAAAATCTTTTCTTATTTTTTGCTCTAAAATCACATCTTAACATATTTTACCATATTTCTGACTCACCCTTTATAATTTGGGTAATGATTGAGTCATCCGTGCTGTTCTTCTTCTTATGTAGCGATGAATAACTATCGGCTTAGCATTTAGACAATAAAAAACATGACACGATTGGCCAAAAATGAAATTCTGAATTAGTGGACAATTGATAAAAACTATACTTTTGGCCAAAGTAATAAAAGTGCTCTCTCTCTCAAACATACAATTTAGATATATTGGACAATTAATCGCATTTATAGAATGAGATAAATATGCAAAGGTGCAAGTTTCAATAAATACAAACTTAATCGCGAAAACCTTTTTCAAAGCTCCCTCAACCATATACTGGACTCTTGGAGTTGACACACTTATTTAATTGGAATAATTATTGAAGGAATACATGCTGACCTAGTGTTTATGTAGATTATAATCCCCATCGATTTAGCATTAGTGCAATAAAGCATCATTAGCTGAATGGCCAAATGCATATGCAAATACTTTACTACTGAACAATTGAACAAAGTGTACTCTTTACATAAGTAAGAAACCCTGCAATTTTGCCTATACATTCAGTTCATAACTATGAGACAAATTACTTTGTAAATTTAACTAAGTGTGAAACAGTTCTAATTGGTATGTGCACATATATAATTTTGGAAAATACTTTTAAAGCGCCTTCAATATATTACTAGACTCCTGGGTTGGTCACGATAATTTAATTGGAATGATGAATCCCGTATACATACTGAAGTTGAATAACGTTATATGCGCTTGACGTTTATCCAATTAAACAACATTACACAATTGTCCAAATTGGATAATTCTTTATTGAATAATATATAAGTAAAATAATAGCTATTTTCCAAAATATAAAATTCAGGTCTATTGGGTAATGAACTATTTTTTTAATTATCTAAACATACCCCAGTTCACATTGCAATAAATACCAGCTAAATAGCGAAAACCAATTAACCAAAAAAACCAACCTTTAGCTGAACTCCTGTGTTGGACACAGTCATTTAACTAGGGTTATTATTCTACAAAACACGCCGATCTTGTGTATGAATATAAGGAAAATTATATCAGATTGGCATTTAGCCAATACAACACAATTACTCGATTGGCCAAATATACAATACTGTCTTATTGAACAGTTTTACAAAACTTTACCCTTAGCCATTGGCCAAAGTAACAATGTACACACTTAGGTAAACGTACGATTAAAACATTGGGCAAATAACAGCAGATAAACCTGCAATAGCGCAAGTTGCAATAACTACCAACTTATTTTTCAAATCCACTTTCAAATGGCTTTTTCCCTTTTACTAGAACGCTGTGGACGACAAACTCACCTAATTGACAAACTGATTCTAGGCATACATGCTGACCTAGTGTTTGTGTAGAGAAAATTCCTCATCGACTTATTATGAGGTTAATAAAACAACATGACACAGTTGGTCAAAAAATTCAATTCAGTCTTATTAAACAATGGTAAAAAACTGTAGTTTTTTTCTAGTATAACAAACTTATATTCTTTCCCAAACATATAATTCAGATTTACTAACCATAAACACAATTTGTATAATTAACTAAATATGCAACATTTCACGCTGCAATAGATACAAAAGTAATAACAGAAACCTTTTTCATAGCGCCTTCAACCTTATACTAGACCCCTGGGTTGGACACACTCACTTGTTTAGCCTAATGGTTCAAAGCGTACCTGCTAACCTATTGTTTATATAGAGAAAATCTAAAACTGTTTTAGCAGTTGGCGAATAAAACAACACGACACAATAGGCGAAATAAAATTTAATTAATTATTTATTAGACAGTTTCTATACAACTTTACTCTTGGCTAAATTTAAAAACGTGCACTCTTTTCCAGTTATAGTCTCTGTTAATCATTCATTATCTTTGTGGTGTATAAATAAATATTGTTTTAGTAACCGAAAAATATACTTAAAAGTGATTTTGATTTGATGCTTTTTAATATATATGCCATAAAGACTTTATTTGGTTTAGGTCTTTTCAATAACATTGTTCAGGTTTTTAATGAAGGTGAAATTAGTACGTGAGCTGTGCCTGTGAGATTTACTGTCCCACCCTTGTAATAGAAATTAATTACCTATACATATCACTAGGAATGCTAGCAGGTAGGTCCCATCTTTTTCTCGAAATGTCGTCAACATGACGATGAAAAGATCTCCGCTGTGGTTCTTGACCTTTTTGGGACGATGATGATGATCAAATGAATTATATCGTTTAACATTTACATTTTCATATTTAGTTTAAGACTTCTTAACGGTCAAGATTATAAATATTTTGCATTTAATGGAGCTGTAATTGTCGACAGATGAATGTATTTTAAATGTTTGAATGGTTGTAGACTTGAGTGTATCTTGAAGTGGTACGAGTTTCAAAGTTTCGGAATTAAATTTAAATTTGATTATACTCAAACTCCGGAATACCTGTCGATTAAATCCCTCTTAAAGAAGTTTAGTGGTCACATCGTCAAAAAATAATTTTCAAAGTAAAAATAACTTGTGTAGTGTATTATCATATTAAACTAAGTTTAAATGAAAAGAGGTTAATTAGAGTTTTACCTACAAATTTTGCGCCGTTACAGAATGATGCTCTCGAAGTTAAATATAGTTTAGGGGATTCCATACGGTTTTGCTTATCTATGCTCACCACTCTAATATGTAAATGTAAATAGCGAAAGAAACCAGTGCTTTAGCTACAAATGATGTGCTGCAACTGAACACTGTTTTCGAATTTTAAGGTTTTTAATGGTCTTTTCTACTGCTTTGCTTCACTGTGCTAATCACTCTAAAACGTATATTTTAACCTCATAATCTTATTATTTTTTTTATATCAAAATTTAAATTACAATTAGTACAAATGAATTAGCCAACCTACAGCATGGTATAATGGATTCTAAGTTCAAAAAAATTTGAAACTGAAATTATTCACTTTCAATTCAATATATGATTTTCCTCTCCTGTTATTGCTGCTATAACATTTATGACGGCAATAATAAGTTTGTCAGGGCACAAACAGTTTTCATATAAAAAAATTTGTACAGCATCAGTAAGTTGTAGGTGGAATTTTTCTACCAAAGGACTTGATAGCTAGTAGTATCCTTCATCCACACTGGAGAGTCTTAAATATAATTTTCTGCTGCGGAGTCTTCAATACTTCTTCTAAAATTTCATAGGAATTATTAAAGGTTTATTAAAGGAATGAAAACAAAGAAAATATATTGGTTATGCATTCTGCTTTTGTAATCAACGCCTTTGTCTCCCACTGCTCATCAGCCGTCTCCAATTTAGACTCACTCTACCTCCTCCCACTTGTCCTGATTTGCCGTACTACCTAAATAATCTGGTACGTCGTCATTATTCAAATATATAACAGCAATTAGGGGCAGCGATTGGATCTTTAGGTCTTGTGTAATGTTATCTGCATTTTTAACGAACTGCAAATATTTACAAGGGAAGAAACTGTTATTAATTGAAATGTCACCTCTAGGAACTCATTGCGCTCTGTCGATTCTCTGTATTAAAAGAACTTCAGCGTAGCTTATTACGCAAAGACTACGAGATTCTTATGTACGAATTCGATAGTGCTTTTGGTTTTCCCTATTGTTATAAAATAGTTTATCTAGAAATATTTTAGAACTAATAACGATGTAACTAACATAACAGAATAATATTTTAACATGATGCATTAATAAACCCAAATACAAATTAGAATAAATCGACATTGACACTATAATACCTATTAAAAAAAAAAAAACTCAAAATATTAACCTATATTATCATTATTCTCCAAGAGAAAAACATAATTATGTAAATTAATTTGATACACGTGGATTTGCGGTATTTATAAAATAATTTAAAAAGCTTAAAATAATGTAAATATTTACGACATGTAACAAGTTTAGTAGAAATATTTATCAGTCTCAATTATCAAAGTTTGTTTCTGCAAAGGAAAGCAGTGAGGATCTGTAAAACTGTTTAAATGTTAATCTGTTAAATGTAACACAAATTATGCTGCCATTTCTCATGTTTTATTTATACATTTGACTTACAAATATGTTTTATAAAGATTAGACATATATTTGTTTAATAATGTTATTTTAATTTTAGTTTTTACAAGCCAAACTACTTTATTCGTTATTTTCGTTAAACTGTGTTCAAAAATCATTGAGGCGTACCAGTGATATATATCTAACTGCAGAAAACTCTACATTCTTAATCAGACCGTCCATACAGCAGAATTGGTCATTTTCCGTGTCCAGTTGTCTTTTACGAGCTAGTTAATCATAGTTTGAAATAGGATTAAGCACTAAATAATAAAAATCTTTAATGAAACAAGTAAAAATGTTCGGTTTTATTAAACCTCAATTACATAATAACTAAACTTTGCCATACTGCTACGTTATGTATAAAACACTTGTTATTTACTAAAATTTTTGGTAATAATTATTGCTTTATATAAACTTAATTTGGGCCAGCTGATATTCGAATCCCTTGTATAAGGCAACGCAAACAATTATGTTATTGACTTTATAGGGTATCAGAATTACTTTTTATATGTGTACTATGGTAAAAATAAGTTTTTATGTGTTATATGTTATATCTTTGACAAAAAAGATACAATTTAAGTGGTCAAAATATGTGTTATCTCCATGGATCTAAATAACGCATGAAATAATAAGCAATAATTGTATGTGATGTTCAATTCTGTTAACTACAATGAATTATTTACATTTTCCAGGTGTGGAAACAGAGCATTAGTAACCGTGAAAAGGACCGGATTGAAGTATAAAATGCTAAAATTGATGACACTACCTAACTGCAGTAAATTCCATCTGCATGCCAAAGCTGTGGTACATTTGCAGAACTAATAAAAACTTTGCTGTAGTCCGTTGATCTACACCAGTTTGTTTACAAACTCGTCAGCTCGTTATACAATAGTTTGGACAACAGTAAGGTCTAATGAGGTAGCTTCTTGCTGTATAATGTATATTAAACAATTTAATATATCACACTTAATCCTGATACATGGAAACCTACTCAAGTACACAAAATGACTACACATAATCTACAAATATATTCATTGCAGATTGCACGTTATGTAATGCTGATTAACGGGGTATTCAAATTAGTGTATGAGAATAAGCTATGATTATTCCGTTATTGGTTGGACGTAAGGTTTATTTTAGTAAACGAAATTATGTCTTGAAAAACGTAAATTGATCCTAATGATTGCCTCTTAATTTCTAATTTCTTAATATTTGTGCTGTATTTTGGAGTATACAAAAACCTTTAAATATTCAAATATTTCCATTGTGCATATGAAATCTGTATTTTATAGTTTGAAGATAGATACATTATAACGGAACGTGTTAAATAAATTGTAAGTAAGAAACCTAGATTTTATTTATTGGTCAAAATTGCATTATTTGTAATGACAGGTAGCCTAATGGTATTACCAATGATTTACTTCAAATCTCTATTTTTTTAGAGTTATTGTAAAAACAATAAAAAATACGGGTTTCAAAAGAATTCTCCACTTTTCCTAGTTTTTACCTTTTATGAATACCTAAAACGAGAGATCAACTGAGTGGTGCTTAAAAGTGACAGTTTTTAGCTGCCCAAAAGTTACTTATTCCTATGTTGTAAGTAGTTTATTCTGGCTTATAAAAATTTTCAATTGGCAGTCATTTTGTACTGGGTTATGATAGAGACCTCTAGTTTGCGTTGTTTGTTTTCTTTTATCAGGGGCTTGAAAATGAAAGGTCACTTGATGGGGCTTTACATTTAAAATGTCTGAGCTGCCCCCAAAATCCCCCATTTTGGGCTTGTGAATGAAGCAGTAATTACGCCCAAAAAGTACCTCATATAATATAACATAAATGTGTGGCGAGTTTAGTTTTTCTCGTGTGAGCCGTTACAATATTAGTCGGGGGTCTCCAGACTTTTTATTAACCCTGTATAATGAGCAGCAGTATTCAGAGAGGAGCTACATCTTCCTCATAACATTATTTTATATGAATTAGAACTTTGGAAAATGTTTTAAAAATTTAAACTGACGTTTTAGATAGTTAGAAATATTTTCTTGTCGGTCCTCCTTGGATCTTTGTTATCTATGTCTACCGGCAATGGAATGCAAAAAGCAACTGAGCCCTAGTGTTTAATGTATTTTTTTCCTATCGTTATAGGGAACTGCCTATATTCTTGTGGTTAACCGTTTAAAGGTGATGTCTGAGATGGATCTACCCAGAATCTATCAATGTGCAAAGTCGAAAAAAATTCTGTTTTTTCAGTGGTTACGAATGCCAAGTCAAAAATTTAAACGTATATTAGGACCTAATCTTAAAAATATTCAAATACGTACAAGGAGTTAAAAGAAAGCTTAAAGCCTACAATACTAGAATAACTGCGAGGTATAGGATTGTAAAGTTCCCCACTGGTGGAGGAACTTTATCGGTCCCAGTAAGTATGAAAAGTAGTATTATAAATAATCTGAATACTCGATTAAGTTCTGTATGCTTCCAAATAAAGCTTAGCTATGCAAAATTCAGTTTCATGTTTAAAGGAGTAATAGAAAACGTGTTCTTGTATTTATCATTGCAACATAAGTATATATAATTAATCACCTATTTAGAAAAACAAAGAGAAACACAAATTCAAAAGGTTTTAAAAGCGTAAATAATACAATATGTTAATGTCATTACCTGTTTTGTATACACACTATCAGCTGCTAGTAAGAGTGATTTTTTTATTTTCAGATATTTTACTTTCAACATTTTTATTTCAGGTTATGATATTTTTCCAACCTAATATATCGCGTTAAATAGGTTTTAAAAATAATATTGTTACTGATATGATGGTGTATTCGTATTGTATTCTTGTAAATTTTACCGTGTTACTGGTAATTTTGTATTTATAAACATGATCATTTATGTTAGGCTGTATTGTATATTTGCTAGTTTATGTGGCATTATTAACTTTGATCCGTTTCTTTAATTTTTTTGATGTTAAGTAAACATTTTGGATGTTTCGTTTGTTTAGTTGTTTTGCTGTATTGGTAACACTGTATGTAACTGCATTATTTTGTGTTGACGCAATACATTATGTTATTTTTTACATATTGGGCTTGAGGAAGCTGGCTGCCATGATGGGTCCTGCCATGCCCGAAAGTTACAATTAGAAATTGTGCTTTGTTGTAATGCCACCTCACCTAGCAATGATCGGACCATCAATAACAAAAACAGTAGATATATGGGTCATTTTATAGAATATATTACTTGCAGCGGACTTGAATTATCAACTTTGGATTATGCCATCAATATTATAATAAGCTGCTTTCATTGATATATCCTTACATTACGTGGCGCCCTAATTCAACAGCTTATATTTGGAAATAAATCTTAAGAGATTACATTAGTATATTATTTCATATTTCAAAGGAGGTTTTATATAAATCTTAGTGCCTCCCTCCAACCACTCTCTAACCTGAACACAATTTCTCTATAGGACTGTTTGAGTTTTCTTGTGTTTAAAAATTTTTTTAAGTTACTGTTGTAGCTTAGTGGAAGTTTTCCTGTCTCTTGTAGTTTTCCACCCAGATGAAGGCATTAAAATACTGATATCTTGTGACTAACAGAAATGAAAATTGTTATTAAAACACAGTATCTAGAATTTTTCGCACTAAAAAGTTAAATAAATTTTAAAAATAATAAACTCAATTTACTATATGTTCGCTGATAAAAAATCATATTTGTAATGAACCTTACCTGATGATAAGGTCTTCACAACCTATTGAAACGAAATATTATGTGTAAAATAACTTGTGTTGATAAGATTAATTGAAACTTTTAGAATGTTGCTTGCACGGATGTAAGAAAGAAATGAAACTGGGCATTATTATATAAGTACCATTACAGTAGTTGAAGACGAGCACGCCCCTTATTGTTGATAAAATAGATTTTCCTAAACTGGCGCTCATGTTACATTTTCTCTGCCCTAATGCATCGTTACACTTTAATTATATTTCGAAATTTATTACTCGTATAAGGAAATATATTGACATAATAATAAGAATTCTAAAAAATCTAATTTGTTTTTCATTTCATTATAATAAATTATAAACACATTTGTTAAATGTAGAAAATTGAAAAGACATTTTGTAAGAAAATGTTTGTTTATCTAATTGCTGACGAAAAAATAAACAAACAAGTCACCTGTCATTGGTTGTTGGCACTTGTGTAAAAGGACTAAATTAGCATAATTTCTTTGTGCTTTTCTAGAAACTGTAGTTTGGCTACAAATTCAGGAGGGTGGGTCGTCGCCCTGCTTGAGTCGGCTACCCATGTTACGATGAGAGTATAAATGCCTATTCTGTATTCAACGTATATTAAATTGATATAAAAACAGTCTTTCAGAGAATTTATTTGATATAAAATAGGTCAAATTAAAGTGAAGATAACATTTGTAAATGCTAATTTTATTACTAAAGGTGTATCCGAGTAATAAAATTAAAAAATGTTACCACCACAATAATATGTGAAAGGAGAAATAAAGTTATAGTTATTTTTTGTCTATACACGAGTTTGTTGGTAATAATAATTAAATAGACATTGTCATATTGTTTTTGCCAACAAACGTTTATAATATTATTCATAACACTCTTTATATTCTTAATTTTAAACATATAATCATATCATGTCACATTAATGTTTATTCGGATATATAATTTCATCAGTTTTAGAAAATCATTGTTTATATACTTAACAAATATTAATTTTAAATTAACATTAAAATTGTAAGGTTCGTATTACTCATATAATTATAATGAGACCCTTAAATAGGACCATACAGTTATGCCTAAGAGTAAAATTCAAATCTAATGGACAATACATCCATTTGTAAAATTGACTAAACATACGACAGTGCACGTGGCAATAAATACAAACTTAATTACGAAAACCTTTTTCAAGCATCTTCAACCTTTCACTGGACCGATGGGATGGACACAATTATCTAAACGGGGTAACGTTTTTTAGAGAGGCATACATCCTGATGTAGTGTTTATGTAGAGAGAAATCCCCATAGGATTGGCATTTGGTCAATAAAATATACATTACTCATTGGCGAAATATGCCTTATTAAAGAGTTTGTATATTAATGCATTCTTGGCAAAAGTAACAAAAGTGCACACTTGCTACACATACAATTTTGATCTATTGGATAATTAAAACACTTTTTGAAAGCTGTTTATTCGAGGCATAAATGCTGACTTTTATTGTATATGAATAAATTCTCAAAAGCTTAGCATTTTCCCAATAAAAAAACGACACGTTTGTCCAAAAATTCAATACTGTCTTATTGAACACTTTTACATAACTATAATATTGGCCAATGTTGCAAAGGTACACTGTTAGCCAATGTTAAAAAAGTGCAATTGTTGTCCAATATTACAAAAGTGCACTTTTAGAGAAGCATACAATTATTGTACCCATTAAACAATGAACAACATTTGCAGAAATAATGAAAATTACAAAAAAGCATATTGGAAAAAAAAATAGTGATAAAAACAATGTAAAAAAACTTTACTTATTCTTTAAACCCCTAGGGAAGAAACATTTATATGGTTGGCGTTATAACGTTTATTGTTTATGTAGAGAAATCCCCCAACTGCTTAGCATTTGGCAAACAAAACATTTGATATAATAGGCCAAAAATGCAATTTCGTCTTGTTAGACAATTGTACTAAAACTTAACTTACGGCTAAAGTAACAAACGTCCACCCTTGTCTAACCATACGATTATGATCCATTAGACAATTAACCACATTTGTAAAATTACCTAAACATACCACAGTGCGCGTTGAAATAGATGCCTACTTAATTGAAAAAAAACCTGTTTCAAAGCACCTTAAATATTTCGTTGGCCCCTGGGGAGTTTAATTGGGCAATGATTCCTGATAATTAAAGATTATGAAATTTTCAAACATCATAAAACTTACAAGAACGCATGTTCTAAATATACAAACATAATTTTTATAAAAAAATGTTAAAACAACTTATTCGTTACATTCCTAAGAATGACACACTCACCTGTTTGGCGTAATAATCCGAGGCGTACCTGCTGAGCTAAGGTTTAGATAGAGAAAATGCCCAACGGCTTAGCATTTGAAACGAATTTAACGGCTTAGCGAATGAAACAATGTGACACAATAGGCTAAATAATCATTAATGACTTATTGGGCAGTTTTATGAAACCTTACTCTTAGCTAAGTCTACAAAATTACTATATTTTCCAAACATTCAGCGTATCTATAGAACTCAAGTGGGGCGCCAAAAGTATTTCTCTTGTTGTAACGACTCTAATTCTAGTAAAAATTTTCATAAGATATATATATTGTATTCGCCATATTGTGACAAATATACAGTGACTATATGAACAATTCTAATCATGGATACCACAGCTAAATTGCATATAGTACCCTAGTAAACATATTTTGAATGATTTGAACACTTCACCACACACAGTACTATTTTTTATACAATAAAATCAATTACACTTTCCCCTAATTTAGGTTAACCCGTAGACTAAATCCGACTCTCGTTGTAGCCACTTACGAATTCTTGTGAAATGTGTTTATAATTATAAATTTTACATTAAAATGTAATAGTTGTTAGTCTAGAAGCTTCTATTGTTTCATCCCATAAACTATTTTAATAGATTGATTAGCATCGATAGTGCTTTTTTCAGTATTTAAAGAAACTGCAGCAGTTTTTTTTGACAGCATACACAAACTTCATCCTTATTGTGAGGAGGTTTCCTTCCTTTTAATATCAATAAATATCACTATTTAAAGTTAACACTATAGTGTTTGCTGTGGTTTTTCTCTTCGTTCACCATTTGTTCTTCATTCATAATCTTTTTCATGGTCTCATTCTACTTCTTGTTTTGGCGTATGCAGTATTTTTGGTGTTGGAGGTTTGCTGCTGTTACACTTCGGTGGTTGAACTATAAGTTTTCACCTCGCTCGACTGTCTAGTATATCTAGTATTAAAATGAATTCCAATAATTATGGAACTATCATTGCTTGGCTAATGGGAAAATGTTCAACACTAAACTTGTATGGCTATATTGAAATAGTCATAACTTATACGTCAGGGCAGTACCATTATACGGTTTAGGGCCATTTAATATATATTTGTTATAAACGATAAAAAGCTACCATTAACACAGTCACATTTGAAATAAATATGTATGTTCTATTAATCTATAATTCTTGTTATAAAAGAGTTGATTTTAATTTAAACTAAAGTAAAATATTGCAAAAGCGAGATTCAAGAGAAAGCTTTAAGGCGTTGCTACCGGATCTTATAATTAGGCCCACAAAAAGCGATTGAAGATAACAATATGAAAATTTAATAGAATGTTCAAGTAATATGACTAGACACAAACGAGTGACGAGTTTTATATTTATAAAGTTGATATCCCTAAAACAGTATTAAACTTGATATTTTCATGAGTATTATTTAAATAAAATGTTAATGTTAATTTATAAATTAATAAAAAATATGCCACCTCTGTTAAGTCCTAATTATATAATTGTCTAGTCCTGATTTTGTATGATTTTATCTTTTCTTATGAAAATTTGTATAAACAACGTATCTTAAAGGCCTTTGAATTTGAAATAAACAATAATATTTTCCAAAACAAAAATAGTTTATACCACATTGATATGTTCTACCCATTAATATTTTTGCGTGTAGTTGTACAATGTAGTACAACATAGTGAGTAGTAATTTCAGTGCCAATAAGTACATTATTATAAACTTTGCAGCACATTAAGTTAGGTAATATCTCCATTTCAAACAAGTTAAACTCTTACCCTTCACTCTGGACCTATAAAATTAACAGTGTTTCTAATCAGGCAGTTTTTGTTCATTTATTATAAACCAGTAATTAAGCTACTCAAATAGTAATGAGCTTTTGTAAATTATACATAAAAATAAGATAAACTCCCTATGTAAGGCTACATCTTATGAAACATTGTTTACAAACAGGCTACCACGAACCCAAAATATGTTTATTGAATGTTTGTTCATATTTAATGTTTTTATTAAATAACATAAGTGAATAAATCACACTCAAACACAAGTATTTACTACTCGCCCAGCATACAACTCAGTTTGGAAAAGTAAATAAGACTTTGAGTTTTTTGTAGAGGTTTCTGAGAGAAAGTTCGTAATTGAATCACAAACTCTTCAAGGATTTATTTCTACATAGAGATCCAGATAAAGTGGGTTTTATATAGGCAAGTGCATGTATACCAAATTACATTAATATAATAATATTAATATTATTTAATCACATCTTATACATTTTTACATTTTATATTCTTGTTAACTGACATTAAATGTTTTCTTTAATTGTCATTACTCTGATTACCTGTAAACGCTTTAATTCTAATACAGAGCACCACTTTGATAAAACATTAATATATTAAATGAATATTAAATGCCTTTTAGTTTATTTTTCTTCAAATTCTGAACTATAAATGCCAAAGATCGCTAAATGTATGTTAATTTTTATTTATCAAATATTTGTGTTGTGTTTTGACGTATTAGTTCATTAATATTTAAAATTAATACATAATTCCGTTATTTCAGATTAACGAAACTAGGTTAAAATAACAGTCCAGTAGGTGTAGGACTTCACTATAATGAAAACTTTAAGTAATGCTCGTGAATAACGAAAATGAGGTATTATGATGCATAACATAAGCACTATATATGAAACATTATTCTAGTACTGATGATTACTAGTCAGAAATAAGGAATGCTGTACCAACAATTGATAATAAATGCATTTAAAACAAAAAAAATCTAGCGCTCTCAATAACACTTTTTAATGTATCTAAAATAACGTTAAAGTAGCCATTTTAATGAAATCTCTTCTTAGAATGCATTTCATTAGCTAAGATTATTTAATTCGAATGAGTTACAGATGGAATGAATATATGGATGAGTTGCTTATAATATCTTTCAAAACTTTTGGAATATAAAATATAGATTCAGAAGAACGTTAGAATTTTGAGACAAAAATATACTGCGACAAAAAATTCAACTTTTACGTGAGCACTGCGTAAAAGGTGTGTATAAAATTAATACAGGTCTTAGTTAACAGTTGGTAAGTCGTCTGGAACCTGTTAGCCCTAGATAGGACGAGAATGATTAACTTAATGTTGCATGTATGGTTAGAGTTTCAGTAGGTCTTAAATCTCCACCAAGACAAAAGATTTACAGCTTTCGGTTTGTTCATATTGAGGACTAATTTTTGGTGCTGAAATGGCAATAAAACACCACCGACCCAGGAATCAATTCTTGCCGATTCCATTTCTTTTTTTTAGCATCACTTCAAGATTTGCCTTACAGGTCAGAAGAGGACTCTTACTTCATTCATTCATGGAGCTTGCAAGTTGGATATAGGCTTTGATTTAGTTTTATTTTCAGTTTCCTTTCTACAAATGCACGTATGTATCCTGATAAAGCCTAACAATCAAAACCTATTTTTAAATATTAGAGTTTGACAAGATTGGACTAATAACTTTCAGTTTTCTTCTTCTCACCTTTCATAAAAGAAGATGAATACTCTAAAAAAACATCAAAGTCATTGCAAGTTTTCTTATTTTATTTTGAACAAGTACATCATAGACATTTGATAACCAATGCACTTCTCCAAACGTACACGTTCCAACTAATCTTACAATATCAACCTTATTGTTCTTTTACCTCTTGTATCATGCGTCTACTCTTTGTCAGTAGTTTGTAAGTACTATTTTGTTTTCGGACAAGCGAGAGCCCCATTTTCTCTGTAAATGCACTCCTCTCGAAACTGAGTAAATTTAAAAAAGCATGCGAAATCACAAGGATATGTCCTGTTAAGGATAATACCACCTGTTAAGGTGGTGTTCTGAAAAGACGGGACAGACAAATTGCGCTATCCCAAAATTCTTTTACTTTGCCGTCACCTTTTCCTGTAATAATTTTATAATAACATACTCACACCAATATCTCACAAAAACATAAAGTGCTTGCCTAATGGACGTGGTGTACCTGTGTGTGTTTCTCATCAGAAATCTGCTCCTTAAACTTAAGTTCAAATTTCATGGTGAAATATTTCAATGCACTCTAGATTTAAAGAACTCCTTGTATATTAGGAAACTTAATCAAAGTCTTTTTTACTCTTACTTACGAGCATGATGACGTCGGTATTCTTAGTTCCTTATAGTGAGTCGTGGTGGGTCTAATAAGTTAAAACTATCATCCAAAGTCAAAATGAAACATATGTATCAGTCAAATGATGACTGTTTCTTGTAGAGAGCATTCTCAGTAATACTATATTGTCCATAAACACAAAAAAATCTCTTATAGGGCAAGTTCGAAGGATTCTGCCGTTTCTAATATTCCATATGTCATATCCAAGAATCAAGACCTTAGCTATGCGTAATGTCCTGGCTGTTATATAAGTCATTCAGATATCCTGGAAATTACATTGAAATATCTATAAATTGTAGTTGCGTTAGCGATAGTTACTAAAAGTATGGTTTACAAGGTAGTATGTTTTATGTGAACGGACTTCTTCATCTGAGATTTTATAGGAAAATCGACAAATTACTTCTTAACTGCAAATAAAAGGCAGCTAAACTGTTCCTTCATTATAATAAACCTATACATTTATTATAATAAAGGTAAAACTCATTAACTAAAAAAGAAGATATAAATAAAGAACTTTATATATCGCAATATAATTATCAATACATCGGAAATTATATGACAGATACATTTAATATTAACAATAATAATGCACAAGCATAAACAAGTATAATTGTATCATTCTTTTTATCGCACAATTGATTAAACTTTCACTTACACACAAAAGCGCGCCCACACACACGCATAATTGACATTGATATAACAGATAACACGAGAAATCAAGAATTAACCTTACTGAAAATAATTTATTCTGTAAGGTTTTCTATTACAATGAAGTTCAATACATTTACATCGTGTGTAAGAATTTAAAACAATGTTAAATATTAATTTAGATTTAACATTAGTGCTAGGGTATAACATAACTTTGGACGCTGCCATATAGTGTAACTGTTACCTTATTTGATAGACCGCTGTGTACAATAAGGTATTATACCCGAGGTAAAAACAACATAATAAAGCTGCTAGAGCCAATGAGCACACGTCTGCTACATTACGTCACAGTTCACTGAACACTCTCAGCCAATCAGCTTCCCCATCTCGTGTCTGTTCCATTTCCTTCCACGTACTTTATTCGCAAATAAAATATCCCAGTAATGGTAAATTGAAATATCTTCAAAGAAGGCGAAGTAATATGAAAACCTTCTTCTCTGATAGCTGCCTGCGTAGTTAAGAAGTGTTATTAATGGCGATTGCCTTATGTAAAATATGTCCTATATCATTAATTATTTCATAATATAATGTCTGACTTGCTATCACTTTTTATTTTAACATGAATGCGGTACTACTATCATTTACAAAAATTTGTAAGCTTATTAATGGACTTAAAAATTATTAATTATTAATTTACACTGCAACTGATTAAAAAGTCACATCTTATTACCTATTGTAGCAATTTTAATAATAAGACCATTTTTTTAGCATAAAATGTGGAGAAATGTATTATTATTATTATTATTTGTCATAGAGAATAATTAAAACTATAATCATTTATAAAGTTCTCAACTTTTAACTTGAACAGTTACTGAGAAACATATTGCAATGTATGAAACAAAACCAATCAAATAGACACATGTTTAAGGATTATCCTAAATATTTATTAGTAGGAGTTATTTCCTTTATTTCAGTTTAAAACTATTTCTTACAGTTAAGTGGCCTGTTTTAAAATCACCCTGTATATACAACGATGCCGAATATTCCAGAATTACAGTACAACCGTTACAGTTAGATATAAAGTACTTTATACATCATATCTGGACATAAAGAAATGTATAAGCAGATATAAAATACCTTCATCATTGTACATTTTAATAACATGGGTTTCTATAAACCCTTAAAAATGCTACCTTACTAGGTAACCGTGTGTCGTAAGAAGTGTAAACAGAAAATTTTTAAATGAGGGAATAGTTCAAGTTTACATTAAATAAACAATAATAATTATTAGGATAAAATAAACAAACTTAACCTTAAAAACTAGTTAAATTAACGGTCCACGACGGTCCCAAAATTGTATAAACAGCAGTACTACTCGTTAACACATAAAAAACTATACAAAACACATAAAATAAATTATCGTTGGGTGTAAAAATCAAATTTTTAGTGTCCTAATAACTTATCTTCCATGTTTAATTGTCATTGTAATATGTAGTATTACAAAACAAGAACGATATCAGAATTTAATGAAAATAAGAAAGAAATAATATTATTAGTAAATAAAAATTTACAACTAGTAATGAACCATTGAATTAAAAATGTTCTATGTGAATTTTCAATTAATAGTTGTATATATTCATAATGTTCAAAAAAGAGTGTATGCATACTTATGTTGCTTAAATTACTCATCATTAAAAATTTTCATATAAACATAGGTCGAGAAATGTCTCGTTTAACAGCTAGCTAATATTTTCTTATAAAACTATTATCTCTAATTCTAGTTAAGCTACCAAACCAAAATTTGTCAAATAATGTTAAATATATAAAAGGGAAATTAAAAAAGTATTTTCAATAACAACAAAAAAAGATGTTAGTGTTGAAAACTGGTAATTTCTAATAACAAAAAATCGGCTTTGTTATAAAAGAGTTACTAAACAACAGACAGAACCATTTGAAACACCTGTCTACAATATAACAGCTTTATTTAAATAAAGCTGAAAATAAAGATTTGTGTTCCTTACACAACTAGTGCAAAATCTAATTTAGATAAATGGAAATAATTCTAATGACACTTCAAATGTTCATCCAAACAGGATTTAGGAATATTGAACACCGAATGTAAAATACTCGACTTAAACTGTTTATCTAGCAGCAGAAAGTGATCTTATAATTTGTCAAGTACTTTGGATATTAAAAGGGCAACATGTATCTAGTTCATCAACCGATTTTACTAAAAATGGTATCGTTGCATTTGTAATAAAATCTTCATACTATCATTTTTTGATTGTAACTTTTTAATTTATATATACATAATATTTAAGATATTGGTATAAACGTTTTTAGGAAGTCTCAATTTAAAAATAAAGCTTCAATAAAAGTCAAATATTTATGTAATTAGGTCTTAGGTTATAAAACTTCTTACATCGTTTTAACTCATATAATCAAACCATTCTTAAATAAAAAATAGAGTAATTATTGAAATTTCAAAGTTTTGAATATACAAGTTTGTTTTGTTGAGAAATAATACCTGAATGAAAGTGTTGGTAGAGAGTTTTTCGACAACTTATGTGTGTATATAGATAAAAATTATATATATATATATATATATATATATCTTTTATAAAAATTGAAAAATGAAACATCATAACAATTCTCTATATTTCGTCTAAAAACAAGACATTTTCAAGAGATATAAAGAGGATATAAGACATATAAAAAAATATGTGTATATTATAACTCTCATAACATAGTAATATTACGTTATTGGTGATATTATTACTACATAGATTATTTTACCGTTTAACTACATAAACTTTTACTACATTTATTTAATTTCGTGGTCAAAATATAATATCTTCAATTCTAACGATAAAAAGTATAAGCAATATAGAGAAAACACCCTTACCGTGATAACATTAAGCAAGCATATATTTTAAGGTCCCATTTTACGAACTGAAGAATGGGTAATTAATTTTTTAATGCAGGCGCATTTCATTTGAGTGAAGAGAATGAGTTATAGCGTGGTTCGTGTCTTGGAAACGACTCTGTTGATAGTAGACTTACACTGTTTAATTAAGGCAATCCCAGAGTTTTCAAACGTAATAAAGTTTCCTTGCTCTAAATTAATAATGTACCTGCTATGAATATTGAGCTGGTAAAGTAATTCATTTAAAAAGGTATATTCTTATATAAAGTCGAGATTTATGTTCTACCATATTTTGCTGTAGATCACATATCATTTTCTACTAAATGTTCAGGATTTAGAACTTTATATTTTACAACTTGAAGGTTTTTATTAAAATTATGAATTAATACAATGTTTCAACCGCTGTCTTATTTACAACACGTTTTGAGTTCAGAATGTTTTACATTCAATAACAAAATACTTTTAAAAAGTCCCATTAATGTCAAAGAATAATAAGATAAACTATATACATAAATCAAGAAAGAATGAGACTTCAACAAATAATACAGTTTAAAACTATAAAAAAAGTAGAACTCATGTTACAAAAACCACATTAAACAAATATCATGTTGAAAATCATATTATTCGTTGATGAGTTACGTAATAGCCAACCATATTACAGGTATAGTTACTATTCATAGCTATTTAAAGTGTATAAGCTGACTTGTTTTTCTAGTGTTATTTTGACATACATTGACCAATAATTGTTCTACCCCTTTATTCTGAGATGTATTAATTAAAGAATAATATTATGGTAACATTGTTATAATGCAGTGAGCACAAGATATCTTATATTATAGCTATTGGAAGTTTTAAACTTGGCATAAGTATATGCGAAAACGTTGTTATTAGAAGTGATTAGGTTTGGCTATATTAGAAAGGGATGATCTTGGACAGTTAGGATTGGGAGGGTTTCCATTAAGTTAGATTGGGTAGGTTTAGTTGTGTTTTAGCAGGTTAAAGCGTACTAGGTTACGTTGAGATAGATTATATTGTATCGGTTTTTTTAGATTCAAGATGTAAAATATTAAAGTTAAACCATCACTTTTATATCAAATAAACTATAGACATAATGTTGAAAAAATTTATAATAAATTCAATTTATTTTAATGTGAAGGGCAACTTAAGATAATTTTAGTATTTATGTTCGTAATTTAAATGTGAAAAAGTGGATAAATGGTATAAGAGCTGAAAATAATAAATTAATTATTTTTTGATATTTAATAATTTACAAATTTAAATGTATTATAAAAATTAAGACCAGTACTTTTAGAAAAAATATTTATAAGTAATAATAAACAAGAAAATCATGTTGCTTAAGAAAAGTCGCTTAATCTTTCATGCACTTTCAACAACTTTGTAGAAAACTTACCAAGTTACAGCAAAGTCTGTAAGTACTGTTTCATAAGTAAATATAATTTCCACCAAAATACACTGTTTAATTTAAAAAAGCATCGTAATAGATTCTGTAAATTATGAATTGAGTTATACTCTTCATATCAACTTTACAATTTCGCCATGGCAGTTTAAATCTTAATACAGCACGAACCTTCTCTTGAATGTAATTACTTATGTATGTATACTTTAACTACTTACTTCATAATTATTTTCTGAAAGGATGAAAATAATTTTTATTAATTATTTGTTACTATACGTAATAACAACAAAGCTGTATCCTTAAAAGCTGTATCCTTACACAGAATTCACGCAATTGTGGAGAGAACAAGTTTTAATAAGATAAAAGTCAGGATACTAACGAATAAAGCCGGTTGCATTGCAGATGCTTTATACTCCAGTGCGCACACAATGTAGATAAAAGCGAATTTATATAGCATTATCGAAAATTATATATTTATCAATTTAAACAACACGTAGTCACCAGACAAAGTAACTGTTATTCGTTACGACATTGCTTTTATTATTATATAATCGCCATCATCGATTACTTGACAAAGAGCAGCACTATTCAGAGAGTAGTAGTATAGGTACTCAGATTGTTTTCATTATCACATTAATTGTGCATATCATATTATACGTGTGAATTTTTTATGTTTAAAAAATATATGCAAACGCCTTATATAGTGAAATAGATAGAATACAGAAAGCAATGTACCACTAGCTACAAACATATTTTGTACTATCGTCATCCGAAACTGCCTATATTCTTGTTGTTATCTGTTTAAAGGTGATGTCTGAGATAGATGCACCCATGATATGTCAATGGGAAAAGTTGTTTCAGATGCTAAGTCAAAAACGTAAACATATAATAGGACCTAATCTTAAAAATATTCTAAATGTATGAAAGATAATGAAAGTATAATTAAAGCCAGGATCAAAAAAGTACTCTACTTATTGTAGAGCTTCGCATCGTTGGAGGAAAATTATCTGTTCAATAGTGTAAGTCAGTTTTTGAAGCAGCTTCATAAATCAACCGAAATTGAACGTCTCTAAATGAATCAAATTTCTGACTGCCACGATACTGGTTTAAGTTCCGCATGCTTCCAAACTAAAATTTAACTGCAAAATATGCAAAACCCCGTTTTCTTGTAGGAGTAGTAGAACGACTCGCTATCCTAATATTTATCAGTGCAACAGGAGAAAACAGAATGAAATGGCCCATCGGGAAAAATAATAATGTTGTCTAGTGTATTTAAACTAGTATTATGTTGCTTACATGGACCTAAGAAATAGTTTAATTAAGCATTATCATATAATTATACAGAGTTGAATTACAGGCGTTCAGTTTAAACTCGTCATGTTTATTATCTCTAAAAAACAAAAATGTCAATATTATTTTTAAACTTAATTTTTTAAATAATAAAAAACACTTAGAAATGAAAACTAAAACCGTTTTGTGTCTATTAATCATGTTATTTAAATCATATGCCATTTCATTACAACTCGATCTTAAATTAGAAATAAGAGATATGCAATGCTCAATTACTTATAAATTATTGTAAAGCACTAGTAAAGGAAACTAAAAACTGATGAATAAGTTAGTAGACATAGAGTTACTGTTTATAACACTGTTAAAGTTTTGTGGCAAGCATTAAAAGGGATTTATCGCGTATTGTGAAATAAACATGCCCTAAAATGTATTGTTAACAATTGTGCTCACAGTACTTTAAACACGTTCCGATCTGAAGTTGGCACTTCTTTGTTACAGTTATTGATTTTTCGAGTTGAAATTTCCCACTGATGAGTTTCAATACTAAATTCAAGACAAGTTATTGAGTTTATTGAGTTATTGAGTTCTCAGGTAGTAATGATACCGTCACAGTAGTACTTGGATAAAATATTTGTAGCCACATAGTAGGCTATTATAGTTTTGTACATGATACACTTTAAAAAAGTTACTACAATTTCCATTGTGTGTGTGTGTGTGTGTGTGTGTGTGTGTGTGTGTGCGTGCGTGCGTGCGTGCGTGTGTGTGTGCGTGCGTGCGTGCGTGCGTGCGTGCGTGTGTGTGTGTGTGTGTGTGTGTGTGTGTGTGTGTGTGTGTGTGTGTGTGTGTGTGTGTGTGTTATACAGACTGTAGCCAAGTCTATCTATATGTCTCATTCGTGATCAAATTAATTGTCATATTGAGTTTTGTTATACCTATTAACGAAGTTGCATATTAAACATTTATTAATCTTAGTTATTTTAATTTAAATAATTTAGTAAACAATAGTCGTGGCATTGTCATTTCGGATGCTCATAATAAATAGAAACCATCCTTACTACGTAGAGCCAAAATCCCTTTCAGTTACAGGGAAGTACTTTTATTATGAAAAATATTTGGAACTTTGCGTTGATATAAAGCAAGTGTTCAGGGATATAGAGATATGTTTCCAAGGCTTTGTAGTCTTTAAGTAAGTCAGAGATTCTTCTAGACAAGGGCAAAATGCCAGATAGAGTGTTACATAAAATGATAATTGTCAACTCTGAAGGCAAAGATATATTTATTGCGGTTTAACTATTTGTACTTCGGTGCACATTGTTCTAATATTTACCTTAATATAGCAAAGCTCATTGAAATGTAGTATTCAGCATAATTTAAAAACCGATCTTCCGTAATTCATCCCGTGAATGCAAGTTTATTCCGACAATTAAAAATTTATTTTAGGCCTTTACTTTGTGTTTTAATTAAATGAAGTCTTACTATCTTACTATTTAAAATGTCATAAATGACTGCAGCCAAACTGTCTTGACTGCAGGCGATTTGTTGTTCTCCAATATTTTTCTTTACTAGACATTGTACCAGCTAAATTTAACTGCAGGAAATAATTTTTTAATAAATATATTTATACAAAATAATGTAACATTATTAACATTTTTTATATTTAGGATAATACTACACACGTGCAAATTCCAACATGCTGGGTAACGAAACTCCTTTTTTAATGTGTATTCTAATATACTATACAGCCGCATGTGAAACCACTCACTCACTGATAATGTATACAAATTCTAACCTACTTCTAGAAATGCTAGAAACTTGAAATTTGGCACGCAAGGTACCTTTTGCCGTATAACCAACAGGAAAAATTCTGAAAACCCGGGATTTTTTAATTTTAAACACCTAAAAAAAATTTCGAGAAAAAAAGTGCATTTTTTTACCCTTACAGGCCTTTTTTTGTTAAGTCCGATAGCGGGCGAACCGTTGAAGCTAGCTCAAATCTGACGAAAAATTCATGGTCAGGAATGAAGTGAACTACAAAAAGGGTCCAGTGACTCTTTTGCTTCTATCTTCCATGGTTAAGCGACAAAACTCTCGAATATTTGACATTCCAGAGATTTTTTTCAATTAAAAATAATGTTTCGAGCCCGATAGCGGCCCGAACGGTAAGTCCGTAAGCTCAAATCTGATTGACCCATCAAATTAGGAAATCGCGCGATCTACATAAAAGGTCCAGTAACCTTTTGCCCTATCTCCATTGGTTTTTGGCCGAAAAAACGTGATTATGTGCAATTTTTTTTGTAATTTTCACGTAAAAACTTTGTTTTTGGGTCGATAGCGGCCGAAACAATTGGTCGGAGGTCAAAATAAAAGAAAGGTTAACTTTAGTAAGTTAATATGATCTACAAAAAAGGTTAAGTTACTATTTACTATATCTCCATTATTTTTGACCGCAAAACGCGATTAAGTGAAAATATTTGGAAATTTTCGCCTACAAATTTACATTTCCAGGCTTGATAGCGGCTAAACGTTTGGTCGTAGCTCAAAACACGTCATTTAACAAGTTTTAGTAAACGACGTGTTTCTACGAAAAAAAGTCCAGTAACTTTTTGCCCTATCCTAAGTGGTCTGGCCGAAAAACCTGTTTAAAAGGAAATATTTTATAATTTTTAGATGAAAATTTTGTTTCTGGAGGCGGTAAGCAGCCGAACCATTGGTCATAACTTAAATTCTAAATGTTCAATAACTAGACAATCTAGAGATCTAAAAAAAAGGGTTGGGTAGCTTTTTGTCGTATATCCTTACGTAAGCCCTAAAATCTCTCTTAATGGCAAAATCTTGGTCGTATTTAGCAATTCAAGATAGCTGACCAGTGCAGACTTTTCTCCCGAGCTCATTCCTGGCTAAACCCAAAGCTCGCAGCTAAAATCTGACGACGGAATCGAAACCACAAAATCAAATTTCCGACAAGAAAGGTAGTCACTTTTTGTCGTATCTCTAATGGTTATCTAATATAACTATACAGCCGCAATGTGAAACCACTCACTCACTGATAATGTATACAAATTCTAAACCTACTTCTAGAAATGCTAGAAACTTGAAATTTGGCACGCAGGTACCTTTTTGCCGTAATAACCAACAGAAAAATTCTGAAAAACCCGGGAATTTTTTAATTTTTAAACACCTAAAAAAAATTCGAGAAAAAAGTGCATTTTTTACCCTTGCAGGCCTTTTTTGTAAGTCCGATAGCGGGCGAACCGTTGGAGCTAGCTCAAATCTGACGAAAAATTCATGGTCAGGAAATGAAGTGACCTACAAAAAAGGGTCCAGTGACTTTTTGCTCTATCTTCCATGGGTTAAGACGACAAAACTCTCGAATATTTGACATTCCAGAGATTTTTTTCAATAAAAATAATGTTTCGAGCCCGATAGCGGCCGAACGGTAAGTCGTAGCTCAAATCTGATTGACCCATCAAATTAAGGAAATCGCGCGATCTACATAAAAGGTCCAGTAACTTTTTTGCCCTATCTCCATTGGTTTGGCCGAAAAAACGTGATTATGTGCAATTTTTTTGTAATTTCTTCACGTAAAAACTTTGTTTTGGGGTCGATAGCGGCGCAAACAATTGGTCGGAGGTCAAAATAAAAGAAAGGTTAACTTTAGTTAAGTAATATGATCTACAAAAAAGGTTCAGTTTACTATTTACTATATCTCCATTATTTTGACCGCAAAACGCGATTAAGTGAAAATATTTGGAAATTTTCGCCTACAAATTTACATTCCAGGCTTGATAGCGGCTAAACGTTTTGGTCGTAGCTCAAAACACGTCATTTAACAAGTTTTAGTAAACGACGTGTTCTACAAAAAAAAGTCCAGTAACTTTTTGCCCTATCCTAAGTGGTCTGGCCGAAAAACCTGTTTAAAAGGAAATATTTTTATAATTTTTAGATGAAAATTTTGTTTCTGGAGGCGGTAGCAGCCGAACCATTGTCATAACTTAAATTCCTAAATGTTATCAATAACTAGACAATCTAGAGATCTAAAAAAAAGGTTGGGTAGCTTTTTGTCGTATATCCTTACGTAAGCCCTAAAATCTCTCTTAATAATGGCAAAATCTTGGTCGTATTTAGCAATTCAAGATAGCTGACCAGTGCAGACTTTTCTCCCGAGCTCATTCCTGGCTAAACCAAAGCTCGCAGCTAAAATCTGACGACGGAATCGAAACACAAAATCAAATTTCCGACAAGAAAGGTAGTCACTTTTTGTCGTATCTCTAATGGTTATCTAATATACTATACAGCCGCATGTGAAACCACTCACTCACTGATAATGTATACAAATTCTAACCTACTTCTAGAAATGCTAGAAACTTGAAATTTGGCACGCAGGTACCTTTTGCCGTATTAACCAACAGGAAAATTCTGAAAACCGGGATTTTTTAATTTTTAAAACACCTAAAAAAAATTCGAGAAAAAAGTGCATTTTTTTACCCTTGCAGGCCTTTTTTGTAAGTCCGATAGCGGGCGAACCGTTGGAGCTAGCTCAAATCTGACGAAAAAATTCATGGTCAGGAATGAAGTGACCTACAAAAAGGGTCCAGTGTGACTTTTTGCTCTATCTTCCATGGTTAAGCGACAAAACTCTCGAATATTTGACATTCCAGAGATTTTTTCAATAAAAATAATGTTTCGAGCCCGATAGCGGCCGAACGGTAAGTCGTAGCTCAAATCTGATTGACCCAATCAAATTAGGAAATCGCGCGATCTACATAAAAGGTCCAGTAACTTTTTGCCCTATCTCCATTGGTTTGGCCGAAAAACGTGATTATGTGCAATTTTTTTTGTAATTTTCACGTAAAAACTTTGTTTTTGGGGTCGATAGCGGCGAAACAAATTGGTCGGAGGTCAAAATAAAAGAAAGGTTAACTTAGTAAGTAATATGATCTACAAAAAAGGTTCAGTTACTATTTAACTATATCTCCATTATTTTGAACCGCAAAACGCGATTAAGTGAAAATATTTGGAAATTTTCGCCTACAAAATTTACATTCCAGGCTTGATAGCGCTAAACGTTTGGTCGTAGCTCAAAACACGTCATTTAACAAGTTTTAGTAAACGACGTGTTCTAACAAAAAAAGTCCCAGTAACTTTTGCCCTATCCTAAGTGGTTCCTGGTCTGGCCGAAAAACCTGTTTTAAAAGGAAATATTTTATAATTTTTAGATGAAAATTTTGTTTCTGGAGGCGGTAGCAGCCGAACCCATTGGTCATCAACTTAAATTCTAAATGTTCAATAACTAACCAATCTAGAGATCTAAAAAAAAAGGTTGGGTAGCTTTTTGTCGTATATCCTTACGTAAGCCCTAAAATCTCTCTTAATGGCAAAATCTTGGTCTGTATTTAGCAATTCAAGATAGCTGACCAGTGCAGACTTTTCTCCCCGAGCTCATTCCTGGCTAAACCAAAGCTCGCAGCTAAAATCTGACGACGGAATCGAAACACAAAATCAAATTTCCGACAAGAAAGGTAGTCACTTTTTGTCGTATCTCTAATGGTTATCTATATAACTAAACCAGCCGCATGTGAAAACCACTCACGGTCACTGATAATGTATACAAATTCTAACCTACTTCTAGAAATGCTAGAAAACTTGAAATTTTGGCACGCAGGTACCTTTTGCCGTATAACCAACAGGAAAATTCTGAAAACCGGGATTTTTTAATTTAAACACCTAAAAAAAATTCGAGAAAAAAGTGCATTTTTTACCTTGCAGGCCTTTTTTGTAAGTCCGAATAGCGGCGAACCGTTGGAGCTAGCTCAAATCTGACGAAAAATTCATGGTCAGGAATGAAGTGACCTACAAAAAGGGTCCAGTGACTTTTTTGCTCTATCTTCCATGGTTAAGCGACAAAACTCTCCGAATATTTGACATTCCAGAGATTTTTTTCAATAAAAATAATGTTTCGAGCCCGATAGCGGCCGAACGGTAAGTCGTAGCTCAAATCTGATTGACCCATCAAATTATGAAATCGCGCGATTCTACATAAAAGGTCCAGTAACTTTTTGCCCTATCTCCATTGGTTTGGCCGAAAAAACGTGATTATGTGCAATTTTTTTGTAATTTTCACGTAAAAACTTTGTTTTTGGGTCGATAGCGGCGAAACAATTGGTCGGAGGTCAAAATAAAAGAAAGGTTAACTTTAGTAAGTAATATGATCTACAAAACATGGTTAAGTTACTATTTACTATATCTCCATTATTTTGACCGCAAAACGCGATTAAGTGAAAATATTTGGAAATTTTCGCCTACAAATTTACATTCCAGGCTTGATAGCGGCTCCCTCTAAACGTTTGGTCGTAGCTCAAAACACGTCCATTTAACAAGTTTTAGTAAACGACGTGTTCTACCAAAAAAAGTCCAGTAACTTTTTGCCCTAGTCCTAAGTGGTCTGGCCCGCAAAAAACCTGTTTTAAAAGGAAATATTTTATAATTTTTTAGATGAAAATTTTGTTTTTCTGGAGGCGGTAGCAGCCGAACCATTGGTCATAACTTAAATTCTAAATGTTCAATAACTAGACAATCTAGAGATCTAAAAAAAAGGTTGGGTAGCTTTTTGTCGTATATCCTTACGTAAGCCCTAAAATCTCTCTTAATGGCAAAATCTTGGTCGTATTTAGCAATTCAAGATAGCTGACCAGTGGCAGACTTTTCTCCCGAGCTCATTCCATGGCTAAACCAAAGCTCGCAGCTAAAATCTGACGACGGAATCGAAACACAAAATCAAATTTCCGACAAGAAAGGTTCAGTCAATTTTTATCGTATCTTTAACGGTTAAGCCACAAAAGGCCTTTGAAGTCAAAACTTTAAATGAATCTGGAAAAATTCGATAAAATGGGGTTAAACTTTTAACTCCCAAAGCCCTAACTAATAAGCTCAAACATAACCTTTCCCCGAATACCGCTTATCCCCGAATTTTAGCTAACACCCAAAAGGGGCCTGGGGGCGTAGCCCCCCAGCGAGCCGAAGGCGAGTATTTATATATACGAGTACAAGAAATCAAATATATTTAGTTCATTAAGTATATAATTTCTGCTGGGAAATAAGAGAGAACACCTATTAAAATTTAAACTTAGTTACTTAGATTTCGGAAATTGATTATATGATGCAAGCGTATTTCATTTCAGTAAAAGGAATGATTTATGGTGTGGTTTGCAACTTGAAAACGACTTACATCAAGACGTCTGTTGTGGAAAGCAGAATAACACTGTTTAATTAAGGCACTCCCCCAGTCGTGAATCTTAATAGAGTTTCCCGGCTCTAAATTAATACTCTAGCTGCGACAAATATAGAGCTGTTACTCCGACTTTTTTAATGTAAAAGTATATTTGTATTTGTCTTGACCGTAATAGTCATGGATAGTACGTTAATGAAAATTTTATAATTTGTTAATTTTTTCACAAACAAATTTGAAGGAAATTTTCTTACACGTTTTTAAAACTAACAAAAGTCTAGAGTGATTAATCTACTGCTAATATTTTAAAGAAAATTGATAAAGTCCTGAAATCTATAAACATTTGAAATGAATTGCTTATTATGAAAAAATTCGAAAAACAAAAATATTTTTAAATATCAAAAATTTTATTTTGACGAACTACAGAACTTAAGACATTTTTTCAATAATCAGATGGTATTCTATTGTGTTAATACTGACGAATTATAGAAATTGGTAATATTTGATAATAAATTGTATGGACATTCAATTATTTACTGCAACAAATTGAATAGTACCACGTTAAAATGATACAGAAATAATTTTTAAATAATAGGTATTAGAAATAAAAAACACGGTTTGCTTTATAATATTATTAATAGGTAATAATGTGTTGACAATGCTACAAATTATAAGAGAAATATTTTAATAATTATATATATTTTAGAGAAACAAAAACATATAAAATCCTCTGTAATGCTTAACACTTATTATAAATTAAAATACATATTACTACTAAATTTACATATTTTGTTATACGGAATTAAAGGAAGAAATTTAATAATGGTGAATGTGTTTCCAACGTACATTTGAAATATAACAAAAAATCACCATTATATCTTTGAACCACAGAATGGATTTACACGGAACTGTGTACACATATTCGTCTTACTTACAGGGTGCTCGCTAAGAAATGGTCTTGAAAATGTGGCATCTTAATTGTAAGAAATTGTGAGAAATAATGATAGTTTTCATTTGATTTGATGTGTAACAACCTACCTGAATCCTGCTGCAGCGACGAACAGATGCCTTTCGTAAACCAAATTTCACTAAGCAAGTCTCTCGTAACAAACATTCCCACAAACCTGAAAAAGTATGCCAGCATCATAAGATCAAACACTAAATCCAAAAACCAAACATCACAGGAACTCCAGAGATCATCTTATCCTGTGAAAGTTCACTAGACAGAACTTCTGCGTTTTTACGAAGACTAAACACTTGTAAAACTTTAAAACCATGCGATTCCAAATAACCCAACAACTATCAGATAACACACCTCCTGCCAAACTCATGGTCGAAATTCCAATCTATAACAATATTACCCTCGAAACAGAAACAAGATAAGAATTCCAACACTTTCATGAATTACGAGATGACAACTGGGCCTTATCGACACCCACCTACTTTGTTCATAATCTAACAAAACAACACTATTTCCAGCTCAAACATTACGACGTCAGCATAGGAAACAACGCAGAACTTATCTTGTATGTCAAATTAACTTGGACTACAATCCTAACAATACTCCTTCTAATATCCCTCTATTGTATTCACATCAACAACACAAAAATTAGATTACTGATCTTAGATTAGATCTTATAACACCCAAACGTGATACTTCTGATTTTTAATAATGTTAAAACTATTGTAAAGAAACTAGATTTAGAAATTAAATAAAAATACGTATTAGTTCATGTAAGTGTGTTGAATTGATGATCAAAAATATTAATACATCCTATCACACTATAGCCAAGCATATGTATATATATATATACACATATATATATATATATATACAAGGTGTTTGAAAAGTATGGGTACGGCTTAATATTTTACAAACAACAGCAGATAACATCTATAAACTTTGCACACTGTCATATGGCTATGTAAACTATTTTTCCTTGCTATTACCATGACATGCCAACCATGGGGGGACGGCCCACAGAGGAAAACATGGAAACCTTAAATTAAAGCATGGGTCAAGTGATACCTCATTTGAAAAAGCTTACTTAGTAGAGTTGAATGCCGCAAACCACATCTCAAAAGGTTTATCCAATCAGAAATGGCGGGTTGTTTTAGGTACACATTGTGAAGTACATTATGCGCTGCCATTTCTGACTGGATCGTCGTATTCTGATGCAGTAGGCGGCGTTTCACTCTACTAACCGATGTGTTTTCACTGAATTTTTTTAATTAGCAAATTATGTTATAAATTTATAACACAATAAATAAAACACAATAAATACCGATGTTTTTTAGTTTTAAGTCTGTAAAGACAGAATTCGCCTTGAATTGTAATACGTTTAAGGTGCCAAAAGCACATTTTATTAGCTATATAAACTGAATAAGCCTGCTATAAGTACTATGTATACTACAATATGGAAACTATTACAGACACAGTTTAACTTCAATGAGAAAAGTATTGTGTGGAAAACACAGGTAATTGATACCTATAAATTTAGAATTTTCGGTCAATCGATTGTTGTTTGGCTATAATCCTAAAAATAAAACTGAAATTGTTAAATATTCTTATTGAAGATGGCTCTGCATAACAGGGCCAAACTTGTTATTTGTTTAACAATGGAAGAGGTGTAAACTGCAAATTACAATATCATAATAAAGTTTTTACAGACTTTTTGTTTAAGTTGATCCTTTCAAACTTTGAAATTATTGTTATAAATTATGCGTCGATCTTTACTTGGAACTGAATTACAAAAGTTTGTTGGTTCCGTCAGATCAGTAAATAAGGGAGGAATAACCGAGTAAATTATAAGTAATATAAGTAAACCATATTATATTAAATCCTCACTTAGGCCTAGACTAAACAAAACAGTCGGTCGTTGGATTAAACACGATTGTTGCGAAAATGTTTAAATACCAGTACTTTTCCTAAAGCTAAGTACAAAAATTAAATTGTTTTCATAAATCTACATATATCATGGTTACTTTCCTTGAAATGCTGGTTTAGTAGTTAAGCGTATTTCATGTCTTAAAATGTAAGTGGTATTCAATTTATATATTTAGCTTAATCTTCTTACGAACTACTACCTCTAAAATAATACAATTTGAAGGATATTTAAATATCCAAGAAAAACTACACCAATAGGCTCCTCGGGCAAAAATATGTGTTATGGAAGTTGCTACAAATATTTCAATACACGAAAACAAAGAGCTGACATCCGAACTGTCCCTTATTATGATGGAAATACATTAATATAATTCACTAATCTATTAGAAGTTTTAGTCAATATATATAGATATTAGATATCAGGATTAGTTATCTTGTTTCATCCTATTATGTAACTATATACTTTCCGAATATGTGTACTATTATTAGAAGTCGAAAATGATTTCAAGATTATGAAAACACTTCTTATGTTTTCTCTAAGACACTTCGGACTTTGAGGGCTGTTTATAAATTTCAACAACATAAGTTTTGCGTTAATTAACTTTAGATGGTATTAACTTTAACAGACTCTTGGCAAAACAATAAACACAAAATGATATTTTAAAATATAAAATACCTATATCTGCACAGATTATAATGCATATAGCTTAGATTAATTTAGCTTTAAGTAAACAGATGCTATAAAACTGAGTTTACAGCAAACTGCATTTATTTTATATTTCAAATATAAAAATGGCAAATTCTAGCACGTATTAAGAATCTATTTTTATATTATTTATATGTCACTAGATATAAATAATTTTCATTGTAATGAATGTATGGATTCTCAGCTCTACGTCAATCTAATCGACAACAAAGAGAGCGGATATAAGAAACTGATTGCGTTCAGACTGCGAGGGTGACTTCCCGTATGTCGGATCTACTGCATTATACTGGCCGATTCCAAGAAAAAGCCATAAACATTTTAGTTGCAATTTTTTTACACTTTTATTATTATTGACTTGTTGCATACGTAGAATAGGCAACCCATACCAACATGGGTATAAAAGTTATACTTTTTAGATCTCAACAAATTTATTAAACAAAATTATGAGCCACGTGAAATATTAGTCTAGTACTTTCACCTCACAACTTTTAATGAACAGTTAATATTTGGAAAACGACATTTAGACACAAGTTACATAGTTTTTTATTGTGAGCTTGAATCAGTGGTGGAAAATATCGGTTGCCATTTTAAACACAATGACTGAAATAAATTCATTATAGAACGAGTGGATAGAATTTAAGTCCTTACAACATAATTTGAATTTAGGAGTCCTTTGTTACAGAATGTTGACATTTTCTTCGATCACGTATGCTTGTAATTACGTAATCAAATTCCTACACGTGTTTATTTAGCTAAATGTTTGGAAATCACTTTTTTGTTTACAATATAGTTTGACAATAAAAAATGAGAAAATTATGTTTAAAAATGAATAATAAATATTTTAACACATAATAAATATATATATATATATATATATATATATATATATATATATATATATATATATATATAAAACACTCAAAATAGTTTCGAAACAAGGGTAGTAGGTTTAAACAAGTTTTGGAAATGTATAAAGGATAAAAAATTATTTTTGAAATATTACAACGATAAAGGATTTGGAACTATATAAGACGATTAAAATATACGTTTTAAAAAAACTGGAATATGGTGTGTATTGGTTTAAAACGTGTTGGACTTTTGAAAAAAAAATAGTTTTTTGTGTCCGCCAATGTAGTTTAAGACAATCTGATACATTTCTTCATTATTGCCTCCTTTTCATTCATTTTAAGTTTTCTTCTGGAAGATGTTCACCATTTACAATACGTTTGTGAAAACTAAGTTCAAGATTTTCTTTCACATGAGTCTCCTAAGAACAATTGAAGCTGGTTGGCACTTCCAGGCACTAAGAACACTAAGAAGGCACTTCAAGTATTTTCTTTCCTTTTTATTTCTTTTTAAGTTTTTTATTTGAGCACTATTTACATCCATTGAAGGCTTAGAATTTCTTTTTAGTAGCATAATCTCCTTGTATATAATTGAAGATTTTAGAGTCTGAACTCGGGTTATTATGAATCGTTATGTAAGAGCAAGTCGAAATTGCCAGTTATCCGAAAAGTTCATCAGAGTTTTGGTAGGTGTTTTCCAATCGACAATATCAAAGTTAGTAGATGGATAGTCCCATGCTTATGTAAAACATTATAGTACTACTCAGACTGTATGATTGTTTCAGTTTTTATTGTCTTCTTCAATAAGTCCAAAATTTCTATTGGACGGTAAGTTGGAATGTTCTACCATTGGAAGGGGTATCTTTATTTCTTTGATGTTGACATGAGCAAGGATTGGCAACTAATACATCAACATAAAAAAGAAAATTAATAATTTTTTTTGGCAACGAGATAAAAGCAAACGAATTCGTATGTTTGCGTTACAGAGCTTGTGTAACAGAGCTGAGACAATTGTGTCAGGACATTTTACTATCGGTTTGAAACTAAAGTTACAGAATCACATTTTTTCTCTACTAAGAATTTATGTAAAGGTAACTCAACAAACAGTGAAGTTATACAAGTAGAATTTACAGCTGTTACAGCAAGCTTGGATGAGTGGAATTTTACAGTACCAATTTTTTACAATCAAAGATGAACGTTCTATCACCCGCGTTGGGCTCCTTAAGTAAAATACGAAAGGTTTTGCTATTTTTCTGTGCACATTTTAAATTGAATTCATTTTCAGAATTTGTCAGTAGCTGGCGATCCAAATCCAATATTGTAATTGTTAATGAAACGACCTCTAATAGATAATCGAACTTAAATTTAATATGATTGTCTGTATGTGCACTAAGGGATTAAAGAAAAGTTTACTAAATCTTTGCAATTATTAATATACTTTTTTATACAGGGTGTACAAGTGCGCTTTAGTACAAAAGAGTTTATCTATTGCTTGTAGTTCTTCAATTACACTATGTCGCTTGACGAACGTGAACGTATAACACTTCTTATTATGGTTGGTTGGGGAAACAACAGACGATCACACGAGGAATCGCGCACTGATGGAAAGGTTGGACATCACTACTAAAACAAGAAAACTAGAATAGCCTACTATGAATAGACTGGCTAATAGGAAAGTCCAAATTGCGACCCAAAGATAAGAGCTTTCTAATTGTTACTTTTATCAGGTTTTCCCCGTTATCAATATATTAGGACCAAATTTGTAACCCTTGAGGATAACTAACATCATAATTCACTTCTGTACAACTGACAAGCATAATGTGGTATTTAGCTGCAGTATTCTTTGGTTGCAGTTATGCTTTACTGGGGTTATGGCTACTAATAAAATGTAACCAAGTAAAACCTTTGAACAGCCGCCATTTTGTACTGGATCAATCTTTTTGAGTGCGGTTTGCGGCATTAAACTCTGCTAGATAAGCCCTTTAAAATGATGTGCATATTGACCTATGCTCCTATTTAAGATTTTCTTCTGACTCCTTGCGGGACGTCCCCATGATGATACAGAAAACTGATAGTTCCTTCAAAAAGTAGATTTTTAGGTGTAGTTTTGATGTACCAAATCTTGTTGATTTATCTGTTATCGTTCAGAAAATATTATACCTGTGCAGGACTTTGTGTACACCCTGTATAATCAACTTAATCCCTCCAGAACTATTTATTGCTAATAATTGTACTCGATAATATAATTTAACTGAATTTACGTAATCATGGGCCAGGTGCTTTGGGGAGAGTTTAGGTGCAAAAGTTTTGACTTATTATAATGTAGACAATAACTTTTAGAGATATATGGCTACAGGTTGGTACTAACCTTAAGGTTTCTGCCTATTCTATAACTGGAACCGCAATGGGCGTATAGTAAATTTATTAAGCTATAGAGAATAGAGAAGAATTGATATAGCAGAGAAATCTGTCTATAATTGTGTAATGGATTTTTTTATTATAATAACCCTTACTATACACTTTGGACATTTAATTAAGAGATAAGTGAACTAATGTAAATACCAGTCTAGTGAGACACCTAAGTCGAAACATGATTCCAAAAATGTATGGGAAAAAAAAGAATCACTCTACCTAATGTCTTTCGTATTACAACTGTAAATGACGTCCGGATAATAAAAGGATAGAGCTTAACAATTTATATCTTAATTTATGAAGGTTTTATCCAAATTAACTGAGTTTGTAACAATAACCTACGTATTTATTACCTGCATGCCCAACTTAATTTGAAGTAAATGCTCAACATACAACTACTATAATTTTCTTGAGATGCTCATTAGTACCATAAGTTTTAACATTTTTATTATTCTTAATTTCTTCTTTAAAAAATCGTAGTTAGTTCTTTTAATCAAGATAAAAACGTTTCTTTAAATCACGTGTGTAATTTAATATTCTATTGCATTCTTCTCTGCAAAATAATGCTACACAAATATAAATAACTATGAGCTGTATCATCAGGCTAAATACACCAATGGAACACTAAAATTACCTAATATAATTATTTGATATAAATAAAAAAATGGACTCTAGAACAAACTCTGGGGACAAGCCGTACGTAATAATAATACCCTCTTCACTGAAATACTCTCAAACATTAACTTTAGGACTCTTTCTTACAAATAGCCCTAAAATATTTAAAGATACATTTCTAGCAGGCCACCTTCTTAATAGTCGTTTATGTTTGCCAGAAAAAGTTGCGTTATAATCAAGAAAAACCACACTGTCATTTAACCATTCATGGAATCGTCAAACCATTTCAAAACCAAACAATTCGTCCTCCGTTGATATATATTTGTACACCTTTATATTTTACTGCTTAAAAGTTGTTTCATTTTAGTAAAGCCAGTTAAAATACATTTAGTAACTGTTAATTGTATAGTAAAATTCGACAAGTGTTAAAAAATAGAAAAGTTACATATATCTGTATTTCAAAAAGCCATTCAATTCCATCACTTTAAGAAGTAATGTTATAGTTGTAATAGTTCATAGTAATAAATAATGTTTTCCTTGCTCTAATCTTAAAACGCAGGTAATTCAATGAATAATTTTTTAACTTAATGCTTTTGAACCTAATACAAAATAACATAAATGGTAGCCAAATGATGACAGGTCAATCGGAATATTGCATGATACAATAATAGTAATTATATTTATTTAACATTTAGCACTCCCATGTACCTATGCTTTTATCTGAATTACTACTGTACTACTCATTATTACAGAACGGGATGTAATAATTGAATTCAAAATTCCAGCATTAAGATAGAACAAAGCAGCTTCATTATATACAAAATAAGACTTTAATAAAAACGTGTATTTTTTCAACTAAGCTATTTGGACATTATTCACAGTCAAACCTAGCCATCATGGATTTATATCTCTGACAATGGATTAGTCTGTGGTAAGGAAAATGTTTCAGTTTAAAAAAGCGCTTAGGAATTTATGTTTAATTTAAATAGTCTTGTAAAATAACCGTTATACATCCCGTTCCTTTCAGGAACTAATATATCGTCAGTGGTCTGTATGAAAATTATAACTTAACGGTAAAGTGTCAACAACAAAAAAGACACTGTTTTATCGCCTCACGTAGAGCGGCGTTTGTATCTGCAAGTTTTACAGTGGCCAGACTGGAATTGGTTTGAGTCTGAGTATCTAAAATATTCAAGGTTCTAGTCAAGCAAAGTTTCCCCACAAGAGCAATCCTATATTTTACAAGCGAGAGAATATAACTATACAAAACCTTCGTCATTTTTAAGGTCTGTTATATATGTTTGCTATAAAAAACAAGTAGAAAAGAATTTCATTTTTATTCAATACTCGTTTTGTGGTACTAAAATATCTTCAGCATAAGGTAAAATTGTATATTGTATTGATTATGTATATAACTTACTTTAGACGTTTCATGATTGTTCGCCGATGTGTAGGTCTCATTAAAAATGGGATTATAATTTCGTTTAGCAGACGACTATTTGAGGACAAAGTATTTCTGCTTTTTATTAAAAAATAACATTGCATCTAGTTAGGTTATGGGATTGGTCATTTGTACAAAATTAAAAAATAAATTGTCTAAAACTGTGCTCTGAGAACAATACGACTTCAAATATCTTGAAGGGACAGACGATAATCCTCCTTAACAAATAATTTCTAATGTATTTGATTTAATGTCATGCACAACATAATGAAAAGTCTTCGCATAGCCATTGAGAAGATAAGTGATGTGATGGTTCTTACCCATTTAAGATTTAGTTATAAATAGGTAAAGAACAGCGGAAATTGTAGATAAGTTGGTTTCGAAACCTAAATGAGTTTTATTTAAAATATTATGTTTACTGGGGCGTGCTAACTGCGATAACTTTTCTATATTTTTGTTAATGACTATAGTGTAATTTAACTTTAGTTTGTAATGATTTATGAATAACTTTAATTACTAAATAGATGAGATTTTAACATAATCTACCAATTATATATATATATATATATGTGTGTGTGTGTGTGTGTGTGTGTGTGTGTGTGTGTGTGTGTGTGTGTGTGTGTGTGTGTGTGTGTGTGTGTGTGTGTGTGTGTGTGTGTGTGTGTGTGTGTGTGTGTGTGTGTGTGTGTGTGTGTGTGTGTGTGTGTGTGTGTGTGTGCTGCCAATATGTGGGTGGGCCCTTATCCACCTGCGTAGATTATTATGTTCATAACATAGACTGTATAGAATATTAGATTACGTAAATCCCCAATCGTTAAAATACTTATTAAGTCTCTGGAGACAAATGTGTAATTAATAAAGTAGTTTTAGTTTTCTAATTTTCAAATTAACAGTGGTGCAAAAAGTTAGAAGATAGAGCGGAAGGTCAGCTGGTCCCGAGACAGACATATCTCACATTAGTACGAAAAGCTTTTAGCTTGGGGTTGCACGTTTTATTTCAGTTATTTAAAACTTCTAGAAATACCACTTTTATCGAAATATTTATGTACACGTATTTCATTTTTACAACTTGCATTAGTGCAATTACCGTGTACTATGATGACGAATGAGATGCACCATAGTTTGTAGTTTGGAAAATGATAATACCCTTGATGCTTGGAGATAATTATCTGCACTTTGTGGAGTGTAGTATATTTTGTGAGGCGTATGGTAAATGAGTTACTCGTCTACAGTCATCTCCTTTTATTTCTTTGAACATGCTTTCAAGTTTAAACACTTATTTGATGTTTCACTAAATCTTAAATCATCGTTCTGACATTGAAACTCAACTTCACACAGATTGGCCCGAAATGAATACATTCTTGTTCTAGTTATTTACCTGGTCACCTACAACATATTGTTAAGTTTTACCTCTAATATTACCTCTAATAAGTTAATATGAGGAATGGTTTGTTTAATAGTGATGTCATATTATGTGCTGTGATTGAATTTAGCGATGTGAGGAGGTTTTAATCTGGATTATTCAGGTTTTTTTATTTTTTTTATTCTAGTTGTAACAACAAATATATGAGATAATAAACTATAAACTTTGTTTTGCCATTTGGAAATATACACATTTTACACATTTTATTAGAAACAAATTTATAAAAACTAACAAACGCCACTTTATACACGTGTTAGAAAGGTTTCAAATAATACAGAACGTACTTTAAGTTGTAGAAACCAGACAATATATCTTCTATCTCTTACTACTTCTCAAAAAAATTTGAACCCACGTTTAAAGTAATTCCAGTTAAAACTAGTAAAACCAAGTTATACATGTGTGGGAATGCCTTTGGCTAACTTACACCACAATTTTTGGCTTTGTAATTCTATAAATATTAATAAGTTTTTCCTAGTACAGAGTTTATCAATTACAATTTGTTTTACTGGTAAAATATATTAAGCTAACAACACAGTTTGTGTAGATGGAAATTTATTTAACCATCCCAGTGAAAATATGACAATATTATCTTTTAAAAGAGAAAGACTTTACTTCAATAACACTCCAAATGTTTTTGGGTGCAAACCAAGTGGTTTTCATCTATTATTATCTCGGTTTTTGTTTTATAATCCGTTTGTAATAATTTATATAGGCTCTAGTATACTTAGCAAGCCATTTAAATATTGGTAATTTTATATTCGTTCCACCCCAGTACCACGTAAGAGAATTGAGTTCTGTAACTACACCTGTATCAATGTTCTATTATTTTATAAAAGAAAACTCACAATTCTCCAACAATTTTTATATTTTAACAGTCTATATTTAAAAATATAGACATTATTGGGGAATTGTGAGTTTTATTTTATAAAATAATAGAATATTGATATTTTCAATAAGAAGCGCTCCTCCTCCTACACCTGTATCTGTTTCACATCGTGTCTGCTCCCTATAATCTTTAGGCCTCGTCGTAGTCTTCAGTCAACAGATGTTAAACCTAACAAATTTGTTTGCACAGGAGAGTTGAAAGTAACGAAGCTGTGTTACGATAGACTGAAGCCCAGTCACTGACCGATACGGCTTCACAGTCCGCAGCTCTATCAAAGTCGATTTCCTTTACATTCGAAAATTTTAACAACCATTTCTAGGTTATCTTCTTTATATCTAAGGAACATCTAATAAAATATAAAAATATCTCATATCATAAGGGCATTCGGGTAGAATAAAACATTGAATAAAGATACTAAAAAAAACTCCATTCTACTATGCACGCCTACTTTTACTTGAATGTAATGTAAAATGAAGAAAAAAAACACGTTATATCGTATTTTATAATTTTTATTTTTATTTCATTTTATTTTCTTTTGCTGATTTTCAAGCAAGTCCCCAGTTACACGCTAAAGAGCCAGATATTACCAAGGCCTTTGTTCGCGTCTTCCATAGCATTCATTCTTCACTACAACCACAAAGCTTACGGGACTTTTGGTTAACTTTTTAGCTGGTTTGGCTACTAACCAGAAAGGAGAATTCTTCAAATGCTTTCTAAATCAACTTTGATATATAAAAAAATAAAAGATAATCAACTTTCTAAATCCAGAACTGATAGACTGCACCGACAGCTGTGCAACATTAATTGGATACGGCGGTACAGTAATGACCTTCTGGACTTTTTGGTTCTTATTACTGACCTTCATATGCCAACTTAGAGAATTCCAGATTTCAGGAGTTATATCTAGGTATAAACTTTGTGATATATTATCTATATACAAATTGCAAATTTCCATACACACGCGCATACATACACACCTCCGCGTTATTTAAAATAAGTAATTGAAATTAATATATTACTTGTACCTATTTTTATACTTTTGATATAAAGTTCGTTAATTACGTAAAATTGTTTAAATTTTATTAGTATTATTAACAAAAACTGTTCCCATTGCTTGTTTAAATTGTAACAGTGCCTCGCCAACAGACCGATTAGCTGATAACGCCAAAGGACCAGGGACTGGGATCCCGTTGTGTCAGTTGTTCTGACTCCTGCCGATTGCGATGTCGTGCCGTGGTAAATACTCTTATGTGCCTGTCGTGTGTATTGTTATTTATTTATTTATTACTTGCGGTTTGTGCTGTGTTGTACACATTAAAATACAATGACTCCAGATGGAATATACTCGGAATATCAAAATAAAGTCTAAATTACAGGAACTTGGCTATTTGCCAGAGGAAAAAACAAGAATATCACTTTACAAACTTACAGAAATCAATCCATCAGCCTCTCGTTAAAACCCAGACACGTTCGTTGCCTAGCAGGAGCCATTGCAACATTGAGCGTGTCTTACTCTGAGATGGAAGCAATCTAAATAGGGCAACGTTTACGACTCGGAAAATCTAACATTTTACTATTACTAGTAACTCTATTACTATCATTAATTTACTGTTATAAAATACCAAAAGTATTGCGAAAGTTAACCAAGACGCACGTACATATACAGTCTCTATGATAGGCCTGCCCTATTAGTCGCCGTTTTTACGCATTGACTACTTTGGTGAATTCCTATTTACTTTAGAAAGTTTGCACGTGATATTTATTTTAAAATAAAGACAATTATTACGAAAAAACTATCAATATTATAATGTATATTATTCATAAGTATTTGATTAACGACTAAAAATAGACTTGGCTCTCTCTGACAGACAGTCTCAATACTAAAGAACTTCTTCAAACCTTGGAAGATACATTATGAAATATGAAAACCACAAAACAAACCAATATTGAAATTATAAAAGGAACTTCTTTACTGTATACAGCAGACTTTCAAATATTGATAAATTCCGCTATGGATACAGAATATATTTTGCATTATTGAATATAAATGTATAAAAAGTCTTACTGGTTTCATAAATACTTAGAGTACCTAACTGGTCGCCATCGCACAGCAGCCTTCAGGAAGCTTATTTTCCTCTTTTTTAAGCCTCAGCTTTAAGCTATGACGTCTTCATTGAATACTGGCTATCATGTTTATTCCTGATTGGCCCTCACCGGGATTTGAACCCGTGATCTCTCAGTTAGAGAGCCGAGACTATATCCATTAGTCTACGGAGGAGGACTTTCAGGAAGCGTTTAAGTATGAATGAATGGATGAATAAAAAAAAAATAATTAAAATGCATTTATTAAAGTGGCGCAGTTAGGGCTATTAAGTCCTCTCTACCACTCAACCTCATATTGTATACAGAAAATTTACAATAGTTTTATAGAATTGTGGTACATTATTCACTTGCTCTTTAAATAGAAACAACAAAAATGCATAACATGTACAAAATTAAATTATCTTAGAGTAAAAATCTATATATTTAACTAAGTACTTAAAATAAAAAAGTACAACTATATATTTGATGATAAATACAAAAGAATTCAAAATGAAGATCAAGAAACATTAAATCACTCTAACACACCGATTGACAATTGAGTATTGTTGTATGAAGTTGACAGGACTGCTTGTAATTTTATAATGCTAGTTTTGTATTAGAAATGAACAAGGCATACTATAATACGAGGCATGTAATGCAATTGAATTGAAATAAGTACAATTTAATAAAACTGATTGTAAAAGCTCTTTATTTTACCAGAAAAACTAGGCCTACATAGTCCGTTTATACTCTTAACCTTATGTTGCAGACGAAACAAGCCAGTACTGCTAGACCAACACATACATACTTGACATTCCCAAGGTAGCACGAGCCTGAGATATGTTTACAAGACAAGTGTATTGTTCAGTTATAGCTACTTGTACATACTTGACTCATTCCTGGCGTCACGAGAATGGAATATGTTTATTGTGGATTCTACAAACGCAGAGGAACAAATAGTAAAATCTTAGACAAGAGCAATACATATGGTTACCAGATATTTTAAGTGTACTTTTAATAAAATCATATAAACTCGTCCAATTTGCGAATGCATAATCACAAAATAACTTTAATACATAACCTGCAAGTATTGCTAGATCCAATTACATAGACTCGACAATCTCCCAGAGGTACAAGAATGGAATATCTGCAGTATACTATCCGCCAAACTGCTAAAACAGGTCATACAGATCTATTATTCTTAACCCCAGAAACCTGGTCAAGAAATAATTGTCAAAAGAGCAACTTGCTTATAAAAATAGTTAGACTCTCAAAGGACTAGATCAAACCCCTTATACTAGCAGCAAAATGTTAAACCACAACCTCCGACGCACTCATGGGGAGTCGAGTTTTGAAATGCTTATCTCACAATATTGAGCTACTACTACATCAAAGTGAAAGAGCTCTGATCCTAATTTATGTATATGTTTCTGATCCTAAAAAATAAATATGGGCTAACACATCTGGTGCCATATAGGTTTTAGTCCATTTTAAATCATAGTTTTATGCTATTATATCACTTTTATAAAGAACAACGTAAATCATTTAAACCAATAATGAATCCACCTTTTATTCAAAAAGATATATTCACTAAACCCTATTATAAAAAATGTTAATAGTAATAGCAGCATTATTACAACAGTAGTTTCATATTTGTGCACGAGAGCAAAGACACGCAATACGTTAAATGTCCGAGGTTCAGTAAGGCAGTAGATGGGCGTAACAATATATAACGATCGTTAGGTAAAATATCTTTAGGTCATATGGTAACCTACTAAAAGGCAATATTTTTTACGTATAAGTATATTTATTTAAGCAAATTACTTCTAAAAAGTTATCGTGCTGTAATAAAAATGAGATAGCTTTATGAAATTAATTTTAAAGCTTGAGTGCCAAGGATCGTGGGAAAAGTCCAGATAAGGCAGAAATTACCGTGAATACTCTCTATTTAAAAAAAAAAAAATTATGGTTGCCTGTAAAGTCGGTTTTACGGGCGAAGATTTTAAGTGACAACGTCTTTTTCTCGGTTGAATATTTATTGATATGAATATTATTAAATTGCACAATAGGAACAAGGAATTGAATGAAAATAAGAATTGCACAAATTTTAACTATAGAAATATATTTTGTTTACTAAAACATTGTACATAATTTGAAATTAATTAAAATTTGTTATTGTAAATGGTAAAGTTGAATAAAACATTTACTAAAATTGGAATTTGAAATTCTTGCTAAACACAGTTAAATTCTAACTCCGCGCGTGGTGATTGGTCGGTTTAGTTCGTTTGTTTGGTGGCACTGTTATGACAGGTTAGAGGTTATAATGTGTTATTTTAAATGTTTGACTAGCAATACGCGCTGTTTCTTCTCAATCGACTGAATTACGATTGATTGCAGAGTGATTTAAACTAATAATTTACTTAACACTATCAACATTTGTCAATAGTATGACATAACCTATAAACTCAGTTTCTCAACTTTTCTGTCAATCTAACAATTAATCAATCAATCATAGTTTACGATAATGAAATATCAGTGTACAATTATTTACCTTTATTTTTGTAGTTGTTGTAAATGACGAATCTAAGCACTCCACATTTTCACGAATAAACATAGTTATCTGCTTTATCCCGTGCGGCGGACCCACAGTTATCTGCTTTATCCCGTGCGGATCCCGTGCGGCGGACCCACTGGACGGGCATCGTAACGTTACCGGGCGTTACACTTTTTCATGAGTGACTCCGAGCCGCAACCTAATTTAAGACGTTGTCACGTCAAAATCTTTTTAAGAAATGAATTTTTCTTATAAATGTATAAAACGCAGCAATTGCAGCTTCGAACTGCATTATAGTTAGTATGTATACATAAATTAAATACCTTTTATAAATAATCTGAACCAGAGTCTCATTATTTTAGCACTGCAATTAAACTGGGCTAAAACTATAGGTTGTATAATAACTAAATATTCCACAATACGGTAGATGTGCCCAGTAAGGCTTCAAAGATATTATTGTTTGCTAAAACGTACTGTTTAGTGTACTGAAGCAAGACAATATTACTTACAGAGCATACGATAACTCGATAAATAGTAATACTTTCTTTTGTTCGTTCTTATATGAGGCTATTGTATCGATGAAGGTGCCTTACTTGGAAAACTATGAAAATATCTTATTCTACTATATATTATTAACTTTTGTGAAATATTTTGTATTTTAATGACTTAATTATTAGGCAGTTATTCTGACACTTCTGTTGAATATATATAATGAGAGAATTAGAACCATCCGTCTCTGAGTTAAATGTTGAGAAATGAACAGAGCTGTCACGAACACAGAGCTGCCCATGTCAATATCATATCACAGTGTACTCCTACTTTGGTATCCGGTTATAATATTCTGTTGTTTAAGAAGTATTCGGTGTATCAGTAATTTGTCTTGTTCTTGTTCCAATGATTTATTATTATTGTATATGTATATGTCTGATTATTAGACTAGTTTCATTAGAGTGACAAAACCATATCGCGCTTAATAGAATTGTTTCTTAGATTTTGGAAAATGAAATCCAATTAGTTTTAAAAATTTGTTATCATTTAAAAACTTATGCAAAATATAAGATATAACGCATAACAAATATATATATATATATATATATATATATATATATATATATATATATATATATATATATATATATATATATATATATATATATATATATATATATATAATTGCATACGATTTTCATCTTAAAATACATCTTTTGTCCACTCATTTTTATATTTAACATACTTTATACAAAAATACGGTTAATTTTTGAAATTAAGGACGTAAATATATCAGTGTATACAACATAACATTGTTTAGTCGTGTATATTTAGATAATATTTTTAGTGGTTAATTGCGATAGTATAAAGAATACACAACGTGGCAGATTTAATAACAACAAGGAAGTACCATTACATTTGTGTGTTTTTGTAGCTTTTCTCCTGCTAATTAATATAGATATTTTGGTATTATAATGACACTAACTGGTTAATCGATATAGAATAAGAACTATTTGAGAAACAAAGAAGACCTTCACAAAGCGTAAAATAAAATATTGTATGCAAATAATTGTGTAAAGATATTGTAATAATTTGAAGTGCATTTATACGTCTACTAAAATTTTATTTATTTTGTGTTTTCAATGAATTTGTATTCAAATTATTCGTAAAAGTGTACTTTTTAGGTAGGAATGGTCATGTCGTAGTTTTACTGTAAGTATTTATTGCGCTTTTAAGGATATTGTTGTCTCTACTGCTTAACTGCTTGGTCACTAGCTATTGTTCCCCAAGGAATGTTTTGACGAACTCAGAAGGTACGCATTATTACAATGATGTCACAATAGTGTATAAAATAAATATTTTATAAGATTTGTGTTGTTTGATGGGATGTTATGGGATATCCCTCGTGGCCGTCAATATTTACGTTTATTATTGGTTCCAAATAACGTTAATTAATTGTACATATATATAGTAATATCCGAAAAAATCTCTGTAAAAAAATAATATCTATACAAGTAATAGCTAAGAATACACAAAGACCAACTAAACGACAGAAATTAGAACACGTTTCACAGAGTACAATGAACAAATTTTAATCAAAACAATATAGATATACTATTAGACTATGTTGAGGCTGCTAGATTGTAGGTACAGCTTAGTTACTATTCACTAAAACACAATATAGATATACTATCAGACTATGTTGAGGCTCCTAGATTGTAAGTACAGCTTAGTTACTACACACTAAAACACAATATAGATATACTATCAGACTATGTTGAGGCTGCTAGATTGTAGGTACAGCTTAGTTACTACACACTAAAACACAATATAGATATACTATCAGACTATGTTGAGGCTGCTAGATTGTAGGTACAGCTTAGGTACTACACACTAAAACACAATATAGATATACTATCAGACTATGTTGAGGCTGCTAGATTGTAGGTACAGCTTAGTTACTACACACTAAAACACAATATAGATATACTATCAGACTATGTTGAGGCTGCTAGATTGTAGGTAAAGCTTAGTTACTACACACTAAAACACAATATAGATATACTATCAGACTATGTTGAGGTTGCTAGATTGTAGGTACAGCTTAGTTACTATTCACTAAAACACAATATAGATATACTATCAGACTATGTTGAGGCTGCTAGATTGTAGGTACAGCTTAGTTACTACAAACTAAAACACAATATAGATATACTATTAGACTATGTTGAGGCTGCTAGATTGTAGGTACAGCTTAGTTACTACACACTAAAACACAATATAGATATACTATCAGACTATGTTGAGGCTGCTATATTGTAGGTACAGCTTAGTTACTACACACTAAAACACAATATAGATATACTATCAGACTATGTTGAGGCTGCTAGATTGTAGGTACAGCTTATTTACTACACACTAAAACACAATATAGATATACTATCAGACTATGTTGAGGGTGCTAGATTGTAGGTACAGCTTAGTTACTGCACACTAAAACACAATATAGATATACTATCAGACTATGTTGAGGCTGCTAGATTGTAGGTACAGCTTATTTACTACACACTAAAACACAATATAGATATACTATCAGACTATGTTGAGGCTGCTAGATTGTAGGTACAGCTTAGTTACTACACACTAAAACACAATATAGATATACTATCAGACTATGTTGAGGCTGCTAGATTGTAGGTACAGCTTATTTACTACACACTAAAACACAATATAGATATACTATCAGACTATGTTGAGGCTGCTAGATTGCAGGTACAGCTTAGTTACTACACACTAAAACACAATATAGATATACTATCAGACTATGTTGAGGCTGCTAGATTCTAGGTACAGCTTAGTTACTACACACTAAAACACAATATAGATATACTATCAGACTATGTTGAGGCTGCTAGATTGTAGGTACAGCTTAGTTACTACACACTAAAACACAATATAGATATACTATCAGACTATGTTGAGGCTGCTAGATTGTAAGTACAGCTTAGTTACTACACACTAAAACACAATATAGATATACTATCAGACTATGTTGAGGCTGCTAGATTTTAGGTACAGCTTAGTTACTACACACTAAAACACAATATAGATATACTATCAGACTATGTTGAGGCTGCTAGATTGTAGGTACAGCTTAGTTACTACACACTAAAACACAATATAGATATACTATCAGACTATGTTGAGGCTGCTAGATTGTAGGTACAGCTTATTTACTACACACTAAAACACAATATAGATATACTATCAGACTATGTTGAGGCTGATAGATTGCAGGTACAGCTTAGTTACTACACACTAAAACACAATATAGATATACTATCAGACTATGTTGAGGCTGCTAGATTGTAGGTACAGCTTATTTACTACACACTAAAACACAACATAGATATACTATCAGACTATGTTGAGGCTGCTAGATTGTAGGTACAGCTTAGTTACTACACACTAAAACACAACATAGATATACTATCAGACTATGTTGAGGCTGCTAGATTGTCGGTACAGCTTAGTTACTACACACTAAAACACAATATAGATATACTATCAGACTATGTTGAGGCTGCTAGATTGTAGGTACAGCTTAGTTACTACACACTAAAACAAAGAGCAAACTCATTTGTCATTAAGGCCTCGGTGAGCGGAAAACTACATATAATTTTAAAACAGTAAGCTAAAAGCTATATGTGAATCGCGGGACTGTTTGTATAATTACACTATAGGTATTCTCTTATCACACAAAATCTCAATTCCTGTTAAAATGAACCCTTTTGAATCTCTGTATTTTTTTACTTGTACGTTTTTCAGTATGATAAATATTTGTATCCATGTCGCCTATAATAAAACTGAAAGATTATTTTACATGTTTTAATACCACCTAAAATCTGTGTCTCAGATTTATCTTTAATTAGAGGCACAATATAGGCCTGTTAAACCATGTTTTGCCTCAATAAGATTTTGTGCAATAGACGTTATAACAGCATTACATTTTGTTGCTATTGAAAAGTCAGAGAAACATCACGGCATTTACCCTAATGTTTGTAGTTATTTATATAATTTTAGAGCTATTTAATAGAAATTATGATAATAATTTGACGACATTCGTTTTTGAAGATCGGAATGTAAACATAACAGTCGTTTTTTATGTGTTCCGTCGTTCAATAATACAAGGAATCGGTTAATGGTATCGGTATATTTTATAACTGTTTAATATTTTGATATTATGATTAATACAGGTACATGGCCTTAAAAACTGTTACGGTTTAGTTTGAAAAAGCTTTGCTGAATAATCAGAATAACTTTAAAATATCAAATATAATATTATATAACCTGATCTAAAAGTACTTAATATATAAAAACTAAAGTATTATATTGCTGTTATTACAAACACACTCATAAACATCAAAGAATGTCACAACTTCAATAAATAATATGAAAGAGTTAATATTCATCTTGCACAAAACCGTGTTAGAAAGATATGGTTAGACATAGTTAAAGCAACACGTTCAAAATCCATACCACATGAATATTGACAACTTGTGGTTAGCTGACTGAGAGGCTTGTGGAGTGGAGATATGGTGTGGGTGGAGGTGCAGGTGTTTATGAGGTAAGAACAGGCATTGAAGGAGAGAGGTTTATTCTGCGGTCGAAGGGCAGTTAACGGCTAGGGACTACGTTCCCTCAAAGGTGGGATTTTTTATTTTTATCTTTATTCTTGTTGTTTTCTATCTGTTTGATGGCCTTTTTGAGTTACCCAACTATTATACATTTTTATAGATAAATTGCTAATCACTTCTGATGAAAGTATAGATACTTAAACAACTATATATTTTAGAATACAAAAGACAAGCATGTGAAGTGAAAAAAGAACCAAAATAAATAGGTACCCTTCGGTTTGAGATTTGTTCAACTAATTATCAATCCATTTTTGTTGAAGTCATCATGTTGTCATTTATTTGAAATATTAATTTTAATATTTTTAATTTGTCCAAAGATTAAATAATATTTGCTGAACCTGGCATGGAAGTACTAAGGATACAATTACGACAATCCTTTCAAAAAGTTAATCCCAATGAAACTCTTCCACGATTGGAGTATTATCTCAGGCACTTGCCGCGTTGCGTCTTGTCTTATGTGCTGTAATTCCTTATAACAGAACGATGCTCACTTTACCTGAAATAATAAATCAACGTTTTAATTCATGATTTCAGTAAATAATTCCTTGCAATTTTAATCCTTGGAATGTCTTTAATATCAGCAATTCTAGCAGGGTTATGAAATCATAATTGCAGTAATATGTTCAATCCATATGCAAATGGAGGAAGTTTATATAGTATAGTTGACAGAATAATAATTATAAATACATTTAACAGAATACAATCTCTCTAATGGTTTTCCATCAAGCCGAATATGTTTTGTAATTATTTGTACCGTAAATAGATAGTTTTGATGATAGTTAAGGATTTAACTTAGAGCGTTGGCCGAATTGTACCTGAAGTAATGGTTTAAAATAATATGTCGTTAACAATAATTGACTTGAGCTCAAAGATTAAATAGTGCACCTAGTGGGTTTCTAGATTTAACTGTAGTGCATTTTACCTTAATTAAACCAATATTGAATGGTATCGTTTTCAAAACTGTTTATTCATTCAACAGATTTCACGAGAGAACATTAGCAACGCCAATGTAATAAAGAAGTGAAGTTTAGTTAGTCATAAGATAAAACAATATCAATTCAAAATAATTTCTTTGAGCCAAACAGGTAGTTATTGCTTCCCTTTAGATGACACTTTTTTAGCTTGAGTAGTGTTTGAGGACACTTTCAAAAACATTTCTGTCAGAAAATCAAAATTGCGGTATCATACATTAGGCTAAAAGTTCATGAAAAATAAAGTAGTAATTAAAGTGAAGTTGCGTTCAAAAATTAGCTTCTAGATGAAATTTTTCAGTGCAGATGTGGTAAAATACTAACAGCTTTTTATGTTTAATATTTTCACCTTCTATATAAATACAAACTACGATACTGTTTAAGATTAAAGGATAATTATGTATTTCCTACAACAGAAACCACATTAAGATCTATTAATTTTTACAAGAGGTTTTAGCACATATTTTTTCTAGAGCGAGTTGAGCGTGACCACCAAAACTGAATGGACAGACTTCTTTTAACCATAACTATTGAGCCATTTTTACTACAACCTCAACGTTACTGAATTTGTAAAAGTTAGACTGCCTACGATTTCATTATTATATTTCATATAAATAGTTACGTCTGCTTCACTTAATGGAATCATTGCATTTTATTCGTATTTTAGATAAAATACAATACAACAGACATACAATAGAAAGCGTATATGAATATATTGTATTCATATGTAAGTATTGTTATTATTCAACTGGTTAGGACAAAATATGATATTTTTGGTTCATTATAAGCTCCTACCACACATAGCTTAGCCTAGACCGTTTTGCAGCTCTCCCATTCTATATAATTTGTAAAATATATCCATACAGAAGTCCAGTCATGTATAGTTCACTTGATTTTCTATCTTTTAGTAACTTACTTTTTTTCTTTAATTAAGGAATGTCAGTTAAATGCTTCGTTATCATAAAAACATTTTACAATGGGCAAAGTCGTTCTGCGATTTAGGTTTATATTATATAACGTGCAAATCTGCTATCCTGTATCGCTTCGTTCTTATATGGACAGACACGTTAGAGAAACCTGTGAGGTTTATAAGCTTTGTTCCCAGCTTTGTGTAAAGCTCAGAATACTGTACCTCAATAGAGTGTAGAGGCGATTGCTTTGTACACTTATTTTACTAGGTCGTATGTGGTCGCTTTTACCCGCTTATTTTAACTCAGAATTATACAAGACGTCTTATTTCTAAGGTATATATTATAAACGCTTTAAAATCGTTTATATATTTTAATGATAACTCCGAAAAATGTACTGTTTGTTCTTGAAAGAACAATTAGTAGGGTAGAAAAGATCATCAACAAAAATATTTGGATGCGTATCCAAATATCGATTGCAGTTGACGTACAACACTACAACTTCCACATGACCAGTGTCGATGTGAAGGTGGTAACTACGTATAGCTACAATATAGCTAGAGATGTATCATAGTTTAATAAATTGACTGTAGTTGACGCACACCAGTACAACGTCCACAAGACCTGTGTCATAGTGCAGGAGATAACTATGTATAGCTACAATATAGCTAGAGATGTATCATAGTTTAATACATTGACTGTAGTTAACGCACACCACTACAACTTCCACAAGACCCGTGTCATAGTGCAGGTGGTAACTAAGTATAGCTAAAATATAGCTAGAGATGTATCATAGTTTAATACATTGACTGTAGTTGACGTACACCACTACAACTTCCACAAGACCCGTGTCATAGTGCAGGAGATAACTATGTATAGCTACAATATAGCTAGAGATGTATCATAGTTTAATACATTGACTGTAGTTAACGCACACCATTACAACGTCCACAAGACCCGTGTCATAGTGCAGGTGGTAACTACGTATAGCTACAATATAGATAGAGATGTATCATAGTTTAATACATTGACTGTAGTTGACGCACACCACTACAACTTCCACAAGACCCGTGTCATAGTGCAGGTGGTAACTACGTAAAGGTACAATATAGCTAGAGATGTATCATAGTTTAATACATTGACTGTAGTTGACGCACACCACTACAACTTCCACAAGACCTGTGTCATAGTGCAGGTGGTAACTAAGTATAGCTACAATATAGATAGAGATGTATCATAGTTTAATACATTGACTGTAGTTGACGCACACCACTACAACTTCCACATGTCTCGTGTCGCAGTAAGGTGGTAACTACGTATAGCTACAATATAGATAGAGATGTATCATAGTTAATTACATTGACTGTAGTTGACGCACACCACTACAACTTCCACATGTCTCGTGTCGCAGTAAGGTGGTAACTACGTATAGCTACAATATAGATAGAGATGTATCATAGTTTAATTACATTGACTGTAGTTGACGCACACCACTACAACTTCCACATGTCTCGTGTCGCAGTAAGGTGGTAACTACGTATAGCTACAATATAGATAGAGATGTATCATAGTTAATTACATTGACTGTAGTTGACGCACACCACTACAACTTCCACATGTCTCGTGTCGCAGTAAGGTGGTAACTACGTATAGCTACAATATAGATAGAGATGTATCATAGTTAATTACATTGACTGTAGTTGACGCACACCACTACAACTTCCACATGTCTCGTGTCGCAGTAAGGTGGTAACTACGTATAGCTACAATATAGATAGAGATGTATCATAGTTAAATACATTGACTGTAGTTGACGTACACCACTACAACTTCCACAAGACCCGTGTCATAGTGCCGGAGATAACTATGTATAGCTACAATATAGCTAGAGATGTATCATAGTTTAATACATTGACTGTAGTTAACGCACACCACTACAACTTCCACAAGACCCGTGTCATAGTGCAGGTGGTAACTACGTATAGCTACAATATAGCTAGAGATGTATCATAGTTTAATACATTGACTGTAGTTGACGTACACCACTACAACTTCCACAAGACCCGTGTCATAGTGCAGGAGATAACTATGTATAGCTACAATATAGCTAGAGATGTATCATAGTTTAATACATTGACTGTAGTTAACGCACACCACTACAACTTCCACAAGACCCGTGTCATAGTGCAGGTGGTAACTACGTATAGCTACAATATAGATAGAGATGTATCATAGTTTAATTACATTGACTGTAGTTGACGCACACCACTACAACTTCCACATGACCCGTGTCATAGTGCAGGTGGTAACTACGTATAGCTACAATATAGCTAGAGATGTATCATAGTTTAATACATTGACTGTAGTTGACGCACACCACTACAACTTCAACAAGACCCGTGTCATAGTGCAGGTAGTAACTACGTATAGCTACAATATATGGATAGAGATGTATCATAGTTTAATACATTGACTGTAGTTGACGTACACCACTACAACTTCCACAAGACCGGTGTAATAGTGCAGGTGGTAACTACGTATAGCTACAATATAGATAGAGATGTATCATAGTTTAATACATTGACTGTAGTTGACGTACACCACTACAACTTCCACAAGACCCGTGTCATAGTGCAGGTGGTAACTACGTATAGCTACAATATAGATAGAGATGTATCATAGTTTAATACATTGACTGTAGTTGACGTACACCACTACAACTTCCACAAGACCGGTGTCATAGTGCAGGTAGTAACTACGTATAGCTACAATATAGATAGAGATGTATCATAGTTTAATACATTGACTGTAGTTGACGCACACCACTACAACGTCCACAAGACCCGTGTCATAGTGCAGGTGGTAACTACGTATAGCTACAATATAGATAGAGATGTATCATAGTTTAATACATTGACTGTAGTTGACGTACACCACTACAACTTCCACATGACCAGTGTCGCTGTGAAGGTGGTAACTACGTATAGCTACAATATAGATAGAGATGTATCATAGTTTAATACATTGACTGTAGTTGACGCACACCACTACAACTTCCACAAGACCCGTGTCATAGTGCAGTTGGTAACTACGTATAGCTACAATATAGCTAGAGATGTACGTATCATAGTTTAATACATTGACTGTAGTTGACGCACACCAGTACAACGTCCACAAGACCCGTGTCATAGTGCAGGTGGTAACTACGTATAGCTACAATATAGCTAGAGATGTATCAGAGTTTAATACATAGACTGTAGTTGACGCACAGCACTACAACTTCCACAAGACCCGTGTCATAGTGCAGTTGGTAACTACGTATAGCTACAATATAGCTAGACATGTATCAGAGTTTAATATATAGACTGTAGTTGACGCACACCACTACAACTTCCACAAGACCCGTGTCATAGTGCAGGTGGTAACTACGTATAGCTACAATATAGCTAGACATGTATCAGAGTTTAATACATAGACTGTAGTTGACGCACACCACTACAACTTCCACAAGACCGGTGTCATAGTGCAGGTAGTAACTACGTATAGCTACAATATAGATAGAGATGTATCATAGTTTAATACATTGACTGTAGTTGACGTACACCACTACAACTTCCACAAGACCGGTGTCATAGTGCAGGTGGTAACTACGTATAGCTACAATATAGATAGAGATGTATCATAATTTAATACATTGACTGTAGTTGACACACACCACTACAACTTCAACAAGACCCGTGTCATAGTGCAGGTGGTAACTACGTATAGCTACAATATAGATAGAGATGTATCATAGTTTAATACATTGACTGTAGTTGACGCACACCACTACAACTTCCACAACACCCGTGTCATAGTGCAGTTGGTAACTACGTATAGCTACAATATAGCTAGACATGTATCAGAGTTTAATACATAGACTGTAGTTGACGCACACCACTACAACTTCCACAAGACCCGTGTCATAGTGCAGGTGGTAACTACGTATAGCTACAATATAGCTAGACATGTATCAGAGTTTAATATATAGACTGTAGTTGACGCACACCACTACAACTTCCACAAGACCCGTGTCATAGTGCAGGTGGTAACTACGTATAGCTACAATATAGCTAGACATGTATCAGAGTTTAATACATAGACTGTAGTTGACGCACACCACTACAACTTCCACAAGACCGGTGTCATAGTGCAGGTAGTAACTACGTATAGCTACAATATAGATAGAGATGTATCATAGTTTAATACATTGACTGTAGTTGACGCACACCACTACAACTTCCACAAGACCGGTGTCATAGTGCAGGTGGTAACTACGTATAGCTACAATATAGATAGAGATGTATCATAATTTAATACATTGACTGTAGTTGACACACACCACTACAACTTCAACAAGACCCGTGTCATAGTGCAGGTGGTAACTACGTATAGCTACAATATAGATAGAGATGTATCATAGTTTAATACATTGACTGTAGTTGACGCACACCACTACAACTTCCACAAGACCCGTGTCATAGTGCAGGTGGTAACTACGTATAGCTACAATATAGCTAGAGATGTATCATAGTTTAATACATTGACTGTAGTTGACGCACACCACTACAACTTCCACAAGACCCGTGTCATAGTGCAGGTGGTAACTACGTATAGCTACAATATAGATAGAGATGTACGTATCATAGTTTAATACATTGACTGTAGTTGACGCACACCACTACAACTTCCACAAGACCCGTGTCGCAGTGGAGGTGGTAACTACGTATAGCTACAATATAGCTAGAGATGTATCATAGTTTAATACATTGACTGTAGTTGACGCACACCACTACAACTTCCACAAGACCCGTGTCGCATAGTGCAGGTGGTAACTACGTATAGCTACAATATAGATAGAGATGTATCATAGTTTAATACATTGACTGTAGTTGACGCACACCACTACAACTTCCACAAGACCCGTGTCATAGTGCAGGTGGTAACTACGTATAGCTACAATATAGCTAGAGATGTATCATAGTTTAATACATTGACTGTAGTTGACGCACACCACTACAACTTCCACAAGACCCGTGTCATAGTGCAGGTGGTAACTACGTATAGCTACAATATAGCTAGAGATGTATCATAGTTTAATACATTGACTGTAGTTGACGCACACCACTACAACTTCCACAAGACCCGTGTCATAGTGCAGGTGGTAACTACGTATAGCTACAATATAGATAGAGATGTATCATAGTTTAATACATTGACTGTAGTTGACGCACACCACTACAACTTCCACAAGACCCGTGTCATAGTGCAGGTGGTAACTACGTATAGCTACAATATAGATAGAGATGTATCATAGTTTAATACATTGACTGTAGTTGACGCACACCACTACAACTTCCACAAGACCCGTGTCATAGTGCAGGTGGTAACTACGTATAGCTACAATATAGATAGAGATGTATCATAGTTTAATACATTGACTGTAGTTGACGCACACCACTACAACTTCCACAAGACCCGTGTCATAGTGCAGGTGGTAACTACGTATAGCTACAATATAGATAGAGATGTATCATAGTTTAATACATTGACTGTAGTTGACGCACACCACTACAACTTCCACAAGACCCGTGTCATAGTGCAGGTGGTAACTACGTATAGCTACAATATAGATAGAGATGTATCATAGTTTAATACATTGACTGTAGTTGACGCACACCACTACAACTTCCACAAGACCCGTGTCATAGTGCAGGTGGTAACTACGTATAGCTACAATATAGATAGAGATGTATCATAGTTTAATACATTGACTGTAGTTGACGCACACCACTACAACTTCCACAAGACCCGTGTCATAGTGCAGGTGGTAACTACGTATAGCTACAATATAGATAGAGATGTATCATAGTTTAATACATTGACTGTAGTTGACGCACACCACTACAACTTCCACAAGACCCGTGTCATAGTGCAGGTGGTAACTACGTATAGCTACAATATAGATAGAGATGTATCATAGTTTAATACATTGACTGTAGTTGACGCACACCACTACAACTTCCACAAGACCCGTGTCATAGTGCAGGTGGTAACTACGTATAGCTACAATATAGATAGAGATGTATCATAGTTTAATACATTGACTGTAGTTGACGCACACCACTACAACTTCCACAAGACCGGTGTCATAGTGCAGGTGGTAACTACGTATAGCTACAATATAGATAGAGATGTATCATAGTTTAATACATTGACTGTAGTTGACGCACACCACTACAACTTCCACAAGACCCGTGTCATAGTGCAGGTGGTAACTACGTATAGCTACAATATAGATAGAGATGTATCATAGTTTAATACATTGACTGTAGTTGACGCACACACCACTACAACTTCCACAAGACCCGTGTCATAGTAAGGTGGTAACTACGTATAGCTACAATATAGATAGAGATGTATCATAGTTTAATACATTGACTGTAGTTGACGCACACCACTACAACTTCCACAAGACCCGTGTCATAGTGCAGGTGGTAACTACGTATAGCTACAATATAGATAGAGATGTATCATAGTTTAATACATTGACTGTAGTTGACGCACACCACTACAACTTCCACATGACCCGTGTCGCAGTGCAGGTGGTAACTACGTATAGCTACAATATAGATAGAGATGTATCATAGTTTAATACATTGACTGTAGTTGACGCACACCACTACAACTTCCACAAGACCCGTGTCATAGTAAGGTGGTAACTACGTATAGCTACAATATAGCTAGAGATGTATCAGAGTTTAATACATTGACTGTAGTTGACGCACACCACTACAACTTCCACAAGACCGGTGTCATAGTGCAGGTGGTAACTACGTATAGCTACAATATAGATAGAGATGTATCATAGTTTAATACATTGACTGTAGTTGACGCACACCACTACAACTTCCACAATACCGGTGGCATAGTGCAGGTGGTAACTACGTATAGCTACAATATAGATAGAGATGTATCATAGTTTAATACATTGACTGTAGTTGACGTACACCACTACAACTTCCACAAGACCGGTGTCATAGTGCAGGTGGTAACTACGTATAGCTACAATATAGATAGAGATGTATCATAGTTTAATACATTGACTGTAGTTGACGCACACCACTACAACTTCCACAAGACCCGTGTCATAGTGCAGGTGGTAACTACGTATAGCTACAATATAGATAGAGATGTATCATAGTTTAATACATTGACTGTAGTTGACGCACACCACTACAACTTCCACAAGACCGGTGTCATAGTGCAGGTGGTAACTACGTATAGCTACAATATAGATAGAGATGTATCATAGTTTATACATTGACTGTAGTTGACGCACACCACTACAACTTCCACAAGACCCGTGTCATAGTGCAGGTGGTAACTACGTATAGCTACAATATAGCTAGACATGTATCAGAGTTTATACATTGACTGTAGTTGACGTACACCACTACAACTTCCACAAGACCGGTGTCATAGTGCAGGGGGTAATTACGTATAGCTACAATATAGATAGAGATGTATCATAGTTTAATACATTGACTGTAGTTGACGTACACCACTACAACTTCCACAAGACCGGTGTCATAGTGCAGGTAGTAACTACGTATAGCTACAATATAGATAGAGATGTATCATAGTTTAATACATTGACTGTAGTTGACGTACACCACTACAACTTCCACAAGACCGGTGTCATAGTGCAGGTGGTAACTACGTATAGCTACAATATAGATAGAGATGTATCATAATTTAATACATTGACTGTAGTTGACACACACCACTACAACTTCAACAAGACCCGTGTCATAGTGCAGGTGGTAACTACGTATAGCTACAATATAGATAGAGATGTATCATAGTTTAATACATTGACTGTAGTTGACGCACACCACTACAACTTCCACATGACCGGTGTCATAGTGCAGGTGGTAACTACGTATAGCTACAATATAGATAGAGATGTATCATAGTTTAATACATTGACTGTAGTTGACGCACACCACTACAACTTCCACAAGACCCGTGTCATAGTGCAGTTGGTAACTACGTATAGCTACAATATAGCTAGAGATGTATCATAGTTTAATACATTGACTGTAGTTGACGCACACCACTACAACTTCCACAAGACCCGTGTCATAGTGCAGGTGGTAACTACGTATAGCTACAATATAGCTAGAGATGTACGTATCATAGTTTAATTCATTGACTGTAGTTGACGCACACCAGTACAACGTCCACAAGACCCGTGTCGCTGTGAAGGTGGTAACTACGTATAGCTACAATATAGCTAGACATGTATCAGAGTTTATACATTGACTGTAGTTGACGCACACCACTACAACTTCCACAAGACCCGTGTCATAGTGCAGGTGGTAACTATGTATAGCTACAATATACTAGTTGGAGATGTATCATAGTGTGATAACGTTTAATATAGCTCTAAACATATTATAGCTTAATGATATGTTTAATATAAGACATCACTCAAAAACCTGCGACCAAAAATATGAGCGTAAACCTTTTAATGTTTATCATTGTTCACGTAGGGTGAAACTCAAGATCGTTTCAATAAAGAGGATTATTAAAGAACTAACGCAAAACACCATTTATACTGTTACTACCGTAGTGGTAACCACCTGCACCGCATTGCCGTTACTGTTATAATATTAATAACCTTCCTTTGAATATCGTTTAGGTACCAGAATTCCGTATTTTATCACAGCTTCTAAGACACTTTTGACTAAAATAACAGTCGCCTGTGAACACAAACAATTTACATTATTATGAAGATCCTAAATTGATAAGATAATATAATTCGAATTATTGGGCCCCCAGCAGTATCACTCTGACCTTGTACAATTCTCTTGTAAAGTGGGGTAAGATACATGATTGTACTATATTTTACTTTTCATTTTAAACATTAGAGTGCAATATTATGATGTAAAGAGGATGAGTTATGTCAAATTTCTTATTATCTTTTGAATGAAAATTTCAATTAATTTTAACTTTTAGTTTCTTGTGCAATAAACCCTTTAATCATAAGAATAATTATATATTTAATATTGTATCCTGATTATGTTTCATGCATGTTCTTTTTCACTTTGTTTTTATATGTCATTAAATCCATAACAGCTTTAAACATGCCTATACTAATAGATATATTATATACAGAAATACATGTGAAACATTTTATATTATTTACAAATATCTTCCCACAACAATAACAATATGCTAGAAGTTCAAACACAATAATTTTGTATTAAATTATTTATTTTATTTTAGAATTATAAGATGTTTTTAATTCTTATAATCTAAAGTTTAAATTATATAAGCTCGTTAAGTAGTTTGAAATACCATTAGACATGTCTGCACAATTGTTGTTTCTAAAACACGACGTATGTAGTATGAAAATATATGATCTACTCAGAAAATGCAATTGAATTCACATGACGATCGTAATATTCTTATTTAATTGTTCCGTAAATCTGGCATTTTCTCATTTAAAAACACACAGTCTAGTGTTGGTATAAAAAATAAATTGTTGTATTGATAAGGTTTACCCTAGTAAATTTGGAAAATGTAATTCAAATCAAGCTAAATTACGGTGAATCACCCAATAGGCTGATATCACCGCTCCGTTTCGACAAAAAATCAAACACAAAGGTTTGCATAGTGTAATTTACTGAGATTAACAACACGATTCGTGTTTTCGATTAACTCAATCCTAATCAAATCCACCAATATAAACTTTTATTACATATTGCCTGTGACTGACGGATTCATTTTCTAGTTCAACAGGCAGTTTAGTCGAAATTGAGATCGAAGAAGTACACTCATCAAAACTTATTAGGCATGCACCTTGATCGGTAGTTGACATCGGATTTTCATGTTGACAGCGCTTGTGCAAAACTGGCCTCAGGCATAAATATATACTGATATAATTATCCAAATACTGCCCAAAACTAATTCTGATGATTGCGTATTACAGCATACTGCAATCATTCAATCTTATAACTCGATGAAGGATTAAATATAAAAAACAGACACAGAACAGTAGTTCCTACATGTTTGCCTTCTTAGGTAAAAGTTAAATTTGTCAACGAACTGCATAGTTAGATAACATGCTGCAATGCCCATGGCAATTAAAACTCGTCTGGAAACCCTAATCATTTCAGAAACACTCTAAAGTATAGACGAATGTCTGACACAGTTTTTCGAGGGGGACGCTGCTTTAGCACCCCTGGAATAAGCACCCCCTCGGGCTCTGACGTCACGGCAGGGGGGTGCTAATTTCAGCGCACGGACACTGACCAGGCACGGAATTAGCACCCCCGACTACAAGGGGGTGCTAAATCAGCGCATGAACATGGTCGAGGCCCTGAATTAACACCCCCTGTTCCAAGGGGGTGCTTATTCAGCGCATGGACATGGCTCAGTCACTGAATTAGCACCCCCTAGCACTCAACCAGCAAAAAGGATATTTATCTTTTACATATTCAATTCAATCATAAATATAATAGTTGTTATCTGGATTTTTGTGACGCTGCCACTTTATAAGCTACTATCTACGATTGTTTTGCAATTTCCGATGAACGATTAAATAATATAATAATCAAATATGGCTACTTTCTCTTAAAAATTACCATTGACTTAATATTACATAATAATGCTCCGACTAAACAAGGCTAATAGACCTTAGCACTCCTCCCTCTCATACGCATTGTCATATTTGTGTAATAACTTTAACATTGCTTTCTTAATTTGTTCTATATATCACCTATTAAATAAATAATAAAATTAATTAAATCTATCCTTCATTTATTCTATTTCAGTTTATTCTTTCAGTTTAATATGTTTGTAAATTTAATTAACGCACTGCTAAATATATCTTTAAAAAAACATAAAATTCTCGTCGATTCTGAGTCGATTTTTGGAATATTACGGAAGGTAAAATGTAATTATGGTTTTTATACACAATTAGTCTAGTATCTTTGCTGTGTCATTTTTATTGTACAGGTATTGAGTACTGGGCGTCCATACCAATGAAAGATCTAGTCTACTCATAGTCTAGTTAAGGGTATTCACTGAGCATTAACAGTTCAAGCTTAACCCAATCGTGAAAAACTCAATGAAACATGTTTCTAGATATAATTAAAACTATGTTATTTGTATATGAATCCATAATTAACGTATTTATTTCATTTAATAGCTTCACGGAAATGGAATCGTCTTTTTTTAGTTTAATTAACTCAAATTTAAAAAACAATTACAACAAATAATTTTGTAAACAATTTACGCTCGTATTTTAGGCAAAATAGTTCACTGTCACACAGTATAGAATTTTTCTCTGCGGCATTTTTGTTTCATATTTAATTTTAATTACATTTCAAAATTAAGTTTTATGGAATGAAACAGATTTAAGTATGAAAATTACAGTTTTTGACTTGTCATTTATTACAAAAAATAATTTTTCAGTACCTGCCCTTAAATAATTACTTCGTAACCATCTGCAGTAAGAAAACTAGATTATAATTTTTTATCTTATGCACTATTGGGCGTACAGTGAATCATCTGCACAATGGAACAGCTACATAGACTTAACACTACACAAAAAAATCCGTAGAATGGTACTCACAAAAATATCTCAAGGTTACGCCATAAGTATTACTATTGCTTACGTGTAAAATATCCTCTATAGAATCATTCCTAACTATTTTTTCATGATTAAAGGAATATAATATAGAAACATCAAATACATTTCACATTGAGGCTACAACTTGAAGATACATTATTAGTTTATGAACTTAACACTGTGATAAAAAAACTTATGGATGAGGCATTGGTAGCTAAGGATGAAGTATATTTAATCCGCAAAAGGTTTCTTCCTAACTAGTTAATGTAAAAAAATGTTTGGTCGACTTCTGTCCATCTTACTTCTAGCAGATATATCCTCTGGTAAAGGATTATACCCTCGATTATATTACTTTTTCTAACGGTATCGATGATAATTAGTGTAATATTACGAGAATGAATAATAGAATTCATATTGGTACTTTCATATTAAGTGATATCAACTACCTATTACATGTAAAGTATTCCCGCATATATGTTTTGTTGCACCTTTTATGAGTAACCCTATTTTCAAATGTGGATCATAAATCTTTTATTACCTACAGTACTTTAGGAAAGGAAGGGATCGTGATTTTTAATTACTTTAGAAACATCAGTTCAAAAAATCATGGAATGTCGCATTGAAATTAAAATTGGAATATTTTTCCAATGACCATAATTTATTTAATCAGTAGTATGCCATTTTTTTAAAGACATGAAGGAGATGTCTATGGTGTACCAGTTATTCTAAAAACATTCCGTACGAAGGGGCAGGTATCAGCTAGTAAACATTTAAAAAACTTGAAAATCGTTATTTTTTCCTTAACATCGTTGCTCGTTATATATTGGCCGTCTACCAAATACGAAATATACAGGAGTGAAATCAACCTGCAAATATCGATTGTAGGACTGTAGGTCCACACATATTTTTGACGAAGCTGACGAAACCCGTCCGTGCACTACCGACCCTACTTTTCAAACTGATGTGGCCGTATCGAGTGGTTGAGTAATAATATCGATGTTATTCTCAGTTGTTATTCCTATATTAATACATAACTTATTATGTATAGTGAATTTGTTTGATGAAATTTCCTAAAAAATATAAGAAGAAATCAAACAATTTTTGAGTGTACAGGCCCAAGGTGTGGCATATTATACTCTCTAGGTAACGGATAATTTTACACGAGAAGAGAAAAGATAAAGTAGAACACGGTAATGATGTATGGACAAAAAACTGAAAATCATCGCCTTTTTTGTATGCAGTTAAAGAATATTTAACTATTGCGTGTTACATTAGTCAGACGTGCACTTCTAACCCCATGTATCTGGAAAGTGTAAAACTTAAGGATGAACATTCTTTACAATATTGTAAAAAGAAGAGTGAAAATCTCAGTGAAGTCTTTAATAAAGCGTCTATAAAAAGGTAAAATTTTAAATTACACTTCAGCTTAGCTTTACTTTTATTTTAAGGCTATTTATATCGGAAAGTGTAGAGAATTTTGTTACACTCTAATTTTCAATTCGTTGTAATTTTTATAACTGATTTGTAAACTAGGTAGTAAAACAGATGTATAGAAGCATAAATATTACTTCATTAATAATAAAAAAATACTATAGAAATATACATAATATTTCATTTTGTATACTGTAAACTTTTATGTTTTTTAATGTTTTATTTTCCGGGTAGAACAAAATCTTCAAACCTCGGTTAGAACAAAACTTAAACAACTGCAACAAATAGCAATCTTTACTGGTTAGTCCGGTCAAATTTAGCCAAAATAATAGGGGTAAACTTTGCATTAAATTCCCAGAAAGCTGAAAATTTGCATAGATGTTAGGGACTCCATTTTTATGAAATTGTGAAAAGTCCCCATCGATCCCATGTCTGCAAAATTTGTTATTCAGGTCAAATTTCACAAAAATAGGTTTTTTTTGAATTTTTCAGTGAAAACGGTTAGTTTTATGAAAAAATATGTCAAACAAACCTTGTGTAGATCATGCAATTGTCTACAAAAAATGCACCTTATACTTTTTTTCATAACACTAACCATTTTTGAGAAAAAAAAACAATTACAAACTTTCTTACACTGTATTGTCCATGATTAGCACGACTAAGCTGCCTATGATATCATTGGACGTGTAATATAAGTAAAACTATAAGTCTACGTGACTAATACATTCATATTGACCGATAATTCTGAAAATATGATATTAAAAAAACGGAGTCCCTAATTTTAAGGGACCATGTGCTCTTTGAACATCTGCTGTCATTTCATTGTTGGAGTGGCCGTTCCGTCTATTCTCTGCTAAAGTTTGTGCTGTACACTTTTTGTTGAAAATATGTCGCAATAGTGTTTTATTTCCACTAAACTTTTATTTTCAAGTGAATGTGTTATTGTTGATCGCGGCATGAAGTCGTTACTTAATGCGAGTATTCAAAGGGGGAATCATTTACTGATTAATTGAAGAATGTAAATTCAGCGATAAATCATGTGCAGTGTCGCAAAAAAATACAATAGAATGAAAGAGTACAATTGCAGCAGCAAAACGGCAACTTGAAGAGGAATCAGCTAGTACCTCTCAAAAAGTCCTCCTCGTACTAGAGAACATGTAAGTGAGTCATATTTTTCTATTTAAAAATTTTTGTTTATTTTGCGGCGACGAGTTGAGTGAGGGATACAAAAAGAAAACAAGCACAGCACTGAATCTCGTCGTAAAATTTGTAAGGTTAGAACTCTTTCATTTAAAGACTCAATTATATGAAAGCAGCTTAGTCTCGTTCTGATGACACCGCAAAAAAACTATTGTTGCTCGCATCGGGTTTGAACACGATTTACTTCCTGCTGAAGCTAAGTACCATAATGATTGCTTTGTATAATTTTTAAAGTCGACCACTGGAGGCTAAGTCGGCCGTTCTCAAGATGAAGCATTGTATCGCCATGGGAGAAATATTTTCAATGTATTGAAAGTAGTGATGACTGCAAGTTTACGTTAGAAGAATTAGAAAATATTTGTAAAAACGTAAGTGTTGATAACAGAAAAATTAAATTACGATTGAAATTAAATTATGGTAATAGAGTCATTATTACTCAGAATCTAGGACAATTAACATTGTATGTTTTCTTGTTAATTATCATGATATTATCAATCAATCTTGGAGTGAAAAAAAACCTAAAGGCAAAGAAGAGCAATTGAAGGACCTATCAACTGCGGCCAGCAATTATTCGGGAAGATAATCAATCGGTTCAATCATATACAGTTTTTACATGCTATGACTGGCTGTGATACGACATCAGCAATGTTTCGAAAGGGTTTAAAAACAACAATTTTTTAATTGTTTGAAAACAAAAGTTTTATTACTTGTGCCCAAGCTTTCGAAGATATCAACTCTTCACCAGAAACTCACTTTCTTCTGACTGTATATGGGAGCTCCAAAAAAGTACTTCCATAGACAAATTACGTTACTTATCTTTTGCAAAACAAACACGTAATAAAAAAGCATGTGCAATGGCCTTGTCTTTACTACAACCGCAGCTTCCGTCACCAACAGTTTTTATCGTGTATATTAATTACTAGGTTCAGGTGTGGCTTGGTAATCAACTAGACCCAGAAAATGGGGTTGGAAACATGTCAATAATGCAATGAAACCAACCCACACGCTTCTTCCACCTGCACCAGGAAACCTCCTTAATTCTGTTTTTTTCAACTGCAAAAAAGGGGTTTAAGATACGGCTGCAAAAAAAAGTAGGCTTATTATGTTCACTAGCGTGCACTTACTTGTCAAGGCCAATCGTGTTCAAATGTTTCAAGGTTGAATCTTCAACAGAAGAAGGTTTTTACATGAACCTTCGCTGTTGTACAATTTACGTCTACTCAAGAAGAAGAAAATAGAGAGAGAGAGAGAGAGAGAGAGAGAGAGAGAGAGAGAAAGAGAGAGAGAGAGAGAGAGAGAGAGAGAGAGATGAAGGGGAAGAAGAGGAAATAATTAATGACGATGATAATCAATAAAATATGTTTACAATCAAATATAACGGAACATGTCACTCGAGCAGTACCTAATCGATAACGACCACACTGACAAGTGTGCAACGACTGAAAAGAAGAAGAATAACCAAACATTCATTACATTTATTGGAATAGACTGTGGAATAGGCCTATCGGAGAAACCACATTAAAAAAAATCGCGCTAGGTACACTACCTCATAGGTGGCGTGGAAACGTGTTCTATTATAGACAATACAGCGTAGAAAGAAAATTTTGTAATTGTTTTTTCTCAAAAATGGTTAGTGTTATGAAAAAAAGCATAAGGAGCATTTTTGTAGATAATTGCATGATATACAATTTTTGTCTGACATGTTTTTTCATAAAACTACCCGTTTCACTGAAAAATTCAAAAAACCTATTTTTGTTAAATTTGACCTTGAATAAAAATATTTGCAGACATGGGATCGATGGGGACTTTTCACAATTTCATAAAAATGGTGTGTTCCTAACAATCTATGCAAATTTTCAGCTTTCTGGGAATTTTCGCATGGGTCGATGTCTAAATTGACTGGACTATGGTACATTTTAAGCATCTACGTTTAACACCGTAATCAATAGCATATCTACAAACTCCGTATAAATTTACAAGCCAAAAGTAGGTCTGAGGTCTTCCATTTAAAAAACAAAATATTAAATAGACATATAATAACTACAAGACATTTTTAATTTTTGGTCTAGGTAATCAACATGTATTAGAGTGTTTTTTTCTGACGTCTCAATCAAAAGAAACTTTGTTTAGAAATAATTAAGAATATTATGACCACAGTTCAGCAATGTAATGTTAAAATCACTTGATTAGAGCAGCTAAAATCAAAACAGCTGATTGTTGCAGCCCACATTCAGCCATATAATAAAGGCGGATATTGTTTGGGTAATTGGTTTTAAAAAACAGTAATTGGTTTTAAAAAACAAAGTATCTCCCTTATTTCACAACCAATTTTTTTAAAAACTAGGTATCGTTTAGATTTGTTATTAAATTGTGTAATAATTTAGATCTTTTTTTACCATATATCGCTTTTAAGATATTTACGCTTAAAGATCTTTTAGAAATCACTATTTTGAAAATAAAGCTTGTAAGAAATTTAAATTTTTGATTTTCCTTAAGGTTATAAAGGTATATACAAAATTTTAAACCTAAGCAATCCATCAAATATAAATAGTAAAGTAAAAAAGACAAAAACAAAATTGTGGCTATTAGAGTAATTATTGAGTTTTAGAAAGGTGAATATGATTGTTTTTGCCTTTGGTCCATGAATAATGTCTGAAAAATATTGGTAGAGATTGTGGAACACTCTCTATAATAAATTTTATGTACAGAGTGTCCTGTAATTCTTAGGACAAGTCTATATACCGCAAACTGCTCAGGTCATGGCAAACGCATTTCAGAATATGGAAATAGATCTTTGGTGCTTAGTTTCCTATCCGTCAGTCTGTATGTGTTTTTTTATATACAAATTCGCTTTAATATCTTAAAACGAATAAACAAATCCTACCTAATTTGGATCAAATATTTGTGGTAATAAGGCCAGTTATAAACAATATTCATTAATACTTTCGAAATGGCGGCCATTAAATCGATTAACTTTGAATGTCCCAAAATCCAGCAGGTATACAAGAATAAATCTGATCGTGGATTGTATCACAAATCTAATTACTCAAATACTATTTCAAACTAATAATAAATAACTCATTAAGAGCATCTTTACTGTAAAAAAAACATGGTTCGTGAAAATAAATTAATATCAGCTTTAGAGTATCTTATCCCTATTTCTTTTATTTTTGTGATTTATTATGCAAAACATTTGAAATACATGTTTCAGGCCTATCTAAGGATAGAATAGAAATCATATATTTGATGTTTAATGAATTTATTTTAATACCTGTTGTTTTAGGACATATTTATTTACGAAAAATTTAGTCAGCGACAATCAGATGTATTTCCAATAAAACCGCTTATCTTTGATTTTGTCATCTATAAAAGCATTATTGTCTAAATATTACTGTACGAATTTTCTTGTTCTTTATTATTCTTAATATATAACAGATAACCTAGTCACTTTATTTAGTTTTTTTCACATATATTGTGAATAAATTGAAGCTTTATGATAAATACAACAGTTTATTATTGTTAATTAAGACATTTTGTTTTTGTCCTTCATTGTTCATAAAGGCGTCATTGTTGATACATTTGCAATATCTCTAGTAGTTTTTAATTTATTAGAAAAAAAAGTTTGCTTGGCAACAGATATTAATGTATTTCCTGTACTTTTAATGAAGGGACTAAGATGTGAGCACGATTGGCATAAGATATTCTGGAGCTGCCGTTTACTCGATTTTTGTATTGTGACCTACTCGTTGAGATTTTCCAAGATATTTCATTTTTAACAACAAAAAAAACGCACACTAACCGACAGAGGGGAAATTAAGCAATGTAGATCCATAATACTCAGTATATAAATGTATGTTTTGACAGCAATAAACGCTTTTGAAAATACGGTAGTATATTTATTGCTGCGTGTTTTAACATTGTTTTCAACTTTTTTTTAAAATTATAGTTGAACTAACTGATATGGATATAACTGAATGATATTTATTCTTGTAGATATAAAATAATATTTAAATTGTTTGTCAAGTGTGTTTGAATTATACTATTCAGTTTAAATAGTATAATTCAGTTTATGATGCGTCCTTAAAATAATTGGCTCTTAGCCGTCGCAAAATTACAAATTTCACGGTTCTAAATTTTCCCGCTTTTGATTGGTATTCGAAAAAAAAATTAAAAATAAATAAATAATTGTTTTTAAAGTGGTTAATAGTTTGATATAATCTCTGACCTTGTATATTTATTACACATGCCGGATTTACGCAATATCAGTTCCTCTGCGTTGTTCGTACCACGATTTCAAATTAATTTTACTTTAAAAATAAACCTGTATTTGAATGCCTAGAACTCTAGTTTTTTACTTAAGTATATTTGATGCATAGTATTTTTATAATTTGGTAATGAACTGTTTTGTTTTTGATGAAATTTTAAGTAAACCACAGCAATGCAGTAAATATACTCATTGCAATATATTTAAATTATATATATAATATAAATAATTATATATATATATATATATATATATATATATATATATATATTATTTTATTTTATTGAAAAAATAAATCGCAATATGGTTAAACGTTTATTACTATATTCCGTTGGAGTAATTATTCATCTCATCAATACGGCGCTGATTTAGCAGCCCCCAGATTCAAGGGGGTGCTAAATCAGCACATGAGCACGGTCAAGGCGCTGAATTAGGACCCCCCTATTCGAAGGGGGTGCTAAATCAGCACATGAACACGGTCGAGGCGCTGAATTAGGACCCCCGTATTCGAAGGGGGGTGCTTATTCAGGGCCTGGACACGGCCACTGTGCTGATTTAGCACCCCCTTTCGTGACGTCAAAATGACGTCAGTAGCGAGGGGGTGCTATGTCCAGGGGGTGCTAATTCAGGCGCACCTTTTCGAGTACCGCGTGGTTGCTAACTAATACAAAATCAATTAATCATGACTATTTCTTTCAAAGAACTGAATTATCCATCTTCTCAGAAAACTAGAGAGACATTGAAATATGTGTAAGGTTAGGGATTATTTTAATTTTATGTATATATTTATTTTAGAAAATGTTGTCTTATTTCGATGTTGAATCTGGGTGTGCGAATTAATAAGGAGAAATCAGATTATCCTACAATAACCTGTTTACTCACAGAACTTGATATCCAGGACAAACAACCTAAGAATCTTAAGCTGGATAACAAGTGCCCTAGGGTTTCTTTGCAGTTAAAAACTAGTGATTAGAAGGAATACCACACTTTGAATTAATCTACAGATTGCAGAACAGGCATTTCTTGTGCTACGAGAGGATCCCATGAGTCCTTTCATGTATAAGAGCAAAGATGTTTGTAAAAAATCTTGCCATCCGTTCAGTATAACCAGTTCATCCAAAAGGAATGTTAAGTAATAAAAACTTACTTCAAAATAACACCAATACACTTACAATCACATGCGGTACCTAATACATCATTAACATGGTACCACGCTACATCGGTATATGATCCACTTGTATTTATCATTAAGCACGATCAATGTTCGATGAACGACACTCCACCATTAACTAGAGGTCGAGCTGCATTATACTACAGTGATAAGTGGCAATTAGCTAAAATAGTATGTAGTATAAACTTCTTCATATACATTCAACTTAGCATACGTTTACAAAGTTTTGGTCGATAAAATGTTTCATTTTTATCGAGAGCCACCTTTTCACATCCCTTACATCAGGGGAGTTTACTTAAAACATTTGAGAGGACACACAGAAGACACTTGTACGTATTTACTTCGTAAATTACTTCGTCTGTAATTTCTCTGGATTTTCAAAAAAGTAATGTTTGGTTTTTAGAAGATATTACTTCTTAGAGAAATTTATAATTTTATGTTAAACTAAAAACAATTTTATGCCCTTATATTTATTATAACTATAGGAGAACATTTTATAATAATACTATTACAAATATAAACCGTGTTTTGTGTTTATATTCAATTTGCGAAGTAGAAACGAATTTCGAGATTTTTCTGAATGAATTATTAAAATTAAAAGAACCCAAGCATGTGGATGTGTATTATACATATGATTATAGCTCTACAACTTACAATATTCTGACTAAATGCAAAGTTTTAAAAGTGTAAAAAGAATTTAACTCAATCGTTTTATACTATGAGCTTATTATTCCGGAAGATAAGCACAAAGGGTGAATAGAACTCATTATTCAAAATTAATGTGCTCAATGTATTCTTATCCACATGTAAAGCTAAAAATCCACATGTTTTATTACTGACCGGTCATTTCAAAATTCAAACGGAGGAATTATTATTTGTAACGGTAGTTTATTTTTGTAAGTTTTACGGTTTAGCGGTTGGAATTTTAGTATAATTTTGATAATATTTACAAACTCTGCAGTTTTAATAATATTTTAGAATAAAATTAATTATAGGCATTTAAGTGGTTTATTAAAAATGAGGGCTTGATTTGAACACATTATGTATGAAAGGATTATTATAAGCGTATTCTTCAGTATAGATTCGTATTATATATATGCAGTTAAATATGTATTGTTATCGCGTAATTTCAAAACAGTGTACGGCAAAAATGTGGCTACCTTAAGAAGTATTTAAACTCTTGTAAGAACACATTCCTTACGAAGTATTAAATATATCTGTTGTTTGATTTTGACAATAGAAGGATTGTGACGTAAACAATATCTTTTTGACGTTTGCTATGGTAGAGTGATACAAGAAAAACAGTAACACCGTATCAAGACCTGCAGTATGTTCCTATCTTCAGGTTAATAACTAAGGTAATACATAATTTTAAAATAAAAAATCATACCAGAACGCTGGGAGACGCGTCAGGAATATCAACTACGATACTATATGTCAACTTCTCTAACTGTTAGACATGCACTGAAAAGAAACCATAAAATTAATTATTTAAAACCGAACTAAAGAATACAGAACTTAATCGCTTTGTATTCGTCGATCAACCACCATGTCCAACCGTTCCTTATGCATTCACGGGTTTTGTAGAAAAAGTTACCGTTAGAATTGCTATAAAACATTAAAAATAATTAGCATGTATTAATTTTTTTATGATTGTTGCACATAAGCTAACATCTCTCTACTGTTATATGATTGGCGCTCCCGCCTTCTGCAAGCGCACTTTAAAGTGGTCTTTCCTGCTTATGCGTTGACGGTTTTCTTTCAAAACAGTACTGTTGGAACTTTATGAAAATTGAAAAATAGTTCGTATTGTTTCAAATTTTTATAACCTATTGAAAATAGTTTATACCTATTAAAAGACAAAACGCTTGTGGCTACTGGCTTGTGCAAGCGTACCTTTTAAGGGGTAATGCAGTGATGAATTTCGTTAAAACCAGTACAGTTACAATTGCTTATACTGCAGAAAATATCAAATTATTTGTTTAAATTTTTCTATATATATTAAAATCTATTTTCCAAATTTAGGTCCAAAGTTTTAGAGACAATAATTTAGAATAAAAATACAAAATGATGGCTAGTGGCAAACACGACATTTATTGATTTATGATTATATTAATTTTTTTTAATTATGAATAGTTTATCACATTATTGTTTTTGAAACACTTTTGTGAACACTCTTTATATATATATATATATATATATATATATATATATATATATATATATATATATATATTCACAAATTTCAGTGAAACTTAAAATACAATTTATTACATTTTGTTTATATATACAAGCAGCAAAAATACTACTTGTCATATTTTGTTACACCTGCATCAGATTAGCCATTAATCCATTTGAAAATTTGTTATTTTCAATAAAATGTTTTTGAAAAACCTTAATTTTGAGATAAAATACTATTATTATAATAATTATAACTTTTTAAACATATAAATAGAATACGTAACCTAAAATTGAGCAAAAACCTAAGTTAAATATGTTTAATGTATAATAAAGTTAATCAATATATAACTTCTACAAGAATTGTACGTTAATATCTAAATTGCACAGCTATTCCATTGCATGTCTTTGATGTTTCCATTGTAGGCTCGGGTTGGCCAACCTGCCACGATACAACTCGTTGTTTGTTTCGAGGATCTGCAACGGCATTGTGAGCTTCAAATACGGCGCCATCAGTACAAAGAGTCGGCGCATTTACCATCTCTTGTGGTTTAATGTTGACCATATCGAGCGTTGGAGCTTTGCTTCGATAAAGCCGCCTGTAGCGTTGGGTATTTAAATATTATGCAATTTTGTTATAGACCTATCTTGCTGTCCAATGCTATTTCACAATATATTACTTGTCTATTTCGAGCGGGGTTCAATGATAGATCACTTCCTCTTGGTACATCCAGGGAACAGTTAAGGAATTATGTGCTTGTTGAGTTTGTCTCCATTTCACCTTTTGCATAGTGTGGCGTCTGAAATCTGAAATACCTCACAAAAATGGCCGCATTTATATCAATAGTTTACATTAAATGCCAATGAAAACCAAAATTGTTTATAGAAAAAAATCAGAAATCAATAAATATATATTTAACCTCTATAGGTATATTTTATCAAACAACCACAAAAGGCATGAAAATAAGAAGAAATAAGAAACATAATAAAAAAGCAGAAAATGATTATTTAATAAAAGGTATCAGTAATTATCCAAAACATTTAATAATCTTGTCCTTAAAATAAAGAAAAAACGTAATTAAAGAAACCAAAACCAAATAAAAAAAAATTTAAATGGTAGTATGCAAATCGAGTTGCAACGTGAATTAAAACAATATAATGGTCAACCCAATTGATCTTAAAAAGTTGTAAAAAATAAAAATGTATTGAAAACTTAATGAAAATAATGCTTCTTTAATATTATTGTCATTTAAATACTACACAACCATCTTAAGTAATAAAACTTTACAAAGATACGATAAATGTTACAAAATGTCTACTTTACAATATTAACGAAAACTTGCATACACCTTTCAATATTGGCAAAATGAATCTTTACTAACAAATAATAAACTAAGAAATTTTAATAATAATGACTTCATATAACACCATATAATAATTACAAATAAGTTAATTACAAAAGCTAGCTACAAAGTTAGTTATCGGCAAGAGGTAGCAACAGAGAGAAGAGATTAATGGCAGTGAGAAAAATCTTCCAGCCAATGCCTTTGTTATATTCCAGCCGTAGCTATGTCCATTGGTTAGTCTGCGTGTATAAGCATATCATAACCCTGCGTGCACATAATGTTCTGTCAAACCGAGATTTGTCTGCTATAATTTTGAAAATGGTATCTTCTTGGAATGCCCTGGACCGACCAAAGACTCGATTCAGCAACTTCTTCAGCTTATCAGCTGTCCCATCCAATATCTTAGTATCTATGACTTGGACAAGTCGGTGACGGACTTGTTAGGTGACTTCTTCCCGGCGTTTACTAAAATTATCCAACTTAAAATCATCTAACGTAGCTTAAAAATATTACAGGAATTTGCTTTCTCGGCGATGAAAGTAAGTCTCGTGTTCTAGTCTTCAGCAAACTAGAAAAGATACCACAATAAGCATTATCAGGAGTAACAGTGTTTAGATCATTGGACGAGATCATTGATCTCCCAAGTTATAGCTTTTATGGTTTACATTTTACAAAATTTACAATCAAAGGAAACATGTTGAATTGGACGTAAGAATACGCTTTTACAGGGCTTGAAGGTTCGTTATTGTATATATATTTGATAGAAAACAAATTTAAAATTTTCCCGATGGATACTTAAGAAGATTAGAACATTCAAGAACATTAAGATTAGCATGGAACGAAATCGGGTCCATTCCTGATGACGGATATTAAAAACTGTAGGGTCTAACATTTTTAGACCTCAGTTCAAATAACTTTGAAAGCATTACCAGTGATGCCTTCCGACCATTGCCACAATTAAAAACTCTGTATTTAAACAAAACAAAAACAATTACTACAATGGCATTGAGACTATCGACAAAGAAGCCTTTGTGGCTTTACAGAGCCTTGAGTCGGTTGATCTCAGTCACAATAGAGTAGTATTTCTGTATGCGGTCACTTTCATGGCAAACAAAAGACTACTAACAATAGACTTGAGCCACAATCATATACATTACATTACCAGTGTATTTGGAAATGTATCAGACTCTTTCAATCTAGTATTGTACGTAAGCAAAAAATTCTATGTTAATATATGTAATTAATAATTATAAAATATCATATTTGAAAGAATTAGAAACATATTATCCCAGATAATTTATTAATGCTAAAATGTGTAACACAGTTAAATGTACTAGGTTTAAAATCATATATTGAATGAATAAATAATGAATTGTATACACTTTTAATCGGTCAATAATATTGATTAAAAAGTAGAATTAATGTCACGAAAGCGATTGTCGTACATCTTCTATATTAAAAATCTTCTATGTTCTATGTAAGGCTACACAGTTTATTTTGGAAAATTTGAAGTTGTCAAATAATGGTCGATTCATTTTCTTAATTCTATAAGTGTCTTGAGCTTTTCGTTTAAAGTTTCCTATTGAAAGTGGATGATTTCTATTTATAATAGAATTTAGGAAATATGCTAGTATTATAATTTACAAAAAGTACATCACTAGGTTTCTAACTATATTTACTCTAGTTATCTTTAGTTTCTTTATCGATTACGATGTTCCAAGATTTTAATTTGAATTAAATTACCGTTTTACTCAAAAAGGTTATTTGTATATCAATATAAATATTGTTTTTTAAATATAATTCATATAGGTTATACATAAAAATTTTCCAAGAGTATTTATTTTTAATTATAAAATATATCCCAGTAAATGGATGTGTCAAAAGCAATTTCCAATTTACTCCAAAATTGGTCCTCATATTTTGAAAACTCCTTAGTTTTTATATCAGATGCAAGTAAAGAACAAATTTTTGTTTACACGTGTAATTTAACAAAATATCTTTATCCTCACTCTTTGATCACATTTTTGCAGATAATGAAGTAAATGATGTAATGAGTTTTTAATTTTTTGTAGCTTAAACACATTTACGAATGAGTTAAAGTAATGCTTTCTAAAACTATTTTAGTATTAAGGTAACATAGGTATGAAGAATAAATCATTCTTTTTATTTGCGATTATTTAGATAAGATAGACGTTAGGATTAAAGTGTTACCGAATTTCTCACACTCGTTATGTTTTGAAATTATAATTCATTTATAATAATAATTCCAATTCAATTTTTAAAAATGATTTAAGATAGAGATACAACCAAGGCATTCCTTAGTAAGCCCTTGTCCTTTAATGTTGCTGTAGGGCGTTACGGTCGGCCAGTGCAACGTTTTCTTGATATACGTCATTTGAATTAAATATATATATATGTATGTATGTATATTTCTTAGAGGTAAAACTGCAACTTACAAGTTTTACTTTAAACAAATTTTAAATTTTTGTCGCTATTCATATTTAAAGAATATTATTTTCATTTATAACTACATTTTAAACTAAACTATTAATTTCTCCTCTATTGCGAGACTTACATTAAAAAATTTTAAACAGATTAGTCTCATATAGAACAAGCAATAAAAATGTTTTTTAAATATTTCACTCTTCTTTACAGTAGATTTCCCAAAGACCTGCCGACTGGTGCTGGAATGAGTTGTGGGGAAAGCACTATGTGGAGTGTCATAAGATCTTAAAGTAAAACATTGTTAGTGATAATACAGTTCTGCAGGAATTACTTCCGTGATATTTAAAATTTCAAACTTCTTTTAAAGACTTCCTACTTGTAGGTTTGTGTTTTACTGCTCTATGTTAGCAAGTATATTTTAATCTAGTTAAATAATGTTCCACATGGACCTGACACATTCTGCAGTACCTTTATGTCTGCTCTGTCAAAATCAACAAGAAGGAGCAAACTGTATATTCAGAAATATTAATAAGGATTATCTTTACTTAGAGTCAAGTTCACATCTTAATTTACTCCAAGGATTGGCAATATTTATAGACATCTTGAAAATCGAATGAATATTTGTTGAAATACTAAATCTTTTAATACAATAATTTATTTTAATTCTTAAAAATTCCTCTAGCGTTTTATAATAAACGCTAAATAGGACAAATACATAAATATTAGTTTTCTTTTAATATTATTGCTTTTACAACCGAATCTCTTTGGCAATTTCTAAAGCGTTTGGAATTACCCGGATCACGTGTTAATGTTAAATACGTCGAGTAAAGATTAACTCATGAACTGAAAGTTGTCTGAAAGAATTAGAAATGTAATTTTGTCAAGAAGCTGATTCTCAGCGCAGGGCTCTGACACAGTAGGACTTGTACCATAACATTTGTTTAGTAAGAACATTCTACAGTGCAGTTGTTCAGAACAACAGGTGGGCCGCTTGAATCGATGCTAAGTTGTACCCGATATGAGAAAAATTACATATTGAGTACATCTGCCACCTGTTTACTCATATCTTTACGTATTGTGAGCTACTTATATTGTTTTAAAGGAATTCCGCGTTCTTTAGTACTTGTCCATCTATTGTTTACGGATTTAAAGAAAAGCAACATTTGCGGTTGTTACAATTATTAACTTTTCTTCCGTCATAGGTATTCTTTAGATTACTAAGTAGTCTGTCCAGTCTATTTCTTATATGTCAAGAAATAAAACTTTTTATAAGTCATAAAAATAGTCAAATTGCAGTGTAGAGTGGCCTTACGTGTAAGGTCTTAGTCCTAATTTCGCATGGTAAAATAATACACCCCTTAACCTTTTTTTTACATATGCACACACTTTTCCTAAGCTATCTTATAAACTTATTTTTTGAACTAATGTGTTGTTGGACTTATGGCGATCCCGCGTCTCTGCAAAAGAAAAACGTTTTGTTCGGGCACTCCGAGATTTCAAGTTGCTCATTTTGAAGACTACTAAAGCGCGTTACGATGTGTTTCAAGTCACGGCAAAAATTAACTTCTCCGTGTTCCGGCTAATTATGCAATTTAACATCTATAGTAGGTAAAATAATAGTACCAGTAGTATGAAGATCAACTGTGATTGTATTTCGAGTCGAAAATATTATAACAATAAGTATTTCTTCAGAATGCAGTTACTGTACAATCTAAAAGCGCTATTAAAATATATCGTCCTGCTATCCCCTAAAATCATATTTTCCTAATAAAACGTCAATATTATTCACACATTTTTATTACAGCTGTTAGTTTGGCTTCTTTGACTTCAAATGTAAGAATTTAAATTGAATTACATATCCTGTTTATTTCTGCATATCAAACACTTTAACTTTGTCCACAGTATTTTTGGGTGTTTAGGTCCTAACGTTTAACACCAAAAACCATTTTAAAGCTCTCCTTTTGCGAGTAAATATTAAAAAGTACTGGCGAAATGAAGACATTTTTTTTAGAATTGTATTTAAATGTACGTTACGTTTTGTTTTAGGCTTTATAAAGCTATATCGAAAGTTTTCTGCTAAATTATCACATCTATATTTACTGGTAACCCTCAAAATATTATTTTTTCAAAAACAACACATCTACTTTACTATAGCTTATGACTTACTGGCCCAGCTCCCATGTCCCTAATTTCGCCTCAAATAAAGAAATATTTCTTTTAATTTTTTCATTTCATGTCGATGCCATGTCCCATTAACTCACACACAGATATTTTATATTATACCTTTCTGACCTAATTAAAACGCTTATTATTTTTTCCTCTATTGAATTTTGTAGCTGATGTTGTTGCTGCCAAGTAAATAAAATTTACATTTTTGTATTTTAAATTAGTTCTTTCATGCGAACTAATGCTAATCTAATTTAATTATAATATAAAGTAAATTTGTAAATGGTAAAATAAATAACCTATGGTATTGTATTATTTACCGTATTATTAATGATATTAGTTGCTGTGATTTCCTTCTGAAGAGATGACGTTGTCGTGATTGAAAGTTGAATAAATGGCTAAAAACATTACAGTTTTGTTATAAACTAAACCAAGTAATTTGAGTAAAACTTCAAGATCAAGTTCCTGTTCAACTTCGAGCACTTCTAGAATTCATCTTCTAGAGTTTTAGTCTATTAATCTCCTTTTTGGCGACTACAGCTTCAATGTCGCGTAAAGATGCTGACGCCACGGTGTGTGTCGACATATCATTGTTAAAGTATGTAAATGTAAAGTTTTATTAAATCATTAATTCCGTATGCAAAATTCCAAAGAACGTTGAAATCACCTGACCCCCCAAGATATTGGTTAATTACTCTATTTTGTCAGCAACGTAGCAATTCTCAATTTATTTCAAATTCTTAAAGTAGTGAGTGTTATTTGCCATAATTAAATTTTATGTAATCTTTCACGACTGTAATCACATTACGACTGTTCTAAAATCGTGCATTTCTGTGACAGTGTAAAAAATACACATGCTATATAAAGCACTATACAGGGATACGGTAATAATTAAGACAGAAAAAACTGCACACTAACATATTAGCTAAGGACGACCAGAAGGAGTAGGCCTGAACAGATGTATAGAGGTTTGGTTGCATCAACCAACTTATAGACAAAGTATAGAATAAATCTAAATATCATTAACTGTTTCTTTTTAATTTCATATATTTTCAATTATTGTAAATTAAATCTTATAAGATGTTATTTTTTCAATTAACAGGATACACGTTAAAGAGGATTTTAATACTACGAGAAAACTAACTTTACTACCAAAAATATAAAATACATAGTAAAATTGCCCCGCTAAAAGTATAAATAGATTAGCAACACCGAACAAAAAGATGAAGTATATACACACAATTGAAAAGTTATAATTTATTAAGATTCTTAGCTACATCTATGCGCTCCATTTTTGGTTCCCAGCATTTAAGTTTGTTGGCAGCCACAGACTTCCGCGCCTGGTAAACCCAAAGTTTGAAGTAAATATCCATTCAGGACTTCTACCGATGGTTACAAATAAGTCCAAAAATAAATTTGTGTATTTAGTTAATTTAAACGTACGTCATAAGACTGAACGTGGTCTACAACTTGTTGTTTAATACATGATAGATGAGAATGTAGGCAATTCCAAATATTCGTCTATGTAGCTGTTACCTAGGCAAATATGATGAGTAAGCAAGAAGGTATCAACGTGGACAGATGACAATGTTTGTGATGATCAAATGTGTTTGAATCAATTTAATCACTAGGCATCAGCTGAAATATTCTGATCATAGAAAATGTAAGTTCTGTAGAATACTATGATGTGTGGTCTAACCCTAGAATATTAGTAAATGTATACTTGGATCGCTGGAGAAGGTATATATTAACCTTGAGAAGGTTGAAAAAAATCGCAGCATTGTACCGACGAAGAAGGCGACGAAGTCTAAACAAAGGGAACTGTAATAATTGACGCCTCTGTGATGTGTTCATAGTAATTCACCTCAGTATATAAATGTTTTTATATATAGCAATTCGTCATGTCATAGACATGAAAATGTGAAGATTTAGTGAAACTAAGGTATTTCACCTGTAACGGTTGAAACTATACAGTCTGCTATGATAAAACGTATCATACAGTTCCGTTATGTATATTTTTTATTGTACGTGTATATTCAATATAATTGCTATTTACTTGCGTAATTGTTCAAGTAGGTTCTAATGATATACCAATAAATTTATGCCTACATAATTGCAAATTCATGATAATGCCTAAATAACACTTGAACTGTTTGTAATTTTAGGGTTATAGCTTTGTTCTATGTGTAGAAAAAAATTATCAAACAGTCGTATTCAGTTGTTTCTGAATAGGAGGGTTTTTTATTTTTTCACCTTATCAGCGAGGCATTATTAGAGGAGTTTTGGTTCTGGGGCTGAGCGAAAAGGATCTGTATCATCTCTTTTAGAAGAAACCTTACCTTGGATTCTTCTATTCTTGTTCGTAATTCAAATCATAACGTCAAAAGAGAATATATATAGTAAGATTTGGTGGAGTTAACTGTGATAGTCCCGTTTAATAATTGAGAGCGAAACAAGTCCTGATTATAGATATAATGTTTTATGGTTGTTTTAAATAATATAACATTCTAAAATGTGATATCGAGCGCTATGTTGATGAGACAAATGTTAATCCACTTATCGTGGATGTGATGTACCATTCATTTTACAGGCAGCCATTTATTCTGCTATAAACCACACGCCTTTAAACCGCAGAATAGTGGTGGCAGTTACTTTTACTCGTAAAACGAACCATTCTCTAAGAGAGTAAACGGACTATAAACCAATATGCATTATGAATGGTGTTGGTGTTCCCCTAGATTCAATGCTAGCCTAGCATTTTCAAGAAGAAAGTAGAATTTCAAGCTAATCCAAATAGTCTAGAACTTTTGGAATTTCGATTTGAAAATGAAAATGTAATAAGTGTCTAATTGAAACCAAAACATAAAAATATGTACGCCTTAGTAATAGGGATTACTTTAAATCCAGAAAGTTGAAAAATGCCAAAAATAAAGATAAATAAAGATATTAAATAAATCTTGCATAATAGTGATTACTGTCAAAGTTATTTTTCCCACTCATTAACTAAACTAGTTAATTATACATCTTATAAGTTTGCTATGACATCAGTTCCACAATATATTGTAAATGTATGTAAATTATTTGAAAAATAAACTTTGCTACATATTGTAATTAATTTTTCCATTAATTTCATTAATATAAGTGATTACATATATTTTTCACCTTATAATGTATTGACCTTTGGTTAATATTTAATGAGGTAACTCTGTTTAAGGTTTCCATAACTCTTGTTATTTATTAAATCACTCTACACGCTAGTAATGAATATCCAATGTTCGTTACCGACACCACATCGATATTATTTTTAAAAGAATTCTATATACTTCAATTTTTAAATATAAAACATATATACATATGTGGAGGATAACGATTTCCTTATATGCATTACGTAAATATGAAGGGTAAAGGTAAAATGTTAAAATTTATAAAACCTAGTAAATAGGAGAAAATATATCAAAGTCAATAGTTTAGTTTAAAACGTCTGGTTTGAATTAGATTACAACGTGAAGATTTATTTAATTATCTATTATTGGGAATGATAACTATATAGAATATTACGGTATTATCTGAAAGCAGATTTTTCATACTGCACTTCCATAAAACTTAAATAGAGAATTAGTAGCATATAAAAGATAATTATAAGTTTGATACATTGTTTTACTGCATCTGGTGTAAGCTACCTAAACATAATTTAATTTACTAATCACTAACTTTTTATATCTAGGACTAATCTTTGAGTATTATTTTGTAAATATACCAAACAACAAAATCCAAACTACAGAGGCCGTATTATGATATAAATTTAAAACATATAAAGTCATATTAAATAGTATTACGTTCTCATTTAAATACCATTCCTTGTGTAAGGTTCTGTTATACATGTCAAACAAACTGCACGTTGTCATGGTAAATTATTCTGTCCGGTGGAGTTCAGCAAGCGTGAATCTGGTGAAAGCTAATTATAATATTTTGGCGATTATATTTCATCCAACAGTATTGAGTCCCTATTACTCATGTTGCTGGTGCTTACAAAGTCTGATAATACAAATTATAAATAACAACTCAGTATATAACTCAATCAGATATACTAGGCCGTCATGTAGCTGCGGACGTAAGATATGAATAGTCTTAAAGTTTACATTTTTATGGAATAAATACCTACTACACATACCGAAGTAATCTTTGCTTAGCACACTTTAACATGTTCATGTTTTCTGGAGGAAACCATTTATAATGCTTTGAAAAAATTTTACATATCAGTGTTGGGCAAGTTTCAGTTCCAAAAGTGGTTCATGGCTCGATTGTACCTTGGGTATGCCTCCTGTCTGGAATAGTATCGTAGATTACACTCATAGAGCAATAGAGACCACATCTTCAACTTTTAAAATTTTTCGTTAATTATCAAAAACTAATTTGGTCAAAAACGATGAACTACTAAGAACGCCCTGATAAAATTGCCGATAGGTATTTACATAAGTTGAAATAAAAACATTAAAACTTCCGGTCTAAGTATAAACTATTTTAAGCTTTTAATTTTGTAAATCATTATATACTCTTGCAAAAGCCAGGGACGATTGGAGTGAGGAGCATGCTATCAACTAGTATTAATGCTTAACATTCAATATAGATGCGCCGCCATTTTAAAACAACTGATTCGATCTTCCACGAGAGGTGATAACTTTTGCTCACACAGTAAAATATTTTAAAAAATTCCTTTTTTTAAACTGCAAATAGTTATTATGATTAAGAAGTTTGTGAATTTGAATTGTCTATAACACAACGAAAGTCTACTGCATACTAGTTTATATAGGCTTTAGAAATACACTTAAATTAAGAAAAAATGATATATTGACTATTTAATTGTTGTTATAATCAAATAAAATAGAAGTGCTCAAAAATCAGTGAGCACATTGAGAAACTAAATGAGTGAGCACATTTCAAAGTAACAGCAAACTATAAACACTACTTTAGATAATCAGAGGAACAGTGCTAAATCTTCGTTCTAGGTGTTACTTCTTACAGATTTGTTAATGGTTTTGTAGGAAGGTGATAATGTATACATTTTATTCTACATAAGTGACCATTCTTCTGATTTAAGTGTCCTGTAAAATCATTTTAGGAAATTATGTCTGGCTCTGATTCCGAGATTGCATTCTGAGAATCCTCACTTGCAACCTACTCAACTAAATGTCACTATGGCTAAGTGGTTGAGGCTTATAGAACATGGTCTTATATGTTTTCTATAGAACCCTTTGCGTATAGTAAAGCACACACTTGGCTTTTTGGAGTTGTAAAACTATCAGAAGCGCTTAGGATTTTCTAAGTTTTTATATAATAAGAAATGATATTCTATTTTTAAAACTTGAATAAGCGGATTTTAAAATCTAATTAAAAGCTTTCAATGCACTATCCTAAGGGGAAACGAAAAAACCGGAGAGTTGCTAAGACATTTTGAGCTGAATGCAACACTTCAACCACGCAGTTAGTGTCACCCTTGTTTACGACGGTTCAAGATTGTTATCGTCGTTCCAGTTTCATCCAACTTTCATTAAAATAGACGAAAAATAATACTGTAGGACAGTTAAAAGATGAAAGTCAATCTTCAATAGAACTTTTATTATATTAATCAGTTAAGTAAGTCCATTAACTTTAGTTGTTCACGTATCTGACGATGTGAAGTAAAGAGAAGATTGTTTTATGATCATATTTCTTCTTAGTTACTAAGTAATATACAAGTATATTTCATCTAAGTATTTATAGTTTTTATTTTTTTCATATAAAGCAATTCATTGAGAATCACATATACATGTATTTAATGACAATATTAATTTTTCCAGTTTATAAAACCTTTAAAAATATATGTTACTCTTTTTTTAATCTACAACTTAAATATATAAAATGATGTTAAAATATATATTTTGGACTATGCACTGCAGGAAACATGAGGTTAGATCAGGAACACAATGAAATTTAATAGTGTCGTCGTGTTACGGGAAGAGGTTGAAGACTGGACTGTCCGGCTTTCAGCATAACAAGGACCCAGAGGGCGTCTGAAGTAGTCATAGAACTATGGTAAGCATAATAACAATAATAAAACTAATTTTAAGTTACATGAGGGTACTAGTGTAGAAAACATGCTACTAGAGGAAGTCAGGCTACCCAGTTCATAAAGTAATGAAACTGGGCTAAAGCACAAATATCACACGTTTACCAAGTTGGGTTGATTGTTGTAAAGAAATAAATACATATACATAGATACATTTTTCAAGGATGGAGTGTAAAGGCAGGTTTAATGCTCTCGAAGTATAAATATTCTATGTCAAAGCTATCTTCTATAAAAGTGATCTTTATGTTTTTGTAATTAAGAACGTACAACTCAGGTGATAAGGAGCACCCTTATCTACAAACTATTAACAAACTACAAACCCTAGTATAAAAAACCAGAATAGACTGTAGTAAACAAGAATAACTGCAGAATAATAATGGTAACAATTCTATACTTATATGGAAGATGTTTCATTGAACGTACGTACGCATGACAGCAACAAGCCTTGGTTATATTATTTTGGCGTTTTTAATTGTAGTATTTATATATAAACTTTTTCAATATTATATAAATATATATATATATATATATATATATATATATATATATGTATATATATATATAATGTTAACAGGTAAAATAATGTTTTAAATTAGTGTATTGATAGCCAGCCAATAACGCAATATAAAATATACGTTTTCATACTTACAAACCATGTTAAAAGTTGCTACATTGCTATATTTTTAAGCCTTAAAGTTAAAACGTGAAAGTGTTTGATATATAACATTGTTCTTGTAATAAAAAAGCCGTTTTTACATTAAGTGGAATTTGTTGTTATAATTTTTTTTCTAGGTGGAACATATTGAAGATCGATATAGTACAAGGCAAGACATAGTAGCTAGGCCAAATTATGAAGATATGAAACTAAGTTATTAAATGAGGTCACTGTTATGAAGCTAAAAATAGATATATACGTATAAAACTAAGGAATGGTATACACACCTATTTATTATAAAATATTGTTATTTATGTCATACCGAGTAAAAAAAACCTTAGTGTATGATGAATTAATATGAAATTAAATATAATTATTTGTATACGTTTAAAACTAAAATATGTAGCTATAGAAAAGTATTATGTCGTTTTGATTATTTTGTATTATGTTAGGTGAATAAAATTGAGAAAATGGAAATATGGTTGGTGAATTATCTGTAAAGTGTACGCATGGTAATGTGAAGCCAATAGAAACCAATTAAACCGGTGAGAGTAGGTACGATAATTATTACGGGTTTAATTTATGACCCTGGCGGAGGACTAAATTTCTCCGTCATCGATTAATGCACATGGAGTTGTGTTGTACGAAGTACTTAACTAGGACAGTTCATCTAACTAAGGATGTGGCATAAAGTTGAAAACGCAGGAAAGTACAGCAGTTCACAGTTCCTTATTTAACCAAGAAAAAAAAAAACAAATACAATGCTGTATAGACAGAATTTAATTATGGAATTTTAAGTCCAAATTCGTCTAAAAGGGTAAAAAACGTCCGCATTCTACTCATAGAGTAAGAGAACTTTTAAATGAACACGTTGCAATCAATGTACCTGGTGCTGTAGGACTTAATAACTGACTGCCAAATCTCCATACCGTACTCCAAAGGACGATTGCATCTGAAGCTGGAAGAAAAGTGAACTTTACAATGTAGGCGTTTATACACGAGATGAACTGAATACTCTAATGTGTGTGTTTCTGCCCTCATAATGGGAAAGAATGAAATAAATATATGCGGAAGCGTGTTATTTCACTGTAAAACACACAGCAAAACCACACACAAGTATATCTTTTTTATTTATTTTGTGATCTTGATTTATAATACAATTGGATTAGTTATGCATTACTTGTAACGGTATTATGATAGTAAATGCTATTTGCATTAACTTATTTAAAAAGAAAACTGATTATGATAATGCAGCATTTACTTTTTTGGACGATAATACAAGTTACATTACAATTATAATTGACTAAGTTTTAACTATATATAGTATATCAAAAACGATTTAGTCCTAAGATTCAGTGATCCTTATATTGACTACATCATATATAAGCCTCTTATAAAGTATTATTTGCATAGAGGTAGCTTTTGAAAGCGGTCCTGTCCTTAAGTGAAATATCAATTGAAATATCATCTTTGAATATCATGGCTTGTGATAGCTGTCAGTTTTGTCCGGTGTGTAAAAATTTAGTTAAAGAAGATGACAGTGCGTTACAGTGTGAAATTTTTTTGTAATAATTGGTTTTCACTGTGCGTGTGTGTGTCAATCACTGATGTGGAATAATGAATATATGAAGATTCTAGCGGAAAAATCTAGATGGGCTTGTGAAGCTTGTGGTTTAAGGTTAACCAAGTTTGCTGAACAGTTCAAAAGACATTGACGGGCTTATTAACTTAATCTATTACTGTTGACAAACTGTTTGCTAGTGTGAAAAACGTAGTAAATGACAATTTAGCTCTAAATGAGAAATTTGATAAATTTTCTAGTGGCAGCAGATGCATATAGGGTTAGTGTAAAACCGGATGTTTACAACACCGGCCAAATTGAAGGGAAAGTCAAATCTTTTTCTGCTGTGGCAAGAATCCAGGATTTTCGATTCGACAATCGATAATGCAACGGTACCAAACTCTCAGACCTGTGGAGAAAACGTCGAGAGTAAAGTTTTGGTAGACGATGACGAACGTTTTCCAAATTCTTTAGACGTCGTGAGTGACTATCACAGAGTGCACTGAGAAAAAAGCCTTCTCGCAGAAAACGAGGAATTTCAGTGGAGTTGGAGACAATAATAATAGAGGTCGCCAACAGGAGGTTAGGTCCTTCTCAAACAGTAATAGAGTTTTTACAAAAGTCTAGTACCGAATGGACGGCTGTCAACTACAGGAAAAAGCGGTTGGAACAACAACTACAAGAAGAGATCTGAAGGTTATTCTATCAATGGGAGCAAAATGGACTCCAACATATCTATAGTTCCTGATACAGAGGGAAAGGAGAAGGCCTGCCACTGGATCAGCCCCAACTTACAGTGACATTTCTAAGAAGTGAAGTTAAAAACAAGGTAGTGCGTGGAACTTTGAAGGTAAGCGACAGTAATCCTCTTAAGCCGGCAAAACGCATGAGATGTGGCTTTTTCTGTCCGATTTGGACCCAGTTGTGTCCGCTCAGTCAATCACAGACTACCTGCATAGCCTTAAAGGTGATGCCGTTTTTCATTGTAATAAACTTGTGACAAAGATATAGCAGTTACAGCTCTTTTAAGGTGGGAGTACCCCATGAACTTGGGTGAGGAATTGATGCACCAAAATCTGTGGCCGAAGGCACTTTTATATAATCATTTCGGCCCCCCAAAACATATCGCAGTGATGGGCGGAGTCAAGAAAGTTTTTTAGTGTCAAACAATCAAATAGCAAGTGTGAACTTAAGTGTTGAGGAGGAATCAAGAAACAATAAGCCAGGCGTGTTTGGTGAATGTTTGGCTTTTTGAACATAAGATATTTGAGAAATAAACTAGGTCAGTTAGAGGCCATCTTGAATGATAAACCGGCCGACATTATCTGTCTAAATGAACACTGGCTCTGTTCTGACGAAGTGAGTTACTATGTGCCCCATGGTTTTGTGCTGGCCAACTTTTTTGTTAGACAGTCCCCGCATGGTGGATCATCAATCTTTGTGAAGAAAGACTTGTCCTTTTGAAGGCATCGATATCTCGTCCTTCTGTCAAGATAATATATGTGAGGGTGCAGCAGCTAGGCTACTTAGCCTAAATCTTGTTATTCTTAGCATCATCAACCGTACACCTGAAAGTAATTTTAAAAATTTTATTGAAAATCTTGAAAATCTTTTATTGTATGTTACAAGTAAATATGTTAAAACCAATGAATGTTTTAGCCATTGCCGGTGACTTAAATGTAGACCTGTTAAATAAGAGAAGTAATGAAACTGGTCGAATTGCAAAATTTGTTAAGGTCGTTTGACCTATATTGTACTAATCAGAATCCAAACCCGCTTGGGGCATGTTTGGATACATATACACTATACACTAACATATACACTAACCTAACTCAGAATTACTTTTGAAGTCTCCTTGATAGCCCAGGATATTATATCTGATCACGCCACGCCGGTGTATGGGTTGGTCTAAACCTCAAGCATTGTAATAATAAGACTAGTCCAGTCAAACAAAAGAAAACAAAACGCTTAATTAATGATGTTAGATTAGAAAATTTTATAAATTGTATGTCTTCTGTTGTCTGGAGTCTTCTGTGTATCAAAATGTAGATGTGAATGTTGCCTTTGTAACTTTTATCGATATTTTATGTACTGTGTTTAACCACCATTGTCCGGTAGTAAAATGTTAAGTGTAAAAAACCAGTGCTAGGCCCAACCAAAGCTCAAATACAAAAAACTGGTTTACTCCGCAGCTTGAAATGATGCGGAAATTCTTGCTAGTAATGTATGATAAGTGGAAATGTACAGAAGACTTAGTTGATAAAAATAGATACGTAACTTTCAGAAAGCTATATAATAGAGAAATTTACAAATGCAAAGAAAACAGCCAATAAAAACCTCATTATTAATGCCAAAAACAAGTGCCAAATGGCATGGAAAGTTATAAGAAGTGAATCATGCTATATTAAACCTAAAAATGTCATACCTATTTCTCCTGATTGTCTCAATAGCTATTTTGTAAATGTGTCAAAAAAATGTACATAGTGATGTTGATCTAGATTTAAATGACAACAACCATAATGATTTTATTGTAAACTATTGATAAGCCTATCCCTGTTTCTGGTTTTAGCTGCTGGCAACCGGTCAGTATGGAAATAGTGTCTCAAACTATTTCACACCTTTAGCAACTCTAAAAGCGAAGATGTGTTTGGTCTGTCAAACTATGTTGTAAAAAACTGTTGGTGAATTTATTGTCAAACCGTTAACTTTTTTAATTAATCTAGTACTAAGACATGGGAATCTTCCCTGAAGGTTTAAAACTTACCAAGATCACACCTATTTTTAAAAAAGGGGACTTAAAGGCTCCTGAATGCTATCGACCCATAGCCATCGTACCCATCATTGGAAAGATTATAGAATCTTGCATGATCCTACAACTTCATGAATATTTTAATGGTAATAACTTATTGTATAGCCATCAATATGGGTTTCGTCCCAAACACAACACAGTTTTAGCTATGGAAGCAATTGTAGAGTATATTATTAATGGTTTTGAAAATAGACACATTAGTTTGCATCTAATTTGATAGATTTAACAAAGGCGTTTGACTGCCTGTCTTTTAATATTTTGTACGATAAGCTATATTTCTATGGTATCAGAAAAAAGGAACTAAACTTGATCAAATCTTATTTATCTGGTCGTAAGCAAAAAGTGGTTGTAGATGACATCAGCTCGATGTATGATGATGTTATTAAGCTGGTGTCCCACAAGGCTCCGTTCTTGGACCTTTTTTGTATCTAATCTTTGTTAATGATATATATTGTAATATTCCAACTTTTTGTGTACTCTATGCCGATGATACCACTCTACTCTGTTTCTGATAGTAATTTTGAAATTGTAAAAACATAACCTGTCTAATGCCTTTACTTATGCAAAAAGGTGGTTTGATTCTAATAATCTAGTTACCAATAATAGCAAAACTGAACTGATCTATTTTTCTCTCAGGGATGTTCCTGTTACTAGTAATGTAAGTAGCGAAGTAAAATTACTAGGCTTTACACTGGACAACAGCTTGAGCTGGGAACCCCCACATTTTAAATTTGTGTAAAAAAACTATCCCGCATTGTCTTTCTTCTTGGGAAACTTAAATTATCTATAGGCCAACAAACGTTGTTAATTGTATACTATGGTCTTTTTCCATTCACAAATGAACTATGGAATTCGCCTTTGGGGCAACGCCTGTCATGCCTCTAAGGTCTTCATATGGCAAAAAAAAAGGCCATGAAGAGTTCTGGACTGCCTAACCTTGAGACAACCATGTAAGGCTAGATTTAAGAAATTAAAAATTATCACAGTTCCATCCTTATATATTTTAAGTACTTTGCTTCATGTTAAACAGAATATAGACTCCTTTGCTGCTCAAAACTTGAATCATGACGATTTAACTAGAAATAGAAACAACCTTATAACTCCATATGTAAGACTCTCAAAAACTTTAAATAGTCATGTTTATCAACAGCTCATATTGTATAACAAACTACCATTGCCTATTAGAAATCTGCCTTTTAACAAGTTTAAATGTTTTGTAACATACTGGATTAAAGACCAAGCCTTTTATACTGTGGCAGAGTACAAGGGACTATAATTTTTCCGAAATTAGCTAGGCAACTGATTACTATTTTTAATACTATAAGCCTATAAGTTCTATAAATTGTAAGATCTTTATTATAAGTAACCTAATGATCTCAAAAAATGCTGTTTGTCCTTCTTGTTTTGACGTATCCAATTACATTGTAAAATGTCCTTAAAGGAAATAAATAATATTGTCTATTGTCTATTGTCTATTGTCTATATCCGATGATACTAGAACCCCAATTTCTCGTATGCTATTGGACTGAGTATGGGACTATTGAAACAGTTTTTGACTGGAGACGAGAAAACTTTGCAGGATGTCTAACACAATCAAAGGCCCCCATGATTGGCTGCTATATACAAACTTACTGCTCTACATAGTTTAAACCTTTTTTATTCAGTTTTTACTTTCAGTGCACACCTCATGAAATCTTTTTAAACTAGAATAAATTATCGTTCATGAATGTGGTCTTTGGGATTTATTTTTTACAGTACCATGTCAAGAAGATTTCACATATTAAATTTACGGAATTAGCACTACTATGGTCAAAATTTAATGCACTACAATGTTTTATTAATTTTTAACTTATAGTTTTGTATCTATTACTGAACAAATAGTCCCTGATAATTGTTTATTAACGATTTTATATATCTAGTGCCTTATGGGATTAGGTTATGGAGAGACCTCCTCGTGCTATCAGACATTTAGTAATATACGTGAGCGCTAATAAACATACTAAACCAGTTACTCTCTGTGGGTTATGATATTATATTCTGTATTTGTTTATATTTCCACTCATGGCATTTAACCCGATGACACTAAACGGTTTTAGGGGCTAACGTTCCAAACCTATTTCGAAATTTATATCTGCCTCTCAGGGCCTCCTGTCAGGTTTTTTTATACAGCCCAAACGTATAAATAATCTGAGAGCAAATTATTTAACATATTTTCAACAATTCCCGATATCGTTCTCCGAACTCGTAGACATCGTATGATACTTTTTTGTGTCGTAGAGGCATAAAAATTTTTGAGAAGTACAATCCCATTCCAAAAATATTATATATATATATATATATATATATATATATATATACTAACATAATAAAAAGTTAATGTTGACTATCGACTACCGGATATTTACATTCTCAATAATATTGTGTGCCACATGATGTTCGCTATTTAAATTATGTTTAATATTATACAAAAACATAATCTAGGGTTGGAAAAGTTTAAAATATAATAGGATGTATTTCCTTAACAAGGCTTTAAAGGTAAACCCAGTGTATTCAAAATTCTACCCTTAACGCTGGTGGTCTTTGACAATTTTCTTTACTCAATTTAGGACATTTAAATTTTTATATAATAGTGTAAGTCAGTGAAGTTGGATCTACATAGACGTTGCTAAGATGGGATTTAGAGTAAGATAAGAATATTTTAACAACATGTTAAGAATGGTAGTTGAGTAAAATAGGCTTACCAGTTGAGCCATTCTAAGTAAACTAGCACAATGGTGACGAAAAGTGTCAAACGTTAAATCTTTTGGATGACACTTTTTTGTAAGAAGAACAAAAGACTTCTCATTACATTAAAAACGTAAAAAAGATTTGTTATCCTAGAATCTGTGTATGGAATATTCTTGACACCCATGAGGAAAGGGTGTCAATATCCAAAAGCTTTTCCAGGCAAAGCTATTCACGTCCCTGAAGTACATAGAGAAGTATAGTGTATAAAAGGCAGCAGAAACTCTATTTCGGTTTGAAGTTTGTATGGAAGGTAATATTTGTTTGGGAATTTTGTATATTGTTATACATTGTAATATGTTAACAAAGTGATCTTACTATCTCAAAGACACCTATGCTTTTTTCATTACGGAATTTATTTTTAGTTTTTACTATAACTATTTGCAGCGTGAGTTATAAAACGAATAAAGACTATATATTTGTAAATCAGTTTAGATTACCAGTAAATGTAAATATATGTGTGTTTTACTTGCGTAATACATAACAAAGTTGTAATAAAGCCTTTCTTTGTGCACAGAGAATTTATTATTCATACCTCTTGACAGGAAAATCCGGCGTTCATAAGAATTTGTTTTGATTTATTTGTTTTTCCTTTGTGAGTATCAAACAGCAACGGTTAACAATTTTAATGTCCGGGATAACTGCTTGTATTGTAACATTTAAACTGCTATTTTTTTAAAGACATAGAACAAAACATATTTAGAGGTTGTGTTCAGGGATTGTTTCTAATTACTAAGATGATTATAATATTTAACTTTGAAAATTTTTACATGCATTAAAAAAAAGCAAAGCCTTTCTGGTTGTTACAATTCAGAAAAACCAATAATCTTTATCGAACCAGATTTAAAACTGTTTAAGAAATAAAAATAAATAATATAGCGGATTAAAAAATAGTACAATAACACGTTCTCATTCTAATTCAAATGCAGCACGGTTGTTAAATATCTTAATATATAGTAATACATTATTCTGAATGATATATATTTTATTTTGAGGCATTATGGTAAATAAATTTGACTCATGCTATTTCCACACATCAAACGGAAAATATTTTCTTTTGCGCCCAAACCTGGTCTTCAGATTGCTCTATGTAATTAGATCTTTCACTACCAATCGGGCACTCTTTAAGGTTTATAAGACCAAATACTTTATTCCTTAATTTTTAATCCCTTTTCCTTATTTATATCTATCTTCTCTCCTATATCTGTCTTTTTCTCTTGCAATGTACGGAGTGTGTAATAACTCTTATATAAGAAATATTTATTTTGTGATTTGCCTTACTTTATTAGATGAACTCATAAACGCTTTCATTATTTTTAATGCACTTCGATATACACATTCAGATGCCACCGCAAAGTTATAATTAGATTTTTTATACATAAGTTGTTATTTAAATCTGTAAATTGATTACTTAAGTGATACTATACACTCGAGATCAAACCGTTTCTAATAATTGTCATGAATAATCTAAAATACTTTCGTTGTAGTGAACGGAGACTCCGCTATACGTAAATTAACAGGAAAACAATCATCTTTATGTTGAAATATCACACATACATATTCTGTTAATCTTAATCAACGCTTTCGAAATCGCAGGTGATTTCGTTAAGCGTCAGCCATCAACTCGATATTGGGACTGATTTACCCTGAGCTCGGGATTGGCTCTTCGTCAATTCTGAGGAATTAGAGAAAGCACGAGTGTTGCTTGTGTTGCTTGAGTAGTTTCATTGTCTCATGAGATCTTTAGTTCACTAGAATACAGAAAATGAAACGGGTTTAGCAACTAAAAAGCTCCCTGTAATGGTATGGCGCTATTATTATTTTTGATGGGACGTATTAAACGGCTCCACTAACACTACAAACGTCTTTGAGGTTTTGGCTTTCACTTCCGTTTACAAGGCCTTCTTGTTACTTTTGTCATTCATTTCTGAACTATATTTGGCTTCGTACATTGGTACTTAAATTTATTAGATTCCAGTGTACTTTGTTAGAATAGTTAAATTAACATATACTCATTGTTGAATACCTTTGGATTTTGCGTAAGACATAGTTTGCCCCTAATACATATTTGTGGGTTTCTTGCCTTCCAAACTTAATATTACTTTTTGGCAAAAATTATTTCTCTGTTTACAAACGAGGTTACAAACGACTTTTACTCTTTGTAGGTAATTGAAAGACAAGTTGTCAAACGCTGTTTCCGAGTAAAACAAAGAGTTTTAGTTGTTGTTTCAGCTTATGTTTTACGAAAGAATAACACTCCACCTAAAACTTAAAATTCCTATTTCTGACACGATCTAAATTTTTAGGTATGGTTCTAAATGGTTTACTTTATTCATGGATTCTATTCTGAAACCTCAATGCGGGTAGACATCTAATATAATACAAACTTTTTAGGTGGAGGAATCTATTACCTACACTGCTTTCTAAATCTTTATAACCAAACAACAGGATCTTTGATACAAATTATAAACTGAAACAGAAAACGGCCCTTGAGTGAATGATAATAACTGAGTTGAGGGAGCGATAAACGCGGTAAAAACCCTATGCAAGTGTGAACTCATTATAAACGAATATTATGTGGCCCATACCTCGTTTACTGTAATCAAATTAATTTGTAATGGTGTTTAAATTAAGTGTAATCCAAAATACATATTAAAGATGTGAAGTGACAATGTTTTTATTTTTTTCTGCATGTGTTTTTTTTTAGTATACAAGTCGGTAATGTTCATAAATATGTGGTCTCTAATGTTTGCCGCATCGATTACCCCATTTTTCTCAACCTCGGCCGACTTGTCAACTATGATGTGGTCCAGAAGTGTAGCCGAGTGTCTCGTTACCCTTGTTGGTTCTTTTATCAGCTGAATGGCATTGTTAGCTTTCAAGAGTTGGCGTAAATAACTTGCTTTACTGCATGACTTTGACAGTAGATCGATGTTGGTGTCCCCCAAACAGATGACTCAGTCAACCTTTACCGCAAGATCCACAAACAGGGAGCGAAATAGATGTGATAAGCAGGTATGTCTAGTACGAGGCGACCGATATACAACACACACACACATAGCTTTTTCCCCTTCACATTCATTGTCACACATATGTGTTGTATACCAGTGTCCAAGTTTTCTGGTAGTATGTATTGCTCATACGCAATTTATTTCTTTATGTACAAGGCAACACCACCACCTGCTGATCTACTTTCTTTCTCTCTGGGCTGCCTATCGCAACGCACCATAGAGTACCCTGGTATATTGAAAAAGTGTGAAGGGGTGTCAGGATGTAGCCAATTCTCTGAGACTCCGAAGATATCAAAATCTAAATCACTCACTAAAGAAGACATTTCGGCGAACCCTGTGTTTAGAGGACGCATGTTCAAGTGAGCAACCCCGAAAAATGATTTGCCCCCCCCCCTATCAGCTAGTTTTCCGAAACCCGAGGGGAGTCAGAGCTCTCACTATTCAGGTGACAGTTTTCAACTTCACCCCCCGGTCCGGACTTCCAGCCAACAGCAGGAGTTACTCCATCTCGACACTGAATTTTCAGTCCACTAAGTACATCAGCAACATTATCCACAAATATAGAACCCAAACGAGAGACAGCTCTACGGCTAAAGTGAACGCCGTTACGGGCAAGGTCTCTCCTGCTAACACAACAGTTTGCCTCAATGAAAGTAACACCGAAGTTGTACACATTAACTCCAATTGAGCATTAAAGTCAAAAAGGGCTCGGTAGCCAATGTCCTTTCTGATGAGAACACTATTGAGGATTAATTTTGAATTAGGAAACTGTGTTCTGGCAGTGAAGAGTAAGTCAGCCATATTGTGGAGAGCCTCACGTTTCCCATGCCCTCCATTGTACCCTGGCCCCTCACGATAGCCTTGCCTAAGGTCATTACATCCAACATGAAAATAAATAACTGATAAATTAACATCTAAATAACTTAACAATCCATACTTAATATCTACAATCGTTCCCCCGGACAACACTCCACAAATGCTCACTGTACACTACATTGCTTTGAAGAATATCTGGGATGCGAGTCACTCAGCAACAGAATGTTTTTGAACGGCTTGTCAGCAGAGGCCTGCGTTGGGGGTGCTGGAGGTGCTGGTGTGGGCGACGGGCGGGACTGTGGTGGTGAGGGACCGCTGGCAGGAGGCCGCTGGTAGTCTGCGGGGGATGGTTTTTGGGTTAGAACAGACGTCTCAGTATATAATATCAAGGCTGCCTCTGGAAAGCGCGGGCTAAGTTGCAGTGACAGCTTTTATAAATGTTTTAAAATACTTCTATTCGTTTTTTCGTGCCGTTCTTTTCGTGTAGTCGTTTCCTGGTCGCCGGAGTACTCAAATGCAGGTCCACATATTGCTCTAGGCAGTCTCAGCTCGCGTTCAAAGTTAAGAATGGCTGGCGTGAAGTTTTTTGATTCGTGGTTGGCTGTGTTTAATGCATATCTAAACTTACTTAGTTTAACATCCCACGATGGATGGTCTTCACCAACGAATTGAGATATTAGGGTTTTGATGACGCGGTTAGAGCGTTCTACTGGATTGCTCTGAGGACTATAAGGTGCCGTTAGTAGACAATCGAAGTTCCACTCCCTACAAAGATCCCGAAAAGTGTTTGAAACAAATTGAGACCCAGTATCGTTATTAAAACGCTGGTTGCACCGTATCTGAACAAAATAATTTCTTTAAAGTTCTTTAATACATTATCAGCTGTAGAATATCTAAATGGACAAAGTTCTAACCACTTGCTGTAGTAATCCTGACATACTAATATGAAGCGATTTCCACTCTTCGATCGTGGTTAAGGGCCCACTATATCTGTGGTAACCGTGTACCACGGAACTTGTGGCTTACGAAAATACATCTTCTCGGAGGGCTTGGTTTGTTCAACTTTATACCCATGACACGTAACACATTTTTTCTAACGTATGCTTTTACATCACGAAACTAACCTGGCCTATAGTAACATTGAGAGAGCTTTACGGCGGATTTTTTAATACCCAAATGGCCTGCAGTTTCTATATCGTGAATCACCCTTTGCGGCCATCCGTATAGCCTTTTATACCGACGGTTCCTATCAACCATCCTTACATCATTGGATTTATCCGTAATTTGTTCCTGACGTGTTCTTCTGTTTATCTGTCTTCTTTTATAAGCTGAACAATTTTCACCCGTAAACGTTCCTACAAGTTCAATCTGTTGCTTATAGACCAAATTCCGAGACAGAGCGTCAGCCACTTTGTTCAAGGCTCCGGAACAGTATTTCCATATCATGTTGCTGAAGTCCAACACCCAGCGGGCCAGCTGGCCAGAAGGAGTCTGTAATTTTTGTAACTATCTCAATGCCTGATGGTCAGATTCTGTGATAAAATGATATCGCTCTAGGTGTAATGCCCCTGTCGTTTACAACATGACCCAGATATTTCAGTTCGGTTTTTCAGAAGACATTTGGCAGAGTTAAGTTTCAGACAAGCCCTTCTCAGACGTTGAAAAACCTCTTGAAGAAGCTCCAAATCTGCCTCAAAATTAGGGCTCACGATAACCTGGTCATTCAGATAGATAAACACTCTAAGTTCCAATTCTGGTACTGTAACGGTATCCATGAGGCTCTGGAAGGTAGGCGCAGCTGACTGTAGACCAAACGACATGACGCGAAATCGGAAAAATCCTTTCCAGGTTCATTGAATGCTGTCAGAGACCAACTTTCATCCGACAAAGGGACCGGCCAATATCCATCTGTGAGGTCGATGGACTCAATATAGTGGGCTTCCTTGAGTTTTTTCTAGAATGTGGTTGATTTTTGGCAAGGGGTAAGCATCATTCACCGTGACTGCATTTAGGGGCCAAAAATTGATACAAACTCTGCATGCACCAGATGGGTTTTTGGTAAGTATGATCGGTGAGCTTCACGGACTCGAAGACGGTTCGACCACTTCAGCTTCGATCATACGCTCTAACTCTTTTTATATTAGAGCCTGCATTGCCGGATTTCTCGTATAGTATCTCCGTTTAATAGGTGTATTATTGATCAGGCGAATCTTATGTTCGACTAGTGTTCTTTTACCCTTAACGTCATCAAATTTAGGTAATTTCTGTCTTAGAAACTTTTATAAGACCTCTTGTTCATCTTCTGGTAGCTGATCCAATCCGCTAACATCGCCTACACCACTCTTCTATAAGACAATATTACCGTTCGGTCGCGTCTGGGGAGGAAAATGATATGTCAGCAACCCCAACGATTCAATCGAATCGACACCAACTATTACGTCGGGAGTGACGGCACGCAAAGTGCATCGACCTGTATGTGTTGTCTCTCTATAACAGATCAAGCCTTCGAACGTATAATATTCTTCCAACAATGTATGTGGGCCATCAGCCATCCAAATTTTCATCGGGCGTTTAAATAGTACGTTTTCGTTTCTTCTAGATTGCCCCCCACCATCGACGTAGTTGCCCCCAATATCTAATAGATCTAAAAAGGTGATACCATAGATTTCTATTTCGATGTGTGGCCTCCCGTCCATGTTTCTGCTACTTTGTACTGATCTAGGAAAAAATCGCTATTGTCCGAAGCTCTTTCAGTCTTTTGGGGTCACACGTAATTTCTTCGGTTGGGACTCAGGTGACCCCTTTTTGGCTGAGTCCACCGCCCGTTTCTCGTGTGGTAATTGCAAGCGGTAGTTGATATCCCTTATCATTTACAATAAAAACACCTTAAGGTCTTGGGCCCCCGGCATTCTCGATATAATGCCCTTTTTCTACGCAGTTCCAACATATGCTATCGCCATGCATACGCCTAACGGTGTAAACTGACTTACGTTTAACTTAAACTTAAGCTCACGTTTCTCTTGTTGAACGTTAGGTTTCATAATTTTCGTTTGAGTCGTCCGTCTTTGCGTATAGTTCGCCTCGCCATGAATAGTGCAACCAATTTCGTTCATCTCTAGAGCGGGTTTCGTATTTGTAACGCCGTTCTCACTAACCGTAGATGCTTCGTGAGGTTTATCAAACTTCTACTTGGCATTGTATGCTGTCTCTGGCACTAGGGCGAGTGATAGCAGTGTAGGAGGCCGGTAAGTTTTTCAAGCCCTCAAATATTTCTTATGCTGCTCAGCCTGGTGGATTATATCAGATATGGTCCTACATTCCTATCTTTTCATCGTAAGTTTATACTCGGGACGAATGTTTGAATATAAAATGTTGATATGATCGTCTAATATAAACGAGCCTCTTCTGCGTAATAATGTCATTAAGACACGACAAAGTTTTAAAATTGTTTCTCTTGATCTTGTTTACGCTTCCTGTACTAGTAGTCAAGAATTTGTTTGTATCCAGGAGGGAGAAACTGTGTTTCAAAGTCCCTCCGAATAGTCCTTGTTGTTCCTATACCACAGGAGGGCAGAGTTTTGGAAAATCTCTGATATGGCTTTAAGGATGTCGTTTCGTTCAATGCCGTACGCGTAGAGTAGCTCATCCAATCTCTACAAAAACGAGATCGGTCCTTTTACTCCGTCAAAACGAAGATTTCATTTCCTTACTAGGTTCCATAAGTTTGACTCGTCGTGCAGATCGAAACCATCTGATTTTTATTGAAGTCCGACAGGATTCGTTTGTTTATACGCGGGAAGTGAATAACTCGCTAACATTGATTGATGGCTATGTACTACGTTTATGTGCGGAGTTCCCATCGTGCCATTAGCTGAAGTTTGGGATTCTCTAACGGTAAATGATAAAATCATTGCCCTAACAGTTCTCCTGTCAGCGTTAGGAGGGAGTCCAAGAATTTCACGAAGAGCCATGCTTTTCTTTCTGCTCGTCTCTGCACAGTGCCCTGTGGGTGTGAGAAACGGGATTGCCTCCTAATGCACCCGCATAGTCCATCCTATTATTTTAGTTCTCGACCTCACTCTCTGAAGTCGTTAGTTTATCCGACCGTAAATATGCGACGAATCGTTTTCCTAATTCGTCGAATTTTCCCGCAACTTGAATATCGCATTTTATTAATTCGTTGCGCAATTGCGTTTAAGCGATAACCCATCCAAAACATGAATCATGTTCCGTTGAGAATTTCTTATTATCGTTTCCGGTTGCCTAGTGGGAACATTAAGCGTGACAGTAGGTCGAGTTTCTGTTGACACTGGTGCAGCCGTGTCTTTTTCACCATCAGTACCTTTAGCCTTGTCTGAATCAACCCTTTTATTAGAGGTATACAAAATATGACATACTCACAACAGCCAGCGTAAAACTGCAAAGGACTTGTGAAAAATAACGTTTTAAAACATTTAAAAACTAATTGTCTAATTGTTTATAGCAATACTATAAGAAAAATATTGTTTAATTTCGTCGCCCATTTGTTCGGGCGCCAAACGTATAACGTGTACGTCGGAAAGGGATAGTTTATAATACTATGTAACCCTAAGGCACCGGATATGCCAGCGGGGAGGGGAGTAATCTAGGGTTCGAAAGGAGTGGTAGTTTCCAAGTTCAGCTCAGACCCGAGTTAATGTAAAACCAAAAGCCGAAGCAAATACAGCACCGATAATCAACGGAACAGACTTTCATCATCACCGTCTCGGAAACAAAAGTAAATAAAGGGAAGGCATCAGCATTTGCTTTAGGATGACTGTTATCCTAACTAAATGCTCCCTAACCCGACAGTTGCTGGTTTAACTCAAGCTCGAAAATAAGGAACAATGGTGCCAACGTCAAGCAACCCAGCGGCGTCGAAAAGAAACGATAGGATAAAACTACATTCAAACTCCTCGTTACTAGTAATATACTTTAGTCTTTTTCGTACTGATTTATCATTTCAAATATTTCCTTTTCAAAATAAAAGAAAACTCATCCTTATTTAAGACCCTGAAAAAATTAAATGTTAAAAACTGTACTGTTAAAAATAAAGAGAGAATCCCAAATTAATGTAAACAATATAGCGTTTGTGACAAACAAAATAATAACAAGTTATTATTTACTTAGCATGTATACGTGATAATAGATGATTTGTATAGACTTTAAGCGTCTTACTATCGTTATGTGTCACAAAAACCGAAATTTTATAAAAAGACCTGATTTATATAACACATAATAATCACTCTATTTTAAGTAGTTCACTAGAGAACTATTTACGCCAGCGGCTCCACCTTGTCACCGCGCACCTACTAGACATTTTACAATTGATTACAATGCAATAAAGCATAATAATACTAATTTAAATGTAACTCAATAATTAAAAACAATTTACTCTGGCAGCTGCAATTACGATTTTGCTAATTCACTAGAAACTCTTTGCAATTGGCTACAGTAGAAGTAACACAATAAAAAACACTCAATTGTAAGTTCTTCATTAAAGGGTTGTTTCTTCAAGATATTTCAATTTCTCTATTTATTTTCCCGCCTTCATTTTACGATTGGCTACAGTAGAAGTAACACAATATAACCACTTAATTGTAAGTTCTTCACTAAAGATACATTTACTTAATTTATTGCAATTACGCTTTCCCTCTACTGTCACATGTTTATAGATTTGGCTACAATTAATTTAATTCGGATGCAATGGTCAACACATTAAATGCATAAATTCTGTATGTCCCTTGCTTGAAGGTTATTTCTGACGATGGAAAATGTCCGGAAAAATTCTGTATGTGTTTGAAAAGCATTCTACAATAGTAAACGTAACGAGAAAAAAACTGAACCGAGTGCCTTACCTCACTCACATGTATTTTACATTTTATTTCCTCAACCTGTTAAAAAGTCTTATTCCCTATTGTTTCACTAGTTTATTAATTTTCAATGAATCCTTAAAAATTGGTATTTCCACAAACAATGGAACTTTACCAATAGCACAGAAGTTCCAATAGCCAAGTATGAATGGAAGAAGAATGGCAACCATCTTCGATAGCTGGAAATGGAAGTCCCTAATATTAAGTAACGAACACTTCAAGGTATTGAATGAAAACTAAACTGGAAATTTTGAAAGAAATGACATTACCTATAAGTTTAAAAAGAGAGACGTGAGAGACAGAGATTGAGAGTGAATTGCCGTGACAACTAAGAAGGTTTGTAAAACACTAATCAGATAACCAAACAGTCGCTAAGCGAGAATTTATTTTACACTGCCTGTATTTTTCTTCAACAAAAGAATATAAGAATTGAGCAAACAGATTTCCATCGAGTTTCTACTTTAATTTTTATTTAGTTATTTTTTTTATTTACAATCTAATATTTTTAAACAGCATTTTCTTCTTATATATATATATGTTTATACGTAAATTACTTTAAAATGCGGTAAATTATTGCTTTTAGTTTTGAATTGAAAAACTATATTCCTATAAGAATAATGATGGAATATAATTGCATAGTAATCTTTCTTCAGCTTGGGAGCTTTCAAACAAATGTGATAATTACTATTAGTGAATTTATACATACGTATAGGGTGTACTCTTATACAATATCTTATAGTTATAATTAATATTTAATTAAAAGCAAAGGACTTGTTTCTGCATTTTTAAAGGATGTAATCAGCACTATTGTTCACTTCATTATAATACCCGTAAAAGAAAACCTTTTACAAATACTTTAGAGGGGTAAATCAGTATTATTTGGTAATAAAATAATATTGGCTTTAGTTCTTGTCTATTTTTCATAAGTATGTAGACAAAAGAAGGCTATTATCAAATGTTATTATCACTCCGCTGTTCGATCTAAATAGGGTCCTTGTTCTGCCATTCCTTGTTTTTTTATTTGTAACTTCCTCCGTGTAAGGTAATGGTCCTAATTCATCTTCTGCAGAAGTATTGTGCAAATCTAAGAAGAATCTGTGATATACAGGTCGAATGAACTTTAATAAGTTCATCATATTACATTTATTCATTTTGCAATCCGACTTACTTCATGGTAAATATTTTCTAATGAAAAATTTTGCAAAAGTATTGGTCTACTATTCTTTCCTACAGAATTGATGTTTAACGTTTTAAAATCAAGAGCGTGGGCGTGGTTTTTTTTCGAAATTTGATGTAGAAAATTACTCTTCTCTTTCCATTTTACTGCTTATGAAGTTCAAGTTGCGATATTTTCATGCCAATTTTGTGGTATATAAATAATTCTTCACTTAACCGCCGATTACACACTCTCTTAAGCTAGAATCATTAGGCATGTAGCTGTAGCCATATACTAATAATTTTTTCTATTCTATCAATGTCTGATTCATTGGATTTTATCAATCTCATTAGTACTATAGTCATGTTGTTTACTATTTTGTCCAGCGCATGTAGGCTATCAATATAAATCACTATACGTTGTTTATCTCTCGCTTGGGTTTTAATGTGTTTTTCTAAACACAAGGCAATTTCCTGTGATCTTCTTGATTCAACTATCTCATCCGAGATATAATACATACCACAACCGGTAGTTAATGAATGAATAAGACTTTATCACGTTCTCAAGTGTACGATTGGGTTAAAAAGTTCAAAGGCGGACGTGAAACAGTTGAAAATGAAAGTCACAATAGGCGTCCAAGGACCAGTTTGACTAATGAGAACATTTTTGCTGTTCGTGAACTTCTTGAAAATGATCGACGCTGAACGATAGATGAAATTGCCAGTGAAGTGGAAATTAGTCATGGTAGTGTGCATTCCATCGTCACAGAGCATCTGGGTTTTCGGAAAATTTGTGCAAGATGGGTTCCTCGGCTTCTGACTCTCGATAAGAAACAAATCCGGAGAGACATTAGCCAAAGGCTTTTGAATCGGCTTGAGAGAGAGGGGAATAGTTTTTTAAATCGCATAATAACCTGTGATGAAACGTGGGTCCATCACGACACCCCTGAATCCAAAATGGCGTCAATGGAGTGGCGAAGGAAAGACGAAACTCGCCCTGTGAAAGCCAAAACACGGTTGTCTGCTGGGAAAGTTCTTGCCACCATCTTTTTTGACTGCAAAGGCGTTTTGCTTATTGAATTTTTACACGAACGTCGTACTGTGAACGCTGCTTATTACTGTCAACGTCTTGAGCAAGCAAAAGCAGCCTTTCGGAACAAAAGGCGTAATCAGCCAATCAGAGATGTCATTTTGCTTCATGATAATGCTAGGCCTTACACAGCTGCCTTGACCCAAGAGAAATTACGCCAAATTCATTGGGAAACATTGGAACATCTTCCCTACAGCCCAGATTTGTCTCCATGTGACTTTCACCTCTTTGGTCCTCTCAAAGAAGCACTTGGTGGAAACCGTTTTGAAAGTGATGAGGAAGTACAGGAATTTGTGTGCAATTGGTTCAAGACACAACCTCAAATCTTTTGTGAAGAAGGGATCCATAAGCTATCCGCACGCTGGGAAAAGTGTGTGAGAGTTGAGGGAGACTATGTAGAAAAAGCAGTAAAATGTAATCATTGTATTGTTTAGCTTTAATAAACGTATAAGTTAAAAGTCTTGTTTATATTTGACTGACCCTCGTATTTAATAAATTAATAAATTTAAAATTTAAATAACTACGTTGATAATGATGTATATTTCTATTTACATTATGCTGAAGATAGTTATCACGTTATGTTGTTTGTTATAAATCAATAATATGTGTTAATATAATATTAATATATCTATATACCAGACTAGATCTAATTGAAATTATCGTAATTATTTAGACATAGATTTATTTAAAAAATGTTACAATACAAATACACCATTACTGTATATTGAAAGTAGGTTCTATTCATTATAGTTTCGGTTTGTTTAATAAATGTCCAAGTAAATACTTTGTAGTAAGACAATAATCAGTTAATATGCATGTTTTAAACCCAGCACGAAAAACAAATTTATGAAACAAACAGTGTTTGCCTTGGAGTACCTTCACGAACTGTCGGCATCAATCATAAAGTTAACTAGATCCAAATACCTGTGGATACATCACGCTACCAAAATTAAAAATGAATACTTTGGAGATTTCGGTCATTCCTTAGTCAAGGAAATGTAACAGGTGAAAACAGCAATCTATCTATCTTTTACTTTATCAGTTGGTATAATTTTTTTGGAGTATTTGTTTCCCAAAGCACACTGGAATTTTCTTTCTTCCTTAAATAAATTTTAATTACATTATTTTGCCTTTCTAAAGACATACGGCTGGGTTTAGTTTTTACTTTTATCAAATACAGTTTAAGATTAAAGTTTTAGAATTAGACCCCATTTGCATAGACTTTCTTTGGATAGCATAACGTGTTACAGTATGATAATTTTAAAATGCCACAGTAGACACTCTCTTTCCTGGTATGTAAATATAAAATTTATCTACAAAAAGGGCTTCGTTTCAGACTATTCACCTCTGCAATCTCTCGGTCCTTGTGCTAGAAAGTTAACTCAGCTCAATGTTCTAGACTGACATTTTACTGTAAAAAGTAAAACTAATGTATCATCCGTTTAATACAACGAGTGTCTGGAGGATAAATAACTATTTCAAGCTTGGAGGCTTTTGGTTTTCTTCAAATCATATGACTTCTAACTGAAAGGCAATATTTCTTCTTGAATTTAGAGATATTATGTCATTTTAAAAGGTTTTATAGACGTTTTTTTTCGTTGTACATCATTATATCTAAAGAGACTTAGGGCAAAGTAACTTTCAATTATAATGTGAGTTACTACTTGAATATTGAATACTTTACAACCGAATGGAGCATTAAATCACGAGCTATAAACATGTTGGTATAAAAGCTATTCTCATGACATTATCATAATAGAAAATAAAAAAAATCCTACAGCTAGTTAGAGAGAACGTAATAAAAATAATCCCTATCCACCCTAGAAATGTACCCAGAAACACGCCTTGAACCGTGTTATTATTTAAACTTACCTAATACAATAACTATTTGTTGTAATATAAATTACTTCATATCCTCTACCTTGTGTTTATCATCATACTTTTATTTCTAACATTCATAAATTATATGTCAAGGTAATTCCTATATTTCCGAGTGAGACCTGGTAAATACTCCAAAAATGTGTTAGGATCTTTACTTATGTACAGGCTCCCAAGATAGTGTTTAAATGTACGTCAACCCCATACAGGGTGACAACAGAAATGTATCAAGAAAGGTTTGTCTTAAAGCGATGCTTAAGCTTGTATGCAACCGTTTTGTGACTTACTGTTTGTGGTAAAAATGATTACATAGTTTTTTTACTACAAAAATAATTCTGAAACTTTTTAAGATTGTATAAATTTATTCAAGAAGCTATTATTATATTTATAAAGAAAAAAATATTGAAATAAAGCAGTTTGGATTTATTGTAAATTTTAAGTTCCTTATTACTCTCTTAATTTTTATTCTGCTTGGGTACGAAAAAAAAAACAATAAAAAATTAATTTAATTTCATTATTTAGGGAATTAACGTAATAACAATGGATACGAATAGTTTAGGCACATTGAAGTCGTAAAACTATGTCCGGACACATACAGACAAGTTGGGGAAAACTTTGTAAATTGGTTCGTAAACTGGATAACTAACTTTAGAACGGAAATCTGATACTAAGCATACTAAAGCTGGGCAAATTTACGTTGTGAACATGCTTTAGGATTTGGTCTGGAATTATAGACATCAAAATTCAGCAGTCATTTTTATCGTCCAGCACCTATTGAGAGTATATATTATTATAAGGGCCTAAAATATGTAAAAGTTTTATACTTATATTTGTTCTTTACTAATACTTTAAAAGAGAAATTTTATATATTTTGAGAATATTATAAAGGTTAATTGGAGGTATATTTATTATAATTTTAAAATGAGTCACCTCCTATAATTATATGATTATACAAAAAAGTGTAAAAGTGTGTGATGTTTACAATTATTTCTATTTTGCATTAAATTAGTTTGGCTGCCAGTAAAGATGACTTAACACAAACTAGGAAATGTAAGAACACTAAAACACGGCTTTCTCTCAAATCATACAACTGTTTTAAGTCTAACTGTGTGTTTCGGTTTTTTATTTTTTTTAATTAAATAATCAACAATGATAATATTATATCGTTAATATAGTATCAATTTAATACGTTACGTGTTTTTTATTGATAAATTTTCTTTAATTCAAATTTTGCTATATAATACCTGTATTCTTTAAAACGTTTGACAATTGCAGTTATTGTTGTAAAACATTTTAAAAGCTGAAGAAATCTAACTAGTCGGAACAACACAAGGTGTTCATTTCTGGTATAAAAAAGCAATGAAAGAAAAGTTTGTTGTGCAAGTAAAGTATACAAGAAAATGGTAAAAATGCATATTTCAAAACGTAACTGTTTAAAATTGTAATAAATGCAATGAGTTGTAGTATAATATATCAGGTACTTGTTTGAAACTTAAACCACTCAAACTTTTTATCGAAATTGAAACCCAAATAAGCAAGCATTTAATAAAGATGAGGAAAAATGGAAGGAAATTAATTTTATAATTGAGACATAAGAAATTTATATATACAGGGCGAGTGGCTCTTGGTGTGACAAAATTTTTTGGGTTATAACGCAATGTAAATGTGATACAATGGCGGTTATAGAAAAGTCTAACTCCAATAATTAGGTCTGAAATGAATTATTGTCAGTTTTTACTAAATAACCCGTGTTTTTGTACGTAAATCTGATATTTCTCAGCAACGTATAGACATATGAGAGAAAACTACATCATTTTTAGATTTTCCATTAAATTTTAAATTTGAAAACGTTATCGGTTCAAACGGTAAGAAAAGAAAATTAAGCTTCAGGTCGATTCAAATGGCAAATTTGCTAAGTTTCAGAAAAACTGAAACATCATTGAACCCCATCTTTTTACCAGATTTACGTACAAAAACACGGGTCGAAACGGTTTCTGCTAATCGTAGTTAGGTTATGTTTTGTTTTTGGGTTATATTTATGTTATTGTATTGTTACAAACAATAAACAAGGAATTAAAAACCATACATAGTTTAATTAAACCTCAATTTTAGTATTATAGTATTGAGATAAATAAAAGTACCCAAACAGTCATATATAAACAACTACAAAGTTTGTTGAAATGAGCCAATTCTAATATAAAATTTAATCATAACATAACAAATATTTTCGCAAAGTTAATTAAATAATATATTAGTAAAACGTCCAGCAGGTTGTATGTGAAAGGTAAAGATAATAATAACACTACAGCAATGTCCGTTCATTTTTAAACTGATATCTGTCCTGTGGAACATAACCCTTTAATCATAAAATAAGAACGAAGAGGGAATGCGGGGAATCAGTTTTTAACGGGCTGCTCCTAAGGGTAAACTTCAACAATATTTTAAGCTTACTTTTACCGGTAAACGCAAGAGTCCCACAGGTATCCGTTCTCTCTGCTGATCTTTCTACAACTTAAAATCAGTTATTTACCTAAACTGCACTTAAACGGTACCATTGGTGATTTTGCAAGGGAATTTTCCTTATTTTATATACAACAAATAAATACGATGTAAACTAAGCTAATTAGTATTGAATTACTGAAGTACGTGTTTAGAATAATCAGTTTTACTTTATTCAATAAAACTTGATTAGTTAATTTTGATTCCGAATATTAATATATGATGGCAACATTATTTATTACAATACCTATGAATATCATATTTTTTAAATTAAAGAGACATTTTTTGAATATGAATTTGAGTTGTTAATTCAATATTATTTCGTACAATCATAAAGCAAAACTACCAAATTTCTTAGCTTCCTACCAAGTTGTGTAGCTTCCAAATTTCTTACATTTCTATTGTTACAAAGCAGTACGATTGGTTTCCAATACCAGTGGCAAAGTGGATCAACTCGACTCTTTTGTAAAAACTATAAGCAATAATAATACGATGTTAACAAGCCAGGGAGGAGTAAGTTTTTACTTCAATACCTATCTTGGTACACGTCATTTTATTAGAGTTGTAATCAATATTAAATAAAAATTGACAATCAGCATGCGTTTTAGAAAACATAATTACTATTTACACAACCAGATATGAGTTCTGCAAATTCTTTTCCAAAAAATAATAACTACGACAGATCATTATTAGTATAATTTTTTATTCTTCGATATTTAATTTTAATATTAACTTAAACTTAACTTTAAATTAAGTTTTACCGCAGAATTTATTCAATTCCCTATGTTACAGTACTCTATGACAGCGTCACCAGCACTGCATTATCTTGCTACTTATAAACTTGGTAGCAGTTATGGTAGCAACTTATGGACTGACTGCAGTTTCAATTCCCTATGTTACAGTACTCTATGACAGCGTCACCAGCACTGCATTATCTTGCTACTTATAAACTTGGTAGCAGTTATGGTAGCAACTTATGGACTGACTGCAGTTTCAATTCCCTATGTTACAGTACTCTATGACAGCGTCACCAGCACTGCATTATCTTGCTACTTATAAACTTGGTAGCAGTTATAGTAGCAACTTATGGACTGACTGCAGTTCAAATGCTTTCTTTGTTTTTATTATTAAAAAACTACTAGTGCTTATTAATAAAAATTGCGTAAAAACTATTAATAATTATTTAAAAACCTTCATTGACACAGCATTCATTTTTTACCTTTGAGCCATTAATCCTCAATGCCCTAGTTAAGACAATGATGGCTGCGCAAAATGGATTAGTACCAAAGCTCTGTAAAGCGTTGTGCCTGAACTGTTATTTTTTCTGAAATTAAGTAATCCACAATACAAGACGTTTAGTTCCTAGATTTGAATGAATTCTATTTGTCTGGTCGGATAAATCAACCTTTGGAACTACCAGAATAATACGATGTACCACACCCTTGGCTTCCATTAAATCGTGGTGTGTCCCAGATCTTATAGTAAATAATAATGATTTGTATCAAAAGAAAGGCGGCTAACTACTTCCTGAGGTTCAGGAGCGTTTTGGTTGATTTGAGCTCACCCTTCAGCAGAATCAATGACCGATACATGAACTAAATTTGTCACTTATAACCAGTAAAAAAAGTCAATATTAGATAAATAAGTTACAGAAAATTAATTTTGACGTCACTGTTTAGAATATATGTTAATTTTTAATTCGAGTGTTTACCACTACTCACGGAAAGATAAATATAATGTTTTCTGAACTTGATAAATTGTATCTTATTGGGCCCTGACCAAACTTTTTTTACAACTTTAAGGGGAAAAATCCAAAATGAAAGCCTAATGAAGCACCTCAATATGTATTGGAAGGAAACGTCTTATATACGGACACTATTTCGACTAGATAAAACAAACCGAAGTATTATGCCAGTAACTTATACTAAAAAAAAAAACAAAAAAAAATTGGCATGAGTCCTAATATTATCCTCATTTTGTAGTAACCTTTGCAAAATGCATTATATCCACAGCTATAGGGGAAAAAATAAAAAAATTACGTCTTATACAAAATAAGATTTTTTTTTTCTAGACTTTTAAGGACTTATACATTAAACATTTTACACTAATTTTACTACGACTCAAATCAAACCTTATTTGAACATCTAAAGAATCAATAACTTACCAGCATTTTGTCTGGATTACATAAAAAATAATAGGGATGCCTTACATAATGAAGGATTTGAATGCAGTGTCTTGAAAACCTCCCTAAGACAACTTACCACTCAACTGTCCTCTAGTGCTGGCTGTAGTGTGAAAAGTCTGGTGATTATCCTCCTTACTGCTGGTTTCTTGGTCGTTTCAGTGATATACATTGAAAAGGTTTTGTATAGAATTGCAAGATATTATGACAAAGAAATGCTTGTAACCGCCCTAATGTATCTATATCTACTTTAATAAATCGCTAGATACAAATTTATTACAACTAAAAAATAAATGTTAGGAAATTATCACGAAAAATAAAGGATGATACGTTTTCTGACATTTGTCATCGTTCATCAGATGTATTTTATTAATTAGTCCCATTACAAAATTACTATATAGAGAGTCAATAAATTCACCAAACTTTAAATCTTTGAGAATCGTTTCAATAATTAATATATTGTGTTTCAAACCGTATTTTAGTGTCGCTTGACTATATACGTTTGCAGAGATACAACAGAAATTGGTTATATGGGTACATTGAAAGTTATATTTTGTTCCAATTGTTTTAAGAATATAATGAATCAAGGGTAATAATATGATAGTTGACAGTTTATTTCGAAAGAAATACTAAGATAACAAATGTAAAACGAATTGGAGTCTAACAAACGTTACAGTACTCATATACCATAGCTAATGCAGTAAGAATATCCCATTGCATAAGTGTGATATCTTGAGTTTTATCATGTTAAATGTTCTCAAGAATTATTAAAATTACCCCACTAATTTAATTTTAAAGAAATCGTTATGTATATATTGGACATGAACATTACACATGTATTGATGGATAATCGTGAGCTTTATTAGACATTAGTAGGGTTGCTATATCTGTTATTCTGAACTACTTCTTAAAGTATGTATGTAAACCGTTATACTTCCGGATGCAATTACAGACTTCTATTTTAATACTCCCAATATATTTATTATACACACATGACGTTACATAAAGACGTTGTATTACCTGTTCGTATAACTTACTCACTTTGTCTTGTAGAAGCATTCTTATGCTTATTGCCCTCCATATTTACTCAAGATCCCAGAACTTGGTTTAATATTTAAAATCTGTATTGGAATCTTCTTTAATTCAGCTGTTTAGTATAAACCCCCATATCAGAAATGTTTTTATCGGAGTGACTGTAATGATTGCCTTTATTTTAAAGTTTGATCCAATGATACATTTTTGCTCTTTCCTTACGTTTCTAATGTTCATTGTAAAAAGATGATAAAATTACACAGATTGTAGATGATAATATGCATGGTGAATATGACCTGAAACCAAAGAAAACCAACAAATTAGCACGCAGTTTTTAGAAGGTAATTTCGCTTGATACTTAAAAACTATGGTAGAATGAAATTTAAAAATAATGGGATATGTGATATTCGCGTCTTGGCACTTCTGCAAGTTAATCACAAAAGTATATTTTCGCCATCATCGTGTTTGACTTATGAAATCCCAAATACTGGTAGCTGATATCGCATTCTTTCTACCACCTATTTGTAGTAGTAAGCATGCATTATCTATCCCTCTCAGTTTCTACTTAGTGTGTTATGAGAATTACCCTGCGTCCAAATAACGATTTCTAGAACAGCAACTAGTTATTGTATATTTTATATTATTTTAAGGGTCTCGTTAGATTATACCAAATTGAATATACTACTTCATAATTATCTGCCTGCCTTTAAACTGTGTCGTATGTGATAGAGTTAGTAATGAGAATGATTTCAAACAGATTGGTGGGAGTATTATTTAAAAGGCCTTCACAGTTGAAAATGTACAGTTGATGCCATGTTTACTCTCATAAACATCATTGTAAAAGAGCTGGATCAAAGAAAATCTGTTGCGGGTGTCTTCTTTGACCTCCGAAAGGCCTTTGACATGGTAAATCATGGTTTGCTTCTTGAAAAACTTGAGAAAATTGGAATTCGGGGCTCTGCTCTAAAACTGGTTCTCCTCCTTCCTTACTGGACGTAGGCAAATAGTAAAGATACCTTCCATACATCAAGATTGTATGACATATTCTTACTCAGATGAGAAGTTTGTAATCTCTGGAGTCCCTCAGGGCTCCATCCTGGGCCCGTTACTGTTCATTTTGTACATAAATGACTTAAAAACAAGTGTTCATAAGGGTAATCTGTGTCTTTTCGCAGATGACACCTCACTAGCCATATCACATCGGGCACGACAAGATTTGGAAATTGACTCTTATGTTGAATCAAATAACATTGTGCAATGGTTCCAAGAAAATCTTTTGTGTGTCAATTCTAATAAGACTAAACTGCTTGACTTTTATATTGGCTATAAAGACACAATTCCTTTAAAACTTGACATAGGTGAAAGTATCGTTACTGCGGAGGATAACGTAACATTTTTAGGACTTCACCTTGATGCAAATTTAAAATTTCACTCTCATATAGAACATGTCGCTAAACGTTTGTCGTCAGGAGTTTTTGTATTAAGACGTCTGTCCACCTTCTCCAGTATTGAAATCCTTCTTTCAGCATATTATGCCCTCATCTATCCTTTCCTTTCATATGCAGTTGTGATTTGGGGATCTGAAAGCTCATATACGAGGACTCTTTTCATTCTGCAAAAAAGAGCTGTGAGGATTATTGCAGGAATTGGCAGAACAGAATCATGTGCTGCTCACTTTGGATCTTTTAATTTGCTCACCTTTCCATCTATTTACATTTTGGAATCACTTATTTTCATGAAAAAGAACCAGCACATTTTCTCTGAATTTTTACCATCTTCGAATAGTAAAACCAGGAACAAGCACAGTTATAATATACCACCGCACAAATCAAAGTTTTTAAAAAACCACACTATTTATAATTGTATTAAAATCTTCAATAGCCTTCCGATCGCTCTGAAACAAGAATGTAATGCAATTACATTCAAAAGAAATGTAAAACATTTTTCTCCTTAAAAATACTTTTTATAATATTAAGGATTTATTAGATAAGAAAATATGTTTAGCTTTTAGAAAATGTTTGTAATGACGATTGTTGATGCAATTTATTTTGTTTGATAACAATAAAGATATTTGTATTTGTATTTGTACAGTCGTTTCTAAATCCAAATAATTGAAAAAATTCAAACATTTTTCAATTATATATTTGTATAACGTTTTGTCAATTATATTTTATTCTTAAAAAAACACACTCAATTAAAAAACAAAGTTCAAGTTTAACCAATATTATTCTCTGTTACCAGTTTAAAAATTTATATATACCCTCATAGGTCTATTATCGATACAACATATATTCGGAAAGCTATGAAAACTTAATATAGTCTCTTAGTATACTAGTTATAGAAATTTCAAAGTAATAACAAATAAATCTTGTCTTATTTTGAACTTAACACTTTCCTAATATTGTTGCACTATAAGTTTCTACCTCCTATCTGTCATTTATTTCTTGTACTAGCAAGTATTTTATAAATAATCTTGTTATTTTACAGGCATTCATTACCGTACCATAAGTGACATAACAACTTGATAACGAATTGAACAGTTCCCAAACTCTCAGTAAAACCACTTCGACAGCGACCATAACCAAGTAACTATCTCGACAGTCGCTCCAGTATACTTACATTGTTATACCTTCTTATTCTATATGGTTCCCGCATATAAACTTAAGTGATATATGAAGATGAAATGATCAACACTAATACAGGCGATACAATATCAACCACTAGAACAAAACCGGCTTTGGACTAATATCTTAATAATTTTAAAATATGTTAAATGGAGGTTATACTGTGTAGGTTTTTTACAATCTCAATGTGTAATCAGCATAAATGTATCAGTGTAATCTTAATACGGATTTATAAATTTAAGTATTTGATTAGAGGTCCCCTTAATATTAATAACAAACATCTATAAAATATCATACAATTTGTAGACATGAAGTACATGAGACACTAAACCCTGCCAGTTTTGGTCAAACACACTATGTCTGCTTAGGATACAGTAATTTGTATAAAAATGGGACCTGATTCGGAGCAAGTTTATATATATATATATATATATATATATATATATATATATATATATATATATATATATATATATAAGTAGATAGTAATATGGGGTTCCTGGCGCACTTTCGGAGCCGACCGAAAAGCAATGTAAAATACTGTTCAATGTACCATAAAGGAAGCTGAGAAATAACACAGCAAATCTCAATGAAAAATTAACCGAATCTACAGTCGTTCGTCTCCAAAAGCGATCGGTACATTACTATCTACTCTGTGGAATGAAAAATTAACCGAATCTGAGCTTCTACTTTCTTAAGCTGTGCTTTGTAAAATGTTGTCAAATCTGCTACGAATAAAGGATTTATCTTAATAAAATTTAATCAATTTAAAACATTTTTACTAAAAACATACTGTACTTTAATACGATAATCGCTTCGCATGCGTCATATCCGTAGTGATATCACGCCGTGAGAGGCGCAATCGTTGGTTTACAAGCACCATTTAGTTAAATAAATTTTTCTATCTAAATGGAGCGCGAAAAAATATCATGTCCGTTCTGCAAAAAAGAAATTTTAAGAAAAAACTATGATCGCCATTATAATTCTAAAAGTCACGAAAAAAAACAAGCAAATTTACGATAATGAACTAAATTATTTAAGACAATGGGCTAGAGAAAATAAAATTGCCGATCACGAAAACATGTTTAATATTGAGAAATTACGTGAATTAAAGAGAAATTTCAAAGTTGAAAAGAAAAATCTCGACCTATTTAATGATGAAAAACTTCATTCAATAGCTGAAAAGTTGGCTATCGGTACTAACGATAAAACCAAGTCTGAAATGATCGAAGAAATTGATAAAACTCTTAAAGTAAAATCCGAAAATATCATTGATGTAGAAGTTTTATCTTCAATACACGGTCTTTTCAAGCAATACATTTTAACAAACTTGAACGACAATTCCATGTCAATTTACAAATATCTTTCAATTATGCGGTCAGAAATTAAAAGTTTAATCGAGAAAATTTCAAGAAAATGTTAAAAATATGAAGGGCTATCTCTCTTTGGAATGTGAATACGAACGAACTTTAGTGAATGGTGAACCGCAAACATGTCTAATGTATTTTACTATCAAAGCAGACGAAATCTTTGACGTAAACGACTTTTATTACTAAGCAATTTAATAAATTAACACATCGAGAACAAACGAATAATCCAAATAAAGGTTCCGGATGGACATTTAAAAGTTGTAAACAACTAGTTTTGAGCCTTAACAAACACGAAATGATGAATGCAGGATCATACATCGATTTACCAAAGAATATCAAAGATAAAAAAGCTTGTATAAATATAAAAAATAGAGATGATTTTTGCTTTATTTACTCAATAAGATGTGCTATTGAAAAACCAGAAAGAGACTGTGAACGTGTAAAGCAATACGAACAATTTGTGAATGACGAAATATTTTCAGGTTTTGAGTATCCAATGTCTCTGAAAGATATACAAATATTTGAAAAACGAAGCTACAATTCCAAGTATAAGTATCCAACAATGTCTATCAATGTCTACAGTTTTGATGAAAAATATTAACATCGTTCCGTTACAAATTTCTGAAAAATATGACGCTGAAACAAACATTGATTTATTGTATGTTAAACAAGATGATAAATCTCATTATGTTTTGATAACCGATTTAAATAAGCTTGTTTCTTCGCAGTTGTCTAAACATAAAGAAAGAAAATTTTTGTGTAGAAGATGTTTAAGCCATTTCTACAAATCTGGAGATTTAAACAGATCATTTAGAAATTTGCAAGCAACATGAAGTTTGTAAGCCAATTATGCCGTTTCCAGGTCAAACAACAACATTTACTAATTATCAAAAGAAATTTTCTCATCCTTACGTTATTTATATGGATTTTGAGAGCATATTAGAAAAAATTCCGACATGCAAGAACAATCCACAAAGATCGACTACAACCAAGATTCAGAAGCACATTCCTTATGGTTTTACTCTATATTTAGTGTCGAATGTGACCAATCGTATGTACAAGCCGATATGTTATCGAGCAAAAAATGAAGAAGATTTGCCAAATGTTCCTGCAAAATTGTTTGAAGAACTCAATAAATTATCGAAATACATAGCTACAAAATATAATTCTAAGAACAAAAAACCTATGAAATTGACTGAAGAAGAAGAAATTTCATACCAAAATGCAAACGTTTGTCATATTTGCGAATGGTCTGCTTATGATGTTGGGTCAATTCAGTATGGTTTTACTCCTGATATTTGGAAAGATAAGAGTTATAATAAAGTGAGAGATCATTGTCATTTAACCGGCAAGTTTCGAGGCGCAGCTCATTCATGTTGTAATCTGAATTTGAAATTTCCCCAGAACATCCCAGTTTTCTGTCATAATATGTCAAATTACGATACTCATTTGTACATAAAAGAGATGGCTAAGAAATATGGAAACGTTGATTTGATCGCAAACTCAGAAGAAAAATATATAAATTATTCAGTAAATTCAGGATATGGATATGAATTCGAAGGTGATAAGCCAAGAAAATACATCAAGTTTTCGTTAGTAGACACGTTCAGATTCATGGCCTCGTCTATTGAAAAATTAGCGAAAAATTTAAAGAAAGAGGACTTCAAACATACAAATCATTTTATACAGGATGGACTGAATGAAATTATAGAAAGACAGCCAAATGACGAAGAAGAAATCTTTAAAATTCTATCTGGAAAAGGCATATTTCCCTATGAATTTATCGACAGTATTGAAAAACTTGATTACACAGAAGAATTGAGAATTCAAGATTTCTATTCACTTTTGACAGACGAGAGCATATCTGAGAAAGATTTTCAACACTACTTAAATGTTTGGAACAAATTAAAAGAGAAAAATCTAGGAAATTACTCTGATCTCTATAACATTCAAGATGTTCTATTGCTCGCTGATATCTTTGAAAATTTTAGGAATATTTGTTTGAATTGCTATAAACTCGATCCGGCACACTATCTAACAGCTCCCAGTCTCGCATGGGACGCAATGTTAAAATTAACGAAGATAGAATTACAATTAATTAGTGATTATAATATGTATTTGATGATCGAAAAAGGTATTCGCGGAGGCATTTCTCAGTGTATTAAGCGATATGTGAAAGCAAATAACAAATATTTGAAAGATTTCGATAAGACAAAACCTGAAAAACTATTTACTTTATGTCGATGCAAACAACCTTTATGGTTATGGTCTTATGCAAAAACTGCCGTTTAGTGATATCAAGTGGATGGATCCTAAAACGTATACAAAAGAAGAGTGGCAAGAAACAATTTTAGAACTCACTGGCGACGAAGATTATGGCTATATTCTCGAAGTCGATCTTGGATATCCAACAAATTTACACGAACATCACAAGGATTTACCTCTTGCTCCAGAACATTTTAAAAACAAACTTTGCACAACTCTACTGGATAAAACTGAATACGTTGTTCATTCGAGAAATTTGAAGTTCTATTTGGAACAAGGTATGATTTTGAAACATGTGAATAGAGTTATTGCATTCGATCAGAAGCCTTTTATGAAAGAATACATTGATTTTTAACACAAACATGAGAACCAAAGCTACAAGCGACTTTGAAAAGGACTTTTATAAGCTGATGAACAACTCAGTGTTTGGAAAATCTATGGAAAATGTGAGAAACAGATGTGATATTAAGCTTGGAAATGAAGAATTTTCAATGAAACAAGCTAAGAAAACAAATTTCAAATGCTTTAACATCTTTGACGACAACTGTATAGCGAGTCACATGTACAAACAAAAGGTTAAATTTAACAAACCGATTTACATAGGATTTTCAGTTCTCGACCTCTCAAAATTGCTAATGTACGAGTTTTATTACAACAAATTAAAGAAGTTTGATCCAGATTTGAATCTTTGTTACATGGATACAGACAGTTATTTTCTAGAATTGAAACGAGATCCTTTTAAAATTATTAAAGAAAATATAGAGGACTTTGATACGAGCGATTATCCAAAAGATCACGAATGTTTCACTACTAAAAATAAGAAGGTAATAGGGAAATTCAAAGATGAGTTAAATAGCGAAGTTTTAGAAGAATTTTGTGGATTGAGATCGAAAATGTACTCGTACAAATATCTAGACAAAAATCCAGTAAGATGCAAAGGGATTAAGAGAAGCGTTGTAAATAAAACAATAAATATCGAAAACTTGAAGAGATGTTTGTTCGAAGATAAAGAAGAATTTAGGGAGATGACAGTCATCAAAAGTTATAAACATGAGTTGTACACTGTTACCATAAACAAGCTGGCACTGAACGCTAAAGATGATAAGAGAATTGTCCTAGAAAATAAGATCGATACAGTACCGTATGGCTATAAAAATGAAGCAAAATCTGATATATTAGACGAATTAAATAAACTTGGAAACTTTGATATGTAAATGGAAGATGATTTAATTCACTGTCACAAGTGTAAAAAGAAAACGAAAAATATAGATTCAAAAATCGTTCAAACTCAAAATGGATTGTATAGAATTGCTGCAAAATGTTCAAAATGTAAGACAAACAAGAGTAAGTTTATAAAGAATCCAAATCCAAAACCTGTTAAGCAAGAATTGAAGACTAAAGATGAGATAGAGATTGAAGCTCGAGAAATTCATGCACCAGTACGAAAAAAGTTTAAAAAGAGAAAAATTATAACATTAGGAATTGACGATTTATGGGCAGCAGATTTAGTTATAATGTCTAACTATTCAGATCAAAATGATGGATTTAAGTATATGTTAAATGTTATTGATACTTTCTCAAAATATGCTTGGTCAAGAGCTATCAAAAGAAAAAACGGCAAGGATATTTCAAAAGCTTTCGAAGATATAGTAAAAGATGCCATAAGGATCAATCACAAACCTCCTAACCTACTTCATACAGATAAGGGTTTAGAGTTTAAAAATAAAGAATTTAACGATGTTTTGAGGAAATACAACATTAAGATTTATCATACTGAAAACGAAGAGAAATCAAGTATTGTAGAGAGATATAACATAACTCAAAATGAGAGAATTAAAGTAATTTTTGAGATTAATAAAAACTTTAAATGGATCGATATTCTTCAAAAAATCGTAAACAATTATAACGATACAGTTCACAGCACAATCAAAATGAAACCGAAAGACGTAGATAAGGATGCAGAAAAGGAGTTATTAGAGACCGTTTTCAAGTATGTTCCACCTGAAATTCACACGAAAACTAAATTTAAAGTCAATGATCATGTAAGAATTGTTAGTAAAAAACAAACATTTTCGAACAAATATAAGAACAACTGGTCAAGAGAAATCTTTGTGATTTATCAAATTAATAACACAGATCCTGTAACTTATAGTATAAAAGATTTAAATAATGAAGAAATAACCGGAAAGTTTTATGAATATGAATTGAGAAAGTCAAAGCTATAATTTTTTCTATATAAATGGAGTCTCAAAAGAAATGTTCAATGTGTAAAGAATTAAAAGGTTTTGAAGAATTTTATAAAGATAAGAATAGAAAAGATGGAATTAATTATAATTGTAAAGATTGTTATAGGAAGTATCATAAAGAGCTGTATGATAAAATAGAAAAATTAACTTTGGAAGAGAAAGAATGTCTTAAATGTAAAGAAACTAAAAAAATTTCAGAGTTTAATAGTGATCACTATAGTAGAGATAAGAAAGACTCATATTGTAAAGATTGTGTAAAGAAGAATCACCATAGATTATATTATGAAGATACTCAATGTGAATGTGGAAGAACTATAAAATGGTTAAATAATTATCAAAAAACATTTACAAACCAAATATCATAAGTTAAGAGTTTAACATTTTCATCGTGTAATAATTTTTTCTATATAAATGAAGTCTCAAAAGAAATGTACAAAGTGTCAAGAAGAGAATAGAAAAGACTGTTATTGTAAGGAATTATATGATAAAATGAACAAATTAACTTTAGAAGAGAAAAATTGTTACTTTTGTAAAGAAATTAAAAATATTTCTGAATTTAATAACTGGCAGTATAGTAAAGATAGAAAAGATGCTTTTTGCAAAGATTGTGCTAAAAAAATTTTCAGCGAAAGTTATAAAAAACGAAATGCCTTGTGAATATGAAAAAAGATTTTACAATGGTTACCTAGTTATGCTAAACATTTACAAACAAAATATAATAAATCGAGAGTTTTTAGTAAAATTTAGAAACATTTTTCATCGTGTAATTTAGATATTCTATAAATCAGTCGAGATTCTGCCATATTTGTAGTAAAATGATTTCCGTTGTATAAAATATTCAAAGATTCTTTCATTTGGTTGTAGAGATTTATACTATTTGGATCTCCTTGTCTTAATAAAATTTCCATTTCTGGGTAATCAATTTCAAGTTCTTTCAATCTTTTCGGTATTTCTCTCTTTTGAGCTCTGATAACGTAATAAGGATATTCCCACATGTGATTCTTCTTAATTAATACAAAAACATGGTGTTTTTTTCTTAGCAAAATCTTTACAAACAAGGTCTGGTTTCATTAAGTCAATTTTTACACTTTGTTTTGCGATTATTTCCGTTTTTATTTCATCTTTAATTTGCAAGTGTTTAACTTCGTCCTCTAAATATTTAATCTTGTTTTCAAGTTTGTACTCACCAAATTTACGAATACTTGGCAAAACTTCTTCTAAAACCCAATCTTGAAACATTTCTGCTATCTTCGTTTTTGCTTTCAGTATTAAAGAATATATGCCAGGTTCAATAATGAAAATAGTGTTTTTTTGAAAGTTTGAAGGTAAGAACGATTCGTTCCCCCCTTCTGAATCTATGTTATCGTAGCTTTTTTTATATTTGTCTTTAACGTGATCTCTAATCGCTTTCATCGTATTTTTAAATTCCAATATTTCTGCAATATCTTTTGCTTTTAAACCAAAATTCATTATTTTCGTCAACAAATGTTAAAATTTCTTTATTATTGAATTTGAGTAGATTCACAACTGACTCCATTTAGATAGAAAAAAAAATTTAACTAGTAATTTTTATTTTGAGAATAAAGCCCAGATTCATTGATAAAAAACAGTGTCAGGATGCAGATTTTGAAAGGGTCTATGGCATAGACTCTTGTAATTTATATATTTAAAGTTGTTTTCTTGAAAATTTGAAGGTAAGCTATTCAATCGCTCCCCTTGATTCATCATTCTTTCGACAATCTTAAATATATTGTTGTTTTACTCTCATTATTTAATAGATTTCCTTCAGAGTCTTGAATAGTCAGAACGATTTTTTGAATTCTTTTAATATTTTTTCTAATTGGAATATAATCGATTTCATTTGGTTTTTCACTGATTTTTGATCCATAAGCAACATTTGGGAAAAAAGTGTACAAAATTTCTGATTCTTTGTGAAGATGTTCGGTATGATTTTCAAAACTAGGTTCAACGAGATTACAATGTACTTCAATTACATCGAACGGTCTAAATTTTGGCGTTTTATTTCCTAAATATACCTGATTTGGCTCAATAGTTTCTTGAACAAACCCTAACAAATCTACAATAATTGCTGAAAACATTATTCTTACTGGTGATTTTATTTGAATTTTATTATAAAGATAATTTTTTTGCATTTAAAACTTGTTTTCGTCAAAGTTTAAAGATTTATCTGATTGTTTGAATGTTTTCTGATAATTTTTAAGGGAATTTTTTATTTGATCGAAAGTATAATATCCTTTGTTTAAACCATAATATTTTGTTACGTTCTTCTCACTAAATCCTATGCAATAAGGAGAACTTTCACTAATATTTATTACAAAATTGTCAGAATAAAAACCGCTTAAAACCGATAAAATAATTTGATTCTTCCTCTAAGTGTATAGGATGTTCCAAGTTTAAAACTAATTTAGAGCTTTCTGAAGTCAACTTGAACAGCTTCATTTTCGCAAGCGTTGCTTCAAGATGAAAATCTTCTATTTAAATGGAGAAATTTTTAAAGCAAAAAGATCAGATAAAACTTCAAACGTTTGAAGAAAATAAGAAAGATCAACCAATCAGATTGTTAATTGTTGGTTCAAGTGGATGTGGAAAAACAACTTTATTATTGAATTTTATCTACAATAGGTTGATTCCTTATTCCAATTTGTATGTTTTTAGTAAATCTTTAGAACAAGACGCCTATAAAAAATTACAAGAAAGATTTGAAAATATTGAGAAAAACTTAAACAAAAAAATATCACATTTTTATAATGCTTCTGAGGACATAGTTCCGTTAAGCGAATGTAAACCAAATTCTTTAATCGTTTTTGATGATTGTATTTTAGAAAATCAAGATGTTATTAAGGAATATTTCGTAATGTCCCGTCACAAAAAACATATCTTGTATCTATCTTTCCCAATGCTTTTCAAAAGTTGATAAACAAGTTATAAGAAATAACCTGAATATGTTGTGTATTTTTAAGCAAGATGATCACTATTCGAGAAAGATTTACAACAATTATGTGGGATCTGATATGAGTTTTAACCACTTTAATGAATTATGTGATAAAATTTGGAAGGAAGACTATGGATTTTTAACTATTAATCTAACTTTGAAGCCTAAAAATGGTAAATATTTGAATAAATTTTCCAATATAAACGTGTGATAATCTAGTTGTTTTCATGTTTTTACGTTCACGTTTACGTTTCGTGTTCTCGTTTTTACGTTCCACGTTCACGTTCCACGTTCACGTTCATGTTTTCACGTTCGTGTTTACGTTTCACGTTCGTGTTTCACGTTCGTGTTTCACGTTCCACGTTCACGTTTTACGTTTCACGTTTCCACGTTCCACGTTTACGTTTCAAAATTTTCCTAAATAAATGGCGAACGTAACTTCAGAAGAAGCAAAAAAACTTGATCAAATCGAAAAGAAATTAATCAAAGAATTTAAAGAACAGATTCGAATGGATGAAGAAGAACAAGAACTTATTCAAAAAATTAATCAACCTGTAACTTCTGCAATAAAAAATGTTGAGGGCAAAATTGAAAATGTTTTAAGCGATAATCAAAATTTGATGAATTTGGTTCCAGTTGTACGACAATTTGCTGGTATTTCGATACCAGAATCTGAGTTTGAATTGCCAAAATTACCATCTTCAACACCATTTAGACCTCGAATCATTGAAGACTCTACCATAGTTGAACCAATAAGTCCTGGAACAACGGATATAATAATTGGTGAAATTGGTAAAAAATTTCTTCCTAGAGCAAAGTATGATAAATTTGGTTTGTATTGGGATAAAAAAAAGAAAAGTTTTATGATTGGAAATTTGCCCGTGAATTTTGAGCATAATGATATCATTATTAATGAAAAAACATATGAAGGAACTCAAGGTTTATGGAGATTATTAACAGGCACTGATGTTCCAAAAGACGGTTTATATTCTGAAGAAGACTTGAAAAAGTATACTGAAATTTTATGGAAATCTGATTCAATTTACAAAAATAATGATCCATCAACTAAGAAACCAAAGTCAAGTAAAGGTAAAAAATATCTCAATTTGATTAAACCAATTTGGGAAAAACGAATCGAAGGATCAGGTGTGAGAAAATACAATGATAATAAGATTGAGTACAGATATATCGACGATTTGACAAAACTCGATGGAATTATTAATTATATTTATGCTCAAGAAAAGGCTGGAAACAACAATTTTTTGAACGAAAAGAAAGCGATTAAAGATTTTATTTCGAACAAACTTGATGAAATGATTGAAAAACCTGATGGAATTAAATATTTAAAACGAGTTTTGCCGGCAATAAGTTCATCTATGATTGAAGGTAGTGGACTTTTGAATGATTTTATCAACAATTTACCTTTTGAATTACACGTACCAACTTATCAGTATCTGGGGCCTGGCACAAAACTCGAAAAAAGACTAAAAAGAGGAAATCCTGGTATAAATAAATTAGATCAAGCTGCTATGGAACACGATATTTTTTTATGCAAAACATAGAGACACAAATTCCAGACATATCGCAGATAAAGTTTTGCAAGATAAGGCAATGGATAGATTTTTATCAAAAGATGCTAGTTTAGGTGAAAGATTTGTTGCGCTTCCAACAGCTGGAGCAATGTTTTTGAAGAGAAAACTAGGAATGGGAATCGAAGAGAACTTGAAATTTTAACTATATAAATGGAGGTGAATGTAAATTTCAGCAAAAATCAGAAAGAAAAAATAAAATCCGCTTTTAAGAAGAAAAATACCCGTTAGTATTCAATTTAAAATAGATCAACTAAAAAATGGCGAAGATAAGATATTTTTAACAAATAGACAATACAATAAACTCGAAAAACATAAGAAAAACAATAAAGGAACCAGAATAGAATTGTCTTATAATCAGTTGAAAGAACTCAAAAATGGTGGACTTTTGAAAGATTTATTAGATTTTGGAGAAAATATTCCAGTTGTTAAAAATGTTGTTCCTTATGTTCGTAAAGCTGCTCCAATCGTTAAAAAAGATGTGATTCCTATTGTTCGAAACATTTTAAATTGGTTAGATAAAGAGTTGGAAGATGTTACAGGATCTGGATTAGATGAAAAAACTTTGAATTACGTGAAATCAAACATCGGAAAAAAAATTTGAACCTTTAACATTCGGAGAATTGGAAGGAATCTGCAAAAACATTAAACATTTTAGAGGAATCTTCATGAGAGATACATTACCTGAAAAAGTTAAGAAATTTGAATGTGGAATTGTGAATTTAGACTCGGTTATGGGAAGTGGAACGCATTGGGTTTGTTATTATAAAAAATGATAAGAATACATGTTATTTTGATTCGTATGGAAGAATTGAGGACAAACCACCTATAGAATTGATTAAATATTTGAAAAAATCAAGCGTCTACTACAATGATTCTCAGATTCAAGACTATAAAGATCCCCCAATTTGTGGTCATTTATGTGTTTTTGTTTTGAATGAACTGGCTGAAGGTAAAGATTTTAAAGAAGTTGTCAACAAATTATTGCTTAATAAATATGGATTCACGAAATATTTTTTGACGTGTTTGGAACACAAATCGAAAGTATTCAAAATGAAGATAATAGTTTGAATTTTGATAGTTTGAGGAATGAGTTTGATAACAAATTAGAAAGTTTATTACAAAACCTTCCAGATTTAGATATGTTTGCTGTCGAGATTGAAGATTTTAAAGCAGAATATGATAACAAACTTGCAAATTTCATGAGTTCAAATGAAGTTGCTGATAAAATAAAAACATTGGAAAAAGAAGTTGATGATGGTGTAAAAAAAATTATTTACCAATTTAATGTCTCACATCGAAAAAGCTGATGAAATTACTGAAGCGATCAAAGTTGAAAAGAATTATGTTAGTTTAGCTAATAAAAAAAGAATTGTCGGTGTTCGACCTGGTATTGACAAACATGATGTTGTTGTTAAAGAACAAATTTAAAACCTCTAAAATTATCAGAAAACATCGATATTGTTGATTTACATGATCCGAATGTTAAAAATGCCTTAGATTTTAAAGGAAAAAGAATTAGCAGTGTTAGTAAAGGAATTATTCCATTTGATGTTGTTGTAATGATTCAATTAGAAGATCATATTAAAATGTTTAATGAACTAGAAAAAAATTACGAGAATGAAAAGCAACGTGTTAGAGATTCTATAAATGAATTCTATGAAAAACTTGAAGCGAGAAGTAAAAGATCTATAGAAAATTGTGATGAAAAATTTACAAATTTTGAGGAAAATTTCAATCTATATAAAGGCGATCTGTGTGGAAAAATAACAAACTTTTTGGAACATTTCGCTAAATTTCAAGAGGGTTTTAATGAAACCGATAGAAAAAATGGTGAAGTTTTTAAAAGAGTAGTTACTAATCAATCTTTACTTCATGATAAATTAATTAAACTAGAAGAAAACTTTGGCGAAATTAATGAAAAAGTTATAAAAAATAAGCAGTCTTTTGATAAGTTTAGTGTAGATGCCACAAAAACTTTTGAGAATATTGATCATAAACTCGTTGAATACAACGATTTATATCTCGATAAAGTAAATAAACTAGAAGAAAACTTTAATAAATTTAAAGAAGATGTCGATAAAACTTTTGAAAACATCGACAACAGATTTAATGGAGTAGGCGGCTATGATGACTAATTTTCCTTATATAAATGGCGCTCATATATTGTGTGAGATGTAAAGAAAAAAACTGCAACAAATGATAGAAAATACTATGCAAACATTAACGGAGTTAAGAGAATATCTGGAAAATGTGCTGAATGTAACGCTAAAAAGAGCCAATTTATAAAAACTTGATTTTGAAATTTTTTCCTAATAAATAGAGATGGCGGGACATTACAGTGCTTTCGATCTTTTTATCATGCAACACGAAAGAGATTTGAAAAAAGAACATTGGGATGACATTTCTCAAAAATATGAATTATCCGAAGATATGATGAGATTATACGTAAACAAATTGAATTGGTATAACATTGCTAAATATCAAACTTTATCATCAGAGTTCATTCAAGAAAATATACATTATCAATTAAAAGATCATATGTCTGTTCTTTGTCTCTATCAACACTTGAGTATAAAGTTTTTGGATGAAAATAAAGATACAGTTGATTGGAACAATATTATAGATAGCGGTTACTATTCTGTGCAAATTTTATTGAAATATGTGACCGAGATCGCAAAATTTAAGGAAGAGAATCCTGAATATGACGAAGTAGATCATTAAAAAATGACTCTAATCTTTTTAATTATTTTACTAAAATTTATATCTTTTCTTATAAAAACGTACATTAGATCGATGAAAAAATGATACACGATGTTTAAAATTTCTAAATTTTCTCTTATTAAATGGCGGACTACAGAAAATATGCTAGTGATATTGAAAGGGCGGAGTTTAAAAATTTCTATCCAATTAGTAAAACAACATTTGAATGAACCGAATAAAAGAACTGAGTTTAATATTGATTTTGGAGATAACTTTTGCTCGTCTAACTTCCAGTTTTATATTTCTGGAACTTTAACAAAACAAGATGGTCAAGCATATCTTGGAACTGATAATGTTAGATTAATCGATAATTTTATACCGTTTTTATTTTCTAAGATTGAAGTAAGAAAACACAATAAATTGATAGAAGAAGTCGAAAACTGTGGTCAATTAAGCACTATTAAAGGAACTATTTCGTATTCAAAAAGTGATGTTATTTCTCAAACTTCTAATGGCTTTGAATCAGATTTTAAATTTGGTGTTTTTGAAGCAGCTGGAAATTTATCTCATTTTGGATTAGGATTTTTTGAAAATGTTACTATTCCGATCTATAAAGGAGGATTTTATCTAAGTTTTATAAGAGCAGAAGACGATGATGCGATTCTGAAGACTGCAACTGGAAATGTTATGCCTGTTGATGGAAAAATAACAGTTACAGATTTTTTTATTAGAGTTCCAATGATTGATTATAAAACCACGAGTAAAATTAGATTAATTGATGAAATTACAAAAAGTCAAAACATTATGTTTAATTTTCTAGATTGGCAATGTATTGAACAAAAAGGTATTTCCGGAACAACTTATTCGTTCGATATTACAAACATTTATAGAAATACCTTCAATCCCAAGTTCATTATTATAGGTTTTCAAAACAGATAGACAGAATAATCAAGAAAAAAATCCTTCAAAGTTTGATAGTTTGAATGTAAAAAATATCAGAGTAAAATTGAACGGTTCTTATTATCCAGATGAATTACAAAATTTAAACATTTCAGGAGGTCTTTTCAGAATCATGTATCAGATGTATCAAGATTTTAAGAAAGTTTACTGTAATAATAAGGAAATGTATTACAATCCTAAAGAATTTTTAGCGAATAGACCTATTTATGTCATTGATACAACAAAGAGTTTGACAAATATTTCTGGTTCAAAGAACGATATAATTATCAATATGGATTTTCAAAAAGCTGTTACAAACTCGACATGTTATGTGGTTGTGGTTTCTGAGAAATTTTTAGCCTATGATGTGATTAAGAACGATATTAGAGAAATTCAGTAAAAATCGCGTTATTCGTCGGATAGTTTTAAAACTTTACAGAATTGTTAAAGACATTGATAAAAGTATACATTTTAAATTGCATTAAAAAATTTTGAAAAATAGGGATGATATTAGGAAAAAAAACTATTTCAAGGTCATGGACCGGAAGTGGTGATTTAAAAAAAATACTTTAATATTTACTGATCCTATATACCAAATTTCATCAAAAAAGCTCCAATAGTTCTCGAGATATAAGAGTTTAAAGATAAGGGATGATTGGGGTAGATTTTGAAAATTTTGTTATTTTCATGAAATTTTAAGTTGAACTCGCTTGTTTTTGAAGTTTCAGATTTTTCCGATAAAATTTTTTACTTTTCTTTGAATATTAAGAAATAGGGGATGATTTTACCCTTATGGATAAGTTAAGTCGAAAGAGTTAAGTATTTACTATATGTGTACCAAATTTCATTAAAATCGGTTGAGTGGTTTTTTAACAACAAGGTTTGAAATAAATATTGATATTCACTTATTTAATATACATTGGAAACTATAACAGTTCTAATATCGATTGTAACCATCGATTTTTTACTATCGATAAAACTTCGATATTCATAATCGTTTATCGCACGGAAAAAATTTTCATCATGGGCGTTGGCCACGTATAGTCAGTCATGCTTGATCCTCCTCTATTTTAACGAAATTTAACAAGATATATCATCAATTAGAAGATTCTAATGTATTTGCAAGTTGAAGAAAGAAGATATAGACTTTATATGAAGTAAGAAGATTGTGTGATGTTCTGTGTTTCTTGTTAAAAGTGAAGTGAAGTGTTCCACTGGGCGTTGCCATTCATAGTGTTATTATATTTTATAAGTTACTTTTATATTTGGGACTCGAAGAAAGACGTTACAAGAAGATTGTGAATTTGTGTAGACATTCTAAACTGTGATAAAACATTGTGTGAAAATAGTGATGTAAAGTGTTCATTTGTAATACAGAATTAAGTGTTTTTACAGTGATTTCATTGTCTCACACGGCGTGAGAAAAGCAAGGTCATTGTTTGGTGTCACTACTGTCCTTGTACCACACACGGCGTGTGCAAAGCAAGGTCAAGCGTTAGTGACACAAACGCCTCTCACATGTTTCAATAAAATGAGATTCGAGGTCAAGCGTTAGTGGTACAAACGCTCACAGCAGACGTCACAAATCTACAGTTGATTGAAATAAAATATATGATACCTTTCTTCTTCTCCCATTCCCAATTTCTTAGAAGTTAAGTAGATATCGCAAAAACACGCACACTAACAACACTCATTTTGTATGTCTTTAACAATAATTGATGATGTTCATATTATTCTCTTTCATTCCTTCTAAAACTTCAAAAATATACTCTTTCGCCACTGAAAAATCCCGATTTCTCCCGTAATAATCTTTATAATCGTACACATAATATCCTAAATAGTTGTACAATAGAATGAAATTATTTCTATTTATCTCTGTTGTAGAAATGTAAACACAAACATTTGCGCTGAAAAATTTATATCTCGGCAGACTTAGTTCCATAATCTCCATTTATAAAAAAATCTTTTTGTTTAAATGGAAGAGTATAATGCCAACTGTTACAAGTGTTCTAATAGAGGAGAAATTATCGATAAAAGATATTTAGTTTGTAGAGGTTGTAATTTAATTTTGTTAGAAAGACCTAAACCTAAGAAATTTCGAAATAAATTAACACATTTGAATAACCTGCTTACAAAATTGCAATATGGAGACAAGAAGCAAACAAAATTTGTTACAGAATTTAGAAAACAGAATAAAAATTTTTACTTATCTCTTGGAACCATTGACAAAATTATTTTCCTTTTCAAAGAATACATTAGGTTTGTAGGTATCGATACACACGTTTATTATGAAAAGATATTACCTGTATTTTTTCATTATCTGGATGTTGAATTTGTTTATGATTTTGAAGCAGAAATCCTCGATGATTTTATAGTACATTTGGAGAAATTAAACGAAGAACCTCTTGAAAAGAATGCGGTTTTACTCACATTCTCCCCGACTTCTCGAGTGATTGTTAGCAAATTTCATTTTTTCCGTCTTTAAATTTTTTCTATTTAAATGGAGTTCTTGAAGGAGTTAAATGATATTGGAGAATGTAAATTCAAAGAGTATAAGAAGTTAAATGAATTGGAAGAAAATAAGAAATACAAAAATTTTGAATTTGGAGAAAATAAAAGATAAATTCGGGTTTACAATAATTGCCGAGTTGGAAGATTGTAAAGTACACTTGCCGAACAGATTTTTGACTGTTTTGGATGAAAAAAAGATTAAAGAATTAAACAAAAATGAAAAATTACACTTGATTGTTACTGGAAAGAAGACTATAAAAGATAAAGAAATTATAACAATTAACTTTGTAGAATAAAGTCTTTTCAGTTGTGCTCTAAAACTTGCAGTCCCTCCCCACGTCATAGTACTGTTTTGATAACCATAGTTGGTGTCTTTCTTCATAGGAATCACATGGAATATTATCTACAGTAATACCTTTTGTTTCACACAAAATGTGGCTATATTCTATAAGAAAAATTCTATAATGCTCTTTAATGAATTGTGTTGATAAATCTTGATACTCACAAAAATTCCTAAGAAATTCATCAATTAAGTCTTGATTATCTTGAAAGGACGTATAATATGGGAAAAATGTCATAAAAAAACGATGAAAACTCTCTGTTTGTTTATTTTTTACTTTCTTTTCAATATCTTTCGTAATTATATTAAATATATAATCCCTTATTTTTTTCGTTTTTTGTGTGTACACGTGTGCAGTTTTCGTTCTTTCTGCAAAAGACTCTACAAGTTCTTTTAATTCTGTTTCATTTAAAGACGGTATCAACTGTTGTTGAGAATAAACCGGCAATTCACTGAATTCATGTTTGTTGCACTGTTTTAATGCTAGAAATTGTAGAGACTTTGGTGAGTTCATGTTGTTTGGTGACTATTTAGTAGAAAAGTTTTTTATTAAAGTATGTTTTTAGTAAAAATGTTTTAAATTGATTAAATTTTATTAAGATAAATCCTTTATTCGTAGCAGATTTGACAACATTTTACAAAGCACAGCTTAAGAAAGTAGAAGCAAACAGCTGTAGATTTGGTTAATTTTTCATTCCACAGAGTAGATAGTAATGTACCGATCGCTTTTGGAGACGAACGACTGTAGATTCGGTTAATTTTTCATTGAGATTTGCTGTGTTATTTCTCAGCTTCCTTTATGGTACATTGAACAGTATTTTACATTGCTTTTCGGTCGGCTCCGAAAGTGCGCCAGGAACCCCATATTACTATCTACTTATATATATATACATATATATATGTATATATATATATATATATATACATATATATATGTATATATATATATATATATATATATATATATATATATATATATATATATATATATATATATATATGTATATATATAAAACGACTTGGATTGTTGATATTAATATTCCAGAGTATTAATATTTAAATCATCAATAATACATCCAAGACGATATAAAATATTTTTTGATTAGTAAAGATCCTAGTGAATATTAAGTACAATGTATTACTAAATTTTTTTACTATTAAATATTATCTGGTTTGTAAAATATACACATAATAAAAATCACATTTCTAAATAAAAACAATGGATTTATTTTTAACTGGAAAATAATAAGTTCAACGTTTCAGAATTTTTTATCACTCTATTTTCCACAAAGAATTGACAAACCGTTTAGTAAATTTAAAAATTTCTTTGGCAAGAAATAAAAATATTAATCAAATATTTCAAAATCAAAATCAGAGCTTTCTTCTAAAATAAAATAATAAAGTTTTAAAATAAAAATGAAACACCACTTGGAAATAACTAAAATAAAAATGTTTACTTTTAAGTTCACTCAAAATTCAAAATAAAAATTTAAACTTCTCTTTACACTATTTGAACCATAACTTTCAAGTCTCTGCAGTTCAGATTACAACTCTCTCTCTAACAATTATTAAAGTTCAATTAATTTTCAATTAATAATTCACAATAAAACAGTTCCAGTTAAATATTAATAAATTAGTACTTTTCCAAATCACAATTAAAGTTATTAACAAAGTTCAATTTTAATTCACTTCTCTGGCAAGCATGAACCAAATGTAACTTGTATGATTCTATTATGCTCTATTTTTCTTCGAGAATAAGTTATTCAGAATGCTCTGTAGTTTCTTTGAATTTAATTTTTTCCTATAAAAAAAACAACAGAATTAATTTAAAATCAGATTAGGATGTCAATTTCAATAAAACGTACAGTAAATTTGGTGCTTACCTCAAAATCACTCGCGGAAAAATTTAAGAAATACGGCGCACAGCAATTAACTTTACTCATGAAAAAAACCAAAAGAAGGGCGAAAATTATGAGCGGGCGCTTAAATACTTCCCTTTCCAACCAACTTTGCAGGACATCCGTGATGCTCTCTCATTGGTCCAGCTGTATCAAACCAGGAGAACAATACTCGCAACAAGACAAGTTCTAATCAATTCAAGGCAGTCAACCTGCCTTCCTAACAATTTAAAACTACCAGTACTAACTTGCCAAAGGATTACATGTTTGTTTTTACCCTGAATTTTCACAATCTAATCTAAAATTGAATCCCAATATTTCGATCCCAAAATTTTCATTTAATTTAAGTATTAATTTAAAAAAATAAATCATTGTAGCTTTAAAACGCTACATTACTCCCCCTCCTTTACTTCTAAATACGATCCAGCAGTTGATAAAAGAAATTTAACACCAATTAGCAATTAAAAATGTTTTTAAAACGTACATCATTTAGTTACCCACCAATGTTTTTGGAACAGACAGAACAGTTAAACAAATAATAGTTGACCTGACTAGTACTTTAATTAATTCTAAGCAAGTGAGCCGAAGATAGGTTTATAGCGTGGGGAGAAGTTATGAATTAAGAGAAAGACGGATTAGTAAGAGGTTAGGGGGTAGGAAAGAAAGTCAAGTAAACTCTCTCGCCACCCTATTCTATTCCCGCCCCTCCTTCAACTGCTCTCTCAGGAAACCTTGCTCGCTAGGAATTTTTCCACTTTATATTAGTTTGAGATCTGACTATTGCGCAAGTATATGCTAGGTCTTTTTCTTACGCCTCTAACTATTGGTAGTTTAGTTCTGGTGAAGAACATACGTTCTTGTAAGTTAACGTGAGATTTTACTGACATTCGTCATATGGTACCTTCCTTTTCTGGATCACTATCACGTAAATCATATACTATAGACAAAATAAACTTTCCTTCCGACACCTCCCTTTCTTAATTTCGTGATAAATTGTGATTGATAGCTTTATGCGATTTACGATTATAGGACATGTCGAGTTATTAACATAAAATCTAGTGAGGAAATTAAAATAGTAAAGTTATTATTTATATATATCTTGTGACATGTATGAATAATCCTACAATGGGTTTGTTTTGAAATGTAGTAGTAAATAAATTTTCACTAATTAACAGTCTGATTTTATTTATTAATATAATATTTTAGACAGGTTAATCCTACTCAGTTGTGACAGATCATAAAATGTACTAAGTATATTATTTTTTTTATTTTTCAGTACGTATTTAACTAAAAAGCAATAATATCTCAGTTTAATGGTTTAACACAGGTCTAGGTTGATACTGAGTTTAAAACTTCAATACTATTATTCTGAAAAGCCAATTACTTAGGGTATGACAAAAAGTTCTTAGTTAAGAAACAATGTAATTTAATTTAGCAACTGATAAAAGGATTTTAGTCCAGTTTATTTAAAAAATTGTCTAAAACTGACTTTTTTGTTCAAAATAATACAAATATAATGTTTATGTACAACTAGTATTATTTTACTAGATATTAGTAAGCATTTTCCCAACATATCAAGCCATACTATATTCTGGACTGAATAAGTGCAGTGTATATATTACGAGCAATGCCCAATCACATATTTGTATTGTATAGGTATAATATATCATATGTATTAAACCATCCTAATGTCGTATTTTAGTTTCTTGTGCAATGCTGAAATGTATTCGACTAAAGAACATTTTATATCAAAAAGTAATCCCATATATTTAAAAGTACGGACTTTTTCTATTACTTGACAGTTGCAGTTTTCATAATATTAACACAGTGCGAATTGTGATATTTAAGAATATCCAATACTTCATAGATTAGAGTCGTTTACTGGTGACATAGATCAAGTTTATGATGGAGTTTTTTATAAACGGCAATGTTTTGCCTTTTATATCACACTTAATAAGAATATGAATCCCTCTTACCTTTTCCATTTTCAGCACTAATACCTGGTTTTGGTCGATACATTTTAACTTTATATTTCCATTAGCCATTGAAGGAGTGTGTCTTGCTGGTTTTTGCTCTCAATTATATAAAACTGCGTGAACATATCCACTTATTAAAAATCAAACACTTTTATAATAAATGGAACAGACCTAGCCCAATGCTAGTTTCTAGACGATGAAGAATAATTTTCATAAAAACAAACTTTGACGTCTTTATTTACAATTTAATATATAAACAACTAACTAAGCGTAAGTGTAATAAACTATTGATTTTCTAGAAAGATGAAAATAAGAAATAAAATAAGATAAGCTTACACGCACCTGTTCTTTGGCAATTTCCAGGAATGTCAGTTCCTTTGTATCTTCTATTGGCCTCTCCACGTAACCAAGCCTTCTTTATTACATTCCGTTGATACTGATCATCTTTGTGAATTCCTCACTTTCCTTTCTTGCTTAAAGGGATATCTGATTCTTCATCACTATCAGAAATGTTTGAGATATCCATTATTTCTCTACTAATATAAAGAAACGAATGCAATAATGTCAAAGTAAGCTACGCACTCGAAACATAACCAATCTGAGTAAACAGCCAGAATCAGACATAACCAGAGGTTAGGATAAACAGTGCAGTCAGCTGTTTCTCACGCATGCGCAGCCGAGTTTATTTTAACCACATATCCACGGTGTGTCTCTTTTCTCAAATAAATATTGTATTCAGATCCCTATGGTAACGAATATAATTAAGTTAGAGATGTGTTCATTCAACAACAAATTTGTCTTCATCCACGTAAACTAACTTAAATAATATCAATTGGTTTAAAATTTGCCCCTTCTCAAACAAAAAAATTCTATTTCTTATTAATTATGACAGCAATTTTTGTTGAGATAATTTAACAGTAGAGATTTATTGCATCTTTCAAATATTTTGCTAAATACTGAAAATAGACAAACAGGTCTTAAATTGCTTATTTTTACCTTCTTTCATATAAGTACAAATATAATTCGTTTTAAGTCATCAAGGAACACATCCATAGCAAATAGGATTTATTGACTTGTGATGTATATTCTTATATATTTTCAACTATTATAGAGTTAAAGTTATCATGGGTAGAGGAATTTATTTTTTAAGCAATTTATTATTATTATGATTTCCTTGGTTGTTGTTGAGTGGACGAAGAAAGAGTCATTCACTACATGATGTGGAAGTATTAAATATACTTCATTTATACTTACATCAGATTCTTAAGCACAGGCTACTTGATCATGTAGGCTCGTAGCTTTTAACAGCTATTTTGCCCATACTAATAGGTCACTGTCCTGAGTGATGTCTTTATCAAACAGAGTAGATGGGAGAGTGGATACATTACAATACCGATGGTATGACAAAAAGTGCGATGATCATAGACAGAATTTGAACATATTTATTCTAACTCAGATTAAAGTCCAAGGCCACAGACCGCTTATCCACCGACTCTCTTACATCACTCTGATCTATATCGCAGCTAAAAATATAGCCGGAGGTTTCACAAATTCCAGGTCACACTGAATCATTGCAACAAAGTATTCTTCATCCATAATATTTCACTGTGTATTTTGTTGTCAGATCTAAACTAGAGTGTAATTTTTTAAATGTTTTCTTTAAAAATAAGATTTAAAGTTAAGCCAAATGGTTCTTATCTATAGTGCCAGAGTTTCTATTTTGAATAAGACTCTAAAAACTATGTATGATCCAATCAGTCTAGTTTATTTACTCCTTCCTCCGTCAGTTTAAATTTGTAAACTGTTCCGTAAATCATAAAAAGCTAAAATATGTTTAATTGATGTTTATAGCCTGTACCAGATATATGGTATACATGAATTTCTCCATTGAATGCAACAAGTGCATTATGTAAAGTTTAATTAGCAACTTAGATAACAGTTTTGAATAAATTCTTTGTTAAAGACACATTAAATATTTAAAAGAGACAACTGAATAAGACGTTAAGGCTTGATTAATAATGTATAAAAGTGACCAATAATACAAAAATATTATTTGAATTAACTATCATATAAGCCTATTTTACTCATAATAAATTACCATATAATTCTACATATGCACTGTTTATTTAGACAGAATGGTACGTTGAAGGTCATTAGATCTGAGCTAAAATATATGCTTCTTTTGAGGTCCGAGTGTGAATGCAGACAGAGGCCTGGATATAGTGCAATCCTTATCCTGAAAAGAGTGTTTATTATAAAACTCAGCGAGTATTGGGAAATTAATTTTGAGTACAGGCTGAGCGAGGAGAGGCGTAGACACATTCAAGAGTTTGGTAAATTATGAGCACGATTTAAAAGTGTTTTAAATTAAGTAAAAACGGTTTGTTAACTCTATATTTTAATCTTACCTATTGCAACATATATCCACTCCTCATTTAAAATTTTGGTAAAAGGCTTGAATATATTATTTAAAATGAATTATTATCAAACAGCACTTGCACTATGTACTAGCAAACAGCTATTATACATTTTTCACTTTTTATTACATATGGATAGTTCTTGTTACTATACAATTTCATATAAATTCATTTATATTTTTTTTTAATTTTTAGCCAGTTTGTATCAGTAGCTAGTCATAGTATTATGAAAAATAAATCTGTAGCTAAAATAATGATAAATGATTAATTAATATATTTCTATTTCAATTTCAGTTTTAATCTTTTTACTGTCGTAGACATGTATTACATGTATGACAAAAGTGAGTAGTACATTATTATTACTTGGCATATAAAAATACAATATTTGAATGAAAGTCAAGCTGAGTAAGAACTAAATATACATTAAATAATAGAAGAATACAAATGATTAATAAAATCATATACCATTACCAATTATGCAATGCAGTTTCAATGTTTTAGTGTAATGTTTGTATCCTTACATTCAGTATTCTCTTTTAATTGATTTTTAAAAAGAAACAAAGAGATGATATTTTTAATCAGATTTTGCTTAGTCAGAATATGTGATCTGGTTGATCAGGACCCAGATATTTTCATGCAGATCATTGATATATTTCTCCGCTTTTGAGTTTGGAGCGATATATATATATATATATATATATATATATATATATATATATATATATATATATATATATATATATATATATATATATATATACAATCGTTTAGTTCATTTAGTTATTTAAAACACGTATGTAACAGATACGGCCAAATACAAAATAATTGAATCGTAAGAAGTAAGGGCTCTGTGGTGTAATGGTAGCACATTCACCCGGCAAGTGAGAGATCTGTGTTCGAGTCCCGGTGGAGCAAGTACTTTTTATGGTTCAATGTCTATTGAAATTATACACACACATATACATATATATTATTGAAATCATTTCAAGCTCTATATTGAATAGACAATTATGTATCGCGCAATAGAAGTATAATCATCTAATAACAAGTGCAGGGCTGGAGTTCAGTCTGATCCCACACATAAACTTCCCGTGATCGTGATTTAGTCTTGCCTACGTTAAAGCATTAAAAAAACTTTAGATTTAACACCTTGAAAACAATCTAAATTTCGTTGTATTTAATAAGACACAGAATATTCTTCTGTCCACGTTAACAACTTATTTTTACGCAACTCAATTCATTGCCATTGTTATTTTTCGTTTGTTGATGTGTTACAGAAAGTGCTCCTACTGATTTTCCGCAGTCTCCTCTCTGCGATGCGTGTAACATGTGTGTTACAGTTCACCTGTATAGTGTATATTAGGTTGTGTCCTCATGTAGGGCTTATTGGATATAAAGATATATGCTTGTTAGTTTTGACGTACACATTTTTATAATGCTATTTATACTTGGGTGATTTATCGCTATATTTTTTATTTTTATCACTGTGCTTGCTTAACTTTATGCTTTGAGATTATTTTACACCTACAAAGTAAATAGATTCCAATCCGCAAATGTTGGCTTACTACTTTTGTAACATATAATGGCGGCAAATAATTGAAATAAATATGCATTTTCAAATCATAGACACATTCTATAACATACTGTAATAAAAAAGTGGTAAGAAGTTAAAAAACTGAAAGGAACACTAAGTTATAGTGAGTAGTTTACTCGTATTTTGCATAACCCGTGTAGGATGTATAAAAATAAGTAATTTTTTTAAGTGTTATAAAATGAAAATATAGGTGTTATATAATATAAAACTACCGTTATTTATCAAGTGTTTAAAAACAATAATATTGTTTTAAAAACACTTACAGCACACTTAAAACATATTGAATTGAATTTCCGTATTTATAACTCGTTTATAACATGAAACTAGGAAATATAACATTACTGGTTTATATGAAGGGTTTCACAGCTAGTAACAAGTTTAAAAAAAACTGGCAGCACATTTGTAATATTACTCTGTGTTTGCGACTTTTGCAAAGTTACTAAGTTAACTAAGTTTGTAAAAATACTAATGTGTATGAAGTTTTTCAGTTCGTTATAAGTTACAAGAACGAGTAGCAACTTTTAACGATAATGTATTATTACTCTGTGTTTGTTACTTGTGTTAAGTATGTAATAAAAATATTGTAGTGCATATTAAGGGCATTTTTTGGATTAGATTATGTATAGTGGTATAATTTGTATTGCATAGACTTTGCATGCTTTTGTATAAAGTAGGCCTATTATAAGCGTTTTACCTGGAGTAATTTTTGGTTGTGGTAACATTAAATAAGGGCATTTATGTAGGATAATAGTAAAATAAAATGGCGAAATACAATATTAGTATAAAAAAATTGTTTAATTTGACACAAGGTACAGCATTAATGTGAGTATTTATGTAAGGCAGAAGTAAAAATGCTTGCTGGTGTTAAATCTCGCGTAATGTCAATTGTAGCGACAGCATGAATGAGAGCGTTTGTGTGGAACTTTGGCTCCGTTTCAGTGGCGGATCTAAAGAGGGAGGTTCTTAAGCCCGCAAACATCAATTGCAAAGGACATAAATATCCTCAATAATTTGAAAATTTTTTTCAATTTTTTTTTGCTTTTATAGTATCACTTCAAAATGAATTTAGAAAAAAATATTGATATTAAACCACATGTTTATTTAAAAATCAGAAAAATTCTAATAACTCAATTATAATTCTCTATACATAGTATCCACACTTCACAGAATAATACATCAGAGTTTTAACGTTTGTTTAAAATAATTCATTTTATCAAAGATATTTATTTAGATAGCTACACTACAGAATAGATCTAATTGAAAATTAAATCATTAGTTACAAATATATTCTTTTTATATATGGTATAATCCGAATACACTATTACTGTACATTGAACATATCTTCTATTCATTCTAGTTCAGGAAGTTTAATAAATTTGCAAGTACATATATATATTTTGATATGACAATTATTGGTAAAGATGCGTGTTTTAAATCATGCACGAGGAGATATTTATAAAAAAAATCTTGCAGAATTAAAAAAAAAAAAAACTGTAAACATAAATTGTAGAAGTGTAGAGTTCCGAATGCCTGTCGAGATGACACGCTGCTATAATTAAAATTTGAAACCGTGCATGAAAATACTTTTATAAAACAACAAGTTTTGGTCTAGACGACCTTCTTGAACTGTAAACAGGAATAATTAAAGTGATGAGATCAAAATATCAGTTTTTATTTGTTAAAGTGTTTCAATAAACATTTTTACGTTCCTACGCGGTAATAGTATCACTTTCAGTCTCTGTTCATGTAAGGTTACTAGAGGTAATCATTGTGCGATGACTTTTGTGAATAAACGTTCATTTTATTAAGCCATACGGTTGTTTATTATCTAAACATCAGTTATTGTTCCTAATAGGACTGATGGAAACAATTTTTAAGACTTTATTTTCATAGCATATATTGTTTCCGTAACCATATAATAAATGTAAGGTGTCACATTAGCGCCTGTATTCCTGATGGCCAACTATAATAATAAACCTAAAAGAGAGTCTTAGCTACAACTATTTTACCTTTGCAATCTGCCTTTACTTCTCCAATAAAAAGAACTGGGGTGTATGTTCAGGACTGTAGAATTTGTAATGTGGTAACAAAACTTATTTATTATTCGTGTAATGCGATGAGTAGTTGGAGAATCAATAACTGTTCAACATTTTTGTCTTTTAGTCAATATAAAGCATTTTGTTTTTGAACTGGAACTTTGGAGATCTTATGTCATAGATGTGTTTAAATTGTATGTTCTTGCTTAAAGCTGTAAAGCAGCCAAGACAATTTCAATTATAATGTAATTACTTATTTGAATATTAAATATCTGACAACTTACTGAAACGCTAAATCACACGTTACTAAGATATAACTATCGAGGAGGCACATATTTAATTATCATCATTGAAAAACAAATGTGCCTGAATATAACTAGGTTGAATGTGAGAATAAATACCCATATGCAAAAAGTGCTCAAAAAACACTCTTTGAAGCATGTTACTATTATTTTTATTTAGTAAAATTGTTACCGTAATGTTACTAACTTTATATTCATATTATGTTATTTATTATTTAAATTTTATTTACTTGTATATCCAGTGAATTTATATATTTCAAGAAATCCATTCTCTGGTTCCAACTTCGGCAAGTATAAGCCAATAAAAGACATTGAAAAAATGTGGAACTAGTCTTTCAAAAGTATGTGCAATGAAAATGTTACGCTTTCTAGAGAATGGGGATGTTACTTTGGAATCGGAACTGTCACCAGTTTCGCGATATAATCGCCCCCACCCCATATTGTACCCAAAAATGGGTTTTGGTGTTACTGTTCCCGAATGGGGTTGTTACACACTTGTGCCTTTTTGTTTCTGATGATTGGAAACCGTCCGATTTCTGATCGTATTTGCCTTGAGGATGTATTGATAATATTTTATAAAACATACTATTTTCGAAATATATTCCTCAATAGACCAACATATAGGGTTACTGATTGATTTAATATTATATAAAGCGAAATATCAGTTTAACACCAGTTAACCTTCTTCTTCGTGCAGCATCTGAATCTGCCGCTGTAGTTGACTCTGGAGTCAAGTTTGACAAAAGGGATGTTAAAAGGCTAAAGTAAAATAAAACCAAATTTCACATGAAAATTGAAATAATCCTTCTCTTCAAAGCTCATTTATGTTGTAAAATATATTTTATACACGGAAATACTTATATAACAAAGGAAATATATGCATCAATTTAAAAACATTGATTCAACTTTTGTACTTAAAGTGAAATGTTCCTACTTTTGAGGTTTTAGTTATAAAAATAAAAGGTTCCCTTTAATTATTTACTTAGGATTTTACCTATGTACTGGCTCCCAACACAGCGTGTAAATGTTATTGAACGATATCGGGTGATAACATGATTAAGATTTGTCTGAAAAGCATGCTTATGCTTACATACAACCGTTTTTTATGCCGAACTGTCGTTGAAAGGACAATACAATTTTCACTAACTATTACTAAACGTAAAAAAATGAAGAATAGATTCCTAACGAAAACTTATATATTATCAGCTTTTATTTCATTATAAAGTCATAGCTCATCTGAGACCTATTACTGATCTATTTTACTTTGTGCTAAAAATTGTAAAATAAAGGTGCTTTTATTATTCAAACAAACAGTGAGGGAGCAATGTATACGGTCAATGCTGAAACAGGGAATTCGAAGAACTAATACCTGACACAAGCAGACAAGTTTGCCAGAACTTTCTAAATTGGTTGGTAAAGTGGAGAACTAACTTTGGAACGGTTATTTGATACTGAGCTGAATGAAGCTAGGCAAATTTATGTTGTGAACATGCTTCAAAATTTGGTCCTTTCTTACAGACATCGAAATGCACCAGCCACCGTTATCTTTCTGCACGTATGTGGTATGCATATTACTGTAGGATCTTAACATATTATTAATATAACATATTTATATTTTTTCTTTTAAGTATATACATTCAAAAATGGAGGTTTAAACAGTTTGATAATAATTAAAAGGTTAAAAGAAAGGTATTTACTATATATTTTAAAGGTATCATCTCCCATAATCCTATGAACAAACACACACATTAATAAAAATTGATTTTAGCGGTTAATTTATATGGCTTTCGTACAGCTGGCTTAACTCATACTATGAAATGTAGGATCACTAAAAACATGACTGATTCTTATTACTCAAATTGTTTTAGTCAAAATGTTAGTGAATTCTGCATATTGTTTACACCATTAAGAACATTCAACAGCAGTAATTACCAATAAATTACATGATTGATTTATTAATTACATAGTTAAGAAATGTGTCCAGATCAAATTTTTTATTGCTATAATAATAAATTAAATTATGTTAATGTTGTTTGTTTTATTACAGACACATTTTCATCGAGATAGTGATATTTCATGTTCTTTAAAAGATTTAAAGCTTCAGAGACTTCTTATAAAGAAGTTAAAAAGCAGGAAATATTTATTCAGAACTTCATAAAGTTTTCAGTTTTTATTAAAAAATCAACAAAGAAATGTTTGTTGTGCACTTACAATTTTAAAAAGTGGTGGAACTGCATATTTTGGAAAGGAATGTATTGTTTAAAACATAACAAAACATAATAAATTTATTGTTTGTAATGAAACCAAGCAATAGTGTTATTGAAGAGTGAAGGAAATAAACAAAAACTGAATAGAAAGGGGATTTGAAGCGAAATTAACTTTTTCGGTAATAACAAATAAATAATATATTAATTTTGGGATATAATTTATCACATTTCAGATTTAATTATTGTGTTAAATGGTCCAAAATATAACTATGGACATAAGTAGTACACGTAAAAGATTAAGATACTGGAAAAAATATGTTTTATAAGAATTTGATTGCCTTCAAAATGTGAAAGCACAAAAAGCAATAAATAATTATCTGTGCGAACTGATTGAAATGCTATGCACGGTCTACGGCGTCGGATTTTGGATATAAAATTAGAGATAGCGCACGTTCATAATCTGTTAAGAAAATTTTATCGTTGCAATTTTTTACTGCGATCTACTCTTGACCGTGTTCTGGTCCGCCTCTCCACCTTTATCTGTTACAAGAATCTGGCAAAAGACCCATGGCCCAGAAGTACGGGCACAATAAGGGTAATAAGGGGTTATTCTCTCCTTTTATAAAACAAATAATATGCATTCGTTCTCTATAAGAAATGTGTATGGTTGTTTATCTAAATGTGCTATTGATGTGAAACGATTAATGGGCATAGCGTCATAAAGGAATAATGGAATACATGGCTTTTATATTAGTGGGAATCAATATTCATTCGCCATGTGCAATTCATGTATAACAGCAGAACAGTTCTAAACTTCCTTATCCACGAAGACGAGGAGGTGTAGATAATAATGTGTATGTTACAGTTACATATGTTTACTATGTCTATTTGCATGTATTAATTTGATCAACAGACGATTCTTTGCCTGCTGACAATGTATATAAACTATTATTGGGAATGAATCATAAAGGGTAAGAAGGTGAGTTTTCTGTTACAATACACGTGTTTACTACGAACTATAAATATTTATTACTCATTGCACGCATTATTACCACGTTTTAACACAGCAGTTATACAAATAAATAAAAAATGAATGAAGATTACGTAGCTATCGATAGTATCTTTTCGTGATACTAGTAAATGAGAACACCTGTTAAAGTCTCATCTTACGAACTCAAATTTTGGCAATGAATTTTGTGATGCTGGCCCATTTCACACGCTCGCGTTGCTTGTGTAGCGTTACAATAGAAAACTCTCTTTCCGTGATACTAATAAATGAGAACACCTGTTAAAGTCTCATCTTACGAACTAAAATTTTGGCAATGAATTGAATGATGCAGGCCCATTTCACTTGGGAGAGGGAAAGATTTATAGCGCGGTTCATATCTTTGATACGACTTACATTAAGACGTCTGTTGAAAGTAGATGAGCACTATTTAATTAAGGCACTCCCTTATTCGTGAATTTTAATAGCGTTTCCCGGCTCTACATTAATACTCGCAGTGACAAATATAGACCTGGTACTGTAATTCAGCTCAAAAGGATTTCTATTCTTTTAAAAAGGTGCTCCAAATTGTTTATATTCTATTATATGTTCAACATATTTTGTCAAGCACATCTATGTGATTATCAAATTAGTCCTCACTGTATTAATCAAAGATAGTATAAGAAGTAATACTAAGAAGATTAATTAAGTATTACTAGTAGTAATTTCGTATCTTATTGCTTTTTCATCAAGAAATGTACCAGATACCTTGCGTAAAATCTGGTAAAAAATATACGTTTACCTGTAAAACCATAAATGTTACCATTTATTTAAAAAAAATGGTGTACGCTAGAAATTAGTTACATATTAAACTGATATAAGTAAAACATTATTGTAGCAATATCTCATGATGTAAAACTTAAGTAAATAAATAGAAACAAGTAGTTCTGAATGGTAAAGTTAAACTTTAACCCTTTGAGGTCGGACTTGTGGCATTGTAATCTACTAATAAACGCCTTTAATTTGATGAATATTCTACCTAGGCCCTCTTTATGATTTCCTTCTGACTCCTTGCGGGCCATCCCTCTGACATGACAAAGATTAGTAGCTACTTCAAGAAGTAAATTTTTACTTTATATATACACACAGGTGCTATATTCGACAGGTAAAGTAATGATGTACCAAGTTTTATTGCTTTACCTGTTATGGTTTGGAAATTCTCAAGTCCGTGCAGTAAAATCTGTAAAATCTCTCAAACCACATAATGGGTTTACACGGAACTTTGTACCTAAGGTCGTTTGTTTCTTGGGTGCTCATGAAAAACGGGTTTAAAATAACGCAAGCTAACAGAAAAATCTTCGAGAAACCACGATATTTTGTTACATTTCAAGATGTAAACCTTTACTAGCTCATTTACAGATGTTACATCGCTGTGTTGCACTGTGGGTACTTGGGAAGTGGTTCAGTTAAACATAACTTTGGAGTTTTAATATATTCAGTGGTGGGTAAAAAATAACGTTATAATATTAAGTATTGAGAAGACCTAATATTTAAATTTTAGCCTAAGAGAGAGTCACAATTCTAAAAATGTTGTTTACAAGTGTAAATATTGTATATGTGATGGAAGAGTATTTAATACAAGTTGTCCTGAGCTTTATAGTGATATTAAATTAAATATTTGGGTTTCATACCAGATAAATAATTGACAAGGAAAATATGAATAGTTTGACAAAAATTTTAAAAAAACTATGCATTTATATTATTGTATTGTGTGATGGGATGGTACTAAAAACATATTTACAACTTCCTATTACAACTCAGAAAAAGTATGTGTTCAAAATTTTTGTATTGGAGGGATGCTATGAAAAACATTACAGTCTTTACTGGTAGTCGGTGAGAGGAAAATGACAGAATGAAATGTAACGCCGATTGACAAATTAAGTAAAACGCTAAAGTTGATTAGATGGAGTTACATAATACTAATGTAACGGGGTAGCACTTGCCGGTATAAAGCTCTTATTGTCTGATTTTCAGAGTGAAATGAAGTCTTCAACAAGTTTCTTATTCATTAATAAGATTCTTTTAGACATTTCTACGAATAACTCCGACATATATTTACTTTTTCAAAGTAAGTATTGCGCTTGGTGATTGCTTGTTTGTTTTATATACTTCAATTATACGATAGAACAACTAAAACTTAATTATATTGAATCGACATTAAATAAACAGCAATTCTTTGTGTTTGGTAGTTTATAACAATTTGGGTAGGCTTGAAATATAGTCTTATTTAGTACTGTTTTCTTATTTGTATGTTGGTTGAAATTAATGTATTACAGTGTTTATCTCATAGCCTAATAATCCTAGAGTATCTAATGTTTTGTTTATCATAGTTGACGTACGGAATAAAGGTAAAGAGAGAGAGAGAGAGAGAGAGAGAGAGAGAGATTTTGGCTTTGCTCTCAAATTACTAGTACAAGAGAATGGAAAGAAAAAAGAAAGCGTTGAATTAGCTAAATGGTGAATTATTCCTAATAATTAGAACTCATCCCATTACTGAATTTAATGGCCACTTGCGCATGTTGAAAACTCGTTGTCAAACCACGGAAGTGTACTAGAACAAATACTGCAACAGAAAAATACTACCGCAGGAAAAACATGAAGAACATAAAGAATATTATACATTTAGAACAAACGGGGAACGAAGATTCAATGAAAGCAATAGAAAACTAACTGACATTTCACTTGACATTTATTCTTATCAAATTTAAGAAAACCAGCTCATAGGAAGGCTGAAGCACCTACAACCTAATACTGTAGTTTATTTTATTCCTAAAAGTGCAATAACAACGTATTCTTATGGTTTGTTGTCTTAACAAAAATTACATGTTTACGTAAAATTTATTATTATTAACACATTTAATGAGTGAGTTCTTATGAAGCCGCAACAAGAGCCAGCTTCAGTATACCAATTTAAACTCAATTGGCAGAAGTTCAATTTATTTTGCTTGGATTTGAAAAAATAGTATATTATATGTTGAACTGTTCAACCCTTAAATATTGTGCAGATGTTTACTATGTGTACTGTATAGGTGGTTCCTTTGTTTCAAATACCGCTGCCTAATAGCAATACTAATAATGTTGACCTCAAATTCCCTCCAGGGTTCAGGGTGATAACAATATTATCTCATTCCTACTATTCAAAAACCCACACCCCTGAATATTAATAGCACTAATTTTAACCCATTATCAAGAATACAATTGTTATAAAATTTAGCACTTTGCAGTTTCCGCATTTGGAGATAGTATTTGAAAGTTTAGGTCCGACTTTCCCAGAGTTTATATTCACTTTTGCCCAGAATAATAATTTAAATCTAAAAATGCTATGCACATATAGTTAATGATATTTTTTACAAATTAATGACATACACCTTGATAACAGCTATCTAAATCTCTACAAATGTATCAATAAAACTTAGTGTTTCACAGAAGAAGATTAAGTCCTGTGCAGTAAATAATTAAATAACGTATTGGTTGTAAAAGATACTTAAAATAAGAAATTAAGTTCTATTTAGATAATTATATATGAGCCTAGCCTGATGTATGTCTCTGTTTATGGTTTGATGAGATCCTGCAACAGGTCCATGAGAACGGGAAGAATACGTATGAAAAGAGATTAACTTCTCATGGAAATAAACTTGATATACTTCAAAAATAGTTTAAATTAATTATGAGTTTAAACCTAAATATGTCTATGCATCCCTTTCCATTTCTCATAGAACACGCAACAGAATACGAATAAGAAAATATACAAAAATTCGATAAATGTTTTGTTTGGTTGTCTCTTTTAACTGTATAGATAGTGGTTTAAAATAAAAGTAAGTTGCAAAACAAAGTAGACGGGTGAAAAACTGTGTCAAATTTAGAAAAAGAATTCTTATGTTTTCACAACACAAACATACGTTTCTGGACTTGTGGCAGAGAAGTTAAATATTGTATGATTGTATCTACCAGTGCCACATCTCACACGATTTAAGGAAAGATACGGCAATCTATACAAACCTGTTTAAATAAGCCCTCCCAGCTACTGTAGAAATATCTCAATTTTTATATTTCGATACAGTCCTGTGAATATTTGAACGCTTGTCATATTTACATACACGCCACATCTATCGCTTATATTGCTACTGTATGATTCCGTCACTGAATTATTTTATTCTGCCATTTTGCACTCACACTTTTTATAAAGTTGAATACATTATACACGTAATTAAGAAGAAACTTCACCATTATTCAGTTAAATGACCAGAAAACTCCATTGTCTACGATCATTTTACGTTAATGTAACATTGTTTTTATACCTTTTAATATCAATGTAATATTTTACTCTGCAGCGGATCATACTGGTACATATGAATAGTGAATTGTACGATTTAAATATTTAACAGTGACTGCAGTTTTGTGTCAGTTTAATTATTCACCTAAAGAAAAGAATGCAGAACTCAAATTTTGGTTTACTTATGTTTTTTGCATCGCCCAACGATACAGATGTCTATAAAATAATCTGATATGCACACAATGCACAAAAGACCACATACAATAAAAATGGGTGGGCTTATCTTGATATTTACTGTATTCATTTCTTAAGAGATAAGAAACTAGTACAATCGATAAGTTTGCTAACTGCGTAGAAAGCGCTAGCACATTCTCTCAACCCAGTAAATAACACGACTACTATTTAAAATAACAGTTAAAAAATACCTATGTAAGGTAACACCAAGAAATATTAGGTATCCCGAACATGCCCGACTCTTAAACAGCGTAAAGAAATCGAGGAAATGAGTCCATATTTGAAACCACCTAGGTAGTGGAAAAGTGACCCGATAAAACAAATGAAACTTCCCTGTTAAGTCTTAACAATATAGTTTTCTAGAATTTTAAATTTAGAAAACTGTTTGAATTATCATATACTATAAATTATTAAATGAAACGAATCTCCCATAGAAAGTATACCCTGAAACTTGTATATGTTTATTTTCTACTGTAAGTTTAAGCCAAAATAGATTTATGTATGAAAGTAAGTATACCACACTACAAGGAGCTGTAATTCATCGCTTCTTTGCTATATCTAATATAGCATTCCGCACGAAAATAGTCTGATGTTGGCTGGCGTGTCTCAATCCTCTATCTTAATATCCCTGCCTACACTGTAGGCAGTTTTACGGGTATGGAGAATAATTGATCCATTTTAACATATGTTGCAATGAATAATCGTCATCAGCCGATTCTGTAAAAAAATAACCGTACATTTTTTTAATTCAACTGTTTAATACACAATATGTAAATTAAGCAGACGATATGTGATTATAGCTACGCTATGGGCAGGAGGAGATTTCGTGTTATTTACTCAAACCTTTGAGCCTAATTTGGTTCTTTTAGTGCAACCAATTTTAGACATAATAAATTCTTTTTAATAAAAGGTGGCTAGGAATTTATCGACATATGTTTGTATAAAAATTTTTAATTTAAAATGATGAATAATACAACCCAAAGAATTTTGTGAGCACCTATATATATATATATATATATATATATATATATAGATAGTTAAATTAAATATTCAATGGTTTATTTCAGGTTGCCATACAAAATACTGTGTAGGGAGGGTCATTTAATGTTTATGTTTGAAATACTAGAATCGTTCTTCAAATATTAGTTTTTATAAAGCGAAAATACCACCAGTCGCCCTTCTAATTTAATAATTGATATTTGTTGTACTATATATAAGTTACTCGAATTATGAACAAGCAAAATAAAGTTAAGATGCTTTATTTTACCAGGCGGAGTAAATAGTAGGAGGCCCTCTCTCTCACAAACTGTGGACCAACGACTTAAAGGTGACTTCCGAAACACTATAAATAGTTACAAAAGTTCTTTGCATTATTTGTTTTTTTTTTTCATTTTTACAGTTTATTTAAATACTAACTTAAAGTGGTACACTTAACTTAATGATACACTTCCCATCACTGTAAACAGCTTTATTATCATTTTAATTGTCAGATTGGATTGGACTCCGATTGAAACGCTCTCTTTATTTTTAATTATTATTATTAATCTGTTATTTAATATTAATAATGTATTAATATCATTATTCTTTATTTTTTCCTTGGTACAGTCACGATTTAATAACTATAAGCCTTCTGCTGTCCTTAATGACCTTTTCTAGACATCGATGACTACGTAAGATGGATTCGGAGAATTTTTAAATTATCGTACCTGAAAATCATTGTGTCAAAACTTAGATGGTCCAATATATAAGTCACTTATATTTCCCAGCTTTCGAAACAATACACATGTTCAGAGAAAACTTGGAATCTATGAGAAGAACAATTAGATGGGCTTCCATTTAATTTTACACATATCTTACAATAAACAACTAATGGTTAATTTTACCAGGTAAGGCGGCTACTTTCGGAACTTGAATACCATGTAGTCGATTTCAGCCGACCCTACAGCAGAATCTAAGGCTGATTTCTGAAATAAATAAAGAGAAACTTATAAAATTAGTACATAGATCAATAAAAGGAAAATAAATAAATCTTGACGCTGATGTTATTATCTTAAATTAAAATTTATTGCACATGTTAATAATATGAGCATGAAACATCAAATGTAAAACCACTAGTAAACATAATCAGTTGGAATGAACTGAAGTAAAAGTATCAGGCCAACTCCTGAGAAACAACCAGAAATTAAAATAATATAGAAATTGTACTTTGAGTCTTTATGCTTACTTTATAATCTGTGTTATTACAATCGTACTAGTTGCTTACATATAAGCCTGTGAAGGTTACTGAATCATAAGCCTAGTTTTGTAAACTTCTAAATATGCCTCTTTTACATATTTCACAAAATACTCATAAATTTACGCATATTTTTGTGTAAAACTTCTATGGAAATAAGTAATTATAAACTTTAGGTTTAATTAACTACGATTCAAATCAATCTTACTAAATATAAACATTTTTGCCAGCCAAATTTTGGAGGATTCTTTTAAAGTTCACAAATCCATTTCTGTGATCTAACAAAAACCCAATTTAATTAATAAATATTAAGTGAATTTTTTAACTCATTTAAAAAGTTATTTGGTATAATAAGACCTAAAACAAATTTTTCTGAACATATAATTTTGTAAAAAGGTGATCAAATAAATATATAGTTTTATAGATTATAGTTTATACCATATCTAGTTTGGCAGCATCAATTTAGCTGTATTGACGCGTTTATGCTAATTTAATATTATAAATTCTAGAATAAATTTTAAACATTTCTATTGGTCTTTTACGTAATATAAAACTCCAATAGTTTTACACACTTTTGTCTGGATGGCATCAATAATAATAGGGATTTTAATACAATGTCTTGAAAGCCTCCTCAAGAGCATTACCTCTCAACTGTTCTCTAGTGCCTGCTGTAGTAAGAACAGTCTGGTCATTATTCTTCTTACTGCTGGTTTCTGGATTATGTCCGGCAAAAGAAAACTCAATAATTTACACTGCAACAAAAATGAATTTTGTACAGAATCGAGGGGTATAGTTACAAGGAAAAGTTTATACCAGCCGTTAATTTTCTTCTATCTACTATAATTACTCCCTAGAAATAAATTACAAAAAATTACTTTTAGATAATACTAGATATGAAACTTCAAGTTTATTACATGTTCATAGCTAATTTTATTATATTTTTAAATAATACATTATTCTATAATTCGTATTTTGAATAATTTCGCGTATTAGAATTTATTCTTTTATTCACGGACTCTTCAATTTCAACCATTATGATTACGTAGTTTAGGTTATGTACGAAAAATACACGGGACTATGTCAATTTACATAATTTTATGTTAAATTTAAATTACTCTAACGTAAAACAAATTTAATGGAGCATTAATTTTGCTGAGATAAGATTGGACTTTTGTATTAATTGTTTAAATTGATGTATTATAACTGGTACTTAACAAGTAAAGAAACAACTCATTTACTTTTAACAGGCGTGATGTTTAAAAATGTGTATTTGCAATAAATGTATGTAATAATTATTGTATCAGATTGTTTTAATTTAAACATTTATGTTATAATAACACTCGGTCAAACAAGAACTTATGATGAATCCATTATTAAAAAAGGACTACATCGACATACCATGAAAGATTTTAGTGATTTAATCGTTTATACTTAGACTTGTACTGATTGAACAATGAAGACATTTAAGTTTCTTCTTGCATTCATGTTACAAACTCGTACTTAGACTTGTACTGATTGAACAATGAAGACATTTAAGTTTCTTCTTGCATTCATGTTACAAACTCGTAAAACACAGCAATCAAAACATTTTAATATAAACATTTATAAACAATATTACAGTGTAAGGAATCTCGTATTAATGTTTAGATCGGTTTCATTAATTACTCCTGTATAAAAACAAGTACATTGTATGAATATCGAAGTCAAGTTAAAAGGTAACTGATACTGTCGTCTAGCAAACAATTATTATTCAGTTTTAAATATTAACAGCTTCACTGCTCTTACCTCTAAATCTAAAAGTTTATTTGTTGAATATTAAGAAAAGGAAATGTTCTTTAAGATAGGACTGGCGGTTTTTTGTTGGGTGTTTTCTATTTCAAAGTAGCAGCTATTTGAAATAAATTTCAAAAATCAGAATAAATAGAAAAGGATTTTTAACATTTCATGAGGAGTTACAGGCATTTATAATTTAGAGGATTTGGGTAATTTCACAGTTAACCCAAATACAAACTGCAACATATAACATTATATATTTTTAAGACAAATAACTTTAGAAATTTAGATTATAGTAAAATATTAATTCATAAAATAATAATTAAGATACAATATTTTATGGCGGGAAGTCATATTATTCCCTTTAACCACAGTTAATATACATTCTGTAAAACTGTTCTTATCTTCACCATCTTTCCGTGGATATGACTTTAAGGTCCTATTTTAATCTGCTAAAAATGTTTAATACTCTTCAAAGAAAAACTCCATCGGGGAGCAACAGATTCATATGTTTTAACAAGACAAGTGATTTTTACCGTTTGGTTTAAAGCATAAATGTAACCAAATTTATTCATAGATATCAAGTGCAATTTTTTTTTTTTTTTTTGTAGAAATTTTAAGTAATTTAGGTCTGAACAAGGTACTTCAAACAGATGTTTATAGCGTGGAGGGAAGTTTTTAATAGACAAAAAGACGGGTTACTTAGAGACTCGGGTGTAAAAAAGAAAGTCAAGTAGACTCTTTCGCCATTCGCTTCTCTTCTCGTCCTTCTAAATTTGCTCCTTAGAAAATCTAGGCTCATTAAAACATTTTTGGGAAACTTGTCCACTTTTTGATTTTCGGTTTTAGATCTGCCTGCTATGAAGGTATACGTTAGGTCCTATTCTCTCAAGTATCAATAGTTTATTTCTGGTGAGGAACCAAGGCATTTATAAGTAATGAAAAATATATTATTATATAACTTACATGGCAAATTAAAAATATTGGCAAACATCTGTTTCGAAATTTATTTATTTTAGGATATTTATTTGATAATTTATTCTTAACACCAAGCAATATGTGTCGTGTAATTAGAATTATTTAAGTGATGCGAATATTACCATAATTTATATTTACTCGTAGCTGAATATGCGTGAACTGTGTCATATTAATTTTGTCTCTTTATTTTGCACAGGTTCTTTCTTTCTATGCTATGTGTCCAGCGTAAATAGCGTAGTTGTTAAAATTTCCTCGTTTATAATATAATTACGTTTTATTTGTATAACTAACTTTCGTTCAAATCAAAGGTTAAATTATAAATATTTAGCTTAGTTTGAGATAGTGGGTTCACTTAAAAGTAAATATTGTTTAGTATATAACACATAATTTTAATAAGTTTCATACAATACATACTTTACGTTCTACAGTCTGTAACAACAGATCTCGTAATTACAATACGTTGCAAGTTAAATTAAGGGTCTAGTGAGAAAGTTAATAGATGTAATCTGTACCTTTCTAAAGAAATACTTTAAATCCTCTAATACTTACGTTTTAATTCGTGTGGTGGATAATAATAACTATAGTCGGGATTGTTAACATAGGAAAGTTAAGGGCAGTAGAGATACACCTGATATGTTATCTGTCTTGCCTAGAGTACACAAGTGGCGTCTTGTCTACAGATAAACTTTCGTTCCGATATCTCACTTTGTAATGTCGTATTGAATGGCACTAGATGTTTAAGGTCATACAAAATGTAAATAAAATTTTTTAAAAAACAAAAATATTATAGTAATAGGACCGAAAAATTAAGGATAATATTAAAATTGACCATAACGCATAAAAATACCCTAAACCTTTTTTTCATTTGAATCCTAGGGTAATTGATAAATTAAGATTCGCCCCTTAACATCCTGAATTTTGTAAACAATGCAACACATTAGACTCGTTATTAGGCTAATGTTCAGTCGTAACATATAAGCAGATTGGTTATGTATATTTCTTATTTTTTATAGGTGATCAAACCATACATGTATAACTTAAGTTTCATCCAGGTAATCAAAACAAACACAATATGACCCACAGTCATTAGGAATTTTGCATATGAACGTACAGCTCTTCGTAAGACTTGCATTTTCAAAGCAAACATATAATAAAGTAATTTTATTTTACTTAAAAATCAAAGTAAGCTTATTAATTTTTGATTAGGTATTCTAAATATTGGGGTGAACAAGAATCGTATTTTTGTTTTACAATTTTTCTACATTAGGAAGGAGCAGAGAACAGTACCAATAGAATGAGCTACGGCATTATTCTTACGATCAACGGAGTTTTCTACTTTATCGGAGTTACTTAAAGTACTGATTAAGGTATTTCTACCGGCATTTTAATAAAACGGTTGGTTTTCAAGTTATTTAAGTTTTAATATTTTAAATGGCCGCCATTTCGAAAATACACATAAGATTAAAAAAATATATTTTTTTACAACTTATATTCAAGTTTATAATATTTATGCCAAGTTTCAACAACGTCGGTAAACCCGCATTGAAAATAAAATTAATTGTATGTGAAAAAACAAAATGGCCGATCTAAGGTAAACGAAGCAAGATAGGACTATACATTACAATAACATTTTTCGTTCAGTTTGACCTCCTGAACAATTTGGTGAAGTTTGGTCCTGTAATTTTGGGACACCCTGTATAACCTGTGATTTGATATAATTCATTAGCTAAGAGTACCTACAATATTAAAATAAATTAAGTAATAAAAATATACAGAAAAGTACATAAGTTGATTTTGTTCCTCATATTAAATTTATAATTTATTTAGGAGATTGATAAATTTACTAAATATTTGTATTGCTCTTGTGGTGTACGGGGTAAATGACTCACAAGCACCTCAATGTCTTTGAGTTTAGTTTCTAGAATAAATTTCACAATATCATTTATTTTAAACCGTTGTAACATTGGTGTGTAAAATTTTCCCTAACATTTAAATTTCTATTTGATAAATTTTAGTTTATAAAAGTATTAAACGGGTAAACCAGAAATTAAAACCTTGAGTCACATGGTATCGATTTGTAGAAGCTACCGAATATGAGTATTTGACAAGTGAGTGGCAGGAATACAGAATCAGTGGCTTATATCGGTCTACTACAGCACAAGATATATCATTGTAAGACTGTAGGCCGCTTTGCTTTACTAACTATTAATAATGTAAAAGGATCTAAATTATTAGTTTTAAAACTAATGTGATTGCGAGAAACTAATACTCTTGCGAGTATAAAAGAACGTACTGTACCTGATGCTTAAGTGCATTAAACGACCCTTTATTTTCCACAACCTGGTCTTACAATAACATGTCTCATGTTATTAAACTATTAATATCTTTGAAAAAAATCGTATTAACCATATCTATATGTAATAACGGAATATAGTATTTCCATTAAATGGTATAGTTGAAACAATGTACGAAATAATTTTGCCTCGTATATTTGAACTCACGATGCACAATTCAAAAGTAATATTTTACTTAAAACGCCTAGAGTGTTAAAGAAGATTCGAAAAATGGACGAAAGTAGTAAAGAAGACATTAAAAGTTACTCGGACTTTTAATGTATTTAACAATTTATATTCGAATTGCGTTATAACATAATCTTACTAGTTCGCTTCGGATTGTATCAAATACGGTGTATCACTATAATCACAATAATATAATCACAGTTTCATACAATCTGAAATTAATATCCTGATTATCTGTACAAGATAGTCAAAGATGTTTTATGATATCAAAAATGTTAATTAATTACAATAAACGATGCAATTACGTAGACATAAAATATATTAAGCGTTATTAATATAAATCAAACTGGCATTATTAAACGTTGATTTTACATTAGTGCTAAGGTATAAAATATTAATGGCGTATTTTTTAATGTAACATATAGCGTAACTGATACCGTGTTTGAAATTTTGCTGTGTACAAAGAGTGTTATACCAGAGGTAAAAACATAATACCACTAGAGCTGCTAGAGCCAATGAGCACACGTCTGGTACATTACGTCACAGTTCACTGAACACTCTCAGCCAATCAGCTTCCCCATCTCGTGTCTGTCCAATTTCCTTCTACGTACTTAAATCGCAAATAAAATATTCTAGTGATGGTAATAGAAATATGTTCAAAGCAGACGAAGTGCTATTAAATTTACTTTTATAGCACTTCTAAATAGCTTTATGCGCAGTTAAAAGTCATTTTAATATGCGGTGGTCTTCTTACATAAAACCGTTGTTATAAAATTTACTGTTTCATAATTTAATGTCTGAATAGGTGTATTCTTTTTATTTTCTTATAGAACTATAACTCACTTAGTATTGAGGTCAAGCAGAAAATTAACTTCGAAATAGGAAATCTAACTTATTATTTATCAGGTCTAATTCTTAAAGGGTATCTCGAATGTTCGTGGAGAATCAACGAAGATTCCATCCCACGTGCATTTATTATTGCAGTTAGCTCTCGCATCTGTTGATCATTAACTAGTTTGGTGACTACAGGGTATATTCTGTTACCAATAACTTTAACTGAAATTGGTACTTTGTGTGCCATCTTGATAATGACCCTTTGTTTTAACTTTCTTAATATCGGTTATTGGATGGTTTAAAACAATTTCGGACAATTGCTATATTGACATATCACACAGTCGAATTGCAAGTCGACATCACTGTTTTACACAGGAAGTAAAGCCTTTGAATTTGGCGTTGGTTGCTTATCTATTACCTCATATCTCCGATACACCTTTTATCAGCAGTTTGTGTATTTTATGGCTCTTCTTAATATGTGTATCGAAACAACTTTCCATCTTTTTACATTGTAATCACGACCAAGACGACCAATAAGTCACTTTTTTACTTACTCTTCGTAACAAGCACTAACAGGGTCTATAAGAAAAACTTCGAGTGGCTATAATCGGTGAGTCATATGTGGAGAAAAGCCTAGGATGATCACGCTGTTTTCTCTAGCAAGATTAATCAACTCAATACTTTTAGCATTAGAAGCGTTTCTAGAATCTGTAGAACAGGCTTATTAAAAGAATAAGAATACTACAAACATCTTCTAAACCAGACAAGAAACTTCTTAATATTTCAACTATTTTTTATTGTATTTAGCGAAAGATCCAAAAAGGGAATCAATCAATACATGGTGGGTTTTTCTTAGCTCTCCAGAACAAAACATGGTGTACATGAAATTGCCTTTAGCGTTCATACATATTTGCACTGTTACTAGGTTACCTCGCTCAGCGGAGATCAAGCAGATTACCTGCTTTTTCCCTCTGAAAAGTTAAACAGCGTGTTTGGAACTGTACAAATTCCTGTTTCATCCTCGTTGTGTATATCAAATGAAGAAAATCATAAGTCATATACATATCATATAAATATCATAAGTGGATTGGAGTAGAGTTAGAAATGTATTCACAAAAGTATACCTAAAGCACTTTAATCGTGCTATAACCAATGTTCAGGATTCTTAACGTGATAGAATATAGGCAAATAGTTCTTTCTCTTGTTCATCAGTGAAAATCTGTTTAAAATTATCCAAACCGTTCTTTACCGCAAAGCCTTTTTGACTTCTAACCTGATTTGAAGAATATTACACAATACCGATGCCCATTTGGAACACATTTAAATTTCTTGGATGGATGCAGCCAAACTGTCATGTAACCGGTTCTCCCGGTTTTTATGTTCTCGTATAATTTATAATATGGTACATTATAACCGGTTTATAAGGGGTTATTTATTTATAATTTTCTTGTATTTTTAGTTATTTATTAATAGGTGGTAAATTAAACCTCAGCTGTTATTTAATAATTTTCATATTATTTATAATTAATCGATTTGATATTTATTTTGATGTAGGCGTTAATTTGTATGTATATTATGTTAAACTTTGGATATTTGATAACATTGTTTTCTATTATCTACAGTTAAGTGTTGGCGATATTTATTTGGATTTGTTAATTTCTGGCATGCCATCTGTTACTTGATATGTACGAAATGGTTTACCGTTGACTCAATAAATGAAATGAAATGAAATGAAATATGTTTTTACCAAGTATTGCACCAACTGCATTTAAAACTGTAGGAAAACAGTTTTAGGCCTAAAAAATAATATAACTGTATATAACATTGTTAAAAATCAGGATAATAATTATCATAAGTAACTTTGAACATGGTGAGTAAAGTAACACCTATGTTTATTTACCAATTTATTTACATACGGTATACACCATTTTACATTTGATATAGGTTTTATGAAAATACAAGAGGCTTGATAAAAACAACTTGCATAAATAGTCTACATGCATACATACTAAAGCAAACAAAAGCAAAAATAAGCAAAACAAGTGCCAAATAACATCAACGTCGTGAATAAAAAGAAAAATTACAACAGCAATATACTTCATAAACAAGTGCAAACATGCAGGTGGATCCGAAAAAAAAACTTAATTAAAGTAGTGTATAAATTATGGACTTACTTATATACTACTAAGAAATACATATGAGAAAATACAATACGAAAGAAAAATAAAGTTTAGCGTAGCATATGTTCATTGATATATAAAAAAATCTCTAGAAACCATTTCAATTTAGCAAAATATAAAAAATGCTACCATACATGGAAATTTTGATGCCAAGAAAATATATGAACAAAAGTGTGAAGAAAATAGCAAGCAATATATAACACTTACAAGAAACTATTTCTATTTAGCGAAATATAAAATATGCGACAATACATGCAGGGTACGCATAGTTCGTAGCGAGGAATTCCCTCTCGAAATGCTGCACAGATCTTGAAGATGGCCGAGGACAACGAAGATTGATCCTCTGAAAAAGTCTCGGGGAATCACAAGACGATGACAAACTCTTTTTCAAGAACATCAGGTCAGAAATTTGGCGTCTAGTGCTCAAGGGTACAAGGGTAGGAGACCAAAGTGGCGTTGCAGATCTTCAACAGGAACCCCGTCGTAGGCAAATCCAAGTCTCAACCCAATCAGCCTGATGAATCTTATCTGAATTCTTTCAACGAGTGCCACGTGACCCAACAGGTAGGGAGACCATACAGGCAAACAGTATTCCAATATTGGTCGAACCAACTGGACGTACAGGGCTCGAAGTGTCCATGGTGAAAACCCATCTCGAAAAGTCCTAAATATAAGACCGAAATCAATAGTGGCTTTCCTAGTAACTGCAGACAGATGCTGTTCAGGGCTCAGTGACGAGGACAAGATAACTCCCAAATCCTTAACTGTGCTTGAGCGATTCAGTATGATAAAATAAAATATACTTTTAGCTTATTAGATATACAATCCAAGTGATTTAATAAGAAAGAGTACGCATTAAGGTCGTATCTCACGGACTTACGTACGGACAATTGCTTGTATGATGCAGGCACATTTCATTTCAGTAAAAGGAAACATTTATATCCTGGTTCGTATCTTGGAAACGACTCCTGTCAAGACGTATGTTGAAAGTAAACCAACACTGTTTAATTAAGGCAATCCCTCAGTCATGAATCTTAATTGAGCTTCCCGTTTTAACATTATTACTGTTCCTGCGACAGATATGGAGCTGGTAATGTAATTTAGCACTAATAATGGTATATTCTTATATAAACGTACTCAGTTATTTCGGTAAAATTATGTGAATTAACTATTGAATTAGTCTTGCCCGTAATAACGAAGGATAGTACGATAACACCAATATAATAATTTATTACTACTTGTTATTAATACATTTTAAAGATGAGTTTCTTATAAGTTTTTAAAACTAATAAATAAGTCCATAAACTATAAACCACTGCCTATCTTTTAAAGACATTTTATACATGTCTTAAATATATAGCATTTTACAAAGATCTAACTACAATGAAAGACAGCAAAAAAGGCACTTTTAATTATGAAAAAATAATTCTGGAATACTTAAACCTTTTTTCAATAAAGATAGAGTTAAACAAGTGTATGAGTTATTGCAAACAAATGTAATAGAAAAACTTAATAAAGATAAGAAATTTAAAATACCTAAGACTTTAGAAATGCTAAAAACAATCTCCTTATATTATTGACAATAGTTAAAGACATTAAGATTAATATAAAAATTTAAGAAAAATAAATAAAATATCGTCATTAATTTTTCATTAACTATAATAATAATAATAATAATAATAATGTTTTATTGCGTGAACATATTACATGTTATGCAATCGTCAAATAACTGAATTAAGCTAAAGTTTTTCACTCTTACTTGCATCAAAATCCCTTTCTAACATACAGTTTTGACGTTCAATCTCCCAGTCATTCGAATTGTTCCACCCTTTCCCCAGCCAGTAAGCCAATTGTTATGTCTCCCAGTTGTGTGCCATGAACTCGTCCGTACTGTAAAATGCGTAAGTGGTCAGTGTTGTTTTTAGACGAGTCTTAAATGCCTTCAGCATTGGGGCACTTTTAATCGAGCTTGGCAATTTGTTGATCAATCGAACTCCTGCCTGAGATAGCAGTCGTTCATGAGCTACCGTTCTATGTCTCACAGATCGGTAGTCGTCCCTGCCTCTCGTTTGAATAAGGGTGTATGTCACTATCTCTTATGGTCTCGCATTTGGACTTGAAAAAAATGCAGGTTTCCAATATGTAGAGGCAAGGAAATGTCAACAGTTTCAGGTTTTTGAAAGCTGGTCTGCACGACTCTCTCCGTTTCAGTTTTGCAATTGTTCGGACTGCTTTTTTTTGAAGGATGAAAATTCTGGAAAAGTTTGCGTTTGTGCAACCTCCCCACAAAGCCACTCCGTAGGAGAGGTGCGGGTAGATTAGTCTGTAATATGCCGTCATCAGTACCTGGGTTGGGCAGTATTCGGACAGTTTCCGCAAGACATAAATGCCTGAGGATAGCTTTGAACAAACATGATCTACATGAGAATCCCAAGTCAAACCTCGATCTAGGTGTATTCCTAGGAATTTCATAGCGTAGACTTCAGTGATTTCAGTTTCATCCAACATGACTGTTGGACTATAATCTGAATCTGTTTGTCGCAAACTGAATTTGATGAAAGATGATTTCGATGGGTTTGTTTTCAGATTGAGCTCGTTGAAGTGTTGAACTAAATTGTTTAGCTCAATGAAAGACATTTTTTCGAGCGCCTCTTGTGATTCTGAGTTGAGATAGAGAGTCGTGTCATCTGCGTATTGGACGAGCCGCCCTTGTTGCACAGATGAGCCAACATCATTGACGTAGATCAAAAAGAGAAAAGGGCTGAGTATTGAGCCTTGAGGAACTCCATAGTTCAGCCCCAGCTCCTCCGATCTAACGCCTGAAATGCCTACGAATTGTGTTCGATTACTAAGATACGATTCAAGCCACTTGAGTGACCTTCCTCGTATCCCGTAATACTCCAGTTTGTGAGTGAGGGTTTGGTGGTCGACACAGTCAAAAGCTTTTGATAAGTCAAGGAATATACTCAAAGTATTCCCTCGACCTTCAATTCCCTCTACCACTGCATCGACTAAACGGGCGACTGCGTCTACTGTCGATTTACCGCTTCGGAATCCGAATTGGTTTGCAGATAGCAGGTGGTGCTTATCCAGAAAATTTAGACATCGGGAAAGAAAAAGCTTCTCAAAGATTTTGCTGAAAACCGGCAGCATTGAGATTGGGCGGTTATTTTGAATAGAGAAAGGGTCGCCCTTCTTGAAAATTGGCCTGACTTTGGCCTTTTTGAGAGAGGAGGGAAAGGTTCCAGCGTGAAAAGAGAGGTTAATGAGATGTTCAAGTGGCCCCAATAAATGCTTAGAACACTGTTGTAGGAGCCACGTTGACACGTGATTCGAGTCATTTGACCGTTTTGTTGGAAAATCTCTTATCACTCTGGCAATCTCCTCCTCTGATACCGGGACCAGTGCCATTGAAGCCACCGGGCTCGGTACTAAGGGGGGAGCAGGCTGACTATGTGGTGGACGAAGTCCTTGGTCAGCTCCAACCGAGGAAAAGAATTTGTTAAACTCATCAGCTATCCTTGAAGGGTCGTTGATGAGTTTATTTTTTATGTGCAGTTCAATTGGTTTGTCAGTCAGTGGTTTTTTATTGTTAATGATGGCCCATGCGGTTTTTGAAACGTTTTTTGACGTGAGCAATGCTTTGTTTACATCGTAAGCTTTTGCAGCCTTGATGACTTTTTTATAAATCCGTTTGTAATTTTGAAAAAATGTTTTGAATTCCTCGTTGGTTGTGTGCTTGTTAGTTTCTGAGAAAAAGAGGAGTCTTTCTCTAGAAACCAGGATACCTTTGGTAATCCATGTGCACTTCCTTTTTTTGCGTTTTTGTTGGGTATTCCTTAGGGGACAGCTCACGTCTAAATTGAAATTGAAGGTGTTTTCAAATGTTTTGGAATTGCAGCTCAAGGGAGTCTTCAAAATTTAGAAAGCTCCAACTCTCTTTTTTCAAAAGAAATTTGAGAGTAATGCTATGTTTTGCGGGCCTTATGTCTCTAGTTGTTTTCTTTTCGACTGGATCCCTTGTAGCTTCATGACCATTGACGATGACCTGTTGGCCATAGTGGTCTGAAATGGCTGTGTCAACCACCAATACATCAATGTCTGTCATGTTTCTGACGACATTGTCGATCGCAGTCGCCGAATCGGCCGTCACTCTTGTTGGAGAGGTGACTGACCACTTTAGGCCAAACGACCTCAGTATATCGGCGAATCTCCTCGTCATGGGGCTATCAACATCCAAAACATCAATATTGAAGTCCCCCACGACAATGAAGCCGCGATTTTTCTCTGTCAAGTCAGAGAGAGTTTTCTTCGAAATTCAGAAAAAAAGATGCTTCGTTTCCGCTGGGAGACCTATATAAGCCAATCAGATCAAAATTTGAGTTTTTTGTTTGTACTTTCACCCCCGTGAGTTCAAAGTCTTTGTCTGTAGGTTTGGCAAGGGTGAGGGGAGTTTAACTAGAATCTCCCAAATGAGATCTATAGAGACGATTTTTATACGTTCTTCGTGAAATCACTGTAATGTAATGATTATTAAATCTTTATTCGATCACGAAATTAAAAAAAAGACTACAGAACGGTTTGTATTAAACTTTTTAAATGTAATTTAATTATGTGTTATGTGCTCGTTAAAAAGCGGTTCTGATATTTTGCAATAATATAGTAAAAATGATTTTGTCATATATGATTGTTCAAATACTAAAACCGTATTTATAATAAAGTAAATCGTTTGGCATTACAAGTTCTGTAATCAGTTTCAATATCAAGCCCATATAACTATTTAATGGCCGAATAATACATTGAATTTTTCGGCACAGTTTTTAAAGAACAATCGAAGAACAATCTCACGAAACAATGGCAACAGTATGAAGTATTTGTATTGTAAAATTAATAAAGAATCTGTATAATACCTGAGTAAGTCGGCTCCCTCGAGATTAATAAAAAGATAAAAGAGATACTTTCTAGAAAACTGTTGTTTTGTTTCCAGGATTTCACAATATCGATAAAAATTATTGGAGTTCCTTGGGTGGACATTCTTAGCCAGATTTTAGTTTAACCATATAACAAAAACTTTTAAATTCCATTTTTAAGAATCGAGAAAATAAAAGCAGGATTTTTAGAGCTTAGATTTCCAACTAGATAAAACAATAGATAAAATAGAATTTTGGGCTAAAACGTATTTTTTTAAATTAAATTCCTGGTTTTTTTAGAAATCATTCCAGAGGTAGAGAAAAGAGAGAAAACATTCTTGATCACCCCACGTGAATATTTAGGCAGCAACTTTTTGTGAATCCAATTTTTATGAATCGAAAAATCTATGCAACTTTATTTTTATATGTGTAGGTAGGTTACTTACGTTTAAGGAAACCGGAAAATAGAGACAAATATACCACAGAGCCATCGTAATGATATTATTTTCAGGTAATAATGTTAACTTACTGTTGTAGTACTAATAAATAATATTTGGTTTAAGAAGAAGTCTTGTTAGTTACAAATGTTCTACTGATACAGTGAGATTAATATAGTTAAACAGCCAAATATCCATTAGAATAAGGGCCAAATGTATCATAAAAATATCGTTTTGTTGAATATATTGAATCAGCACCATTCCCCTGGAGTCTGGTTAACTCGAGGCAGCGTTGACTTTGTTTCTGCTTTGGTGCTCCCTCAACACCAACACCTCACATCTTGCAAGTATCGTGTTCCTTTATTTTCAATGGAAGTAGCGTACAAGCAGAGATTCGTCACTGGTGTAGAACTTCTTAGACCTGTTGTTTCTCTATTTATAACGGGTTTCAACACATGAGCTATTTCAGGGAGTGTGTGTTCAGAACCATTATCTGATAGTATAGTCTGGATCTCTTAAAAATTACGGCAGTTATCGCTTTGAAATGTGTGCATTATATTGCAAAAAGTATTACATAGATACATATACGTTTCTTTTGTTATGGGCGCTACGAAAGGAAAAAACTACAAAGTATCTTACAAAAATAATACGGAAGGGTTACTGCAATAGGCAGACTTGTATGAAAGTAATAAAGTCCTTTCTTGAAAAGAATTGGAAATACTCCCTTACTCCAGAAATCCAAACTCTTTTATTTCAAGTGTGCATCCTCAAAATGTTTAGAAAAATGTTCTATTTAGCAGATATCTTGTTCTTCGAAAAACAAATCTTTTTCACACACAATATTACACCATCTGTTAAGCTATGCATATATGATAATAAGACAAAGCCTATAACTTCTAGTAACCGATTTCGCTGTAGACGATGTCTTAGAGGTCTGATAGAACCTCTGCTATAATGAGGTCTCTACTACTTCTGCTACCCAATGGTTACTAGTCGTAATTGACCACTGGACAGACCTTGGGTGTTCTCCCGGCAGCGAGCCTCACCTGTGGAATAATATGAGGTCGTATCGTTCCACACAGTCTACTTTAGTTTGGTAACTAACTTTTCTATATATAAACGAAAACCTTTTGACTCATTTTCACAGTCAAGTCCAGCAAACTTTTAATGGTATATGTAGGAGGGTGGTTGTGAATGGGTTTGAACAGGTATATTAAATATAGCATATATATGATTGACGCTATTATTCCAATAACCCTCACACTGTAATAAGAGAAGATGCAATATGATTGCATATAAGATGATAAGTACCAAATGCCGAATGTATAAGCTATGTACTCTGGATTATCCGGCTATGTGTACTGTGTTCACAATATTTTAGATACAAAAAAATATTCTGGGACACCGTTAAATATACAGTTTATCTTGAATGGGAAATGTTATGCGTGATATAAACACAAGTATGTGATACGTGTGAATTTTGAATTGTTTGCTTAATCCATCTTAGCGTACAGATGACTACCGAAACTGAAACTGAATTTATTGACTGTGGATTGTGAAATATATGTCTGCATAATGAAACCAAAATATCTCAAAATTGCCATTTTGTTAGCGATTTTTTTGTTGTGGAGTGAACCACAAATGTTATAATACTGATAAAGGTTTTACTCTTATTTCGTTGGTTTGTCTCTTCTATACTTTGATATTGTTCTCCTAAATGATACTCCATCTGTCCCGAAAGCATAAATATAAAGTTCGTGATGAGTTTTATATTTATTTATAGAAGAATACGTTGAAAAACCCTATAAATGAATATTAAAATGAAAAATAAGAAACAAATGATATAATATTCAACACATTTAATTTGATTTTTTGCTGGTAGCAATTTAAGATTTCTTGAAAAATGGGTATAGTAAAAAAATACAGGAAACAGGTTTGTTTTCACACATATTTTTTTAATGTTCTTAAGGTTCATTTGGTTGTTATTATTACAATGTAAACTTTATTAGGATTAAAATAATTTTATATCTCCATATGAAATCATTGTACTTTTTATATCATCAATAGTTTATTAATTTATTATTCATCCACACACTACTTTTAATTAATTAATCCTTGATACACGGCTTACGTAAGTTATATTTTGTTGCATCCTATTAATGTGCATAAAAAGTAATAATGGAGCATATCCAATAGTTATGTTGTTCTACAGTATGTTAGAATGTAGAATACGTTTTTGGTTTATGAATTTATAAAAGAAATATAATTATTTTATAATTTATAAAATTTATGTAGGCCAATTGAATTAGGTTTGCAATTTGCACGATTAAGCGAGTCTTGTGGCCTGTGTTTCATTCCAATGAATGTGAGTAGATATGAATATGGGGTTCCTAGCTCACTTTCGGAGCCAACAGTAAATCAAGGGAAAATACTGTTTAAAGGACAATAAACGAATCTGTAAAATCAAACAGTAACTCACGAATGAAAAATTATCCGAATCTATAGCTGTTTGCTTCTACTTTCTTGAGCAGTTTTAATGTAAAATCTCCTTAGAATCAATCTATTGGAAATGTTGTCAAATCTGCTACGAATAAACTATAAATTAAAACTTATAAACGGAAATGATGGAATTTGCTAACAATCACTCGAGAAGTCGGGGAGAATGTGAGTAAAACCACATTCTTTTCACGAGGTTTCATTATTTATCTTTTCCAAGTGTACTATAAAATCATCGAGGATTTCTGGCTTAAAATCATAATCAAATTCGATATCCAAATAGTGAAAGATTATAGGTAAAATCTTCTCATAATAAACGTGTGTATCGATACCTACAAACCTAATGTATTCTTTGAAAAGGAAAATAATTTTTTCAAGGGTTATGAGAGATAAGTAAAAATTTTTATTCTGTTTTCTAAATTCTGTAACAAATTTTGTTTGTTTTTCACCTCCGTATTGCAATTGTGTAAGCAGGTTATTCAAATGTGTTAGTTTATTTCGAAATTTCTTAGTTTAAAAAGTAAAAGTAAAGTAAAGAATGTCTTATTTTACCAGGCGAAGTTAGGGCTAAGAAGCCCTCTCTAACACTTAACCTGGGGACCAACGGCTTAAAGGTGACTTCCGAACCACCACCAATGGCCGGGCAGGCGGGCCGCTTGCAAGGACAGGATCGCTCAGCGGTCACCTGTGCAAGCAGCAGCCACGCTCAGCGTTGCTTGATCTGGTTATCTTGCGATAACCGCCGCACCCACTACACTGCGCCATTGGCCATAGGTTTAGGTCTTTCGCACAAAATTAAATTACAACCTCTACAAACTAAATACCTTTTATCAATAATTTCTCCTCTATTATAACACTTGTAACAGTTGGCATTATACTCTTCCATTTAAACAAAAAGATTTTTTGTTTAAATGGAGATTATGGAACTAACTCTGCCGAGATATAAATTTTTCAGCGCAAATGTTTGTGTTTACATTTCTACAACAGAGATAAATAGAAATAATTTCATTCTATTGTACAACTATTTAGGATATTTTGTCTATGATTACAAAGATTATTCCGGAAGAAATCGAGATTTTTCATCAACGAAAGAGTATATTTTTGAAGTTTTAGAAGGAATGAAAGAGAATAATATGAATTTAGCAAATTATTTTTCTTAAATAAAAAATCTATTCTACTAAATAGTCATCAAACAACATGAACTCTCCAAAATCACTTCAGTTTCTAGCATTTAAAGAACTTACTACAGGAAATAGTTATAAAGACTTCTTTGAATTATCTAAATATGTTAAACAAATGTTGATATTTTCCTTAAGTGAAAACGAATCCTTAAATGAAAACGAATTCAGAGAACTTTTAAGTACTAAAAAGTGTTCAATGCAATTTATTACAGACAACTTAGATAGTATAAATATGTTAAATGTAATAGGAGATTTTAAATTAAATAATAGAAAAATAAGAAAAATATTCCGATTTTTACAAAATAAACTAAAACACCAACAATCTGACATTTTTCATCGCTTTTATGCTAAATTTCATTGCTTATTTGTTGAAATGTTGAGAAGACAATATCCATACTGGACAAGAAATATGCATACAGCTAGTTTTTTTAACAAGTCTTTGTAAACAACAAGATTTATCAAAGGAATTTATAAGAGATCACGCTTTTGTTGTAGATTGGGATAAATTATATGGAAAAAACATCTACGAAACAGATATATTGTGTGTGTGTGGTTCTGAAAAAGAAAAGAGAAACGTTTGCCATTCAGCAATTCATTACGATATAATGAAAGACATACAAAATGAATGATTGTGTCTTTGGTGTAGTGTTGTTAGTGTGCGTGTTTGCGCTATGGGGAATCACATCACATTCAACTTCTACGGTGTCTATTGTTTAGAGACTTGGCCCTGCACTGCTACTGCCCAACCAAGTTAATGGCTAGGAGCTGTAATTCGGGTCTTAGACTCTGGAATTTTTTTGTTCCCAAGTCTCAATTTTCTTTGGTAACTACTGTGTAGAAGTTGATGGAGAGATACAATTAGGGAATTTGTGTTGGGTGTTTTGTAAGTGTAATGTTGTATTAATGAACGATGTGAATGATGAATGTAATGAACGAATTAAGGAAGAGAAGGAATTAAGGAATGAAGTGGAAAGGTGAGGAAGCAGATGGCGCGCCAACCACAGTTGTCATTACTCGGCTTGTTCTATAGTCATTACACTATGGCCACTCGTGTAAAGACTTGTCCCCAACCACTGAACGACAACCATGTCTTCCTCAATAAAAAGCGCGCCTGAAGCTCTGGGATTTGAACCCAGAACCTCAGGCTTTGAAGGCAAGCGTCTTACCAACTGAGCTACGGAGAGTCTCGAAAGTTATAAGCTATATCTCTGCTATATAAGTTGGTCAATTAGGAGTGCTAGTTTACAAATTTATTAATAATTTTATATTTCAAAAACCACTCAACCGATTTTAATGAAATTTGGTACACATATAGTAAATACTTAACTCTTTCGACTTAACTTATCCATAAGGGTGAAATCATCCCCTATTTCTTAATATTCATAAAAAAATAAAAAAAATAATCAGAAAAATCTGAAACTTCAAAAACAAGCGAGTTCAACTTAAAATTTCATGAAAATAACAAAATTTTCAAAATCTACCCCAATCATCCCTTATCTTAATACTCTTATATCTCGAGAACTATTGGAGCTTTTTTGCTGAAATTTGGTATATAGGATCAGTAAATATTAAAGTATTTTTTAAAATCATAACTTCCGGTCCAACCCTTAAGATGACCTTGGAATAGTTTTTTGATAATATCATCCCCATTTTTTAAGATATTCTTTTGAAATTAAAAATGAATACTTATATCAATGTATTTAACAATTCTGTAAAGTTGTAGAATTATCCAATGAATAATATAGACAATAAGACGATTTTTTCAAAAATTTTACTGAATTTCTCTAATATCGTTCTTAATCACATCATAGGCTAAAAATTTCTCAGAAACCACAACCACATAACATGTCGAGTTAGTAATAGCATTTTTAAAATCCATATTGATAATTATATCGTTCTTTGAACCAGAAATATTTGTCAAACTCTTTGTTGTATCAATGACATAAATAGGTCTATTCGCTAAAAATTCTTTAGGATTGTAATACATTTCCTTATTATTACAGTAAACTTTCTTAAAATCTTGATACATCTGATACATGATTCTGAAAAGACCTCCTGAAATGTTTAAATTTTGTAATTTCATCTGGATAATAAGAACCGTTCAATTTTACTCTGATATTTTTTACATCCAAACTATCAAACTTTGAAGGATTTTTTTCTTGATTATTCTGTCTACCTGTTTGAAAACCAATGATAACGAACTTGGGATTGAAGATATTTCTATAAATATTTGTAATATCGAACGAATAAGTTGTTCCGGAAATACCTTTTTGTTCAATACATTGCCAATCTAGAAAATTAAACATAATGTTTTGACTTTTTGTAATTTCATCAATCAACCTAATTTTACTCGTGGTTTTATAATCAATCATTGGAAATCTAATAAAAAAATCTGTAATTGTTATTTTTCCATCAACAGGCATAACATTTCCAGTTGCAGTCTTCAGAATCACATCATCGTCTTCTGCTCTTATAAAACTTAGATAAAATCCTCCTTTATAGATCGGAATAGTAACATTTTCAAAAAATCCTAATCCAAAATGAGATAAATTTCCAGCTGCTTCAAAAACACCAAATTTAAAATCTGATTCAAAGCCATTAGAAGTTTGAGAAATAACATCACTTTTTGAATACGAAATAGTTCCTTTAATCGTGCTTAATTGGCCACAGTTTTCGACTTCTTCTATCAATTTATTGTGTTTTCTTACTTCAATCTTAGAAAATAAAAACGGTATAAAATTATCGATTAATCTAACATTATCAGTTCCAAGATATGCTTGACCATCTTGTTTTGTTAAAGTTCCAGAAATATAAAACTGGAAGTTAGACGAGCAAAAGTTATCTCCAAAATCAATATTAAAACTCAGTTCTTTTATTCGGTTCATTCAAATGTTGTTTACTACTTGGATAGAAATTTTTAAACTCCGCCCTTTCAATATCACTAGCATATTTTCTGTAGTCCGCCATTTAATAAGAGAAAATTTAGAAATTTTAAACATCATGTATAAGAAAGATATCATTTTTTCATCGATCTAATGTACGTTTTTATAAGAAAAGATATAAATTTTAGTAAAATAATTAAACAGATTACAGTCATTTTTAATGATCTACTTCGTCATATTCGGGATTCTCTTCCTTAAATTTTGCGATCTCGGTCACATATTTCAATAAAATTTGCACAGGATAGTAACCGCTATCTATAATATTGTTCCAATCAACTGTATCTTTATTTTCATCCAAAAATTTTATACTCAAGTGTTGATAGAGACAAAGAACAGACATATGATCTTTTAATTGATAATGTATATTTTCTTGAATGAACTCTGGGGACAGATTTTGATATTTAGCAATGTTATACCAATTTAATTTGTTTACGTATAATCTCATCATATCTTCGGATAATTCATATTTTTGAGAAATATCATCCCAATGTTCTTTTTTCAAATCTCTTTCGTGTTGCATTATAAAAAGATCGAAAGCACTGTAATGTCCCGCCATCTCTATTTATTAAGAAAAAATTTCAAGTTTTTATAAATTGGCTCTTTTTTAGCGTTACATTCAGCACATTTTCCAGAAACTCTTTTAACTCCATTGATATTTGCATAGTATTTTATATCACTTGTTGCAGTTTTTTCTTTACATCTCACACAGTATATGAGCACCATTTATATAAGGAAATTTTATCATGCATAAAACCCTGCGAGAATACCTATTTCAGTAAGATCTTCCTCGAACTTATTAATTTTTTCTTCTAATTTTTGAAATTTGACAGCATAAGAATCATTGTATTCAACAAATTTATGACCAATATTCTCAAAAGTTTTCGTAGCATCTAAACTAAACTTATCAAAAGACTCTTTAAATCTAGTAAGTTTTTCATTAATTTCACCAACATCGTCTACTGATCTTTTACTTCTTTCATCAAGTTTTTCATAGACTTCTGTTGTAAAATCTTTAACATGCTGTTTATGATTCTCATAATTTTGTTTTAGTTCATTAAACATTTTAATAGGATCTTCTAATTGAATCATTACAACAACATCAAATGGATTAATTCCTTTACTAACACTGCTAATTCTTTTTCCTTTAAAATCTAAGGCATTTTTAACATTCGGATCATGTAAATCAACAATATCGATGTTTTCTGATAATTTTAGAGGTTTTAAAATTTGTTCTTTAACAACAACATCATGTTTGTCAATACCAGGTCGAACACCGACAATTCTTTTTTTATTAGCCAAACTAACATAATTCTTTTCAACTTTGATCGCTTCAGTAATTTTATCAGCTTTTTCGATATGAGACATTAAATTGGTAAATAATTTTTTTACACCATCATCGACTTCTTTTTTCAATGTTTTTATTTTATCAGCAACTTCATTTGAACTCATGAAATTTGCAAGTTTGTTATCATATTCTGCTTTAAAAATCTTCAATCTCGACAGCAAAACATATCTGAATCTGGAAGGTTTTGTAATAAATTTTCTAACTTGTTATCAAACTCATTTCTCAAACTATCAAAATTCAAACTATTATCTACATTTTGAATAATTTGTGTTCCAAATACGTCAAAAATATTTTGTGAATCCATATTTATTAAGTAATAATTTGTTAACAACTTCTTTAAAATCTTTACCATCACTCAGTTTCATTCAACACAAAAACACATAAATGACCACAAATTGGGGGATCTTTATAGTCTTGAATCTGAGAATCATTGTAGTAGACGCTTGATTTTTTCAAATATTTAATCAATTCTATAGGTGGTTTGTCCTCAATTCTTCCATACGAATCAAAATAACATGCATTCTTATCATTTTTATAATAACAAATCCAATGCGTTCCACTTCCCATAATCGAGTCTAAATTCACAATTCCACATTCAAATTTCTTAACTTTTTCAGGTAATGTATCTCTCATGAAGATTCCTCTAAAATGTTTAATATTTTTTGCAGATTTCTTCCAATTCCCCGAATGTTAAAGGTTAGATTTCAAATTTTTTTTTAATGTTTGATTTCACGTAATTCAAAGTTTTTTCATCTAATCCAGATCCTGTAACATCTTCCAACTCTTTATCTAACCAATTTAAAATGTTTCGAACAATAGGAATCACATCCTTTTTAACGATTGGAGCAGCTTTACGAACATAAGGAACAACATTTTTAACAACTGGAATATTTTCTCCAAAATCTAATAAATCTTTCAAAAGTCCACCATTTTTAAGTTCTTTCAACTGATTATAAGAAAATTCTATTCTGGTTCCTTTATTGTTTTTCTTATGTTTTTCGAGTTTATTGTATTGTCTATTTGTTAAAAATATCTTATCTTCGCCATTTTTTAGTTGATCTATTTTAAATTGAATACTAACGGGTATTTTTTTCTTAAAAGCGGATTTTATTTTTTCTTTCTGATTTTTGCTGAAATTTACATTCACCTCCATTTATATAGTTAAAATTTCAAGTTCTCTTCGATTCCCATTCCTAGTTTTCTCTTCAAAAACATTGCTCCAGCTGTTGGAAGCGCAACAAATCTTTCACCTAAACTAGCATCTTTTGATAAAAATCTATCCATTGCTTTATCTTGCAAAACTTTATCTGCTATATGTCTGGAATTTGTGTCTCTATGTTTTGCATAAAAAATATCGTGTTCCATAGCAGCTTGATCTAATTTATTTATACCAGGATCTCCTCTTTTTATTCTCTTTTCGAGTTTTGTACCAGGCCCCAGATACTGATAAGTTGGTACGTGTAATTCAAAAGGTAAATTGTTGATAAAATCATTCAAAAGTCCACTACCCTCAATCATAGATGAACTTATTGTCGGCAAAATTCGTTTTAAATATTTAATTCCATCAGGTTTTTCAATCATTTCGTCAAGTTTGTTCGAAATAAAATCTTTAATTGCTTTCTTTTCATTCAAAAAATTGTTATTTCCAGCCTTCTCTTGAGCATAAATATAATTAATAATTCCATCGAGTTTTGTCAAATCGTCGATATATCTGTATTCAATCTTATTATCATTGTATTTTCTTACACCTGATCCTTCGATTCGTTTTTCCCAAATTGGTTTAATTAATTTAATATATTTTTTACCTCTACTTGACTTAGGCTTCTTAGTAGATGGATCATTATTTTTGTAAATTGAGTCAGATTCTCATAAAATTTCTGTATACTTTTTCAAATCTTCTTCAGAATATAAATTATCTTTTGGAGCGTCATAGTCTGTTAATAATCTCCATAAACCTTGAGTTCCTTCATATGTTTTTTCATTAATAATGATATCATTATGCTCAAAATTAACGGGTAAATTTCCAATCATAAAACTTTTCTTTTTTTTATCCCAATACAAACCAAATTTATCATCTTTTACTCTAGGAAGGAATTTTTTACCAATTTCACCAATTATTATATCCGTTGTTCCAGGACTTATTGGTTCAACTATGGTAGAGTCTTCAATGATTCGAGGTCTAAATGGTGTTGAAGATGGTAATTTTGGCAATTCAAACTCTTCAGATTCTGGAATTGAAATATCGGCAAATTGTCGTACAACTGGAACCAAATTCATCAAATTTTGATTATCACTTAAAACATTTTCAATTTTGCCCTCAACGTTTTTTATTGCAGAAGTTACAGGTTGATTGATTTTTTGAATAAATTCTTGTTCTTTTTCATCAATTCGAATCTGTTCTTTAAATTCTTTGATTAATTTCTTTTCGATTTGATCAAGTTTTTTCGCTTCTTCAGAAGTTACGTTCACCATTTAATTAGAAAAATTTTGAAACGTGAACGTGGAACGTAAAACGTGAACGTGGAAACGTAAAAACGTGAACACGAAACGTAAAACGTGAACGTGGAACACGAACGTGAAAACACGAACGTGAAACGTAAACACGAACGTGAAACACGAACGTGAAAACGTAAACACGAACGTAAAACATGAACGTGAAACGTAAACACGAACGTGAAACATGAACGTGAAACATGAACGTGAACGTGGAACGTGAACAGATTTACCGTTTTTTCTGTTATTTTCATAATGTAAATAAAAATTAAAGATAATATAAAAATAGTTGTAACAAATATTTTATCAAGTAGATTTGTCAGACCACTGAGCAGCATTTATGTTAGAAAATTTATTCAAATATTTTCCATTTTTAGGCTTCAAAGTTAGATTAATAGTTAAAAAACCGTAGTCTTCTTTCCAAATTTTATCACACAACTCAATAAAGTGGTTAAAACTCATATCAGATCCCACATAATTGTTGTAAATCTTTCTCGAATAGTGATCGTCTTGCTTAAAAACACACAACATATTCAAATTATTTCTAATAACTTGTTTATCAACCTTTGAAAAGCATTGGGAAAGATAGATACAAGATATGTTTTTGTGACGAGACATTACGAAATATTCCTTAATAACGTCCTGATTTTCCAAAATACAATCATCAAAAACGATTAACGAATTGGGTTTACATTTGCTTAACGGAACTATGTCCTCAGAAGCATTATAAAAATGTGATATTTCTTTGCTTAAGTTCTTCTCAATATTTTTGAATCTTTCTTGTAATTTTTTATAGGCGTCCTTGTTCTAAAGATTTACTAAAAACATACAAATTGGAATAAGGAATCAACCTATTGTAGATAAAATTCAATAATAAAGTTGTTTTTCCACATCCACTTGAACCAACAATTAACAATCTGATTGGTTGATCTTTCTTACTTTCTTCAAACGTTTGAAGTTTTTATCTGATCTTTTTGCTTTAAAAATTTCTCCATTTAAATAGCGAAAATGAAGCTGTTCAAGTTGACTTCAGAAAGCTCTCAATTATTTTTAAACTTGGAACATCCTATTCATTTAGAGGAAGAATCAAATTATTTTATCGGTTTAAGCGGTTTTTATTCTGACAATTTTGTAATAAACATTAGTGAAAGTTCTCCTTATTGTATAGGATTTAGTGAGAAGAACATAACAAAATATTATGGTTTAAACAAAGGATATTATACTTTCGATCAAATAAAAAATTCCCTTAAAAATTATCTGAAAACATTCAAACAATCAGATAAATCTTTAAACTTTGACGAAAACAAGTTTGAAATGCAAAAAAATTATCTTTATAATAAAATTCAAATAAAATCACCAGTAAGAATAATGTTTTCAGCAATTATAGTAGATTTATTAGGGTTTGTTCAAGAGAAACTATTGAGCCAAAATCAGGTATATTTAGGAAATAAAACGCCAAAATTTAGACCGTTTTGATGTAATTGAATTACATTGTAATCTCGTTGAACCTAGTTTTGAAACTCATACCGAACATTTACACAAAGAATCTGAAATTTTGTACACTTTTTTCCCAAATGTTGCTTATGGATCAAAAATCAGTGAAAAAACCGAATGAAATCGATTATATTCCAATTAGAAAAAATATTAAAAGAATTCAAAAAATCGTTCTAACTATACAAGACTCTGAGGGAAATTTATTAAATAATGAGAGTAAAACAACAATATATTTAAGATTGTCGAAAGAATGATGAATCAAGGGGGGAACGAATCGTTCTTACCTTCAAACTTTCAAAAAAAAAAACACTGTTTTTATCAATGAATCTGGACTTTACACTCAAAATAAAAATTACTAGTTAAATTTCTTTTCTATCTAAATGGTGACAGTTGTAGATCTAATAAATAATCAACTCAAATTCAATAATACAGAAATTTTTACGATTGTTGACGAAAATAACGAAATTTGGTTCAAAGCAAAAGATGTTGCAGAAATTTTAGAATATGAAAACACGAGGCAAGCTATCATAAATAATGTCGATAATGACGATAAAACAACTTTTGAATGTATAAATTACAGGAGTCTATCCCATAGACCCCGAGAAAATATTCAAAAACATACTATTTTCGTTAATGAATCTGGTTTATATTCTTTAATTTTGAGATCTAATAAGCCAGAATCGAAATTGTTTAAAAAGTGGGTTACAAAAGAATTTTTGCCAAGTATTCGTAAATTTGGTGTATACAAACTTGAAAACAAGATTAAATATTTAGAGGATGAAGTAAAACACTTGCAAATTAAAGATGAAATAAAAACGGAAATAATCGCAAAACAAAGTGTAAAAATTGACTTAATGAAACCAGACCTTGTTTGTAAAGATTTTGCTAAGAAAAAACACCATGTTTTTGTATTAATTAAGAAGAATCACATGTGGGAATATCCTTATTACGTTATCAGAGCTCAAAAGAGAGAAATACCGAAAAGATTGAAAGAACTTGAAATTGATTACCCAGAAATGGAAATTTTATTAAGACATGGAGATCCAAATAGTATAAATCTCTACAACCAAATGAAAGAATCTTTGAATATTTTATACAACGGAAATCATTTTACTACAAATATGGCAGAATCTCGACTGATTTATAGAATATCTAAATTACACGATGAAAATGTTTCTAAATTTTACTAAACTCTCGATTTATTATATTTTGTTTGTAAATGTTTAGCATAACTAGGTAACCATTGTAGAATTTTTTTTTCATATTCACAAGGCATTTTGTTTTTATAACTTTCGCTGAAAATTTTTTGAGCACAATCTTTGCAAAAAGCATCTTTTCTATCTTTACTATACTGCCAGTTATTAAATTCAGAAATATTTTTAATTTCTTTACAAAAGTAACACTTTTTTTTCTTCTAAAGTTAATTTGTCCATTTTATCATGAACCTTACAATAACAGTCTTTTCTATTCTCTTCCTTATAAAATTCTTGACACTTTGTACATTTCTTTTGAGACTCCATTTATATTGAAAAAATTATTACACGATGAAAATGTTTAAACTCTCGAATTATGATATTTTGTCTGTAAATGTTTTTGAAGATAAGGTAACCATTGAATGATTCGTCCACACTCGCAAAGAGTCGGTTTCTTTTGACTTTTTCGTTGAATTCTTATAGCACAATCTTTACAATGCGTATGTTTTTTTATCTCTACTATAATGCCAATCGTAAAATTTGGAAATATCCTTAATTTCTTTACAAACGCAACATTTTTTTCTCTTCTAATGTTAATTTTTCTATTTTATCGTATAATTCTCTCTCATATTTACTACGACAAACTTTACACATAGACTCTATTCCTCCTTTTTTAGTCTTATTTTTTATGAAATTCTTCAAAATATTTATATTCTTGACAAATTGTACACTTCTTTTGAGCCTCCATTTATATAGAAAAAATTACAGCTTTGACTTTCTCAATTCATATTCATAAAACTTTCCGGTTATTTCTTCATTATTTAAATCTTTTATACTATAAGTTACAGGATCTGTGTTATTAATTTGATAAATCACAAAGATTTCTCTTGGACCAATTGTTCTTATATTTGTTCGAAAATGTTGTTTTTTTTACTAACAATTCTTACATGATCATTGACTTTAAATTTAGTTTTCGTGTAAATTTCTGGTGGAATATACTTGAAAACGGTCTCTAATAACTCCTTTTCTGCATCTTTATCTACGACTTTGGGCTTCATTTTGATTGTGCTGTGAACTGTATCGTTATAATTGTTTACGATTTTTTGAAGAATATCGATCCATTTAAAGTTTTTATTAATCTCAAAAATTACTTTCATTCTCTCATTTTGAGTTCTGTTATATCTCTCTACAATACTTGATTTCTCTTCGTTTTCAGTATGATAAATCTTAATGTTGTATTTTCCTCAAAACTTCGTTAAATTCTTTATTTTTAAACTCTAAACCCTTATCTGTATGAAGTAGGTTTGGAGGTTTGTAATTGATCCTTATGGCATCTTTTACTATATCTTCGAAAGCTTTTGAAACATCCTTGCCGTTTTTTCTTTTGATAGCTCTTGACCAAGCATATTTTGAGAAAGTATCAATAACATTTAACATATACTTAAATCCATCATTTTGATCTGAATAGTTAGACATTATTACTAAATCTGCTGCCCATAAATCGTCAATTCCTAAAGTTATAATTTTTCTCTTTTTAAACTTTTTTCGTACTGGTGCATGAATTTCTCTAGCTTCAATCTCGATTTCTTCCTTATTCTTAGATTCTTTCTTTACTTGTTTTTCATAAGGATTCTTTATAAATTTACTCTTATTTGTCTTACATTTTGAACATTTTGCTGCAATTCTATACAATCCGTTTTGAGTTTGAACAATCTTAGAATCTATATTTTTTCGTTTTCTTTTTACACTTGTGACAGTGAATTAAATCATCTTCCATTTATATATCAAAGTTTCCAACTTTGTTTAACTCTTCTAAAATATCTGTTTTAATTTCGCCTTTATATCCATACGGTACTGTATCGATCTTATTTTCTAGGACAATTCTCTTATCATCTTTAGCGTTCAGTGCCAGCTTGTTTATGGTAACTGTGTACAACTCATGTTTGTAGCTTTTGATTACTGTCATCTCTCTAAATTCTTCTTTATCTTCGAACAAACATTTCTTCAAGTTTTCGATATTTATTGTTTTATTTACAACGCTTCTCTTAATCCCTTTGCATCTTACTGGATTTTTGTCTAGATATTTGTACGAGTACATTTTCGATCTCAATCCACAAAATTCTTCTAAAACTTCGCTATTTAACTCATCTTTAAATTTCCCTATTACCTTCTTATTTTTAGTAGTGAAACATTCGTGATCTTTTGGATAATCACTTGTATCAAAGTCATCTATATTTTCTTTAATAATTTTAAAAGGATCTCGTTTCAATTCTAGGAAATAACTGTCTGTATCCATGTAACACAGATTCAAATCTGGGTCAAACTTCTTTAATTTATCGTAATAAAAACTCATACATTAACAATTTTGATAGGTCAAGAACTGAAAATCCTATGTAGATCGGTTTGTTAAATTTAACCTTTTGTTTGAACATGTGACTCGCTATACAGTTGTCGTCAAAGATATTAAAGCATTTGAAATTTGTTTTCTTAGCTTGTTTCATTGAAAATTCTTCATTTCCTAGTTTGATATCACATCTATTTCGCACATTTTCCATAGATTTTCCAAAAACTGAGTTGTTCATCAGCTTGTAAAAATCTTTCTCAAAGTCTCATATTGGTATTAAAATCAATGTACTTTTTCATAAAAGGCTTCTGATCGAATGCAATAACTCTATTCACATGTTTCAAAATCATACCTTGTTCCAGATAGAATTTCAAATTTCCTTGAATGAACTACGTATTCAGTTTTATCCAGTAAAGTTGTGCAAAGTTTGTTTTTATAATGTTCAGGAGCAAGAGGCAAATCCTTGTGATGTTCATGTAAATTTGTTGGATATCCTACATCAACTTCGAGAATATAGCCATAATCTTCGTCGCCATTGAGTTACAAAATTGTTTCTTGCCACTCTTCTTTTGTATATGTTTTAGGATTCATCCACTTGATATCACTAAACGGCAGTTTTTGCATAAGACCATAACCATAAAGGTTGTTTGCATCGACATAAAGTAAATAGTTTTCGGGCTTTGTCTTATCGAAATCTTTCAAATATTTTTTATTTGCTTTAACATATCGTTTAATACATTGTGAAATACCTCCACGAATACCTTTTTCAATCATTAAATACATATTATAATCACTAATCAATTGTAATTCTATTTTCGTTAATTTTATCATAGCGTCCCATGCGAGACTTGGAGCTGTTAGATAATGTGCTGGATCAAGTTTGTAACAATTTAGACAAATGTTTCTGAAGTTTTCGAATATATCAGCGAGCAATAATACATCTTGGATATTGTACAAATCAGAGTAATTTCCAAGATTTTTTCTCTTTTAATTTGTTCCAAACGCTCAAGTAGTGTTGATAATCTTTCTCAGATATGCTCTCGTCTGTCAAAAGTGAATAGAAATCTTGAATTTTCAGCTCTTCTGTGTAATCAAGTTTTTCAATACTATCGATAAATTCGTAAGGAAATATACCTTTTCCAGATAGAATTTTAAAGATTTCTTCTTCGTCATTTGGTTGTCTATCTAGAATTGCGTTCAATATTCGTCCATCTTGTATAAAATGATTTGTATGTTTGAAGTCTTCTTTCTTTAGATTTTTAGCTAACTTTTCTATAGACGAGGCCATGAATCTGAACGTGTCTACGAACGAAAACTTGATGAATTTTCTTGGCTTATCACCTTCGAATTCATATCCATATCCTGAATTTACTGAATAATGTATATATTTTTCATCGGTGTTTGCGATCAAATCAACATTTCCATATTGTTTAGCCAATTCTTTTATTTACAAATGAGTATCGTAATTTGACATATTGTGGCAGAAAACGGGAATATTCTGAGGAAATTTCAAATTTAGATTACAAATTCTATGAGCTGCTCCTCGAAACTTTCCAGTCAAATGACAATGATCTCTTACTTTATTATAACTCTTATCTTTCCAACTATCAGGAGTAAAACCATACTGAATTGACTCAACATCATAAGCAGACCATTCGCAAATATGACAAACGTTTGCATTTTGGTATGAAATTTCTTCTTCTTCAGTCAATTTCATAGGTTTTTTGTTCTTAGAATTATATTTTGTAGCTATGTATTTTGATATTTTTATTGAGTTCTTCAAACAATTTTGCAGGAACATTTGGCAAATCTTCTTCATTTTTTGCTCGATAACATACCGGCTTGTACATACGATTGGTCACATTCGACACTACATATAGAGTAAAACCATAAGGAATGTGCTTCTGAATCTTGGTTGTAGTCGATCTTTGCGGATTGTTCTTGCATGTCGGAATTTTTTCTAATATGCTCTCAAAATCCATATAAATAACGTACGGATGGCTAAACTTCTTTTGATAATTAGTAAATGATGTTGTTTGACCAGGAAACGGCATAATTGGCTTGCAAACTTCATGTTGCTTGCAAATTTCTAAATGATCTGTTAAATCTCCAGATTTGTAGAAATGGCTTAAACATCTTCTACATAGCAATTTTTTATGTTCGTGTTTAGATAACTGAGAACTCACTAATCTATTTAAATCTGTTATCAACACATAATGAGATTTGTCTTCTTGTTTAACATACAATAAATCGATTTCTAACTCGGCATTATAAACTTCGGAAATTTGTAATGGAACAATGTTGAGTTTTTCGTCATAAGTATAGATATTTATAGACATTTTTGGATATTTGTACTTGGAATTGGAGCTGCGTTTCTCAAATAATTGTATATCTTTTAAAGACATTGGATACTCAAAGCCCGAAAATATCTCGTCATTTACAAATTTCTCGTATTGCTTTGCTCTGTCAGCATTCTTTTCGGGTTTTCCAATAGCACATCGGATAGAATAAACAAAACAGAAATCATCTTTATTTTTGATATTTACACAAGCTTTCTTTACCTTGATCTCTTGTGGTAAATCGATATATGATCCTGCGTTCATAAATTCGTGTTTATTAAGGCTCAAAACTAATTGTTTACAACTTTTAAATGTCCATCCAGAACCTCTATTTGGATGATTTGTCTGTTCTCGATGTGTTAATTTATTAAATTGCTTAGTAATAAAGTCGTTTATGTCAAAGATTTCGTCTGCTTTTATAGTAAAGTACATTGGACACGTTTGTGTTTCACCGTTTACTAAAGTTCGTTCATATTCACATTCCAAAGAGAGATATCCTTTCATATTTTTAACATTCTCTTGAAATTTTTCTATTAAAACTTTTAATTTCTGGCCTCATAATTGATAGATATTTGTAAATTGACATGGAATTGTCGTTCAAGTTTGTTAAAATGTATTGCTTGAAAAGACCGTGTATTGAGGATAAAACTTCTACATCTATGATATTTTCAGGTTTTTCGTTAAGAGTTTTGTCAATTTCTTCGATCATTTCAGACTTAGTTTTATCGTTTGTTTCAATGGACAATTTTTCAGCGATTGATTGAATTTTTTCATCATTAAATAGATTGAGATCTTTTTTATCTTCCTTAAAGTTTTTCTTTAATTCACGCAATTTTTCTATATTGTACATCTTTTCATGATCGACAATTTGATTTTCTTTAGCCCATTGTCTTAAAAAATTCAGTTCTTTCTCGTAAATTTCTTTGTTTTTGGCATGGATTTTGGAGCCATAATGTCGATCATAGTTTTTTCTTAAAATTTCTTTTTTGCAAAACGGACATGTTACTTTTTCACCCTCCATTTATATAAGAAAAATTTCTTAACTAAGGTTTGTAAGAGGCAATTTAAATTCTCTATACTATTTTTTCAATAATTTTAGAATTTAAAAAAATTAATGATTTTTACTTGAATTTGACAGAAATCAGCACAATTTCTGGTGAAACAGTGATAGATTCTTCTATTTATTATTTAAAAAATGTGTAAACTAAGACTTAAAATTATTGAAAAAAGTAGTATAGAGAATTTAAATTGCCTCTTACAAACCTTAGTTAAGAAATTTTTCTTATTTAAATGGAGCTACTAAAAGAATTAAATGAGGTTGGTGATTTTAAAGATCAAAGAATATAAGAAATTAATGGAATTAGAAGAAAATAAGAAATACAAAATTTTGAATCTGGAGAAAATGAAAGATAAATTCGGGTTTACAATAATTGCCGAGTTGGAAGATTATAAAGTACACTTACCGAACAGAATTTTTGACTGTTTTGGATGAAAAAAAGATTAAAGAATTGAATAAACATGATAAATTACACTTGGTTGTTACTGGAAAGAAGACTATTAAAGATAAAGACTGTGTTACTATCAATTTTGTAGAGTAGAAGATTTTTCGTCGTAGCAGACATTTCCGATAGATTGATTTGACAGCTCAAGAAAGTAGAAGCAAACAGCTATAGATTCGGTTAATTTTTCATTCGTGATTTACAGATTCGTTTATTGTCCTTTAAACAGTATTTTCCCTTGATTTACTGTTGGCTCCGAAAGTGAGCTAGAACCGCCATATTCCTACCTACTAATGTGAAAGTATATAAACATTTACTCACGCATACTAAAACTATAAATTTTATCTTGTCTCAGTCATACACTAATTCTAGATAGTACTGTGCATAAAAAATATTATTATCGATCTAAAATGATGCATTCTAGCTGGACCAAGTGATTATTCATGTGTACTAGTTGAATAGTAATATACAATAATTCAGTCGTAGCTTACTTTACGGTGTAATAATTTGTACTTTTTAACTAACGAAATGTAATACAACAATTAGTTAATAAATGAAAAATAAAAATCATCCCGATGTAAATGACATGGTATATCCAAAACCTAACAAAATAAAAATGTTTAATTGTTCTAAGAGTATTACACTTGCAATATAATAAAAATGCAATAAAATGTGTTAGATAGGACATAAAGCCTTACTAAACCTCATGCGACAAGCAGATTTAGGCTACTAATCTTGAGCGAATTTGTGAGGTCTTATCACTGGAGTGGAATTTTAGGAAAACCTTAATTTGGAAATACATGACGGGTTGATAGATTCACTCTAATGGATTCTGTTTCGTTTCCGAACAGAAAAAAATCTGAATTTTAGAATAGGAATCAACAACAAAAATGTATATATTAAAATATACTCAACACCACTAGTGGTTTTCTTTTTTCGGGCGTGTCATGAAGTTTTTTGTCAAAATTTTGGTTTTTTTATAAATAACATCATAATTGAATAAAAATTTAAAGATTGTTAAAAATTTCAAAACGGTTTACATAAATAAATGATTGTTATAAGCTTGATGGAATTAATCAAAATAATTGTGTTTATCTATATCACGATAAATTATCGAGATTCACATAACTTTCAAAAACCTCCTCAAAATAACAAGTTTGATCAAGCAATGAAGCTGGAAATGAACTTGTGTCACAACTTTTAGGTTAATCGACTGAACTAAAATATTCCAAGAGAATATTTAGTTTCAGTCCATTAGAATATTACTAGATTAGACAATATATAAAACTGTATTTATATTAAAAGTTAATTATTTCCATACGTGCAGGGCCGCTGAATTACAATATTGTGTCCCAGGGGGCATAAACTAACTTAAAAATCGCCCATTATTGTTGAATACGGTTGAAAATGGTGTAAATAGTAAAGTACTGTGCGAAAAAGTACATTTTTTAAAACTAATTGATTTTACTTATTATATTCTTGAGTAGGGACATTAAAATTTGTTTCCAAAATACATGTTGAGAGGATTTTGAATAAACATTTTTTGAATCAGGCTATACTGGTGGTCAAATTTTTTTCGCCCTACAATTTTAAACTTAAATCACGTTTACGCTCTGAATTTTAATCGTCAAATCACATCAACAGTAATTTTTAATGTATAATTAAAACGCAATAAAACAATTTATAATTTTGTTTAATAGATTCACTATATTTCAGTCGAAAAGTTAAAAAATAATATAAAGTATTTTATTGAAATATGCAAAAATTATATACTTAAAAAACTAAGAAAACATTAGGTGCCTACTGATTTTATATTTAAATGAGTTATATTCGTCCATTATTGTATGACCAAAAAAAGTTATTTAAGTTAAAATTTGTAATGTAAGGAACATTTAAACTAATTAATAAGTCAGTAGACAAATAATTACTGTCCACAAAGTGTTTGCAGCTTGATGACAAGCAATAGTACGCAATATATATTTAAGTAGTATACAAAATTCACTAAAATGCCTTACCTACAGTATTTTAAACACGTTCCGATCTGAAGTTTGCACTTCTTTGTTACTGTTTTATTGAGATGACAAGTTGACATTTCTCACTAACGAGTTTCAATACTACATTGACAAGTGTTGGAGTGTTATTCTGAGGTAGTAATTATATAGCCAAACATAATAGTACTGTTTAGAATTTGTGGCCAAGTACCATCGTTTTTTACAATAACTGACATTAAACACAATCACTTTTATATCTATGTAGAGTGTTGGGTTTTATTAGAATGCCTAGACCTTACGTCTACAACATCCTGGGACCAGTTATGACTCAAGTTTACAGATGGTGGGCATGTCTACCTATATACCTATCTCCAGATAGCAGAGGTTTACCGGTTCAAGGGAGTAGTTATTTCTGGTTCGGGTCAGCTGTTATTGTTATTCTCTTTGTATTAGAAATTATTGTTATTCATCTAGACAATAAAGTACCAATTTATTTTAGAGTGAGTATGACTATAGTTTGTGGATTAACGGCAGTTTATGGTACTGAGTAGCAACATCCAAAGCAGAAGAGGTTTGTTCCGTAACATCATTAAGAATCTCTGCAAGTTCGACGATGCGGCATCTAGCCTCCACAAATCAGAAAACACTTGGCTTTTATACACTTTACCATGCTTTAGCTTTGCAGTGCTTGCACCTGTGATTGGAGTGTTCTTCCAAAGGATAATACAAGCTGGCACGAGTAGTCGTCTAGAAGTTGCTCTGGTTATATTCAATGTGTTTGTGTGGCTGATTGAATTTATGATTTGCCAAACAGCGGTACAAATTAAGATCAGATTAAAAATGGTTAATGTAGCTTTGCAGCAACTGGCAAACACAGGAACCTCGCCTAATTCAATCTTCACCATTGTCAGACCTCAAGGTAAGTAATATTTACTTTTAATATTTGTGATTTAAATGTAAAAAATAACAATACATTTTACAGAGTAAAATGAGGATTTCCGGCTACTGTTAAATTTAAAATACTTTTTTGGGGATTGATAAGACGTGAACCTTATTTTAAGATATTAAGGTATTAGAATCAGACACTTTAATGTTATTTGAAATTCATCTATTTTGTTAACAACTTGAAATCTAGTTTTAGTTTTTTAATATAGGACACGTTTTATAAAATAACGTTAAGTGCTATTTAACGCAAATAATAGTAAATTATTGATACACATATACATAGCATATACTGAGTTTCCGTTTATGTGTGTAGTGAAAGCAAACTAGAATGTGTAATCCAGAAGACTTACAAGGAATTTATTTGTAAAAAAAATACAAAACTAACCATACAAACGGACTTTTTCGTTTTCGTTCCAACCTTTGAAATAAGAAAATTTATTGATGCGTTTTCAGATTAGAGACTATTGAACCGGACCCAAAGATTGCGATTTATGTCAATTATAAAAATGATGACTAGTTGTCCAAATGAATACTTATAGTCCCTTTATTGAATCAAAAGTAGGTGTTTACATTACATTATAACGTTACGGAATCATGAATTACTATATATACTGTATCAACTACATATTTATACATCTACGAAGTGTAGATAAATAATTTCAGCGTCAAATTAGGTAAATAATCAAACAACTATGTCACGGAAATACGCCTCTGTTACGTTTACTAATTGATTTCATATGGGTTTCTTTTTCTTTTAAAGGGCCTATTTCCACACAATGAAGCCTGAATGGCTTTTTCCGCACACCAGTTGTATACCAAAAGTACAACCATTTTAAGATTTTAGCAGTTCTACAAATCGCCAAAATCAAACCGATCAAGTAGGTCCTCCTTGGGAAATTAAACACTCTTGTCCAGACTACCAAAGATGTCGTAACCCTTCTTCTTTAGTACTGCAGGACAGTCACATAGCAGTTGTTTTGCAGTTTCCTCCTACCCGTTACATATTTTTACATACCGGATCCTACCGGAGACTCTGTGAAGATGACTCCTCACCCGGTAACTAGATGCATAGCCTGAGAACACACTGATCTACTTATGAGAGAGGATCAGACACGGTGGAGAAGGATACAATACGACCATTATTGCTCATCCTCAGACTAGAATCCAGTACGACCTTCTCTCATTGTAAGCTTTAACCCACATCGAGACAGCAATTAAATGATGCCTGATTTCCTGTAATATATTTCTGAGACTAAGATGGCCAAGGCATCAGCTCTTTCGTTTACAAAACTCCCGAACCGAGCAAACAGTCACATTGTTAATTATTCCAGTGGAAGAAACGACTTGATAACATTACCTGGAAATTTCGGAGTAGAATACACAGGAAACCAACGTCTTTTAAGCTGCTTGCTATCTGTGTAAATGCTAATCTTATTACTCCTATACCGGAAGCAAAAATACTCACGAGCATATTCCATAATGATTGCGATTTCTGCCTGAGGAACTGTGAGAAAAGGATCTGTAGTGATCACCTATTCCCTACATAGTATTACTTCCAAAATCCAAGTGCATATGCTATTACTTGTTGTAGAGCAATGCTTAAGCCTTTCAAGCTCCGCAGGTGAAAGATGTGTCTTTCCCTATGAACAAGCCGCGCTGAAGGTATAAAAGATTTGAATGGTTCGTCGAAGGACACTCTTTGAGATAACTGATACAGGTTATGTGTACAGCAATCCCCTGAATCAGAATTCTAATTTTGCATTGGTCTCTGTTACTGCTCGAGGATGACCCAATTACCACCTTTGAAGACAGTTGGCTTTCCTCCTTGCCATAGTCTGAATTAAAATATCCTGGTGCTCGAGTTTAAGACGTCGGTTTAGAGCTAGGCCCGGCGCACTTTGGAAATGCCCCAGTTATGTCAATGCATGCTATTCTTTGGATACTAGCCAGACTAGCTACCACCATCCTGGCCTCCATTTTTGGCTACAGGATGATAACCCTAAACATTAATGCAGGTGTAAACACAGAGACGTAAAGCCAATACATAAGCCTTAACTTAGGTGTCAAAGAATTACGTATCATACGAACAAATAGCATCAAGGACCATTTCCCTCTCAAGCAACTCTTTCCAGATCGGGCCACCAGTTCAGACCCTACCAAGTATGAGATACCGTACCTCATACATTATCTGGATGAAAGAGCTTTTCAATAAGAATAAACCCATACTCTTCAATTGAAACCCTTTTTGAAAAAGGCAACTACGGCAGCCGTGATGGTGTTAAAACTAAGGTAGATCCCATCACACCAGTTTCAAATCTTGTTCAGGACATCATGGGTCAGTTCAGTTACATTAGAGTTGGACTTACAACTAACAAGAATCACAATATCATCTGCATACTGTTGCGTGAAGACACCACTACGGATTCTACAGAAGGAAAGAAAGTACGGGACCCTGGTGGCTGCCCCTCACAGTCCTTGCACAGATGCTCGCCACTATAAGATTGATATTATCCACCTTAAACATGAGCAGAGCCATTTTCAAGATATATATCCAACCATAAATACCACGTCTCAAGTGTTTACAATTGCCTGTGAGGCTGTGTTTTAAAAGGCTCTTTTAATGTCCAATAAGACACTTATGGTATTTTATTTCGTTGCTATCGTCGTCTAAATCTTGCATACTAAGTGATACAGGACATGATATTTATGGAGCAGGTATGTTGATTTAGATGAAGAAGAGCCTCCAAAAAGGATCACTACCAAACAAACCTATTAGTTATCTTCTTCATTGTTTTGAGAAGAAAGGAGGACGTGGGTTTTGGCTTAAAGAACTTTATTCATTATAAATACCAATCTGTATAATCTATGTGATAGAGGATTATATTTAAGGTCCATAGAGACCCTGAACAGTCTTCAGTGTCGGGGAAAAAGAAGGTACAACCCCTGCTGTAAACAAACCGGTATCAATCCGTCCCATCAGGAGCCCACTCAATAATCCTGACAGTTATTTATTAAATACCATGCCAAACTCCATTGCGACTGCGTAGCACGGCCTGCAGGTCACCTTCTATAGCGAAGTGGTTGATTCTTGTCATTAGTGATACCGTCCAGAATGTGTATGCCATAATAACTATTAGAACAACCTCAATCATATGCAAGCCGTATATATGATTAATCAATCCGTCATTCACCCCCACAAACAAAATGTAGGAGCATTACACACTTTCGTAATCACTAGTCTAAGGGATATGATACGTTTCAGAAGCGATTGTTCTCTGTTATTTGGTTGGTTTCGAACCATACCTCCCTATGAATATAAGCATCGTAGGTAAAAAACCATTTCCTACGATGCTTTTCACGTTGTTGCTTACATAAATTCATGCTTTGGCAATATAGACATTTAAACTAACAAGTTTAAGCCCTCTCACAGAAAGTCCCGATAACTTACCCTTACAAATCCAGAGCTACGTGATATTCTTTCTACTTAAAATGTCTACAGAACACAGCTGAAACTGCTTTACTGTGCTGCAGACTGACCTGAAGAAAACTTGATCTCAATTATCAGCCGCCAGCTGACAACACGTCCTCAGCTAGAGTTTCTTTTCTTTTCAGTATCCATACAAGACCAAGAGTATCGAGTAAGTATCAGGCTCAGCCGGGCAAATCCCCGCATTACCTGGTAGAGCTATTTACACTTGGGGGGGGGGAAGTACCAAGAGCTTCGTTCCTGACGAAACTACCCCTGGATCATGCATCCTTTGGGAACCGACCAGTCAAGACTGGCCAAGTTGGAACTCGTACTCCGAGCCGCAGAGTTGACTTTCGTAGCACTAGTCTAGGTTCAAGGGTTCAGTACAAGCAGGGCCTTATGAAGGGCGCTATACAATCGTTTATACGAGCCCAAACATGGGTTTTTACTCGAAAATCCTCAGTGCTCTCGAGTGATATTAGAGGGGTTTTCACCCTTGGGGACGTACTTTCCCAGGTAATCACCCGAACTGAGTCAGTCCATCCCTTCCATCCAAAAAACGAATCTCAGCCAGTGTATCAGAGACATGGTCAGAGACAATCCTTACTTTCTAGGACATTCTGTCAAGAGGGCGACTGCAATAGGCATATTTCTATTAAATGTACCAAAAAACACGTTTTTGCTAAGGATTTGAAGTACTTTCTCAACATTATTCACTTTGTTTTGTAACACCTTGTAACAAAAGAATTTAAAATAATAACAAGAAATTATTAGTTTTGGAAACGTTTATACTAAACGTCTGCATTAAGCGCCCTCTATCATCTTCCATTACCGGGGTCACTTCAGTTTTTTGTGAGCGTAAAATTAGATCAGGCAGAATATAAAATATTGTGTAGCGGAGCACTTAATTCTTAAGACACCAACTTTTTTATTAGTTTTTTAGAAAGAATTCATAATTACAATGAGTTTATAGCTAATTTAGCATTATTTTTATACATATTTTTAGAGTAAAAGCTGTTGTAAATCTGACTAAGAATTTATTATTTCACCAGTGGCTTAGAAAACAATTTTCAGTTTAAGGTCCTCAACACTGCCTGAGTTAAATTAAACAATTATTAACTCATAAGCCATTGAATTGCAGCATCGTAGGTTATTATGTCTTTAAATTGAGGTCATCCATGATCGTTGCGAAAATTATTTACAGCTAAGTACTTACACTAAAGCGAAGTATACATGGAAACACATCTCATACTTTATTGTCCCACTGGCTGTTTTTACAGTTAAGCTAAACTTTATTTAATGCATATTTTTAAAATGCTGTTTAATGTTTTTTTTTGTTTTGTTTTATCTTCTTCAGAAATGCTACCTTGGCATTGAATTCAACAATTCTAAAATTAATATATTTTGAAATGAAAAATATACACTAATACTCTGGAACAATTATTATTGATGGACAGCTCCTTATTTATTAGCAGTAAAAATCTCTGACTACTAAAAAAAAGACAAAGCACCGAATCGACCTAAACTTTACCGTATCTCGTTCTACAATGACTATAACTAAGGATTAAATAAAAAATAATGAAAAAATGTGCTATAAGGAATTTTTAGGCACAAGCATATAGTACTCCAGACAAATAAATTATTTCACTAAGCAAGCTGATATATAAATATAAAAAACAAGACTCCCACAGTATGCTGAACATGAAAGTGCAAGAAATAATATCTCTTTTCGTGAATACATTCCCACGCGGTCTGATTACCTTTCTTATATTAATCAGTGATATATTTTAGAAACAGGGCATCTATTTATCTTGTACATCTCATTTATGTTGCTTATTGTGCTGCTATCCGTTTAAACAGACTATAATTGTTAAATGATTAACAAATATGTGTATATGTTACGTATTAATTAATTTTTATATGTGCATTTATTTGAAAACTCATAGTTTATATACGCCACGCTAAAATAACACTTATTTACCAAGGTGATATTTTACTACAAAATAAAAATACAAAAGCCAGTTTTGACTCATAAGCTTAAATAGATAGCAATACACACAATTGTGAGAAAATTCATAATAATTATTTTGGTGGCACAGTGCTTGATATGTATACCATACCCAACTGAGTACAGACTCTTTCATATTGCTGTAGATATTTGTATGAATTATACCATTTAATAACACAAAATAAATAAAAAAATACTTAAAATAAGCAAGTAAAGTCTTTTTTGATGTTTTCAACAATCTAAAGTGTACAGAAGATACTGCAATGTTGTAGATATATTTTCTAATTTTACAGTTTTCAGTTATACCGGTATTTTCACCTCTCCGCGTGAAAAATAAGTTTTGGTCAGTAAGGACAATTTTATTTTAACTGTAAATGTTTTGATCTAATCAATTGTACAATATTGAAAGGTAGCTATAAACAAACCAGTATATCGTATAAGTAAGAAAAATAGTGTATTCCATGAATGCTAATGCACGTTTATGGTGCGTGGAAACTCCATCTTACATAGTATATAATATTTAAACCTTACAAACAAAAACTACTGCACATATAGAAATTCGATTCAGACTACAAAGAATTGAAAATTAAATATGGGAAAGTTTATATGACTCATTTCTCAAAATATTTTAATAGAGCTTGGTTCCCTCTATCTCATACTTACTAGTTGTTTTTGTTCGAGTAAATTGTAAATGTTTGATACGTATATATTACTGTTATCTGAAGAAGCATGTACAAGTTTTTAGAACTTGAGAGACAGAATTCTTGAGATTTTTTTCTTTAATGTTAATTTTTATAAATTCATTATGTCATTTATCTTACACGTTATTCCAATCAGTGGTAGTGTTATTGTGTTATGTTTTGTTTGTTAGGTGTCACATCTCTTACGTATATGAACGTCTTACGTTCATATAAGTCATTGTTGTGTTGTAGACTGTTACTATATATGCTAATATAATCTGTTATTATTTTACCGTGAACTCAGATAGTCAAGGTAAAAAATACAGAGTTTATACGAGCTTTGAATGATTACGGGTTTTCTTTTCATGTAGATGCTATATTTGATTGTGTACACAATATTGTGTTCTTACGCTTGAAGATTGAACAAGGTAAAAATCACGGGGTTCAAATCAGTTATCTTTGTTACTGTGTAGAGCCTGTTATTTTTATAGTGTTACAATTTTTATGTCAGTCCCGTGAAGTCAGGTGAAAAGATTACAACGGTCAGGACTAACAGAACCTCACGAGCTGTTTACTATGTGAGAGACTGCTGTTTGTAATGCTAATACAGTCCGCAATTGTGTAGACTGCAGTGTATACATAGTTGTGAAGTGTACAAGATACAGGATTTACTCAACAATACAAGTTGGGTCATTGTTACGTATTGTGGGGTTATCTTACACTTTTATATAATAATAAACAGACCTTAAGCCATTTATCCTCTATTACAACATATATTCAGGCCAGGCTACATACTGTATTGCTCAAGTTCTCTTAGGTTATCGTATCAAACACTTACTGTGTCATACATAACAATATGGAACTTGTACCGTAAATGAATGTCTTATTTTTAGATATTCTTTAATATTATATTTTATTCATGTACATAGTTGTTACAATTTCCTCACAATTTTTAAGTAGTAAAAAGTGTTTTTCACTTAGGACAAAAAGCCCCTAATTGCACTTAGTCTTAAACCGTTTAAGACCTTTGCAATTGCTTCCGGAGTGATAGAATAATCAGGATGATGAAAGCAGAGGTTGGGGGTTTGCCTTCTGTTTAGGAGGTATATTACGAGGGGGTATAGCTCATTCTGTCACCTTGGAGAAAGGGTAGCCATATTCTGTTCAATCATTACAACAGACATCCTCTGCAGTAAACCGATCTATCGAGCCACCCTTTTACGGAATTTTAATTTAATAATGTACTGCTATTACTTGTCCTTATGGTTGCCCAGTTGTAAGTGACACATCATATTGTGCTATAACCCCGTATACAAGCTACTGTTAAGTTATAACTGAACTAGAAGTGAAATCTCCTGGCGCTTAAAACAGTGTTTACTTACGCGGACTTATATTATATCCCTATTTATTGAGGATTGTGTTGTGTATACATTGTTGTATACATTCTGATGGTATTTATTTTTCAAATTGTTATGGTGTATACATTGTAAATAGTAGTTAATAACTTTATATTCATGTGTAAAAAGTTGTATTAAATCTTGTCCTAGATAACCTGATTGACATTCCAAGGCTGAGGAGCTTGCACTTGATACTGAGTGATACAATCGAGCTGGTCAACAGTTTCTTTGGTATCCAGATGATGATCATTTACACAATGTATACATTGTAAATAGTAGTTTAATAACTTTATATTCATGTGTAAAATTGTATTACATCTTGTCTCAGATAATCTGATTGACATTTCGAGGCTAAGTAGCTTGCACTTGATACTGAGTGATACAATCGAGTTGGTCAACAGTTTCTTTGGTATCCAGATGGTGATCATCTACACAATATATACATTGTAAATAGTGGTTAATAACTTTATATCCATGTGTAAAATTGTATTACATCTTGCTCCAGATAACCTGATTGACATTCCGAGGGGTAAGTAGCTTGCACTTGATACTGAGTGATACAATCGAGTTGGTCAACAGTTTCTTTGGTATCCAGATGGTGATCATCTACACAATATATACATTGTAAATAGTAGTTAATAAACTTTAATATTCATGTGTAAAATTGTATTACAATCTTGTCCCAGATAACCTGATTGACATTCCGAGGACAAGTAGCTTGCACTTGATACTGAGTGATTACAATCGAGTTGGTCAACAGTTTCTTTGGTATCCAGATGGTGATCATCTACACAATATATACAATTGTAAATAGTAGTTAATAACTTTATATTCATGTGTAAAATTGTATTACATCTTGTCCCAGATAACCTGATTGACATTCCGAGGACAAGTAGCTTGCACTTGATACTGAGTGATACAATCGAGTTGGTCAACAGTTTCTTTGGTATCCAGATGGTGATCATCTACACAATATATAAACATTGTAAATAGTAGTTAATAAACTTTATATTCATGGTGTAAAAATTGTATTACATCTATTGTCTCAGATAATCTGATTGACATTCCGAGGCTAAGTAGCTTGCACTTGATACTGAGTGATACAATCGAGTTGGTCAAACAGTTTCTTTGGTATCCAGATGGTGATCATCTATACAATATATACATTGTAAATAGTAGTTAATAACTTTATATTCATGTGTAAAATTGTATTACATCTTGTCCCAGATAAACCTGATTGACATTCCGAGGACAAGTAGCTTGCACTTGATACTGAGTGATACAATCGAGTTAGTCAACAGTTTCTTTGGTGTCCAGATGGTGTATCATCTTACACAATATATACATTGTAAATAGTAGTTAATAACTTTATATTCATGTGTAAAATTGTATTACATCTTGCTCCAGATAAAACCTGATTGACATTCCGAGGACAAGTATCTTGCACTTGATTACTGAGTGATACAATCGAGTTGGTCAACAGTTTCTTTGGTATCCAGATGGTGATCATCTACACAGTATATACATTGTAAATAGTAAGTTAATAACTTTATATTCATGTGTAAAATTGTATTACATCTTGCTCCAGATAACCTGATTGACATTCCGAGGACAAGTAGCTTGCACTTGATACTGAGTGATACAATCGAATTGGTCAACAGTTTCTTTGGTATCCAGATGGTGATCATCTACACAATATATACCATTGTAAATAGTAGTTAATAACTTTATATTCATGTGTAAAATTGTATTACATCTGGTCTCAGATAATCTGATTGACATTCCGAGGCTAAGTATAGCTTGCACTTGATACTGAGTGATACAATCGAGTTGGTCAACAGTTTCTTTGGTATCCAGCATGGTGATCATCTACACAATATATACATTGTAAATAGTAGTTAATAACTTTATATTCATGTGTATAAATTTGTATTAAATCTTGCCCCAGGATAACCTGTGATTGACATTCCGAGGCTGAGTAGCTTGCACTTGATACTGATTGATACAATCGAGTTGGTCAACAGTTTCTTTGGTATCCAGATGGTGATCATCTACACAATATATACATTGTAAATAGTAGTTAATAACTTTATATTCATGTGTAAAATTGTATTTACATCTTGTCCCAGATAACCTGATTGACATTCCGAGGGTAAGTAGCTTGCACTTGATACTGAGTGATACAATCGAGTTGGTCAACAGTTTTCTTTGGTATCCAGATGGTGATCATCTACACAATATATACATTGTAAATAGTAGTTAATAACCTTTATATCTTCATGTGTAAAATTGTATTACATCTTGTCTCAGATAATCTGATTGACATTCCGAGGCTAAGTAGCTTGCACTTGATACTGAGTGATTACAATCGAGTTGGTCAACAGTTTCTTTGGTATCCAGATGGTGATCATCTATACAATATATACATTGTAAAATAGTAGTTAATAACTTTATATTCATGTGTAAAATTGTATTACATATTTGTCCCAGATAACCTGATTGACATTCCGAGGACAAGTAGCTTGCACTTGATACTGAGTGATACAATCGAGTTAGTCAAACAGTTTCTTTGGTGTCCAGATGGTGATCATCTACACAATATATACCATTGTAAATAGTAGTTAATAACTTTTATATTCATGTGTAAAATTGTATTACATCTTGCTCCAGATAACCTGATTGACATTCCGAGGACAAGTATCTTGCACTTGATACTGAGTGATACAATCGAGTTGGTCAACAGTTTTCTTTGGTATCCAGATGGTGATCATCTACAACAGTATATACATTGTAAATAGTAGTTAATAACTTTATATTCATTCATGTGTAAAATTGTATTACAATCTTGCTCCAGATAACCTGATTGACATTCCGAGGACAAGTAGCTTGCACTTGATACTGAGTGATACAATCGAATTGGTCAACAGTTTCTTTGGTATCCAGATGGTGATCATCTACACAATATATACATTGTAAATAGTAGTTAATAACTTTATATTCATGTGTAAAATTTGTATTACATCTGGTCTCAGATAATCTGATTGACATTCCGAGGCTAAGTAGCTTGCACTTGATACTGAGTGATACAATCGAGTTGGTCAACAGTTTCTTTGGTATCCAGATGGTGATCATCTACACAATATATACATTGTAAATAGTAGTTAATACACTTTATATTCATGTGTTAAAATTGTAATTAAATCTTGCCCCAGATAACCTGATTGACATTCCGAGGCTGAGTAGCTTGCACTTGATACTGATTGATACAATCGAGTTGGTCAACAGTTTCTTTGGTATCCAGATGGTGATCATCTACACAATATATACATTGTAAATAGTAGTTAATAACTTTATATTCATGTGTAAAATTGTATTACATCTTGCTCCAGATAACCTGATTGACATTCCGAGGGTAAGTAGCTTGCACTTGATACTGAGTGATACAATCGAGTTGGTCAACAGTTTCTTTGGTATCCAGATGGTGATCATCTACACAATATATACATTGTAAATAGTAGTTAATAACTTTATATTCATGTGTAACATTGTATTACATCTTGTCCCAAGATAACCTGATTGACATTCCGAGGACAAGTAGCTTGCACTTGATACTGAGTGATACAATCGAGTTAGTCAACAGTTTCTTTGGTATCCAGATGGTGATCATCTACACAATATATACATTGTATATAGTAGTTAATAACTTTATATTCATGTGTAAAAATTGTATTACATCTTGTCCCAGATAAAACCTGATTGACATTCCGAGGACAAGTAGCTTGCACTTGATACTGAGTGATACAATCGAGTTAGTCAACAGTTTCTTTGGTGTCCAGATGGTGATCATCTACACAATATATACATTGTAAATAGTAGTTAATAAACTTTATATTCATGTGTAAAATTGTATTACATCTTGCCCCAGATAACCTGATTGACATTCCAAGGGCTAAGGAGCTTGCACTTGATACTGAGTGATACAATCGAATTGGTCAACAGTTTCTTTGGTATCCAGATGGTGATCATCTACACAATATATACATTGTAAATAGTAGTTAATAACTTTATATTCATGTGTAAATTGTATTACATCTTGCCCAGATAACCTGATTGACATTCCAAGGGGCTAAGGAGCTTGCACTTGATACTGAGTGATACAATCGAATTGGTCAACAGTTTCTTTGGTATCCAGATGGTGATCATCTAAACAATGTACGTGTATCGCTTGGTGATGAATGCCATTGTCTACCAGATACTGGGTCTCTACCAGACAAGAACAGATTTAACATGGAATTACCAATCATTTGTACACAACTTTTGGAAATGCTATCTTTTCTTCCGGATGATTTACTTTACATGGATATGTTCTGGGACCAGTGGGGAAGTAAGTTCTCTGTCAAATTCTCTCCTCAGTTTAATAAATTAGCTTAATTTTATTGTAGTAACATATTAAATTACTTAATCGCTATAGTTTAAACTTTATATAAAGATGAACGAAAATTTAATAAATGTCCTACGTGACTAAGTTAATATGTTTGTACGTGCAAGGAAACAGATAAATAAGTAAAATATATTTAATTTTATGTCTACGAAAATTTTTAAAATTTGATTTGACTATCTATATAAGAATTTGTTTGTTATAGAATATCATCACTAACCTCATATATTTTAATATCAGAAATATTAAAGGTTGTAAATAAATGTAAGGCTATAACCAAAATATAAACAGCGCACTTAATCTTGAAAGCTATATTTATAGAGAACATTAATTAGATGAACAATTACCAAATATTTTATTACATACCATAAAAACTTACAGATGTTTTCTATCGAAGCATAAAAACTGGCATATTTGCGGGAAATAAAATTAGATAAAACACTTCCATAAACGAAAAAGAAGAACGGTCGTCACATTTGTAAAAGTTTTTCCAATTAAAATACAGTTAAATTAATTTAATAATGTCTGTTTGAGACGACTGCCGATATACAGTATTTATATAGATTATATCGATGTATAACATACTCTGTTTTCAAAACAATAATTGATTTGAGAGTGAAATTATGTAAGAAGTTATAAGTAGTCATTATTCCGTATGCAGTGTTGATGAAAATATACTGATAGTCATTATTAAATATTTAATATTAATGTTAATTTTAAAAATAGAATAAGAAATCATTATTCTATGGGAGAATTTTTGAATAATTGTGTTTTTGAATATCAGTTGCAAAGATATTTTTATTAGGACTTATTCTTCTAATGCATTTAGGTTTTGTCTCAATAACTGATTAAAATAAAACTACTAGCATAAAATTGTATACTAATAATTCAAGTAGAATTATATAAAAACACTTCAATTGCCCTTTGGTATTTTCACTATTGGTATCGTAAAACTTTAGGTAAAACCTAAACAGAAACCTTTATTTTTGACACAGACTATACATATTGAATTTCTTTTTAAGAAATAAAAACATTTTGGCCTGATATAAGTCAAAGTTATGTGTAAATAAACGAAAAAAATTTATTATATATTATCTATTTATTATTAAAGATTAAATGTAAATATAAAACTATAAAGTTCAAGTATTTAGTTTTCGATATAAAGTGAAACCCTATTGCCCCAAATATACAATAAACATGTGAAATAATTAAAAAAACTACTATATATTGAAATGCGGGTCCCAAATTAAAAAAAAAAAAAATAAATAATATAAAAAATAAAAACTTACTGAGTAAAACTTATTTATAAGAATAAATGATAGACACAAAAGGTACCGATAATGAAACACTCACACCGTTCAACGAACACGTACTTCGGCATTATGCTGTAGATGGAGCTTATATTGGTCACTGTTAAATTACATTAAAAACATAAAACCAATATTTTAAATACATTTATTGTTTTGTTGAGGCCTTTAAACAATGTTAAACTAATCTTAATTATGAATAACAAAGATTTCATTTCTCATGCAGTGTTAAGTGAAGGATTGAACATATGAGATCTTATTGGGTTTATGATTGTAATAACTCAAATTCATCGTCAGGCGGCGAATTCTGAAAGTTGACAATGAATCCAGAATAAAGCAGATTTATTGGATAACACGGAATTAGTTCAGGGACAAAATTACATACAACAGTCATATAAATAAATTACAAGGGTGATGTTTATGTATTTATTTTGTATGATATTGTTGTGTACATTCAGTGTTGTAGGTTTATAGTTAGTTTACATTTGACAAAAACTTCCTAGCCATAATAATAAAAGATCGACATTACAAAAGTTTTATTTCTTAAATTGATATTTTTGGTATCTTTTGAAAAAATAAGACCCAGGGAATTAATTTATAAATTAATCCAAAATAACGTAAACGAAGAATTGTAAATTAATAAAAGCTTGCAACAATTGGTTTTTACTACTTTGCAAAAAGCCAGAGTCTTAAATAACAATTAAAACTATATAAAACCTTTAACAAAGCCGATGTTGTCATTCCTGAATGATTGTCCCTTGGAAAACAGAGGTAAACTTAACAATTGATTATCGACTAAGCCTCGAGAATTAGCCGTACAAAAAAATAGCCGTAATGTGCAAAGTTTAAACGTTTTATGTGATGTGGCTTGATCTTTAAGGTGTCTTTAGGCATTTGACACACCCCTATATGATTCATAAGTATCCAAGAGCTTGTTAGTTGTTTTTCTAGTAAAATATAACATTGGCCCACTTTATAATAAAAAAGGCATATTGTAGTGACGATTGTCATTTACTATTGGCCTGTGGTGAGTTTCTGTGTAGTTAGTCGGCAAGTGCAGACCTATTGTGACCTGTACTCTTTAGAAAACTAAAGAGCTATTAAAAAATAACTAGTGCTTTTTCTATTTAGAGCATGTTTTAGAGTTAGCGTTTGTTATTCCTGACTGTAGCATGTTTCAACGCTCTCCTGTGTTTTATTTCATTGCACCAAGATTCTACTCGTGAGTTAGGTCGGTGATGCACTTGAGGAAGAGATCAGATTGCGGATCCCGAAACGTAGAGTCAATGTTTTTTTAACACTGAAAATATGGAAATTATTAGAAAATTTGTAAAAATATATTGTTTTCTTCACAATCCTTCCATCGTCTTAACTTACAAAAAAATATTTGAAAAAGTATTATGGAAGGGTTCCACAAATGAAACGAGCAATGAATATAATTAATTGTATTGCATGTCTACTACTTTATTTTGTTTACCTAATCCCTGGCACGCCCACACATACACACACACACACACAACACACACAAAACACACACACACACACACACACACACACACACACAACACACACACACACACACACACACACACACACACAACTCACACACACACACACACACACACACACACACACACACACACACACACACATATATATATATATATATATTTTATTTATATTTATAAGTATTTCCAAAACGTGTTTTAAGTACAAAATACAAAACTCAAATGGAAGTGTAAAAAATTCATCTGGTTAAAAAACTGATTTTTTGAGAATAACAACTTAAACTTTAAACGCTTTAAGCTTAAACGAAGGATTAGTGAATAAAGTGAAGGATTGAACATATGAGATCTTATTGGGTTTATGATTGTATAACTCAAATTCATCGTCAGGCGGCGAATTCTGAAAGTTGACAATGAATGCGAGGAAAAAAATAAGAAAAGGAGAAGAGAAGAAAAACAAAAGATAATACTGCTGTCCAACAAGAACAGGAGAGTGGGTGATAAAAATTAATAAGATTAACATTTCCCTGGAGCATTTTAAAATCCTGTTAATAAAAGTGAGACTTATAAATATGCTCTTTAATATTGAATACAAAAGAATCATATAAGAAAAAGTTTACATACATGCTGTTGATTTCTATACAGTTTTAAGGTGTAGCGTTCATCATATATTAACACTGCATGACAAAATAAAATCTTTGTTATTCTTAATTAAGATTAGTTTAACATTGTTTCCTTTATATGGCGTATGTGTAGACTACAGTAGAATTATGATGTATAAATCAAGTACCTAAATTAAACCTAACTTTTTTACATAAAATAATTATCTTCACATTTTTCATTGCTGCTTTAAATGTTTTTATAATTAAAAATATTTAATTTCTGTAATCTATTATTTTTAAAATTTTAAACTTATAAACGTTAACATAATTGAATATAAAAATAGTACAAAAGTTTAACAAAACTTTGTTTATTTGTACGTAATTATAGAACTTCTATTCAGGTCTAATGAAATTATGAAGGAAGACAAGGTAATAGTATTACAAATACAGCTCTCTCGTTAATATCTCTATGATTTAAATTGAGTAATTAATATATTGACAATTGTGATAACTAGTGTAAGTTATTCTAAGACTGTATAGAAACACATTATTTAATAATCAATCGTTCCATGTTTGTTCTAATATGGTCAGCTGGGGTTGATGTAGGGTCAGGAAACGGAAGCTGCACACGTCATCCCTTCACAGTTCCTGACAAGAGAAACCGGAATATTTACTCTGCACAACTCCAAACAGTCCTTTACACGTCATTCAATAGTTTATTCTTATATACTTTGTAATATTGTTGTGTACTAATTATTATAAGTTTGTAAGTTTGTATTGGTTAATAGTAAATATAAAATATATTAATAAATTTTAAACTTAAACATACATAATAACCCCAAAACATTTTCATGTTACCAAGTGTCTGAAAGAATAAAATTCTAGGCTTTTCCGCAAAATTCAATCAAATTAGGTTCGAATTATTTTGTAAATGTCCCTTTAGCAATAGGAAAACCCAAGAGAAAAGAATGTTTGATCTGAAAGAAATTGTGAATCTAGTTATCGATGAACACGAATTCCCTATAATTTTTCACTGACTGGTTTACACTATGTACTACTTATATATATTTATAATTTGTACACGTGCCGGCTGCTGTAGAATTGAATGCAATATAGCTAGGTTTCTGAAGAGTGCAAAGCATGTAGTAACATTTATGTGTACGTTTCAACTCAAAAACATCAAGTTCTAGGACAGAGAAAAACATTCGTCGAGTTATGAATACCATATTCACTTATGTCCGATCTCTCCAGGAACACATGATTAAACTTGACATCCACTGCTGCAACGACGGATCATCAATAAACAGAGAAGTTAGCTCACGTCCCTCTGTTTATAAACTTGTTACTGCCTTTTACTGGTTGCAATAGTAGGAACAGAGAATTATGCCTGATTTGGTAAATAAATTATTATTATTATAGCACTACATTTATTCATAAATACAAATATAATAATTAGTGGTATTTTATTTCATGTAAATAATGAGGGTACGTAAAAGACTTTTACCTTTTTAGTAGTGTTTTCGGCTTTGGCGATATTTAAGATATCCGACCGAGAGGCTGCTAAATAATAATAAGTAGGATTATAAACGCAATATTTAAAACACAACACGCATTATAACTTTCTTTGATGTTCTAAAGATAAATTTAGAGTTACTAAGGTCATTTTTGAAAACCAATCAGTATATAGTTATTAATGCTTAAATTTTTGCTAGGAATAATTTTTATTATATACTAATTGCAAAGTGCCAAACCTTCATATATTTCCCGATGATAAATTTCAGGCCAAACACACCAGATATATTTTGTCTACAATTAATACCAAACATTTCCTGGATTTCCAAAAGAAACAGGTAAGCTTTAAAATGTTAATAACAGATAAGTAATTTAGTTTTTGTTATTAAAATTCTTAGCTATAAAAGTGTATCTAAAATAAAGAATACCGGAATTTGCCTATAACTGTTATATGTAGTATAAAAAAAATTAGTTTTAACTTTAATACTGACTAATTATGCTATCGTACACATTTATTAGCAATATAAAATGCGTTTTGTGGTAAAGCTTATGTTTTGAAAGTGGAAAATGAAATTTAATGGATAATTGGGAATGTTTTCAGATCTTCATTGAAATATGTTCTCAACTCTTATACCAGTTCTGAATTGTTCAGTATGTAATAGTAAAACAGTGTTGGCTAGCAGGTTTTCGAAAAAAAAAAACAACTACGTGTAGCCTAAAATTGAAAATAAACTTCATTTTTGCACCAATGTTTTAAAATTTTGTACCGCCAATTTGTATTATATACCTAAAAAATAACGGCTCAGTAAAATAAATAAACTTTGCATAAAAATCCCCATGTAGACCTGTCGCGAATCATTGACAAACATTCAAACAATATGAACTTGTATGTACAATAAATATTTTATACCCCTCAAGAAATGGTTCTTTTTAGGTATATATTTTTTGTATTTCGGTGATAAAGCGTATTTCTGTGACGTATTACTAATGATTTATAACATTAATAATCAATCGAAAATCACAATATTTAAAATTTTGTCTCAATATAACAGGTTAATACAAAGTTCAACATTAAATTAATAAATTAACAAAGACATAAATATTATAACAAATAACATCACGTTTCAACTTGTTTGACATCCTCATGCCCATGAAACCCATATCCAGCATAGATTAGAACGATAAGCACATTGCAATAAAATCAAGGAGAAAATATGTTACAGTTGAAAGTAAACTGTTAGTCCTAAAATCATCAATCAGAAACTAACAGCGTTGACGATAGATTAGATTAGAAATTATTAATTGTAGTTCGTAAAGATGAAGTTTTGTACATTCTGATAGCAATTAATTGAGCTGCAATAATTAAACCTTGCATGCAATTCAAAAGAGAATATATTTAAACCATGATATAAAATAATACACACAGGATTAGAACACTGATCCTAGTCATAATCAGGAGCATTAAATGTTAATTATTATTAGGATATTATATTTAATGAAATTGTATGTTTCAGGCTAGTATCGAGGGCAATGTGATTAAGTGAAGGAGACATTTTGTGGAATGAAATTAAACTTGCCTACCTCTTTTTTGTAAAATAAATTTTTTTTCACCGAGCAGAAAAATTAACCCCCCCATTGGCAAATTAAAATTAGCTTTCGTATTTCCTCTCATCTCAGAAAAAATGAAATAATTTGGAGCACAAAAAGGAAAAACACTTTGTTGAAATAATAGCATTGTATTGTATAGAACAAAAATGAAGTAGCTAGGCCATAAAAAGAATTAAATATCTCACTGGGATTCGTCGAAAAAACACCGATTTTATAAATTTGACAAGGGATTTTACAGTATCTAATACTCCGTAATAATGTAAATACTAGCTACAAAACATACATATTTTTAATATTTAAGAACAGGGTGTAGAATAGTGTGTTTTGACTATAATAAATTTTACTCTTATTGGTGGCAGAGGGCTAAAAACTATTATTCATCTGTTCAACACGTTACGCAAAATAAAAATATCTATTGCATTGTATTTAAAAAGTTGCTATTTTAGCAATATTACTTTAAATATGTAACCCTTATTGCTGAATGCTAATATATTTATTTTTATAGTGGATATGTACATTACTATGACTACCTAACAGCACAGAATAAAATAATTTATATACTTTATCACAATATTTCAGTTGAAAACTTTTCTGCTGCAACTCCCACACCACTCTACTCAGATTTCTGCTGCTGGCCTTTTTGATATAGAGATGCCAATTGTTCTCTCCGTAAGTATGAAAATTGCACGTTGGAATCACAATAATGTGTCATTTATTATTTTTAGCACCTATAAAATAACTGGTCAATGTTACGGTTTCAATATATAGAACTCTACAAAGGGTTAATTGTTGTAAAGATATTTTTATTTTTTGCAAATTTGGTAATTAAAATTAAAAAGTAAATAGTAATTTATCAAAATTATATTTCTGAGTTATGATTTTTATATTAAATTTACGAATTCCTTTTCACTACTTTTGAACTGCAAATATATACTTCGGCTTATTTTCAATGCTTTTATGATTTCAAGCAAACAAGACTTGTGAATGTTCACAATGTTCATGTCTCCAAACTTTTTTTGGGTATCCTTAGACGAAAATGACTCCAGATTCCTGGAATTAATTATATGATAATGTCAGTTTCCAGAAACTGCACTAAAAGGAGATGAACTGAAGCTAAATTCGACAGTCACATATAATCTACCCTTCCTACTATAGCTGCGTTATCTGTGGAAATAAAGCTTGTTATGTCTACCTTATTTAAATCAAGTTTACTATTGTTATAAGTTCTTCTCATAATCACCAGAAACTCAACACTGTACTATATTTTCTAATATAGGTTATGATGAATAATAATATTTCCATATTTTGAACGATACGAAATAGCTGAGGAGTATTATTTATCATCTCTTTAAAATTTACTTTCAAAGTTTGTCGATGAAAATTAGTTTATTCAACCAAACTAAATTAAATAATCTGAATAAATCAAGTTTGTTTCACACTTTAATCGTAGAAGCATTTTCAAATCGGAAACGATATCTTATATTTATTTTGTCTATTAATATATTCTACAACTTTGACATGTGTTTAACATTTGTCTAACACATTTTTTAGCTTTGAATACATAGAAATATTATTTGGTCTGTTTAATTTCATGAAGTTATTCTTGTGTATACTTTTGTTAGCTGATAATTCATTATCAAATCATTAGGTTTTCTCATTCACACCTACGTTAGCTCAGTGTTATTTACATTTTATATAAAATAATGTATAGATACTGTTTATTCCTTTACAGTATTCATCTGCTTGGTACTAAATTTATATTTTTAAGAATTTCTTACTTTATTTTATATAAGTTTTGTTCCAGGGATGTATTTTGTTTTGATATAACCTGCAGTACAGGGTATATTTTATAATTTCTAGCTTTGTTCTATTTTTCAAACTTTTAAGTGGTATTATTTCTATGATGTAAATTATACTATAACACTATTTTGGATTTTTCTTAAAAAATTTTTCACGATTATTAGAATTTTAAGAACTAGTAACTCAAACATTAAAAATAATACAAATTTACAATTCTTAAAAATAAAATAATAATTCGGTGACTGGGCAGTTAAATATAGCAATTATATATTAAATGGTGTTTTTATCCTTGTTTTATTAGTACAATGTGCTTAATTTAATAATAATTTCGGGGTTATACAAGCTATTCCAAAAATGTCATACCAAGAATAGGAAGGAGAAATTCCAAACACCCGTCTTTATACTTATGCTCCACTATAACGTAAACTTATTCTGATTGGATAATTTTAACAAATGGCAATTCAGCATTATCTACTGTTCTTTAAGTAAATTTAAAGTATAAGAGTACATTTTCCAAGCCTGCTTTTCACTTTTAGTACAGTTACTAAGTAGTCGAATGAGAAACTGTAAAATACTTGAATATAAAGAAATCAAGCGTCTTGTCCTTAATACAGTTTATAATTAGAGCAGAGACATTTCAAACCCAGTCAGCAACATTCCAGTCAATGGTATAGCTTGATGAACATATGTAAAAAAGTGTACTAAATTAGTAAGGTGTTAGTATTTTTAATTCTTTTGAGAAGAACAGAAGTTTTTCATTGGTTTCTTGATTGCCTTGATGTTGTGGTAAAAATTTTGATTTCTTCTTCCGTGGTATATCAAACTAAACATTATAATCAATTAATGCACTAAAATCGTTTTAATGGGTTGTTTACATTACTGTGACTTTATAACATAACTTCAATGGTCAAATTAAAGTTCATACAACAATAATTAGGTTAAAATGAACCTTTAATCGGTTGACCACAACATACTCTAATCGATTAGCCCATTGATAAACACAACATCTAGTTGAAAACTCTGAATTGTATTACTGGGGTGGGGTGGGTAATAGCTTTGCTAATCCTCCTGAACAAAATTCCTTATTAATAAGAAATTATGTTTACTTCCTGCTGAACTCCATCACTTCATCGTATTCTGATTTCTACTTTAAAAGTGGATAAGCATTATTCTGTAATCAATACCAAAAATTCCTGTCAAATCAATCGAGTCTGACTTTTAACTAAACAGAAATGTTATTTCTATTATATTAGTAAAGAGGAATGGGTTTGACTTTCAAACAGATTAAGCAAATGCCTGGTTGAATAAAAGACTTTATAGAAATAATCAATTGGTCAAAAAGTCTGAATTATACATCATTAGTATCTAGAGATATAGAACATGTTAACACGTCTCTAGGGGATGGGATTGCTATATTTTGCAAAAAAGGTATTTTCCCAATCTTTTATAGTTTTTCAAAGATTTTAAATCGAACGCAATGAAACTTCAAACAATCAAATTAAATTCATAATCACCAGTCTTTCAGAGGATCGAAGAAAAGTCAGTTATTGACACGGACCTTCACAAATATATCTCAGTGTGAATCCAGCATGTATAAATATAATCGGCTACCTAGCCGAGTTACTTTTGATCTCTTCAGTCGAACATGACTCCAGATTCCATTATTCAAATATTCTAACTGAATCAACCCTTCATACAATAGCTACGTTATGTAGACTACTCGATTGCTCCAATGTACTTAGAGTTCGTGTCAAAAACATCGTAGTGCACTCAACTGTGTAACTTATGAGACTATGGCATTGCCACTTTACCTATTTATAGGTAACTGTGATGTCAAAATTATGTAAAGGTGTTTTTGAGCTTCTTCGTCTCCGAAATTCTTTAGATCTCTTCGGGCGAACATGACTCCCATATTCCAGGACACAATTCTGAGACTGCGTCAGATACCAGACGCTGCTATAAAAGGAAGAGACGATGGAGCTAAATTAAAAATTCAAATATTTAAATGTATCTTTAATGGCCAGATCGAGGAATATACAAGTATAAATAAATGAATTAAAGGTTGTTTTATTCCTGCATGAAGTGTAAATGTGAAATTGGGGTCGAGTAAAGTCTTCTATTACAAGAACACCGAACTACCAAACACGTAATCCCATTGTAAAAAATATGTAACGTAAAGTCTGGGTACTGTTTAAAGTATTAACGTAAGTTAATATAGACATATAGCAGCTAATAAACTAATAAATTTTTAAACCTGTTTGCGCACTAATACAATCCGTCTGCTTACAAACAAGTTCAGGCCATTGACTCTGTAACGGATGACATCCACACTAAGAAGAGTATTATCACAACTGGGTTTGAACCTTGCCCGGCTATCCAGTTATTTTAACACAATTTGAAAGTTTCCAAGAATTTCACGCCGTAGCAATGAAGGATTTCTTGAATAAATTTGCTGTATCTGTAGAGAGAGTCGAAATAATCACTTACATAACTTTTGTATTACTATAACTGCACTTATATTTCTAGTATAATTATAATTAATTATATATTAAAGGAAAAACAGACAGGAGAATACTTTTTTAAATCACTTTAAACATTTTTTCTATATTATAAAGATTTATACTTAATACCCTTAAGTAAATTTTTACCAGAAAGGTATAATCGTTTTAAATCAAACATAATAAATTTAAAAAAACAACCTCTTGTTTAAATACCTAAAATTTTACTTTAATATAACATTTATATAAAATGAAACTTTTTAATTTAATTAAAAATAAAGCGTACTTTTCTTTATTCTAAGCGAAGTTAAATAAAGGTCAACTAAACGCTCATGTTTATTCTATCTATAATGTCTTCAGGTATTGAAGTTTTCTCTCTCATATTCAGTAATGAAGTATATTACTCTAGTGAATTAAGGGTACAAACAAAAGTGATGAAGTTTCTGTGAAATTCAATATAAATTTAATTTCCTCCTTCGTGTTTCCAGGTACTGAGCCTTTTCCTCACCTACTCCGCAGTGAAGTTTCTGACCTAAGGGCACAGAGACGGAAAGAGTATAATCTTAGGGTATTTCTTTAGTGCTAATTATAAAACTAAATTTAAAACTGATTTTTTCATTGAATTGTAATAATTTGAAGTATTGGTTTATATTAATTTATTATTTAGTACATGTTTATATACAGTATGTTTCAATCCTAACATATTCTAAACAATATTTTATTTCAAGTTAATTCATGGAAATAGTAGTAATCTGTATGCAGGTAGAATACAATTTTCAACTTATGCCAATTTAGCAAAGATAGTCAATTAAAAAAAACAAACTTTTTAGTCAACAAAATTCAAAACGACGTCATGTTAAAATCTGTTATTACGCATTTCTTTATAATTCGTAATTTTTATACGTTTTGAAATACTTGAAATAAAAAATTTTACTAGAATGAAAAAGGATTGAAAATTTTATTCTAAATCGAGTGTTACCTCATTTGTTGAAATCGTTCAAGCTGTGGCAATTTTCTTAATCTAGTAATATATCCTATTTGCAAGTGTTTCCAAGTTTAAGAAAAAGTATTGTACAAATTTTTAGAAAATAAACAAAAGTATCTCACCATCATAAAGTGTTTTAATTTGTCATTACTAACAATTACGAAACAACTTAACAGAACAGCAGTTATTTCCAAATCTCTTGTGTTTGTAGTGTTTGTATGTTTGTAGAAATTTTTTTTAATTGCTTAGTATTTCATATATAATTATATTAAGATTATTTTAAAATAAAGGTACAACTATTATTCTGGGATATGATTTAATTGTATCAGTGAAGTATATTCTGTAGCAGTGTGATTGTGACTACTATAAATAGGCTATAAATGTAACGACTCAAAACTACGTACAAGATTCAGGTAGCATATAAAGTCCATCTCTATGTAGAATGTCATAACCATTCTTTATGTGTGGAATAAACTATTTGTAATTTGAAATTATTTTATATTTTATAACGTTTTTTTATGATTTACTTTCATTTGGTAAGTCACTTTTAGGATCTGAGGCTCATACAGAAATGTAGCAATCAATATATAAAACAGTGTATTAAAATATAAGAAATAAGCTTATTAATATTAATTAGAATTCAAATCAGGTATATATACATACACACACACACACATATATATATATATATATATATATATATATATATATATATATATATATATATATATATACAAATGGAAAAAACCACGGTACCAGGTATATAAATATTGTTTTTGTTGAAATTGTTTTTACAGGAATTTTAACATTTCAATCCTGAGTCTGTTATAATCAAAATTTAAAAACTTTTGTTTAAGATTGGTGCGCAAAACTAAACGGGTTTTTAAAAAGACATAGAACCTAAATAAAAAAAAACGTGAGAAAATGTTAAATATTTGTATAATAGAAGGTAAAGGTATTTTACTGTATTTGTTTATTTAGTCTATTAACAAAACAATCGTAATATGAAAATGTAGGGAAAACATATACGATTCCCTATTACAATTTTTAAAGTTTAAATTATTATACATACATTTAAAGGTCACGAAACATCCCAGTTATCAAACTATTCTCATACAATTAATTGTAAATGGAAAGTAATCTCATACTGATTATTTTAAATAGGCTACATCGTTTCTTTAATGCATTTTGGAAAATTCGCAAAGGGCTCCCATGTAAATATCTCATACATAAAATGGCCCACTTATAGTTTTCAAAACATAAAGTTTTATGTGATTAAGCCAAGTGACAGCTATAGTGCTGGGTGTAGTTGTTAGGCAGCAGCCGCAATATTATAACAAAGGAGCTCATTAAAATGTCACCTTTTAGAAACGCTTGACAGCGATCACGTTTACCTGCAGATATCTTACTTCCTGGCTCAGGTAAAAACTGGTTCGAATTTAACTTAGTATTGTAAAATATAAAACATAGAACATTCCAAAATAAATCCTTTAAATGAAATCGCAACCTAAGAGGATTTTACAGTGCCATTTTAAAAATAAAAGAGATTTTTAATCTGGTTTTGTGACAGTTAACTTCCTGCTCACATAAATATGGAATACACGGTTTTTTTGTTTTAAAGATTAACCTTATAATTCGACGCAGAATGGTGATTTTTCCGGAAGAATATGGCTTTTCTAGTATTTCTTGCACTAAAGTAAATGAGTATTAGGTTTTGATAACTGTTTCCATATCTAAAAACTAATGTTAATTGTTGCAGAACCTGATTTTCTTAACATACACTCATTCAATCGTTAAATATTAAGCCGATAGTTTGTAATGCAAACTGTTAATTAAATATTGAATCTTTAGTTTTTAATTATTATCAAACAGCAACATCTTCAAATATCTTTTAAAGATTATTACATTTGAAAAAAGTAGATGTCTCTTAAAACATGTTCACAAAATTTATTTGACTGAAGTTCTATGTAAAAACAATAAGGTGTTTTTATATCATAGCCATTAATACCATAAACAAATTGATTTTTCAAACCAAACCATTCTCATATTTTACGTGTTCATTACCTGAGTTTCTTCAAATAACAGGTTAAAATAACACAAAACAAGTCAAATATCAACTGTCAATAACATGTGAATACATAAAAAGGCAAAAAATGGAGACATCTAGATCTGTCTGTAGTTGAGTATTTGGTTTGACACAATCCACGGATCTACGTATTCAAGTCCATATTAGTTTTTGTGAATGTATTTGTAAATACTACTTTGTTTTGAGAGAGGAGGTGACCCATGTCGTGTATGACCTTAAGCCGAGGAAGCAAACCTGTGATATTAAAATGTCGTCTTGGTTTAGCAAACGACGCTTCAAGCTTTACCGTAATTCAATAATTTAGAACAATTTCTATAGCCAAAAAGTCTAGCAGTCCAGTTTGAACGTAGCAAAAGTTTAATACAATTTTCAAAAGAAACGTTCCTTGTACTTTAAATAACTATAGTCGTCTTTTCATTTTTCCAGTCCTCAGTAAAATCAATGTCTTCAAAACTCCTTAAAACGATTTCAAATATTTTACTCTAAACCATTAAGGTTAAAACATCAGGTGGACCATTGACTCTGTGAATAGTATAGTTCAATGTTATAAAAACAGTGCATGTTATTGACCGTTCAAAAGCATTTTACTGTGTCATTCATGCGAGATTACAATATATGTTCTGGAAAAATATTTCCGGTTTCTGCCTTCATCAATATAAACGAATTTCCTCTGACTTTTTTATTGAGGTTTGTCAGCGTATTGCGAATATCCTGTCTCAGAAGAAAGTCAAAATATCCTTTGATCCCTCGTAAGTCAATACTGGAATTGCGCAGGACTACAATGGAAACGTAATTCAGTTTGTTGACGTTACCACAGCGTTAAAGAATAAAAACAAACTTTTCAACCGATTTTTTCCTAAGCTACAGTTATAATCTTGTGTTATAAATAATGAAAAAACTAATGCGACTGTCGAAAAAGCTGTATTAGAAGATGCTGGTTCCTCCAAGTATCTTGGGAGTATTCTGCACAGAAGGCTGGCCCAGTACGAAAATATTGTCGTTGTCTGTTAATTTTGTTTCATAAATTTATATTATACTAAAACTTTTTTATTATACTTTTATTATTTTTTTATTATTTATTTATTATACTCTTTTGTGTAGAAAAGTAACAGAATAGAGGAACAAACCATTCTGATCAAATTCACCTCTTCATATCTCAATAATAAAATAATGTATTTACCAATAATTTAATATAGCTACAGTGATCTAATGTGTTGGTAAACTTTATATTTATTATAGAAAATTCTGTGTTCTATAATACAGATAGGAAAATAACCTAACACATTTGACTGACTATATTTCTTTTTTATTTTGCCGTTTTTAAGCGACGACTTCTTAAAATACTCAATGAGTTGATCGCGATTAAGGAAAATGTGAGGAATGATTATGAACTTAGTCTGCTACGTGGAAATACCAGAATCGAGTGGATAAATATTGAACTAATTTTATGTGCATATTTTATTGTCATGCTGACACATTCCTTGCCCAATTTTATGAGGCCTTAAGGTAACATCCAAACAGCCAGGGTATATAAAAGTTGTTTCTGTGAATAAGTGAGGGGATAGTTTAGAGGGGAAAAACGTAGAGAAGAGAACTGATCTTCAAGCCTTTAGAATCTCCGTCATTAGTGTGAATAGTGTAGATAGATGCCTCTTATATAATGTCTAAATGATATCCATATATCGAAGAGAGATAACTCTGTAACTATCATTCCTCTATAAGTTATTTATGAAAGGAATTTTAATACACAGAGTAAATTGTCCTGTACATATCCATTAAAACATAGGTAATTATTTATCGGGTGCAATTATTGTTGGAGATATGATATTGAAACTGACCCAAAGTCGAAGACTTATATATTAAAGAAAATCAAGTTGAAAAACACATAATAGCTTACATTTGACTTGCCAACGATATTTCTTCTTTTATGGAATCTGAGAAGGAGAACGCTGAAAGCTCCAGATAGTTATTAGTCAAATCTTATCTGACTGTACTATCGAAAATAGTAGCTGATTGCTAGGAACCATCAGGTCTTATTATTTGAAGACAGGCGGCTGACAAATAACAAATAATTAATTATATTGGCCAGTATACCTACCTCGATTGAATACATTGTAGTTGGGATCCCGAAATTACAAAGAAGTCAACTTTTGAAGTGAAGCTGAAAATAAAGAATCGGTGTCAGTAAGGAGCTCTGGCAGGGCAAGGAGGGGGGTGTTAGTGGTATTTTCTTCCGCTGATTATCTAATACAATACAATTAATATTTATTCTCCAATAATCCTAATTCCATAAAAAAACCATAAATGTTATAGAACCGTTAGTTCTTACTCCGATATCATCTTAGTACTGGAAGTTATCAATGATGTTGTAAGTTTTATCGAGGTGGATATTATTGATCTACTGAAATTTAAACTAACCATGTCACACCCCTTTCATAAACAATGATTAATTCCCTAATTATTGGAATATATACCAATACACTAATTACTGGGCAGTCGTAAATGATGAAAACTCGTTGTCTAACAACCGAAGTCGACTAGCAAACAATACTCCAGCAGCAGCTATACTGCAGTTGTAAAAACAGGTAGAAGAATGATGAAGCAGCTCTTTAATTAAGTCAAATTATGACTGTACCTAGTAAAAAACCTACACGACAATGACGGGTATCGGGTATCCATGTATCGGGCCGTGTGCAGTGCCTACTCTCCTGGCTGTAGTATAAGTCATTCAGATATCCTGGAAGTTAATATGAAATATCTAAAAAAAAACTAGGTTAGTGGTAGTCATTTACGTAATATATTGGTATATTTAGTGGAAAAGTAATCCTAAATATAATCGAAATTTAAGACGTAAACTCAACAAATACACTCACCGTAAACTCACTTAACTGTACATAACGCATATAAAATGCATATAAAAAGCTGTAATTTTACAACATACAAGGAAGCGAGATCTAAATAGCTTTAATTTCAGAAAAAAAGGAAATCTAACTCAATAGCATAACCTAGCATTTGAAAGTGCACTGAAATAATTAAAAATATTCCAAATATAAATTCTAAATATAAACATTTAAATTAATATTTCACTATGCTTTTCATTAGCCTAAGATGTAAATGAAATAAATGTTTATAAAAGATCCATCTGACTACACACACAACCTCCAATATGACCCCTGGCATACTATAATACAACCTGTCTGATGATGTTAGCGTGTGGACAAACAGATAACAGTTTAGTCCGACAACTGCTGACTATGGGTCTCTAGTCTAATAACCTGACACTCTGCTCTACTTCTCACCTTTTCACGTTGATTCTTTAATGTAATAATTTAACTAAGTTTAACTAATTTATTAATCACTGCAATTTAAAAAATAGTTAAGAGCTATTTGTCAGACAGAGACCAACAGTCAATATTGGAGAGTTTCGGTGAAGAGGGTAATATCAAGAATAGCGTGTCCCCAGTGTCTGTCCTGGAGACCATTATTTGTATTATTATATCAAAGACTAACATGAGGTAATTTTAATGTTACAGTCAGGTATTTTTTCCAGATGATAACCTTATAATTTTTTATATATATATATATATATATATATATATATATATATATAATGTGTGTGTGTGTATGTGTTTAAACTTTTTACAAGTTAATAAAAGAAATTGTGATATCGCCTTTGTTATAATGAATAAATTGCACTTAAAGAAAAATGTGTCTATAATCAGTACAGAAAAGCATGTCAATAAAAGTATACTAAATGCATGCTGAGCAGGTAATTGAAATAAAATCGGACAAGCAGGTTAATACTTGGGTATTGTTAAAAGCTCAATGTATTTGGAAACGTACTAATAAAAGAAATAAAATGTTTAGATCTTTTCTGTTATTTTTTTACATATTTTCTAATCGAATGGGAATACAAATAGGTAGAGTGCTTCGTACACTTTATTACACGTGTTCTAGTATTATTACTGGACTCTCCTATGTCTCACTAGACTGGTGCTTACATTGGTAGAATTATCTCATAATTAAATAATATCCGAAATTTATAGTTAGAATTTTTATAGAAAAATCTCCATTATAAAGTTATACACAGATGTATCCTCCTCTATCAATCCTTCAATATTTTATAGTAGGCTATCATAAATTACTAAAGACCCATTGCGGTTCGAGTTATAGAATTGGCAGAAACCTTAAGGTTTTTGTCAAACTGCACCAGAACATCATTACAATCTGCTGGAAACATTGGAATAAGTCAAAATCTTTTCGCCTTAACACTCCACACTGCACCAGGCCCGTGATCTCGTGGATTCATCTGCTAATATTATCGAGTATAATAATAATTGTTCTAGGCAGTCCAAGTTGATTATATAAAAAGTTTGTCCATATATTTACCTATTTGTACCGATTCGGTAGACATTGCTTCAATCCCTTTGTGCAAATAAACAAACTTTTAGTTACAAATCTAGTGTTTCCTGTTTTAATTACAGGATATATGCTCAAGAAACGTACCACGTTTAACACAAGTCTTGGTTTAATATGTTACAAAAGACACAGAATGTTTGTATTAGGTATATGTATAACCTGACATTTGATTATCATATAACTGTATATTGGTTAACACTTATGCTCAATTATACTTATAACACTTTCGCTACTAAGCTTTTTAATGTATGATAATGTGAGTGCCATCACAAAACACTAATATTCCCCTTTGGAAGTGAATGTGTTGAAAGATAAAAGGATTTTAGACATATATCAACGTTACTAATATCAAAAACTAACAAACGATTTTCACGCCAGTATATGCTCTATTACATACATGGCAAAACATAAAATATAAAGGAGGACAGGAAAAAGTAAAGAAATGGTCATAATTTAAACCAGAATTTTAAATATGAAAAAATTCGGTATTTATTATTTACACAAGCAGCCTGTACAAAAGATTGATTCTTTTTTTAATATGAAACGTAGAACTTTTTATAGAAACAATCAAGTTGAGACCAATAAATAAGTGCTAAGTAAATGTAATATATTCTACATGTGTCACTACCACGCCTAACTTTGGACTGCTGTGGTGGACAGTCATTCGGATATAATCTCAATATAAAATAAATTTGTACTTTTATGAATATAATGTAGCTGATAATATAAAAATAACGTAAATTCTGTGAAACAGGAAGTTCTATAAAAGGAAATATGAATATGAGTTCATTTCAATACGGTTTGCAAAAAGCCAAGATTTTATCAATTTTCCTGGTAGGGTTAACAGTGGTTATTCAGTAAACTAATATGTATAAGATAGATTTTCTAAAAATATTATGAAATAATAATTTTCAGATATATTAAAAATATATCTGTTTGATAAGGCTAGAATAAGATTAAAGACGGTTTGTTTAATCTATTTATTGATTAAATAGGACTAAGCTTCCTGCAGAGCCATAGAATCAGATTTATATGAATTTAATGATAATTTTAAAGGATTCTTTGGTTGTAAAGAGATAATTATAAATAAGTATTATAATATAGCAAGTTCAACACGGTTTATTTCATCTTCCCCCACAATTCAACAATGCGTTGTGTAATTTTTAGGACCCCAGTGACAAAATTATAGATATTTGTCTATTTTAGAACCGCAAGAAAAATTCTTAAAAGTACGATAAAATATGAGATATATGAATGTTGAGCAACATAAATTCAAATATTATATTAATCATAAACATCACTGATTTGTTAACCCAACGATTGTTGCACTCATATGATATCGCTGATTATTAACACTGTAATATAATCTTTATCATATAAATATATACCAGGCAGTACTGCATAAATCTTAGGTACTTGCATTGAATAAGAAATTTTTATGATAAACAATAACCTAACCCTCTGTATAGCACATATACAAAGCTTTACACACATCTTCATAACTGACTTAATTACAGTTCATTATTTATCATTTTTTTCAGTATAAAAATTGTAAATTTTTCAGGCTCCAGACCTACATTTTGTAGCCATCCCATTTTATATACCTCCAGTCAACATTCAATGGTCGTTTGTTTATAAGTTTGTTTTCAAGACGGAAGGACTGAGAAAATAATATCTTTATTTTTGGGCAGTATTAAATATATCACTTAAATCATAAGTGACACTACGATTCAAATTATAAAATTTGATCTCTTTCTCTGGCGTATACACATATCTAAACATAAATAAAATTTAGATAAAACTACACAAATCATACTGAAGGGATATGACAAGCATAAGTGAGGAATCTCAGCAAACCTGTTGTTTTCAACTCTATCTCACTATTTTTATCACATGAACTTAGGAAACCAAACGCTAATTATCTACTTAAATAAAGAACACAGTTTACAACATTTATATTATATATATATATATACGCAATATTGCGAGAGAGAGTTTTGCATACTTCATACTTCCGTTTTTAAATGTCTTTATAATTTTTAAAGTCTAAAAGACTACATAGAAGATATAGTCCAAAATATGTTTATTTTCAAATAATCTCAATTATTGTCTTACAATTTTAAAGATTTATAAGTGTTCTTAACCGTTGCTTAGGAAGTCCAAATATTAATTTCGGAATTTCAATGTCCACCGATGCCAGGTCTCATTTCTGGGTTCATCATTAACAAATATTATAGTACAACCACTCTGCAATTATGACCTGCTAACTTAATATACATAGTGTTTCACTACTGTAGTACTCAAAACATAATATCAATATTAACGGATACGACACAGGAATATTTCAATAATTAATTATCAGTTACAACACACTGCGAATCAGTTTGCTAATTCCTGGAACTGTTGTAAGCCAGACTAAGCATACCGTAAAGAAATTGTGTGTTTTTTAACATTTCATAATTTTAAATTTCCCTCAAAGGGCTACATCGATCAAGTTAAATACACTTTGTAAATTAAAAATGGTAAACATTTTCGATGGTTTAGTGTAAAGAAAATTAAAATCCGAACGGTAAATAGTTACTGGTTTGCTGGTGTTAGTTTATAATGTGATTTAGAAGGACACGCTTTGTCCTTTCAACAGAAAACGTTGAGTTTTTAATTGTTACATATAAAGCACTGCTTTTGTTTGTTTAACCCGACAATTCAGACGGACGTTTCCATGGCAACTGCAAAGTTTCTGTTATTCTGAATCTGAGATTTTATCTTACTGTGTGAACTCAAAATGTAAGTTTTCAGGATAACACAATTACTTTTCTAACATATTTCAAAAAATATACTTATTAAAATCTTTTGTTATTTTATAGACCTTCATAGCTACAGTAAACATATTTTTATTGAATAATAATACTACAAAAAATCCAGTTCTTCTCACTTATATATTAATTGCCATGCAAACATTACAAAGTAACTATTAAAAGAAACTTTACAACTAGTAAAGATATTTTATTCTTATAGCAGCAAATTAGCATATAGTAGTATTATATATGTCAATGTCACACTGCAACTCTGTACCAATTTTAGGCTGTGTCTTGAAGAGCTTGAGTTTATCCCAAAGAATAAGATTAAATATCAACATTTATTTTCTTTTTTATAGTATTGTAATACACTTAGTTTAAAACTATGGGTTATAGCCTGAACATTTCGCCTTACTTATATATTAAAAATGTCACATTTATTATTACACAATGACCTAGGTTTTGTAGGTTTGGAGGATAATATTCTGTTGGCATGCTTTAGAGTTATAGGATATTCTAAAAAAGGGTACAAACACACATGATGTTATAACAGATAAAAAATAGTTTCGTTTATTGTATCACTTTTAATAATTTACTGAAATTTTCTGTCCACTTTTAAACAATCCCTAAATAAATTTTCAATTAATATTCAATTACTTACACACTATAACTACTTCAAATCGTCACAACAAATGTGCCAACAAATAAATTAACTTTAAATTAAAAGTAAAACTGTACATAAAATAAAGTTATCCAGATAATGATACTTATTTGTAAAATTGAACATCAAGATTTCGACATTCATGGTTGATCAATTTTAATCACATTTTAAACTTAAAATTAATATAACAAAGACACAAAATTCGCTAGCATATGATCAAATTCCTGTATGCGAAAAAAGTTATAAAAGAATATACACATTTACAATAATATATAATAGTAGAATTATTTTAATTTATTGAAGTTATAATAAGAATCACTACATTTTATATATAGAACTTTTAGAAACCAATTATCACAGTAGTTCAATGTGTCATAGACACATAACTGAATGATACAATATAAAATTCACTTCGATTCATCATTATGTGTCGTACACATACTGTTGGTTATAGCCACATGACACTGCATAGATATTAATATTTCTTCAAAACTTGTTTCAACTGTAAGTATTGTTTGTCTTCCTCTTTCGACAACCCGTCACCTTAATTGATTGTTACACAGATGGATAGGAATGGGTAGTAAATGATAAGAAAAATGAGACTTTTTAGCATTTACTTTACAGAGTCTTTGACTATTCGCGGTGGTTTTACCACTGATAATTTTTATTTGACCAGTGACATATTTGCCTGATGTATAATGTAGTTTTAATTATTAGGTTTATCTTAAAACTTAGTTATTGAATATTTTAATATTTGATTCACATATGAAAATTGTGTATAATATTTATTTCCAATAGGAGTAGACTAAATATTTTAAAATTACTCCTAATTAATAACTGCAATGTTGCATTATATGATATAAAAGTATAAATGCAATAAATTTTAAAATAATGCATTAAGGATTTAAAAAATCATGTTGTAAACGTGATGAAGTTACTTTTACCTCTTTGTACTTGGTTATAACTGTATTGATATACATCAGCAGTAATATTCACAGTTCTGAACATCCATCTATTATTTCCAAATATATTCAAAGATTCTGATATATTGGATGCCCTTTAAAGGTAGATTGGTCCTAAACCGGTTACTAAACTTCAGAAAATACTTTTATTAGAAATAAAAAATAGATATGTTTCTTTTTAAATATTTAAAGAAATACTAATTCCTAGTCTATATCTCTGGTATACGTTTTATATATGCATCTAAGTAACTGTTAAAAATAAAAGGTTTTTTAATTTAAAACATATTTAATAAAGTTAAGTGTCTTTTTATAAAGGCATAATAAAATATCCCCTGATTTACTGCTAAAACAACAGTATTTTTAATAGGTAAAATAATTTCAAAATTTCCAATTACAGATAAAGCTTATGATTACTAATGGTAACTAAAAGGTTACAGGCATTGTAACAAAATAAATGATAAAGTGTTTTCTTGACAAAAAAGAATCTAAGCTCTAGTAGTAAACCTAACATTAAAAAAATATAAACAATAAGAACACATATTCAAATGAATGAACTGATTATTTTTAATTCATAGTCACAACGCACGTTTGTTTGTGCATCATAGCGAATCAGCTGTTTTGACAGAGACTATTTTAACAACTTAAATTGTTATCAGCTGATAATATTTTTGTTGAAAGTTACAAGCAACTGTTGTTTATGCGTATTGTTGAATTCATGAAATGCACTATTGGTGCTGTTAGAGTTTGATTTTAAATTACATTCCATATACTTTTCGTGAACACAGACATGGGTTTCAATTATGGAAAAGCCATTGGTAATGGTTATGAAGCATCAAAGTTTTGTATTTAGAATTGCTTCTTGAATCAAATTGTTCACCTCTATACTTTTACTCATCTTCACCTTTTTACATAAAACTTATTGAAAGAACAGCGTACTTGTTTGAAAGAAGAGCTGTAGGCCTACTTACTACTGTAAGTACAGTAATTGATATTCCCCACTTCAACAGATACGTTGTTTAACTGCACTGTTTGGTTTAAACGATTTAATGTTAAATTATTTACAACCTTCTATTTGCTAAAATCTATGTACACTTTCTTGTAATAATAAAGGTAATTTTTTTCTTGACCAGAGAGCTTTAATTTCTAGTGTCTTAAAGGTAAAGTAAAACAAATAATATTTACAAAAGTTACTACATAGAACACTATGCTGATTCAAAGACGTTTAATTTAGGGTTCCCTTTTATTACCATGTTTAGAGTTACAGCTAACCTAATTTTTATTGGGTGAATATAGTTATGGATCATAATATTTTCAAGAAAGTTCAACTATGATTGAGAAATTGACAGATAATTTTTTTCAAATTAAAACAAATGTTAATTGAACGTTTATTTTAGTAAGAGCTTAAAAACTTTACAGTTGTACAGAGTGATATAGGTTAACATTTTAAAATTTTCACATTCAAACATTGGGTCTCAAATTATGGCATAATCTGTATACAAACTCTGAGCGAACTATTTAAAATTGATTATCTGTCCATGGTTTAGGGCAGATTTATTTCTTTATTCACTCGTAGACGGACGGTTAACACAATTTTTGATAAACATATAAGTGTAATAATAATAATAATATAATCATAACAACTAGAGAGCACGTGGTATGCAAATACCTTGATTTATTCCACATATATTTGACATTCTGCCTAACAAAGAGTGACAGGCATAATATCTGATACTTTAGATTTAATACTTTGCCATTCATTTCCTGTTGAAATTTATTACGATTTGAACTTTCTTCCTAGTACTGTGTCACTTTTCTAGGTTTCTTGAAAATATATGAAGTAACACATTGATAAAATATACAACTATTTTATTGTAAATGCTCAAACAATACAGTGCTACCTCTATACTGTTAACATCGACAAATATACATACTCAGACATTATCATATAAGACAAGCAATGTTATAGCAAACTTTTTTGAAAAAGAAAACCCCCAGGGTATTAAAAACCACTTGTTTACAACGCATAAACGTATTTACTAATGTAATTTTAATACCGGTTCGTCTGCCTTAAACACATTTCAATTTAACAACACGGGAATTTTATTTGCGATAAAAGTGCGTGGAAGGATATTAAACAGACACGAGATGGGGAAGCTGATTGGCTGAGAGTGTTCAGCGAACTGTGACGTAATGTCGCAGACGTGAGCTCATTGGCTCTAGCAGCTCTAATGGTATTATGTTTTTACCTCGGGTATAAAACCTTTTTATACACACCGGTCCATTAAACAGAGTACCAGTTAAATGGACTACCTGACAGATTTCTCATTTTATATGGTTAATGCTAATGTTAATGTACCTTTAATAATAATATAAATTTGTCTTCCATTCTTAAATTAAATTCTACTAATTGTACTATGATTTTGATCATTATCTTCAAATATGTGTTTAATGAGGATTTTTAAAAATATATTGTATAGATAATCAGTATATTTACTTAAAATTTTATTATACTGTCTTACTCGTGAAATACCTGATTGACTACACGTAATTGAAAAATTCATCGTAAGTGTACTATGATTCTAATCCTTATCTTCAAGTATATGTGTCAATTGGATTTGTTTTAATATACTGTATAAAAATACTCTGTATATGTACATTACTTGAAATTATATCGGACTCTCATTCTCGTCAAATACCTGATTTTACTCATGAAGAAGTGAACGTAACATATAATATTGAACGCAGATCAGAAATAATATCTTAAATTACTTTTACAGCTCGAGTAACAACTTCTCTGGAGGCAAAGTTAAACATTAAATTAATTCATACAACTTATACAAATACTGTGTGACATAGGGTTCAATTTTTAGTTTACCTATTTAATATTTTCAGAACCAAAATTTATCTTAAATGCTAGTTATATTTATAAAAATATTACAACTGTTTTTAAAATCAAATATACTATTATACATATTCCACCAGCCTAACTGAAATAAATTGTTCCTTAGATGCTAGTGAGGCATTTACCAGCAACGCCACAAGATCAATACAATTATTTAGTACATTGACTGCTCTCTACAAATATATACAATACGAGAAACACGCATTAGATTTTGAAATTCATTTCCATATTCGTGAGTTTCTCTGGTTAAAAGTAGTTTTTTTAACTATAGGTATGTTGTGTGATAGGTATATAGGTATGTACTCACAGGAGTTTTCAAGAACGCAACTTAAAGTACACTGATTTTGCTAGCTATTACGTTTCACAATCATATGTAATTTACAAAGATCTTATTGGAAATTATTAACAAAAATTAAGAATATTTTGCTCCCCTCTGTAATAACTCTTATTATAGATACGAGTGTACACATTTTCTCCTGTATTTAAATACTGTTTTATTATTAATTACATACTATGCGGCTTGTGTGGGACTGCTAGTCAATTTTACTGTAGTGTCTATTCAAAACGTATTACTTAAAGTCTCGAGATTTTATAATATCCATGATTCGTTGACGATTTCTGGTTTTTGGTTTTCAGTGCAACTTTAATGACACGACATAGCAGATAATTCATTGCATCTAGATTATTGCTGGTTAATAGCTTTAAAATTACGTAATTGAGTGACTTATCCTTTTCTCTCACATTCATGCCCCTAACCATCATGTCTTTCGATGAGTCTTTTCCTTTTTTATATTAAAAAAAATCTAATTCATCACATTTTGTCATAACATGTACTGGTAATAAAAGGTTGTTTTTGTGTTTTACTTTTGATTCTTAAAATACTTCTGATATTTTCTTAAATTTCATTGCAATTTTTGGCTCTAGATGAAAATAAATACAGTATTTTCCATGTAGGATGATATCACCTAAATACAATACGTTCACAGTTTCCTGAGAAGCAATTCCAGCATTACGCTCAGTGTTTTCTGCCCGCGTAGGGTCATTTCCTAGGTCACTTTAATGTTATGTTAATTTTATGTTTAATTCGATTAAACTAAACAATATAAACAGAAGTGGTGACAGTGTAAACTTTATCACAAATATCCAATACTTGAATCATTTAATTTCTTAAATTGTATGGTACAAAATATTATCCTTACAAATTTTGAAATTTTTTGCTATATTATATATTTATTTTTAATTTTGTCAAAGAATCGTATTTTATGTATAGTGCTACACGCATTTAAATAACTGGGGAATATATCATGCCTTAACTCAATTCAATAAAACATATAATTTCTTAAACTATTGGTTTTGGGAACTCCCTGTAATTATTCCGTTCATTTAGTAGATGGAACATGTAGTCAATGAAGGTGTGGTAAACTATGTCGGTAATGTTTAAAGACAGTAGTCCGCTGTAATTAGTATCATTCTGCTTAATTACCAATTACTCAGATATTTTATTAATCTCATTTCAATATAATATTTAACGAATATCTTATTGGTAAATAAAAAGGTGCAACTTTGAAATAGTACAAAAATTTATTTAAAAACTTATGCGGTTTTTTACATTATAGTTGGAAGTGTATATAGAACCTACAATTCAAAACAGAATTTTAGGTAAGTTAAGACATTTTGAAAGTTACCAATCCAAATTGTACCACTGATACGAAAATTTATAACGTGATTAAAAGACGTGTTTTGCTATTTATTTAATTGTTTATAGACATCGTTAAAAAAGTGTAGTTGTTGAATCTTGAAATTACAAGTTTTTCTCTTTTAGTATACTCGTAGTAGAAAATATCTTAAGTCAATGTCAAAATTTGAACAGCAATGTGGTAGATAATATTCACATTGAATAAACTCTTCAGTCACCATAGCTAGTTATCCTAATTAAATTATTATATTTTGTATGACTGTTATATTACAATATGATATAAATGGGTGCAATGAGTATGTGCTATTTTATGTTCATAGTAAACATGTGAATTATAACAAAAGCACACATGTTCTTGCCTTCTAGTTAATATATTCTTTATGATTTTGTTCTACTTTTTACCAGATACGCTGTTTATAGAACAAGTGCAGGGAAAGGGGATATTAAACATATGTAATTGTAACTTAAACGTTACCCGCTCCACTATTTCCTCTTTGTGAATGAGCATCTTCATTCATTTATTAACTTTTTCCTTTTAAATATACATGAATTTTCAATTTGGAAGGAAATGATTCCCACTGATTACAATACATATGTTCTTTGCTTTTTGTAACACCATGCCCATTCGTCTTTCCAAAATCCATACCAAGCCTAAATCCTTTGAAAAGGTCTAGGTATAATACTTCTTTTTGCTGAGGATCCAATTTGGTCGTTGACCTGAATATGAATACTATAGAGAGACAAAGATATTTCCAGTATCAAGCCTATTCGATATTTTTTAAATATATGGATTGCATATACACAGTAAATCTTACCTGCAATTATTTCGTTGGATACTGGAAACCAATAAATATTTTATTTTCCAATTTTAAATATGATTTTTCAGACCCTTCTTGACCTTTTTAAACTCAAAAAAGGAGTTATTAGTTGTTGCTGAAAACTATCTAATTAATAGGCCTACCTTTGGCAATATACGGTACCAGCGCAAAATACGGTACGCAATATATAGGACGTTTTATATAATATAAGATAGTGGTTCGTGCATTTTTCTTAATATTGCACGAATTTATTAATTTCTTAATATTTCTTAATTTCAATCTTTAAGAAGCTCTCAATCACAACCATTGACTAATTTAAACCAAAATAAAACAGTGTATGCTCTACACAAGAGTTATTTATGAAACCTGAACATCACTTAGTCTTATATAGTAAGCCTTGACCTTCAAACTGCTTGATTTATTCAGCTACTGGATACTGGAATTTAGTCCAATAAATTATATAATAGTTGAAGAAACTTTTTGATGCTATTTGAAATCCTCTTAGAGATTAATTTTCTCTGCAAACTTATTCGGAACACTAAAACACATTGCTAGGAGACAAAACATAGACAGCCTTGACCATTGGCAATGTCATCATCAAGTTTCTTTATCAGTACATTCTTCACAGTTTATAATTTTACACGTTCTGGAAGAACGCAGCTAACGTGTTTGTTTTGCTTTACTTTAGTTGAGTTTTCCCTCCTCAGAAAATGAAAACAGTGTCACTACTTATTAGTTCTGATTTTTATGTCTCGCAAAAACATTGCACTTTGGGCCTCTGACATACTGGCACCTCTAAATCAGAATATATATATATATATATATATATATATATATATATATATACCAGCATCAAGAACTTCAATCAAATTCGACGATTTACTATAACGGGAGTCCAAAATGCCCCCCCCCCCCCCCAATTCACTTTTTGTTTGATTAAAAGATAAAGTTATTGACTTTTGGGCTTTTCTTATATGAAAAAAGGGATGAGATATTTATGAATAAACGTTATATGAATAAAACGAATATGGGACGAAGGGAGTAAGTGAAAACGGTAAAATATAAACTCTTAGTAACACCTCATTTTAAAGGGGTTATAAAAAAAGAAGAATGGTACGGACTAGAATTCTATAAATATTATTGTATCTACTTTAATCACTAATCTACAGTTTGAATTAGTTTATTAAACTCCTGCAAGTTAAGTTTCATTTCAAATTATTGTAAGGCAGATTAAACATTTAGTCAATAGTTATTTTGATAACTTATGACACGAAAAAGTTAAATAGTTTTATTTTCGTTTTTAATATTATTTCCAGCTACTAGTAATAGCCATTTAGTATTATACATGTAGAATAGTTTCTTATACATCAATATATAAGGCTTTTAGCAATGATTTTTGGGTGAATCATTGTTTAATTACAGTTTGAACTTTAAGACTGTACCAACAGCAACAGGTTGTAACACAAGTGGTACAAACAAGTTTTCAGGGTTTTTTAGTTTAGTCTTATTTAGCCTTGTTTATAATAGAGGAAGGTATATCTTATTCAGACTTAAATTGTAATATTTATTTTAAATGAGTTGAAAAGAAAGTAAAATTCTTTATTCAATTGTTTTTGAAACAAGTAGTTTAAATTAAATTAAATTTATTTTATATTAAAAAAGAAACCGTTTCATTGAGAAAATAGGGGGAAATGGAAAAAGACAAGTGATAGTATAAGCATTTGAGCAATAAATCTAAATATGTTAAATTTTATAAAGTGATATTCTTGAAAACTAATTTTAAATTTAAAGTTTAAAATACACAATTTTTTCATGTGATTTGAAAATATATTATCCAATCTTATATACCTAAATAAGTATAATTAATTATTTACTAAATTATATCATTAAGTGCAGTTGAGTTAATCACAAAAATTGTGTAAAGAGATTTTGTGAAACTTGGGGAACTCTCTTCAGTATGGTTCACGTAAGCTTTTCTCTCTAAATTTGTCTTACGGTTAACCATAACTTGTATGACACAAATAGCACAACCCAAGGAATATTTTACTTTTGAACAATATATACCTACTAATTGTCGTTTGTAATAGTACACTATTGATGAATTAGTGCTAAAGTTCGAAGACCCACGCCACATCATCACAACTTACATCTTAAGAAAATTTGAATCAATCTTTTAAATCCATTCTTTAATTTTGTCAAGAATTACATAGTAATCATTTCGAGAATCTCATCTCAGTAATATTGAGTTGTGATTTCAAGAATTATAAAATATTTTCTGTGGTGGGTTTTATAAAACAATTCCGAAGTTTTACTAGCCAAACATTTGAAAAGTAATATTAGAGACCTATAGTTTGTGCTATTCTTCCTTTTTTATAATAACGTTAAAGTGAGGTGTTAATTATTATGGATTTTTATTCAAAAGTGTAGACTTACCTAAACTATGTCTTAAGGGATGATTGTAAACAATGTTCATACATCAAAAGACACTTTCGTTGGTCATATAAACTTGCCCTAAAGTAAATCACTACATCTCTATTTATAATTTAAGGCACAATTTATATTCTAGAAAATAGCCGATCACGTGAAGTTCTATTGAATCACCCTATGTGTCAAAACTACATAAGCTGTGTCCCGAGTTAGCGAAACTAGACTTCACTGGAAGTCTCCCCAACCGAAACAGGAGTTTTCGGAAGCGCGCCCCTCCCAAACTCGGAGCAAAGCATAATAAAAACAACATGCCACTAGTGGGAAGAGAGACAAAGAGAGACAAAATTTCCAGTACATAATATAATTAATCCGATGGCAAACATTCTCAAACAAAATACAATAAAATAAATCCTCTTGCAAACGAAGTAAATTGAATATTTTAACTCCAGCACCACGGTGCACCGAGTAACTTACAAACTAAATACCAAAAATAAATATAATTCCAATATTGACAATGACATAATAAATAGATATGTGACATATAAATAACATAGTTTCAGGTACGGCATGTAATAAATATAATATTTTAAACTGGTAATTATTATGAACAGAGGGGAGGGAAAAGGTTGTCGAATTTCTAAGCCCACTATTTAAAAAAAGTAATTTTGTTTCAAGTGTGTAGCCAATATTAAATCAAAAAAAATATTTGAAGCCGATTTTCGAAGGAGGCGGGGGCCTGTTGCCTCCACGAACCCGAATTAAAGATGAAATCCTCCCCTACAGATCATTTCACTAAACTAAATAAATACTTTGGTAACTTAACACTGGCCCTCCTCCAGATATAATATCTGGCAGCGCTCCATAAAACCCGATCCTCTAAAGTCCAGTAAAAGAAGAAAGAAAACACATTTTAGCTCCAACCTTGTTCAAGATTAATTGAAGCACAGAGACAGTCCAGTTGGAGGACGGTACAGTAGCGCTGGCAGGGCGCGGCCATTCAATTTTGGTTTACCAGTTGGGCAGACTCGCCGCACCAGCCATGATGACGGCATTCACGGCGACCCTATTGAATCCCAACATAACTAGTAGATATTCAGGAAAGTTTCACTATAACCCGAGAAATAATAAAAACTTAATTATGTTTGACACAAAGTATATATAAAATATTTAAATTTAACTATTTAAAATAACAATCTGTAGCTAACAGTAACTTTTAAGTATCGAAAAACTGTTTCCCGAAAATAACTCAAGACACCAAGTATTATAAGATACACTACTTGTTGACAATTTTAAATATTACATACAAAACAAATTTTCAAATATTTAAACATTTACTTATAGGCTAGAACAGCCATACTAAATTATTCAGCTTGGTAACATTTACTTGTAAAAATAATTCACTGTATTTTATTCATTCTGTAATATTAATTGTAATGTATATTATGTAATTTACAAATAATAACAGTACATTATTTCTCAAATAACAATAATTAAATTATAATCCAAAACTAAGCAGTTCACGATATTATAAAGCAATTAAGTAATTAAACAATAAAATAGAAATCATGAATGTTGCCATCCAATATTTGCACGCAACACAAAACACGAGGAAACAAAATTTGCAAAGTCTGTACCGTCTCGCTTACACTAAAAAAGACAAAATGATTAATAAATAAAAAATTTCCGTTCGCCGAACGGATCAATAGAAAAGCACTAGCGCAAAATATAATAATTTAACTGGCATAGTTAATAAATTAACAATTTAGAAAGTTACGAAATGAAAGGATTAGAACACTTAGCGACAAGGAAACGTACACAAGGAACACAAATTACAAAATAATAAATAAACTACTTTTAACTGATTAACGAGAATATATGTCTGCGTGGGAGAGAAAACCCCACCAACTAAGTTTAAGAGAGAGAATAAAAAAAAACAATTACCTGCCGAAAGTCGGAGAACTAGCCAGCCATGGGCATCAGTACGACCAGTTGACAGAAAGAGATTCACGTCGCCTCTGCCAAACGTGTCCGACCGCTCCGACCAGTAGCAGCTGCCGGTAATCATCTGGTCGGTAATCAGTCAAGGTCAACCACCTGACCTCGACCAATCAGTTCCATCCAAGCAGAAAATAATCAATACGGTAACGTAATCACCCCCCCCACAGACTGACAAAAGTGGCCGAGGTAAGAAAAAATTGACAAAAATTATCCAAACTGAGCCCCGGCTCAGCTGACCATAAAAATGAAAATGATAATATGATTACGAAACATTTATATGCAATCCTCTTGCACTCACCACCCTGTAAGTGGTGTCATTTATAAATGTGTTTATATTTCTTGTGTTTAAGAAATATTTGTGCGACCATATCTAACGTAGCATATGGTAATATTTTGAATAAATAAAATTAATTAGTTTTTTGCAAAAAATTTATAACATTAATGTCATTCCGTTGTATTTCAATAAAAGTTTATTCTCTCCAACCAGGATCCCAAGAAGTACTCCTAACAGCTTCCAGCTCTCGGTGTTTGCTTGGTGGGAGAATTACAGTGTGTAAGATACTTGGTCATTATTATTGTGCTTTACATTGAACCTGTTAGTAACCTGACACAATTTTGGATATTAAAGCGACATAAATGGCAATAAATCCCATCCAATATATATATATATATGGATCTCCGCGGTCCTGTGTAGAAAACAACAATTTCTAATCTTTCACATGTTGTATGGTAATTTATTTTCATTGTTTATGCTTTGTTACCCTCTCATATTGATTGTTGTGTTCCTGAATAGTTTACTGCTTTGTTGTTATGTATTATGCCGTTTGCTGTTACTATTTTAATTTTACTATTAATTGTTATATTTAATCATTTATGTTGTTGTTTTTTTTGTTAGATTGTTATCACTGTCAACTTTATTGTTATTTTAACCCTCCAACTGGCGGTCATTTTTGCCTGTAGTGGAAGGGTTTTTTAAAAAATGTATTAAAAATATAAATTAAAAGTAATATATATAGAAGTATATATTTTTGTGTTCAGAATTAAACATATAATAATATTAGTATTTAAATTTGGCCTTAAAAAAAATGTTTACTAAAAATTTTTTTTCCATGAAATTCAAAATTTACATTTTTTTTTTTTTTTTTTAATTTGGTGGGGACCATACCTAGCAAACCAAGTTATAGTAAGAAAACTATAAAAGTGAGATAGCCATTTTGTGTCAAATTTATTCTAGTTTCAGAAACACATAAGCATTATACAAATTTATGAAAACTATAATAACACTATATAACAAAAAGCAGCGATGCGCATAAATTGTGAAAATAGGGTGTATATGTAAGAGTTTGCTAATAAAAAGTTTTACTAATACAGTTTTTACTTCAATACATGTTATATTGCATATTTTATTACTCAGAATGAAGGTAAACTATACAGCAGTAGTAAAATAAATTCCATAACTTTTTTTTGAAGAGTCGAAAAATGTTTCATTTTGTCATTACTCAAAACTTTTGCGAAAAATTTTCGAGAAATTTATTTATTCTAAAATATATTTATTTGCACTACTGCAATATTTAACAATTATTCACCACACACTAAACACAACACTAAAAACGCAAATAAACCTACTTAAAACTTGCTAATAAACACGACTCGTCACACCAACAAATCAGACGGCATCGACAACATGGCGGTCACAATGAATTGCATCATCTTTCTTTTAACGTTCCAAACTACGGTACGTTGCAACTACAATACAAAAAGGAATAAAACTATAGCATTCCTTAGGCTTTTTTCCGAATCCAATGGAGCATGAATCGAATCGATACGTTGCCGGAATATACTGTAATGTGAGTGATGATGCAAGGGAATGTTTATTCATCAACATTTTGATGAACAACAATCACAATGGGATGGTGTTCATCAAAATTTTTGATGAACAACAATTGGTTGGTTAACCCATTTTTTCTTTCTTACAGTTGATATTTAAATATTTATATATGTATATTACCCGCTTGTACTTTGGCTTATTGCCGTTGGAATGTAATAAAAAAATGAATAAAAATTAATGTTATAAAATCCATTGTAATTTATATCATAACAAAATATGTACCGTCTTACTCTTCTGTCACAAGCTAATAAATACACCTACAATCTGAAACAAAGCAAATAGTGACAAAGAAACATAAAACTCGTTCAACAGCAAAATCCACAACAAAAACAACATTAATGTTATTTGTCCATGACTGTGGGGACAATAATATTATATCTTTAGTTTTGAATACGATTGACAATAAATCTAAAAATTAAGCGCTCTTAAGTGTTTATATGTATGAATCACCGTGATAAGTGTTTTATTTTATATAATTTTATATAATTCCACACATTTGATTTTTAAGTTTTAAAATACATGTCTGGGTAAGCTTTTCCTTTACAGTTCCTATTATTTTCAAATGTATCCTTACTACTTTGACTTATTTAACGGCAATATGATGTTTAATATGAATATGTGTTCATCAACAAAACTCCCAATAAGACTTGTTATTAACATAAAAAACGAATAGAAATACATTCTATAAGCTTAAGTACCACTAATTGACTCAATCTCTCATAATGAAATTAAATGCAATAAAATTTAGAACATACCTTTCTCTTCTATCCTAAGTGGTCCTAAATGGGGGGTTTGACAAGTCGGCCTGGATTGCGGCTAACTTTTGAATAACGCGATATCTTATTTATTGTACATTGTTCGAATTAATGTTGAAGATTTAAGTATGCAATTAATTTTCAACAGAGTATTTGTTTTAGTAAAAAAACACTTTTAATAGATTATTAAATCTGTTGCTTACTTAGGCCTACTGTAAAAAATTATTATTGTACCAAGATTGTTTTGTTGGTTGTAAATGTTTTATTATTTTTATTGGGGCTCCCTCAATGTGGAATAAGTCTTTGATAGTGTTTAAACCATCACGTGCTCTCTTTACGTCTAATACGCAAAGTCAGTGCAGTAATATTAAGTGAAGACAATGATTGATCCCCCCCCCCCCCCACCCCCCCCCCCCCCCACCCCCCCCCCCCCCCACCCCCCCCCCCCCCCACCCCCCCCCCCCCCCACCCCCCCCCCCCCCCACCCCATGATATACGTCATTTGAATTAAATATATATATGTATGTATGTATATTTCTTAGAGGTAAAACTGCAACTGACAAGTTTTACTTTAAACAAATTTTAAATTTTTGTCGCTATTCATATTTAAAGAATATTATTTTCATTTATAACTACATTTTAAACTAAACTATTAATTTCTCCTCTATTGCGAGACTTACATTAAAAAATTTTAAACAGATTAGTCTCATATAGAACAAGCAATAAAAATGTTTTCAATATTTCACTCTTCTTTACAGTAGATTTCCCAAAGACCTGCCGACTGGTGCTGGAATGAGTTGTGGGGAAAGCACTATGTGGAGTGTCATAAGATCTTAAAGTAAAACATTGTTAGTGATAATACAGTTCTGCAGGAATTACTTCCGTGATATTTAAAATTTCAAACTTCTTTTAAAGACTTCCTACTTGTAGGTTTGTGTTTTACTGCTCTATGTTAGTAAGTATATTTTAATCTAGTTAAATAATGTTCCACATGGACCTGACGCATTCTGCAGTACCTTTATGTCTGCTCTGTCAAAACCAAGAAGAAGGAGCAAACTGTATATTCAGAAATATTAATAAGGATTATCTTTACTTAGAGTCAAGTTCACTTCTTAATTTACTCCAAGGATTGGCAATATTTATAGACATCTTGAAAATCGAATGAATATTTGTTGAAATACTAAATCTTTTAATACAATAATTTATTTTAATTCTTAAAAATTCCTCTAGCGTTTTATAATAAACGCTAAATAGGACAAATACATAAATATTAGTTTTCTTTTAATATTATTGTTTTTACAACCGAATCTCTTTGGCAATTTGTAAAGCGTTTGGAATTACCCGGATCACGTGTTAATGTTAAATACGTCGAGTAAAGATTAACTCATGAACTGAAAGTTGTCTGAAATAATTAGAAATGTAATTTTGTCAAGAAGCTGATTCTCAGCGCAGGGCTCTGGCGCAGTAGTACTTGTACCATAACATTTGTTTAGTAAGAACATTCTACAGTGCAGTTGTTCAGAACAACAGGTGGGCCGCTTGAATCGATGTTAAGTTGTACCCGATATGAGAAAATTACATATTGAGTACACCTGCCACCTGTTTACTCATATCTTTACGTATTGTGAGCTACTTATATTGTTTTAAAGGAATTCCGCGTTCTTTAGTACTTGTCCATCTATTGTTTACGGATTTAAAGAAAAGCAACATTTGCGGTTGTTACAATTATTAACTTTTCTTCCGTCATAGGTATTCTTTAGATTACTAAGTAGTCTGTCCAGTCTATTTCTTATATGTCAAGAAATAAAACTTTGTATAAGTCATAAAAATAGTCAAATTGCAGTGTAGAGTGGCCTTACGTGTAAGGTCTTAGTCCTAATTTCGCATGGTAAAATAATACACCCCTTAACCTTTTTTTACATATGCACACACTTTTCCTAAGCTATCTTATAAACTTATTTTTTGAACTAATGTGTTGTTGGACTTATGGCGATCCCGCGTCTCTGCAAAAGAAAAACGTTTTGTTCGGGCACTCCGAGATTTCAAGTTGCTCATTTTGAAGACTACTAAAGCGCGTTACGATGTGTTTCAAGTCACGGCAAAAATTAACTTCTCCATGTTCCGGCTAATTATACAATTTAACATCTATAATAGGTAAAATAATAGTACCAGTAGTATGAAGATCAACTGTGATTGTATTTCGAGTCAAAAATATTATAACAATAAGTATTTCTCCAGAATGCAGTCACTGTACGATCTAAAAGTGCTATTAAAATATATCGTCCTGCTATCCCCTAAAACCATATTTTCCTAATAATACGTCAATATTATTCACACATTTTTATTACAGCTGTTAGTTTGGCTTCTTTGACTTCAAATGTAAGAATTTAAATTGAATTACATATCCTGTTTATTTCTGCATATCAAACACTTTAACTTTGTCCACAGTATTTTTGGGTGTTTAGGTCCTAACGTTTAACACCAAAAACATTTTAAAGCTCTCCTTTTGCGAGTAAATATTAAAAAGTACTGGCGAAATGAAGACATTTTTTTTAGAATTGTATTTAAATGTACGTTACGTTTTGTTTTAGGCTTTATACAGCTATATCGAAAGTTTTCTGCTAAATTATCACATCTATATTTACTGGTAACCCTCAAAATATTATTTTTTCAAAAACAACACATCTACTTTACTATAGCTTATGACTTACTGGCCCAGCTCCCATGTCCCTAATTTCACCTCAAATAAAGAAATATTTCTTTTAATTTTTTCATTTTATGTCGATGCCATGTCCCATTAACTCACACACAGATATTTTATATTATACCTTTCTGACCTAATTAGAACGCCTAATATTTTTTTCTCTATTGAATTTTGTAGCTGATGTTGTTGCTGCCAAGTAAATAAAAATTTACATTTTTGTATTTTAAATTAGTTCTTTCATGCGAACTAATGAAAAACTAATCTAATCTAATTATAATATAAAGTAAATTTGTAAATGGTAAAATAAATACCCTATGGTATTGTATTATTTACCGTATTATTAATGATATTAGTTGCTGTGATTTCCTTCTGAAGAGATGACGTTGTCGTGATTGAAAGTTGAATAAATGGCTAAAAACATTACAGTTTTGTTATAAACTAAACCAAGTAATTTGAGTAAAACTTCAAGATTAAGTTCCTGTTCAACTTCGAGCACTTCTAGAATTCATCTTCTAGAGTTTTAGTCTATTAATCTCCTTTTTGGCGACTACAGCTTCAATGTCGCGTAAAGATGCTGACGCCACGGTGTGTGTCGACATATCATTGTTAAAGTATGTAAATGTAAAGTTTTATTAAATCATTAATTCCGTATGCAAAATTCCAAAGAACGTTAAAATCACCTGACCCCCCAAGATATTGGTTAAGTTCATTATTACTCTATTTTGTCAGCAACGTAGCAATTCTCAATTTATTTCAAATTCTTAAAGTAGTGAGTGTTATTTGCCATAATTAAATTTTATGTAATCTTTCACGACTGTAATCACATTACGACTGTTCTAAAATCGTGCATTTCTGTGACAGTGTAAAAAATACACATGCTATATAAAGCACTATACAGGGATACGGTAATAATTAAGACAGAAAAACTGCACACTAACATATTAGCTAAGGACGACCAGAAGGAGTAGGCCTGAACAGATGTATAGAGGTTTGGTTGCATCAATCAACTTATAGACAAAGTATAGAATAAATCTAAATATCATTAACTGTTTCTTTTTAATTTCATATATTTTCAATTATTGTAAATTAAATCTTATAAGATGTTATTTTTTCAATTAACAGGATACACGTTAAAGAGGATTTTAATACTACGAGAAAAACTAACTTTACTACCAAAAATATAAAATACATAGTAAAATTGCCCCGCTAAAAGTATAAATAGATTAGCAACACCGAACAAAAAGATGAAGTATATACACACAATTGAAAAGTTATAATTTATTAAGATTCTTAGCTACATCTATGCGCTCCATTTTTGGTTCCCAGCATTTAAGTTTGTTGGCAGCCACAGACTTCCGCGCCTGGTAAACCCAAAGTTTGAAGTAAATATCCATTCAGGACTTCTACCGATGGTTACAAATAAGTCCAAAAATAAATTTGTGTATTTAGTTAATTTAAACTTGCGTCATAAGACTGAACGTGGTCTACAACTTGTTGTTTAATACATGATAGATGAGAATGTAGGCAATTCCAAATATTCGTCTATGTAGCTGTTACCTAGGCAAATATGATGAGTAAGCAAGAAGGTATCAACGTGGACAGATGACAATGTTTGTGATGATCAAATGTGTTTGAATCAATTTAATCACTAGGCATCAGGTGAAATATTCTGATCATAGAAAATGTAAGTTCTGTAGAATACTATGATGTGTGGTCTAACCCTAGAATATTAGTAAATGTATACTTGGATCGCTGGAGAAGGTATATATTAACCCTTGAGAAGGTTGAAAAAAATCGCAGCATTGTACCGACGAAGAAGGCGACGAAGTCTAAACAAAGGGAACTGTAATAATTGACGCCTCTGTGATGTGTTCATAGTACTATCACCTCAGTATATAAATGTTTTTATATAGAGCAATTCGTCATGTCATAGACATGAAAATGTGAAGATTTAGTGAAACTAAGGTATTTCACCTGTAACGGTTGAAACTATACAGTCCTGCTATGATAAAACGTATCATACAGTTCCGTTATGTATATTTTTTAATGTACGTGTATATTCAATATAATTGCTATTTACTTGCGTAATTGTTCAAGTAGGTTCTAATGATATACCAATAAATTTATGCCTACATAATTGCAAATTCATGATAATGCCTAAATAACACTTGAACTGTTTGTAATTTTAGGGTTATAGCTTTGTTCTATGTGTAGAAAAAAATTATCAAACAGTCGTATTCAGTTGTTTCTGAATAGGAGGGTTTTTTATTTTTTCACCTTATCAGCGAGGAATTATTATAGGAGTTTTGCTTCTGGAGCTAAGCAAAATGGAACTGTATCATCTCTTTTAGAAGAAACCTTACCTTGGATTCTTCTATTCTTGTTCGTTAATTCAAATCATAACATCAAAAGAGAATATATATAGTAAGATTTGGTGGAGTTAACTGTGATAGTCCCGTTTAATAATTGAGAGCGAAACAAGTCCTGATTATAGATATTATGTTTTATGGTTGTTTTAAATAATATAACATTCTAAAATGTGATATCGAGCGCTATGTTGATGAGACAAATGTTAATCCACTTATCGTGGATGTGATGTACCATTCATTTTACAGGCAGCCATTTATTTTGCTATAAACCACACGCCTTTAAACCGTAGAATAGTGGTGGCAGTTACTTTTACTCGTAAAACGAACCATTCTCTAAGAGAGTAAACGGACTATAAACCAATATGCATTATGAATGGTGTTGGTGTTCCCCTAGATTCAATGCTAGTCTAGTACTTATAGAATTTCAAGCTAATCCAAATATTCTAGAACTTTTGGAATTTCGATTTGAAAATGAAAATGTAATAAGTGTCTAATTGAAACCAAAACATAAAAATATGTACGCCTTAGGAATAGGGGATACTTTAAATCCAGAAAGTTGAGAAATGCCAAAAATAAAGATAAATAAAGATATTAAATAAATCTTGAATAATAGTGATTACTGCCAAAGTTATTTTTCCCACTCATTAACTAAACTAGTTAATTATACATCTTATAAGTTTGCTATGACATCAGTTCCACAATATATTGTAAATGTATGTAAATTATTTGAAAAAATAAACTTTGCTACATAATGTAATTAATTTTTCCATTAATTTCATTGATATAAGTGATTACATATATTTTTCACCTTATAATGTATTGACCTTTGGTTAATATTTAATGAGGTTACTCTGTTTAAGGTTTCCATAACTCTTGTTATTTATAAAATCACTCTACACGCTAGTAATGAATATCCAATGTACGTTACCGACACCACATCGATATTATTTTTAAAAGAATTCTATATACTTCAATTTTTAAATATGAAACATATATACATATGTGGAGGATAACGATTTCCTTATATGCATCACCTAAATATGAAGGGTAAAGGTAAAATTTTAAAATTTATAAAACCTAGTAAATAGGAGAAAATATATCAAAGTCAATAGTTTAGTTTAAACGTTTGGTTTGAATTAGATTACAACTTGAAGATTTATTTAATTTTCTATTATTGGGAATGATAACTATATAGAATATTACGGTATTACCTGAAAGCAGATTTTTCATACTGCACTTCCATAAACTTAAATAGAGAATTTAGTAGCATATAAAAGATAATTATAAGTTTCATACATTGTTTTACTGCATCTGTTGTAAGCTACCTAAACATAATTTAATTTACTAATCACTTAAATTTTTATATCTAGGACTAATCTTTGAGTATTATTTTGTAAATATACCAAACAACAAAATCCAAATTATAGAGGCCGTATTATGATATAAATTAAAACATATAAAGTCATATTAAATAGTATTACGTTCTCATTTAAATACCATTCCTTGTGTAAGGTTCTGTTATACATGTCAAACAAACTGCACGTTGTCATGGTGGAATTATTCTGTCCGGTGGAGTTCAGCAAGCGTGAACCTGGTGAAAGCTAATTATAATATTTTGGCGATTATATTTCATCCAACAGTATTGAGTCCCTATTACTCATGCTGCTGGTGCTTACAAAGTCTGATAATACAAATTATAAATAACAACTCAGTATATAACTCAATCAGATATGCTAGGCTTAAATGTTTGCGGCAATAAATACCTACTACACATACCGAAGTAATCTTTTCTGGGCACACTTTCATGTTTTCTGGAGGAAACCATTTATAATGCTTTAAAAAAGGGCAAGTTTCAGTTCCAAAAGTGGTTCATGGCTCTATTGTACCTTGGGTATGCCTCCTGTCTGGAATAGTATCGTAGATTACACTCATAGAGCAATAGAGACCACATCTTCAACATTAATAACTTGTCGTTAATTACCAAAATCCCGTTTGTTAAACAATGTACTATGAGGACGCCCTAATAAAATGGCCGAGAGTTGAATGGCAGAAATTGAAATTATTTTAAGCTTTTAACTTTGTAAGTCATGATATACTCTTACAAAAGCTAGGGAAATTGGAGTGAGGAGCATGGTATCAACTAGTATTAATGCTAAACATTCAATATCAATTCGCCGCCATTTTAAACAACTCATTCGATCTTCCACGAGAGGTGATAACTTTTGCTCACTCAGTAAAATATTTTAAAAAATCCTTTTTTCAAACAGAAAATAGTTACCATAATTAAAATGTTTGTGAATTTGAATTAACTAGGGCACAATATAAATCTACAGCATACTAATTTATATAGGCTTTAGAAATACATTTAAATTAAGAACAGTTGATCTATTGATTATTTAATTTTTGTTACAATACAATTGAATAGAAGTGCTCAAAAATCAGTGAGCACATTCAGAAAATAAAATTACATTTTAAAGTAACAGCAAACTATAAACACAACTTTAGATAGTCACAGGAACAGTGGTAATCTTCGTTCTAGGTGTTACTTCTTACAGATTTGTTAATGGTTTTGTAGGAAGGTGAAATTGTATACAGTTTTTTCTACATACATGACCATTCTTCTGATTTCAGTGTCCTGTAAACCGTTTTAACATAGTTTTGAGAAATTATGTCTGGCTCTGATTCCGAGATTTCATTCTGAGAATCCTCACTTGCAACCTACTCAACCAAATTTCACTATGGCTAAGTGGTTGAGGCTTATAGAACATGGTCTTATATGTATTGTAGATAACCCTTAGCGTATATTAAAGCCCAAACTTGGCATTTTGGAGTCGCAAAAGTATCAGAAGTGCTCAGTATTTTCTAAGTTTTTCTATAATAGGAAATGATATTCTATTTTTAAAACTAGAATAAGCGATATTTCAAATCTAATTAAAAGTTTTCAATGCACTATCCTAAGGGGAAACGACAAAACCGGAGAGTTCCGAAGACATTCTTTGCTGAGTGTAACAATTCAACCACGCAGTTAGTGTCACCGTTGTTTTACGAGAGTTAGAGATTTTTATCTTCGTTCCAGTTTTATCCAACTTTCATTAAAATGAATGAAAATAATAATATTGTAGGACAGTTAAAAGATGAAAATCAATCTGCAATAAAATCTTTATAATATTAATCAATTAAGTAAGACTATTAACTTTAGTTGTTCACGATATCCAAGTATTTGTCGACGTGAAGTAAAGAGAAGACTGTTTTAAAATCATATATCTTCTTAGTTACTAAGCAATATATGTACACACACACACACACACACACACACACACACACACACACACACACACACACACACACACACACACACACACACACATAATATATATATATATATATATATATATATATATATATATATATATATATACAAACATTAATGCACCCAAAAGATCACTTTTAGGTACGGCACAAACGTAATACCTTTTAAATCTCAGTATTTATAGTTTGTATTTTTTTTATTTTAAACAATTCACTGACAATCACATATAGGTGTATTATTATTAATTTATCCAGTTTATAACACTTTTAAAAATATATATTACTTTTTTCATTGAATCTACAACTTAGATATATAAAATTATGTTAAAAAATATATTTTGGATTATGCACTGCAGGATAAATGAGATTAGATCAGGAACACAATGAAATTTAGTAGTGTCGTCGAGTTACGAGAAGAGCTTGAAGACTGGACTGTCCGGCTTCCAGCGTAACAAGGACCCAGAGGGCGTCTGAAGTAGTCACAGAACTATGGTAAGCATAATAACAATAATAAAACTAATTTTAAGTTACACGAGGGTACTAGTCTAGAAAACATGCTACTAGAGGAAGTCAAGCTACCCAGTTCATAAAGTAATGAAACTGGGCTAAAGGACAAATATCACACGTTTACCAAGTTGGGTTGATTATTGTAAATAAATAAATAAATAAATATATATATATATATATATATATATTATATATATATATATATATATATATATATATATACATAGATACGTTCTTCAAGGGTGGAGTGTAAATGCAGGTTTAATGCTCTCGAAGTATAAATATTCTATGTCAAAGCTAGCTTCTATAAAACTGATCTTTATGTTTTCTTACTTAAAAACGTATAACCCGGGTGATAAGGAGCACCCTTATCTACAAACTATTAACAAACTACAAACCCTAGTATACAAACCAGAATAGACTGCAGTAATCCAGAGTAACTCCAGAATAATAACGGTAATTATTCTATACTTATATGGATACTTATATAACATTTTTTCAATACTATGTATATATATATTTTTTTTTATGTTAACAGGTCAAATAATGTTTTAAATTTGTGTATTGATAGCTAGCCAATAACGCGATGTAAAATATACGTTTTCATACTTACAAACCATCTTGCTATATTGCTATATTTTTACGCCTTAACATTGTTCTTGTAATAAAAAAGCCGCAATCACTGCTATAAAAAGCAGTTTTTTTCATTAAGTGGAATTTGTTGTTATAATTTTTCTCTAGGTGGAACATATTGAACATCGATATATTACAAGGCAAGACATAGTAGCTAGGGCAAATGATGAAGAAATGAAACCAAATTATTAAGTAAGGTTAAAATTATGAAGCTAAAAATAGATATATACGTACAAAACTATGGAATGGTCTACACTAATATTTATTATACAATATAGTTATTTATGTCATACCGAGTAAAAAAAACATTAGTGTATGATGAAATAATATGAAATTAAATAGAATTATTTGTGTACGGTTAAAACTAAAATATGTAGCAATGGAAAACTATTATGTCATTTTTTGTGTATTATGTTAGGTGAATAAAATTGAGAAAATAGAACTAGGGTTGGTGAATTATCTGTAAAGGGTACGCATGGTAATGTGAAGCCAATAGAAACCAATTAAACCGGTGAGAGTAGGTACGCTAATTATTACGAGTTTAATTTATGACTCTGGCGGAGGAGTAAATTTCTCCGTCATCGATTAATGTACATGAAGTTGTGTTGTACGAAGTACTTAACTAGGACAGTTCATCTAAATAAGGATGTGGCATAAAGTTGAAAATACAGGAAAGTACAGCAGGAAGGCACAATCTGGTTTTCAAGCATATCTAAATACTTAACAGAATTTAAATTTCCATCAATTATAAATGTACCGACCAAACGGTGATCAACTATTCCTGCCCAAACATTAACTTTTGAAGGGCGTTGTGTATGGGCCTCTACATACCAGTGTGGATTGTTATCTGCCCAGTAAACGACAATTATGCCTATTGACGGCACCGTTGGTCATGAAAGTTGCTTCGTCACTAAAAAGGATTCTGTTCAGTAACTCAGGTTCAGCGTCTAGTTTGCCCATCATTATATAACAAAAATTCTACTCTACGGTCATAGTCATCTGCACTAAGCTCTTGCACTAGTTTGACTTTAAAAGGTTTGAATTTATTACATTTAAGAATGTTTCTTGCCGAAGATTGGCTAATGTCGAGCTCCAAAGCAGCTCTTCTCGTAGATATGTGGGGATCTTCAACAAAGGACTGCATAACATCTAATGATTTCTCCTCGTCAATTACAGGAGCCCTTCCTGGCTTGGGTGTATCCTTTACAGAATGAGTATCATTAAATCGTTGAACAATTCTAGCCACCGTAAATCTAGTTATGGGCTTGTTCCGATTAGGAAATTCCTCATTGAATAATTCTGCTACTTCAGCGTATGATCTCATAAGTTCTCCATAACCTCTCATCATTAACACAGTAATTCTTTCAAACTAGGAATTCTCCATATAGAAATAAAATGAGTAACACTATTTGTCAGAAAAATAACCTTAAACTGATGTTGTTTATAGCAACTTAACCAATCACCTGATGAAATGCAAGTGAGTAGTAAAGAGAAAGTCAACAGTAGATTGTTGCAACCGGTAAGATAAGAACAAGGGAAATTCCAAAGCATGTTGACTCATGGTACGATAAACAGGACAAGACAGTTAATTATTGAATGCTGAATATCAATAACGATTTTGTCCTAAAGTCAAGTGCTCCGATGATATTAGAACCCCAATTTCTCGTATGGTATGGACTGAGTATGGGTCTATTGAAACAATGTTTGAGTGGAGACGAGACAACTTTGCAGGATGTCTAACACAATCAAAGGCCTCCATGATTGGCTGTTATATAAAAACTTACTGCTATACTTGGTTTAAACATTTATTTATTCAGTGCACACCTTATGAAATCTTTTTAAACTAGAATAAATTATCGTTCATGAATGTGGTCTTTGGGATTGATGTTTTACAGTAGCGTGTGAAGAAGATTTTACATATCCAATTTACGGAATTTGTACTACTATGGACAAAAGTGTACTATGCTTTATTCATTTTTCACATATAGTTTTGTATCTATTACTGAACAAATAGCCTCTAATAATTGTTTATTATAGATTCTTCATCTCTATTGCCTAATGGTATTAAGGTATAGAGAGCTCTCCTCGTGCAATCAGACATTTTGGAATACAAGTGAACGTTTATAATCATACCAAACCAGTTACTCACTGTGGCTTATGATTTTATATTCTGTATTTGTTGATATTTACACTTATTGCATTTTAACGGATGACACTAAGCGGTTTCAGAGGCAAATGGTCCAAAATCATTTATAATTATATTTTTGCCTCCTAGGGCCTTCTGTCAGTTTTTGTATAAAGCCATTATGTACGTTACCAGAGATATAAATAATCTGAGAGCAAATAATTTTCACACATTTTCTACAGTTTCCCAATATCGTTCTCCCAACTCGTTGACATCGCATAATACTCTTTTATGTCGTATAGGCGTAAAAATTTTTGATAAGTACAATCCCTTTCCATAAACATTATATATATATATATATATATATATAAAACATCATAAATATGTAAATATAAATATATATATATAAATATATATATATATATATATATATATATATATATATATATATATATATATATATATATATATATAATTGTACTGATTGTCTTGAGAGATATACAATCTATGTTACGGTGAATTAAGTAACAAAATCAAGAAGTTATGTAAATAATTAAAACTACTAATATGATATTGACTGTCGCCTACCGGATATTTACATGATCAATAATATTGTGTGCCATATGATGTTTGCTATTTAAATTATGTTTCATATTATACCTAAAAACAATATAGGGTTGGAATAGTTTGTTTAAAATATTATAGGACTTATTTCTTTAATATGCTTTTAAAGAAAACCCGATGTATTCCAATTTCCACCGCTGGTGGGAAAGCGTCTTTTTAAATTTCCTTTACTCTATTTAGGACATTTACATATTTATATAATAGCGTAAGTCAGTGTAGCTGGATCTGCATAGAGGTTGCTAAGATGCGATGTATAGCAAGATCAGAATATATTTAAAATCACGTTAAGAATGGTAATTGAGTATAGGATTAGAATAGGAGTAAAATAGGATTACCAGTTTAGCGATTCTAAGTAAACTAGCACAATGGTGACGAAAAGTGTCAACCGTTTAATAATTTGGATGTCACTTTTTTGTAAAAAGAACAAAAGACTTCTCATTATATAAAAAACGTAATAAAGGTTTGTTATCCTAGAATCAGTGTATGGAATATTCTTGACACCCATGAAGGAGGAGTGTTATTATCTAAAAGCTTTTCCAGACAAAGTTATGTGAACGTCCCTGAAGTACACAAAGATGTATAAAAGGCAGCAGAAACACTATTTCGGTTTAAAGTTTGTATCGAAGGTGATATTTGGTTGGGAATGTTGTATATTGTTATGCATTGTAATGTGTTAAAAAAGCGATCGCACTATCTCAAAGACGCTTATGCTTTTTATCATGGCGGTATTTATTTTTTTAGTTGTCAGTATAACTATTTTTGAGCGTGAGTTATAAAACAAATAAAGACTATATATTTGTAAATCAGCTTAGATCACCACACAATGTAAATATCTGTGTTTTACTTGCATAATATATAACAACGTTGTAATAAAGCCTTTCTTTGTACACAGAGAATTTATTATTCATACCTCTTGACAGGAAAATCCGGCGTTCATAAGCATTTGTTTTGATTTATTTTTTTTTCCTTTGTGTGTATCAAACAGCAACGGTTAACAATTTTAATGTCCGAGAGAACTGCTTGTATTGTAACATTTGTCGTGCTATTTTCTTTTAACTAATAGTTCAAAAAAATTTCAGAATTTGTGTTCAGAGAATGTTTTTAATTACTTAGATGATTCTAATATTTAACTTGAAAAATGTTTACTTGCATTATAAAAAGCAAAGACTTTCTGGCTGGTACAATTAAGGAAAACAATAACCTTTATAGAACCAGATTTTAAAACTGTTTGGGAAATGAAAATAAATAATATACCAGGTTAAAAATTAAAAACAAATAGTACAATAACACGTCCTCATTGTGTTTCAAATACAACACGGTTGTTAAATATCTTAATATATAGTAACACATTATTTTGAAAGATGTATATTTAATTTTGAGGCATTTTGGTAAATAAATTTGACGCATGCTATTTTTACACATCAAACGGAAAATATTTGCTATTGCGCCCAAACCACGTCTTCTGATTGCTGTATATAATAAGATATTTCACTACCAATTTAAGGTTTATAAGACCAAATGCTTTCTTCCTTAAGTTTTAATCCCTTTTATTTATGTTTTTCTATCTTCTCTCCTATATATGTCTTTTTTATACTATTGCATTGTACAGAGTGTGTAATAACTCTTTAATACAAAATATTTATTAAGTGATTTTCTTTACTTTATTAGATGAACTCATAAATGCTTCAAGTGTTTTTGAATGCACTTTGATATACACATTCAGATGCCGTAGCAAAGTTATAATTTGATTTTTTTATACATAAGTTGTTATTTAAATCTGTAAATTTATTACTTAAGTGTTACTATAAACTCGAGATCAAACCGTTTCTAATAATGGTCATGAATAATCTAAAATACTGTCGTTGCAGCGAACGGAGACTCCGCTATACATATTTAACAGGGAAAAATCATCTTTATGTTGAAATATTACACATTCATATTCTGTTAATCTTAAACCACGCTTGGCGTGAATGTTATACAAAAAGAACATTTTTGTATTACAGACATAAAAAAATCAAGAGTTACCTCTTACTGCTCAAAAAGTACCCTTACAATTACCAATACGGTAGAGAGTTTTGAGGAGGTAACGATATGGCGACACCACCGATTAAACTGTGTATAACCTATAATACAGGGATTATACAGGTTCATCGGTACTCAGAAACAATAAGAGTACGTTTTTTACGAAACGTTTAGGGATGTAAAGTCTTAAATATATGATAATTATTTACTTAGAGGTGAAATTATTACATAACAGGGATATGGATGTATTAAAGTACTTTACGAACAATAATCTTGAAGTTTCCGAATATTTGATTCAGGAGAGTTTGATTTTTGTGTTATTCTCCGTGTGACTGATTGTTTGCAAAAGTTAAAACTGTTTACATAAACTCAGTGTTGGTACGATGTTGGGAGTACGATTGACGTTACACCATTTGACTAACTAGAATATAAATTCCATACAATAGAGTATAAATCAAGTGTTCATTTTATTTATATTTAGGAATTATTTTGTAATTTTTCTTTGGGTGCGAAATTTCAAATTTAACTGCATTTAATCATTTTCGAGTAAGATTACTATTACAATTTGTGATTCTTCAGAGTCTTGGTACAAATGTTGTTTCTAATCGACCAGGTCCGAGGAAAGTTCTTGCACAGAGTTGCCAGGTCTGTGAAGCTAGTACGCCTAGCACCGGACAACCGCTACCTTATTTGTGTCCTTGGCTTGGGTAACTGGGGACCTCCCCTCAACAGACAGAAGGCCAACATGAGCGGCGATGTGTTGCTGGGCGATCCAGTTCCACACCTGACAGACTCGCAGATGAGTCGATGTACCGAGGTAATACTGGGCTTCATAACTTGTAGTTGGAGTTTTACCTCCCCTCAACATACAGCAGGTCAACATGAGCGGCGATGTGTTGCTGGGCGATCCTGTTCCACACCTGACAGACTCGCAGATGAGTCGATGTACCGAGGTGATACTGTGCTTCATACCTTGTAGTTGGAGTTTTACCTCCCCTCAACAGACAGCAGGTCAACATGAGCGGCGATGTGTTGCTGGGCGATCCTGTTCCACACCTGACAGACTCGCAGATGAGTCAATGTACCGAGGTAATACTGTGCTTCATAACTTGTAGTTGGAGTTTTACCTCCCCTCAACAGACAGCAGGTCAACATGAGCGGCGATGTGTTGCTGGGCGATCCTGTTCCACACCTGACAGACTCGCAGATGAGTCGATGTACCGAGGTAATACTGGGCTTCATAACTTGTAGTTGGAGTTTTACCTCCCCTCAACAGACAGCAGGTCAACATGAGCGGCGATGTGTTGCTGGGCGATCCTGTTCCACACCTGACAGACTCGCAGATGAGTCGATGTACCGAGGTAATACTGGGCTTCATAACTTGTAGTTGGAGTTTTACCTCCCCTCAACAGACAGCAGGTCAACATGAGCGGCGATGTGTTGCTGGGCGATCCTGTTCCACACCTGACAGACTCGCAGATGGGCGATGTACCAAGGAAAAACAGCCTGTAGAGGTTAATTTAAAGGCTGCTGATTTATGAATCTAACTAATTAAGAGAATTTCATGAAAATAATAGTGTTCTAAATTAGTTAAACTTCTTTTGATCCGGAAACATTTTATGCAGAATTTTGTTGAAGAGATCCTAGTTCAAAACTTCCCAAAACTCATTTAATATTTTTGTATATACGACAATCGGCACGAAACACAGTAGCAATACAAACAAAATATCCCTCCACGGTAACGGAAGTTTTGTTAACCAAAATCTTTAATCTATACATGGTTAAAGACTTGTGATAATTGGTAACTGACAACAAATATAGTAGTGATAAAATAAAAATACACCTTCACAGCACAGAGCAACTGTTATTATTCATGATGCACTCCACAACAGGTGAGAGGAGACTGATCGGTAAATCCCTTTGCGCCTGGGTAACGAGGAACATCTAAACAGGCAAAACGGAGGGTGGTCAGGGTTATTAAAAAGAGAGAATTGGCGAACCATTAACCATGGTTTATTATATTGTTATGAATTAATTTTTGTTTTAAGAAATTATGGAAATATTGGTAGCAAAATTGGCTTAGCTTAACTGAAAGGTTAGTTAGTGAGAGATCTTAGAAATCTTAAAAAGATAGTCTTAATTAACGAGTTTGAACACGTTTTAATCACGATATATTATGCTAGATTTTCCTCACTTTAAACCAGTAATGTTGAACTGGACTTATGTTTTCCACTATATCCTTGATTGTGTTGTTTTGTATTAATATATTTTCTCATAAATTTTTCTCCTTGTCTCACCCCTTATCTAGATCATTTATGAGACATTTAATCTTTGAGTACAAATTAAAACTTCATATTTCAGTATATCCGGAATATATTTCTTCACTCATAGTTTATTAATTAAATGTTAACATCAACAACAATAACCTTTCACAGTAAAATTATGATTGTTTAATGATTTCTAATTTTATGAAAGACATTAAAATGCAAATGTGTAAATACCGTTAAAAAATTCAAACAGCTCAATGTTATAACTTTTATTGAGTGTTATATTTATTAAGTGCAAACGTGTAGAACTGAATTTGTCATAATGTTTTACTCTGGCTTTCTTTATAAATTTTTATATTATTGTTAAAAACATTACTAAATACTGTTTGCGGCAACATTTATATTTTAAACATTTAAAAACCATTTGCATTTAGTAGTTCACTACCATATTAGAGATATTATTTGTATTATGTAGTTTAATTATGCTGCTTAATTATTTATACGTTTTAAATTTATAATTCTTTTTTCATTAATATAATCATTTTTGTCCATCATACTTTTATAACTTAATAAAGAAGATATGGTATATTTATATTTATTAAATGTTTTATTATTTGTTAAAATACGTTATGCATAATTTTTAGTTTTTTTTCTCTGTTATACTACACACATATTTAAATACATATTCTTTGGATCAAATGCACTCGACAATAAAATATCGCAGTTACTTGAATTTATCTCCATAAGCTTTTTGCTGCTGTTGAATAATTTCATTTATTCACTAGAATTTTATAAATAAATATCACTTGCATATTTTTTATTCTACGCCATTTGGAGTTTTAACACTCTTTGCTAATCTACATGTTTAGTTTTATATTTAATAAATATACGTTACATTAATTAGGTAAGGTTTAGTGCACCTACATATATTACATGTTACATCTGGTAGGATATAGACGACCTGTCAGTTTGACGTAGGGCTGAAACTCCGATGATTGATAACCAACAACTTTATATTACTGATGTCGTAAACGTTTTCAGTGTTAAATAAATATAGGTTAAATAAAGTAATGTCTGATGCACCTACATATATTACATGTTACATCTGGTAGGGTAAAGACTACCTGTCAGTTTGACGAAGGGCTGAAACTCCGATGATTGATAACCAACAACTTTACAGTACTGACATGGTAAATGTTTTTACATTATTAAATATAAAGGAATGGTACCGCTTGTGAATTTGTATTACATCTCACAAAATTATACATAATATGATTTATAATATACATTGTATTCGCGTTCCCCAAAAACGTTTATTCGACATGTTTTGTTAATTTTTAATAAGCTAGATTCCAAAATAATAATATCAGCGTATTTTGAATTATTTAGTTAACACTGTATTTCCATTATTTAATAAAAATCATTAAAGAAAATCTTATCAAGAACATAAATATATGTTATAAATAAAATTTTACGTCAATTATACTGTAAAAAACTCATAATTTATCTATGCACTATTTAGATATAAAATTCCGAGCAAAGAATAAAGAGGGTCAGTTATAGTGCAGTTCCAATTACCACGGTCTCGAAAGGGACAGTTACAATAACTTTTTCATTATTAAGGTTTCGATTGAGATGATTAGAGTGTTACTCTTATTAATACAGTCTTTAACGGAACAGTTAAAGTGCCGTTTCCACTGCTACGGTGTCAATCGAGATGGTTACAGTGCAGTTACTACTACTACGGTGTCAATCGAGATGGTTACAGTGCAGTTACTACTACTACGGTGTCAATCGAGATGGTTACAGTGCAGTTACCAATACTACGGTGTCAATCGAGATGGTTACAGTGCAGTTACTACTACTACGGTGTCAATCGAGATGGTTACAGTGCAGTTACCAATACTACGGTATCGATCGAGATAGTTAAAGTGCAGTTACCACTACTACGATATCGATCGAGATGGTTACAGTGCAGTTACTACTACTACGGTGTCAATCGAGATGGTTACAGTGCAGTTACTACTACTACGGTGTCAATCGAGATGGTTACAGTGCAGTTACTACTACTACGGTGTCAATCGAGATGGTTACAGTGCAGTTACTACTACTACGGTGTCAATCGAGATGGTTACAGTGCAGTTACCAATACTACGGTATCGATCGAGATAGTTAAAGTGCAGTTACCACTACTACGATATCGATCGAGATGGTTACAGTGCAGTTACCACTACTACGGTATCGATCGAGATGGTTACAGTGCAGTTGCCATTGCTACGGTCTCGATCGAGATGGTTCCAGTGCTGTTGCCACTGCTACGGTCACGATCGGGACGGTTACAATATAGGTTCAATATTTCTACTGTAATTTATGAAATTTGTCCATATCAAGATATATTTTGTATATTATTGCCGGAAAAAATGCTCCTCAAACATATAACACAATTGAGATATTTTATGAATTACATCGATAGTTGTAACCGTTAAATGAGCTGAATTTAAGCTAGTTGTGAAGCTGTTGCCTTTTTTATAATGACTATTACTACTTCCTTTGACGTAAAGGTCAAGTATTATATATGTCCGTAATCTCAAACAAATAGGTAAATGTGTAGTATGAAGTGCATAAAAATTGTGATGTAACAGCAAGTTATCTACATAATCCGTAATAAAAAAATTATGGCTTATGGCCCATAATTACTATTTCATTAAATATGGGTGGTACAAATATTTAGAATAAAAGTGAATGATTTTATTTATTTGTATATCATTCTGTTTAATTTTCTATAACATGGTCCATAATAGGAAGCCCTTGGCGAAATTTATTTACTAATTAAATACGGAGAAAAATAATGCAAAAGTGAACGAAGTAGCAAAAATGGATCAGCACCGAAAAAATGTTAATCAGCACTTGGTGTATTTTAAAGGAACACGTATAAGCTGGATAATTTTTTATTATTCCAAAAGTGAAACGAATGGAAATCCATGAATAATGCATTGGACTACTGAAGGCAGACTTATATAGATCTATTATTATTTAATAATTGACCCAAAGAGTGAATAAGAGACATAAACTCAAATCTAGCACAGTAGAAACAGGTTGTAACTAATTGTTACTCAATACTGAAGTTAAAGGCAGGCATACACACTTCAGGCAGGCAACCTGTGAGAAGTTTTCAGATTTTCTGTTTTCCTCTGATTTTATAAGCTATATTAAGTCAAAGACACTGGACTTTTGTTTTATATTCAAGCAATATATAATATATAGCCTATAGTTCCTAGTATACTTCAGTTATGCGTTGCGGAATGCTGCATCTGCAAATAATCATAGTTATAACTTTCTAAAAATAAATATCTTAGTTTGAGTTAAGTTTTTTCAATTCGAACTATTCCGCTAATATATATTTCTTATCTATACTTTAATTTAAAATTATAAATTTTGATACATTTATACTTGAGCTCGAAAATAAGGAACGCTGGTGCTAACATACGTCAAGCGACCCAGCGGCCTCGAAACGAAACGATAAACTAAATAAAATAGTAATTAAATCACGTCTACTCAGAATCTTAGGAACGCTGGTGCCAGCGTACGTCAAGCAACCCAGTGGCCTCGACAAGAAACGATAACTAGAAATAACTAAATTCAAACTCCTCGTTACTAGTAATAAAATGTAGGCCTATTCGTACTGGTTTATTTTCTTGCTGTATTTTATATCTAAAATAATATTCTATTAGCAATTTAAGTACGTAATCCCACATACTGATCATATCGTCAGTGACTAGGAAAGTACAGGCCTAAACGTGTTTTGGCAGCCAAAATGAATACCTACTACGGCCAGGACTTACTTGCACCTTATCGAGTCGTATCGTGGGGCGGCGACTGCAACTCGACGACTCCGACTAGACGACTCGACTCTGATTCCTTGAGGACTATAAGGTGCCGTTAGTTGACAATCGACGTTCCAGTCCCTACAAAGATCCCGAAAAATTTTTGAAACAAATTGAAACCCAGTATCGTTATTAAAACGCTGGGTGCACCGTATCTGAACAAAATCATTTCTTTGAACTTCTTTACCACATTAGCAGCTGTAGACGATCTAAATGGACAAAGTTCTAACCACTTGCTGTAGTAATCCTGACATACTAATAAAGCGATTTCCACTCTTCAATCGTGGTTAAGGGCCCACTATATCTGCGGTAACCGTGTACCACGGGGCTTGTAGCTTTCGAAAATACATCTTCTCGGATGGCTTGGTTTGTTCAACTTTATACCGATGACACGTACGATATTTTTCCAAAGGTATGCCAGCGTAAAACTGCAAAGGACTTGCGAAAAATAACGTTTTCGAACATTTCATACTAATTTTCTTAATTAAAGTATACTATAAGAAAATTATTGTTTAATTTCGTCCATTTGTTCGGGCGCCAAACGTATAACGTGTACATCGGACAGGAATAGTTTATAATACTATGTAACCCTAAGGCACCGGATAGGCCAGTGGGGAGGGGTGTAATGTAGGGTTTGAAAGGAGAGGTAGTTTCCAAGTTCAGCTCACACCCGAATTAATGTAGAACCAAAAGCCGAAGCAAATACAGCACCGATGATCAACGGAACAGATTTTAATCATCACCGACTCGGAAACAAAAGTAAATAAAGGGAAGGCGTCAGCATTTGCTTTAGGATGACTCCTAACTAAACGTTCCCTAACCCGTCAGTTGCTGGTTCAACTCAAGCTCGAAAATAAGGAACGCTGGTGCCCACGTACGTCAAGCAAATCAGCGGCCTCGAGAAGAAATGGTAACTAGAAAAAACCAAATTTAAACTCATCGTTACTGGTAATAAAATGTAGTCCTATTAGTACTGATTTATTATTGAAAATATTTTCATTTCAAAATAAAAGAAACTTATTCTTATTTAAGACGCTGTAAAAATGACATGTTACAAACTGTACTTTTAAAAATAAAGAGAGAATTCCAAATGAATATAAACAATATAGCGTTAGTGACAAACAATGTAATGACAAGTTATTATTTACTTAGCATGTATAAATGATAATAGATGATTTGTATAAGTAATAATACTTCAGACGTACGATATCGTAATGTGTCACAAAAACCGAAAATTTATAAAAAGACCTGATTTATATAACACATAATAATCACTCGCTAAGTACTTCACTAGAGAACTATTTACGCCAGCGGCTCCACCTTGTCACCGCGCACCTACTAGACATTTTACAATTGATTACAACGCAATAAAGCATAATAATACTAATTTAAATGTAACTCAATAATTAAAAACAATTTACTCTGGCAGCTGCAATTACGATTTTGCTAATTCACTAGAAACTCTTTGCAATTGGCTACAGTAGAAGTAACACAATAAAAAACACTCAATTGTAAGTTCTTCATTAAAGGATTGTTTCTTCAAGATATTTCAATTTCTCTATTTATTTTCCCGCCTTCATTTTACGATTGGCTACAGTAGAAGTAACACAATAAAACCACTTAATTGTAAGTTCTTCATTGAAGATACATTTACTTAATTTATTGCAATTACGCTTTCCCTCTACTGCCACATGTTTATAGATTTGGCTACAGTTAATTTAATTCGGATGCAATATTCAACACATTAAATGCATAAATTCTGTATGTCCCTTGCTTGAAGGTTATTTTTGACGATGGAAAATGTCCGGAAAAATTCTGTATGTGTTTGAAAAGCATTCTACAATAGTAACGTAACGAGAAAAAAACGAAACCGAGTGCCTTAGCTCACTCACATGTATTTTACATTTTATTCCTCAACCTGTTAAAAAAGTCTTCTTCCCTATTGTTTCACTAGTTTATTAATTTTCAATGAATCCTTAAAAACTGGTATTTCTACAAACAATGGAACTTTACCAATAACACTGAAGGTCCAATAGCCAAGTATGAATGGAAGAAGAATGGCAACCATCTTTGATAGCTGGAAATGGAAGTCTCTAATATTAAGTAACGAACACTTCAAGGTATTGAATGAAAACTAAACTGGAAGTTTTGAAAGAAATGACATTACCTATAAGTTTAAAAAGAGAGACGTGAGAGACATAGATTGAGAGTGAATTGCCGTGACAACTAAGAAGGTTTGTAAAACACTAATTAAGCATTAAGCATCAGATAACCAAACAGTCGCTAAGCGAGAATTTATTTTACACTGCCTGTATTTTCTTCTACAAAAGAATATAAGAATTGAGCAAACAGATTTCCATCGAGTTTCTGCTTTATTTTTTATTTAGTTATTTTTTTATTTACAATCTAATATTTTTAAACGGCATTTTCTTCTTATATATATATATGTTTATACGTAAATTACTTTAAAATGCTGTAAATTATTGCTTTTAGTTTTGAATTGAAAAACTATATTCCTATAAGAATAATGATGGAATATAATTGCATAGTAATCTTTCTTCATCTTGGGAGCTTTCAAACAAATGTGATAATTACTATTAGTGAATTTATACATACATATAGGGTGTACTTTTATACAAGTCTTATAGTTATATTTAATAATTAGTTAAAAGCAAAGGATTTGTTTCTGCATTTTTAAAGGAAGTAATCAGCACTATTGTTCACTTCATTATAATACATGTAAAACAAAACCTTTTACAAATACTTTAGAGGAGTAAATCAGTATTATTTGGTAATAAAATAATATTGGCTTTAGTTCTTGTCTATTTTTCATAAGTATGTAGACAAAAGAATGCTCTGCACTTCACAAATTGTATTACCACTCCGTTGTTCGATCTAAATAGGGTCCTTGTTCTGCCATTCCTTGTTTTTTATTTGTAACTTCCTCCGTGTAAGGTAATGGTCCTAATTCATCTTCTGCAGAAGTATTGTGCAAATCTAAGAAGAATCTGTGATATACAGGTCGAATGAACTTTAATAAGTTAATCATATCACATTTATTCATTTTGCAATCGGACTTACTTCATGGTACATATGTTCTAATGAAAAAGTTTGCAAAAGTATTGGTCTACTATTCTTTCCTACAGAATTGATGTTTAACGTTTTAAAATCAAGAGCGTGGGCGTGGTATTTTTCGAAATTTGATGTAGAAAATTACTCTTCCCTTTCCATTTTACTGCTATTGAAGTTCAAGTTGCGATATTTCATGCCAATTTTGTGGTATATAAATAATTCTTCACTTAACCGCCGATTACACACTCTCTTAAGTTAGATACATTAGGCATGTAGCTGTAGCCATATACTAATAATTTTTTCTATTCTATCAATGTCTGATTCATTGTATTTTATCAATCTCATTAGTACTATAGTCATGTTGTTATTACTATTTTGTCCAGCGCATGTAGGCTATCAATATAAATCACTATACGTTTTTTATCTCTCGCTTGGGTTTTAATGTGTTTTTCTAAACACAAGGCAATTTCCTGTGATCTTCTTGATTCAACTATCTCATCCCAGATATAATACATACCACAACCGGTAGTTAATGAATGAATAATATGAATTCATTAAATGTAATATTAATTTTTTCTTGTATATTAAGTTTCAGACACAGTGAGGACAGGAAACGGAAACGCTTTCTGCGAATCCTTAATAAATACGAAATTTTCATCATTAATTTCAGCGTTTTATCTTTCTTTTAGGCTCTTCTAATGTGGTTCTCATGAACAGTCTCTAGAATTATCTTTTCATTTTTATTCAAGTTAATGTTACAGATTTTAATTAGGAAATTTTCACTTTTTGCAGGTCTTTTTTCAACATTATTGGGTAAACTTTTCGTTAAAACTTTAGCTTTAAAGTGTTCTTTTACACGACGAATATTATCTGTAGTAAATTTTAACAATAAAACTTATAAATTTTCCTTAAATTACGATATTCACAAAGATAATATCTATTTTTACTTTGTTATCTTATATAATGATCTTGGAATGAGGGAATTCCTTTAATATTATTCCAGATAAATTCAACAACTAGCGGCGATATTTTTCTACAGGGACATCCCTTTTTGCTTCTAAGATCCTCACCATGACTTCTGGCCTTCAGTTAATTTCTTTTACAATAGTAGTAGTTCGTCCATGTTATACGGAGTATGTATGCAGAAAATACTACTTACAAACTTCAACTGAAATTCAATTTTTCAATTATACGTGAAATTTAATAGCTCCAATTCTTACCACTCTACCTTCCTTTCTAGGCCTTTTCTGCTTGAGTTATTGCTTTTTTATTAACCTAGAGAGATAAAGCACTTTGCTCAATAAGGCATCTTTCAAAATTTTTCGGAACATAGTTGGCTTCCCTTTTTCGTAAACCTCTCTTTGCCAAGGTTATTTAAAATTGTGTTTGTTCAAAAACATAACCTGATGTGTTAATTTACCTTTGACATAAGTTTCTCATCCGTTTTGCTTTGATTCCCTTGTGTTCGTCTAGATTTATTTATCTTTCTCTACTTTTATTAAAACTACTGTAAATTAAAATATTCGGATTAACAATTGCAACTTTGACCCCACGAAAAAGTGATATTAAGATGAGAACATTATTTTACCAAAGATCGTCTTTACAAAAAAATATACATTTCAGTCTCTAGATTTGTCAGTCTCTTGAAAAGTTGACACTTTATTGAAGATAGCATGATTCTACAGTCTAAGAAAATTCCAGAGTAAGCAAGTTACAATTCGAATATTCCGTATTAAACCACTCTTAAAACTTCCTACTAGTTAAATTGGCTAAGAAATTCAAGGAAAATGTGGTACATATAAAGATAGCTACGTGTTAATTATGTAATATAATCTCGTATCGTGAAGTACCCAATATATGTTTGTATATTTAATCTATTTATGCTAAAATTGACATAATTCATGTGACATGTTTATGGGTCTTGAAAGTATGTTTTTATGATATAGCGCTGTATTGCAAAAAAACATTCTATATATAAAAAGCAAGCAAACGTAAATATACAAAATTGCCTTCGAAGTATTAAAGATCCCCATAAGCAATATTTTTCGCATTAAAACAGACAGAAATCTATGTTTTCCATTACATAATGCAGTTGTTGTTTTTATAATACCGATTTATGTCTGACTAATATATGGGAACTAAAGGTTTATAAATTATAGTAATAAATTTAACCGATACTGTTACTCTGAGGAAATGGAACAGAAGACATATATTTATTGTAACCTTATTATTTTTTTAGTAATAATAAGGTCCGTCAAACAATCTTCTGACATAAAAATGTAGTGTGTGTTAATGCTGTCAAAAATATGAAATGCCTTTGTAAGGACATTGATAAGAGAAGCGAGATGATGGCTCTTTTCCATTGAAGTTTAAATTATCACTAGTTCGAGTACAAGTAAAACTGTCCATATTATTGTAAATATTTTAATAAAACTTTTCATTTTTATCTAGGCATTACAATTTCTAACTGTGATTACTTTTCCAAATTAAAAAAATGACGATTTTATTTTAACACTGGTTTTAATTCTCTTGGATAAGTTTAATTACTGAATAGTTTAGTTATTTTAAAGGTGCAAAGTTTTAAAAATAACTAATTTTGAAAACGTAAAATATATTCATAAAAGTAAGGATGACACTTTTAATAGATATATTATTGTAAACGGATGATTTGCAGATTTGTATAGTAACGAATGATCTGAAACACCTCCACTATTAATATTACGTATATAGATGTACTAAAAGTGTACGAAATGTACTAAAAACAATATTTGGCACACTCTCATTTTTGTCAATCCAGTATATATACTAGATAATTTATTGATATTTCAGTTTCTAATAACTTACCTACAGAAATAATAATGCATTAATAAAATCTCTGCTCATAGAATAATAACAATAATAGACAAACACGGCAACATGTAGGCTAATATAACCATTTATGTATGGAAATATAAACTTCGCTCACGATGGTTGTGATATTTTACGACAAATTTTTTATGGAAAGGTTTTGTTGCCAGAGGGTTGATGCGAATTACACTATTTGGAAAAGTATAATTTACATAAGAAGATCTGAACGTTCCGGGGATAAACAGTTTATTACATTGGAACAGTATGCTATCAAAAAGAAATATATTTATTTAAAAGTTCTCGGAATTGATTACTATATTTAATTAAAAGTTGTTATTGTTTCTATATCAAAGAAGGATTGAAATTTTAAGTAAAAATAATAATTAGGTCTTTTATTGAAAATTTTCAAATTAACAGTGGTGCACACACAACGTTTATAGAAGACGGAGCCTCCCCAGCTGGTCCCGAGACAGACACATCTCACATTTGCACGGAAAGCTTTTACCTTGTGGTGGCACGTTTAATAAACCTATTAAAATCCCTCCAAATACCACTTTTTATTGTAATAGATATATACTTATTTTTTCACTACGCATAACGGAAATGTTTGTATAATATGATGATGAACTAAATGCACTTTAATACGTAGTAGATTTGAATTACGGAAATAACATTATTTTAATTGTCTATATTACATTTTTATGTATATTTTGCTTCTAATAATGCTTTCTATAAGATTTTAGCATCTTTTGGTTTTGTTTTCAATCTCATTATTAATTTATAAGTATTTGTCATGGTATTCTTAACCAATTTATTAGTGATTCTAGAAAATAAAAAATAAAGTGTTCAGGGATTATTTGTGTGTTACCTTTAACAACAGAAATAGTAATATAGAGTTAAGGAAAAGTAATGTCAATGATATTACATGTTATACTAACTTTTTTCATAACTCCAGCAAAAAAATACTAGTTCAGAATATGTTTTATTTCAAATTTCTTTAAGTACGATACTAATGCCTTTACATAGTTTCCAATTAACACATGCTTTACTTAAGAGTTGGTTTATTAAAAATGTATTGCAAACAGCCTGGTACTTTAATCAACAGATCGCAAACTTTGCATTTCAGTTTTAACAAAAATCATACAAAACAGACAGAATATTTAAAACGACACAATGTTTAAATTTTATAATAACGCCATGTTACAATTTTCCAAATTTAAAACATTTATTTCGGTCCTCGCAATATTGCGAAGATAATGAATGCAGTGCCGAGGGCGTTATACCACTTTAATCTAGGAACTGCAAAAATTGGCTCCATAGATTATGGATGATAAATGTCAGTTCCAGGAAACTGCACAAGACGGAATAAGATTTACCGTCACAACACAGAACTTGTGTTTGAAATTTGACAACTGTCGAACAGTTTTCATAAATATGAATGGGAAATGTAAGTACCAGGAAACTGCACAAGACGGAATAAGATTTACCGTCACAAAACAGAACTTGTGTTTGAAATTTGACAACTGTCGAACAGTTTTCATAAATATGAATGATAAATATAGTTAATGTGGTTTATTTACGACGCAGGTTTCACAAAATGGTACAAAGTTTGTAATATATATCTAGATTAGCTTATCTAGGTTAGTACTGTTTCTTAAAAGTATTGGTATCATCTTTCAGCCACGATGATATATAGTTTAATGATTTGACTGATTTGTCTTGAAATTCTGACTACATTACATGTTGTACTACTGTACTACATATTTATTATTAAAAAAATGAATATCGTAACTTCTAGTTCAGTCTTTTTCAGAATTTTTTTTTAGATCATTAGTTCAGGTGATCAAAGCATTAGCATAAACCTCACTATATAAAAAATAACTAAACTATATTTTCTACTACAATTTCAATTCAGTTTTCAAATTTCTTTTTGCACTTTATTTAAAACGAAATTTGAAATATTTACGATGGTTTAAATAAATAGATTATACTGAACTCAAACTTTCAATTTTTTAGAATCGTATAAATATGTACTATATTATTTATCAGACCGTATTTGTGTGTCACTAAATAAGATACGTTTGCCATGATTCTTAACAAATGTGGAAATCAGTCGTTTTGAGATATGTAAAGGCATAAACATTTGTATTTACTATTTGTTTTAAGAAAATATTGAATCAGTGATCGTACCCAATAATTTTGTATTTCACATGGAAATAAAATCAAAAATTAACTGTAAAAGAATTATACTCCAATGCACATATACTACAGCAAATGCATTACGAAGAATTGCGCTGATTTTGACTCTTAATAAGTAGATTTGAGCATATGAAGATTTATATTCAATCACCCCACAAATTTTTCAGTTTTCATTTATAGGGTAACAATTTGTTAATGTATGGGTAAACGTCATCTTACCATAAAGTAATAAATATACTCATGCAATATTAGAAACTAATGGAGTTGCTATATCTTAGATTATGACCATTTCTTAACGTATATCTGTAAACAGGTATAATTTCAAGGCAATTAGGAGTTTATATTATAATAATTACAATTAGGCGCACATAACGTTTTAAGTTCCAAGTTTGGCTAGTGCGTAACCACATCGTCACGGGAAATTATATGGTTTTTGAAAAAAATATGACTTGACTTTAACCTTGAGTAATTTTCCGTTATATTAACATTAATTAAGGGCATTTTTGCGGGATCATAGTGCAATAAATGCTGGTAATAAAACATTGTAATTTTAACTGTAGATGCAGTATAAATGAGGGCATTTATGTGAGGTAGACGTAGAATGCATATTAGTGTAAAACCCCGCGTAATTTTGACTCTAGCGACAGTATAATAAAACAGAGCATTTGTTTTGATGTATATCTACTAGAAAAAAAATTGTGTGCAATGTTTGGCTCCGATTCAATGACGCATGTTAAATATTATATATATGTAAATCCTTAATAATTTCCAGGTTTCTTCTTTTCTAAAGGTTTTTTTGCTGAAGGACCTTTGCGCTGCTTCCGGATATTGAGGATGGGTAAGATTGGGAACCGGAGGCGCCTTCTGTCGAAATCCACGAGAAAGAATATATAGCACTAAACTCAAATTCTGTCCACTCGGAATAAGGGGAAGCCAGCTCTAAACCATCTTCACTACTGGAGGGCACACACTTATATCTAAGTTTTCAAGAATCTTTTACACTTATGGAAAGATCCCCACCAAACGGTCGAATTACCCCTGGACCACAGAATCTCGAAATTTTGAGTTAGTGTTGTGCCGCTCCTGGACTTCAATTTGCCCAGATTTAAGTGGCACACCTGTTTATTCTGTGCCCAGTGTGGGTTCAACTGGAAGGTATGAACCAGCCAGAAGTTACCGCTGTTGGGTGTTACCTAGGTTGGGTTTGTTTTGTATCAAGGCTGAGTTTAGAATGAATATGTAATAAAAAACAACATTTTTAATAAATTAATAAATTAAAAATTGAAATAACTACGTTGATAATGATGTATATTTCTATATACATTATGCTGAAGATAGTTATCACGTTATTTTGTTTGTTATAAATCAATAATATGTGTTAATATAATATTAATATATCTATATACCAGACTAGATCTAATTGAAATTATCGTAATTATTTAGACATGGATTTATTTAAAAAATGTTACAATACAAATACACCATTACTGTATATTGAAAGTAGGTTCTATTCATTAAAGTTCGGTTCGTTTAATAAATGTCCAAGTAAATACTTTGTAGTAAGACAATAATCAGTTAATATGCATGTTTTAAACCCAGCACGAAAAACAAATTTATGAAACAAACAGTGTTTGCCTTGGAGTACCTTCACGAACTGTCGGCAGCAATCATAAAGTTAACTAGATCCAAATACCTGTGGATACATCACGCTACCAAAATTGAAAATGAATACTTTGGAGATTTCGGACTTTCCTTAGTCAAGGAAATGTAGCTGGTGAAAACAGCAAACTATCTATCTTTTACTTTATCAGTTGGTATAATTGTTTTGGAGTATTTGTTTCCCAAAGCACACTGGACTTTTCTTTCTTCCTTAAATAAATTTTAATTACACGATTTTGCCTTTCTAAAGACGTACGGCTGGGTTTAGTTTTACTTTTATCAAATACAGTTTAATATTAAAGTTTTAGAATTAGACCCCATTTGCATAGACTTTCTTTGGATAGCATAACGTGTTACAGTATGATAATTTTAAAATGCCACAGTAGACACTCTTTCCTGGTATGTAAATATTAAAATGTATCTACAAAAATGGCTTCGTATCAGACTATTTACCTCTGCAATCCCTCGGTCCTTGTGCTAGAAAGTTAACTCAGCTCAATGTTCTAGACTGACATTTTACTGTAAAAGTAAAACTAATGTATCATCCGTTTAATACAACGAGTGTCTGGAGGATAAATAACTATTTAAAGCTTGGAGGTTTTTGGTTTCTTCAAATCATATGACTTTTAACTGAAAGGCAATATTTCTTCTTGAATTTAGAGATATTATGTCATTTTAAAAGGTTTTATAAACGTTTTTTCGTTATACATCATTATCTCTAAAGAGACTTAGGGCAAAGTAACTTTCAATTATAATGTGAGTTACTATTTGAATATTGAATACAACCGAATGGAGCATTAAATCACGAGCTACAAACATGTTGGTATAAAAGCTATTCTCATGAACTTATCATAATAGAAAATCAAAAACATCATACAGCTAGTTAGAGAGAACGTAATAAAAATAATCTCTATCCACCCTAAAAATGTACCCAGAAACACGCCTTGAACCGTGTTATTATTTAAAATTACCTAATACAATAACTATTTGTTGTAATATCAATTACTTCATATCCTCTACCTTTTGTTTATCATCATACTTTTATTTCTAACATTCATAAATTATATGTCAAGGTAATTTCTATATTTCCGAGTGTGACCTGGTAAATACTCCAAAAATGTGTTAGGATCTTTACTTATGTACAGGCTCCCAAGATAGTGTTTAAATGTACGTCAACCCCATACAGGGTGACAACAGAAATGTATCAAGAAAGGTTTGTCTTAAAGCGATGCTTAAGCTTGTATGCAACCGTTTTTGTGACTTACTGCTTGTGGTAAAAATTATTACATAGTTTTTCTAGTACAAAAATAATCCTGAAACTTTTAAATATTGTATAAATTTATGCAAGAAGCTAGTATTATATTTATAAAGAAAAAAATATTAAAATAAAGCAGTTTGGATTTATTGTAAATTTTAAGTTCCTTTAAAAACTATTACTCTCCAAATTTTTATTCTGCTTCGGTACGAAAAAAAACAATAAAAAAATAAATTTAATTTCATTATTTAGTGAAATAAGGTAATAACAATGTATACGGATGATTTAGGCACATTGAAGTCATAAAACTATGTCCGGACACATACAGACAAGTTGGGCACAACTTTGTAAATTGGTTCGTAAACTGGATAACTAACTTTAGAACGGAAATCTGATACTAAGCTTACTAAAGCTGGGCAAATTTACGTTGTGAACATGCTTTAGGATTTGGTCTGGAATTATAGACATCGAAATTCAGCAGTCATTTTTTATCGTCCAGCACCTATTGAGACTATATATTATTATAAGGGCCTAAAATATGTAAAAGTTTTATACTTATATTTGTTCTTTACTAATACTTTAAAAGAGAAATTTTATATATTTTGAGAATAATATAAAGGTATATTTATTATAAGTTTAAAATGAGTCACCTCCTTATAATTATATGATTACACTAAAAGTGTAAAAGTGTGTGATGTTTAAAATTATTTCTAATTTGCATTAAATTAGTTTGGCTGCCAGTAAAGATGACTTAACACAAACTAGGAAATGTAGGAACACTAAAAAACGGCTTTCTCTCAAATCATACAACTGTTACAAGTCTAACTGTGTGTTTAGGTTTTTTATTTTTTTTATTAAATAATCAACAATGATAATATTACATCGTTAATATAGTATCAATTTAATACGTTACGTGTTTTTTATTGATAATTTTTATTTAAATTAAAATTTTGCTATATAATACCGGTATTCTTTAAAACGTTTGACAATTGCAGTTATTGTTGTAAAAAAAGTTAAAAGCTGAAGAAATCTAACTAGTCGGAACAACACAAGGTGTTCATTTCTGTTATAAAAAAAGCTATGAAAGAAAAGTTTGTTGTGCAAGTAAAGTTTACAAGAAAATGGTAAAAATGCATATTTCAAAACGTAACTGTTTAAAATTGTAATAAATGCAATGAGTTGTAGTATAATATATCAGGTACTTGTTTGAAACTTAAACCACTCAAACTTTTTATCGAAATTGAAACCAAATAAGCAAGCATTGAATAAAGATGAGGAAAAATGGAAGGAAATTAATTTTATAATTGAGACATAACAAATTTATATATACAGGGAGAGTGGCTCTAGGTGTGACAAAATTTTTTGGGTTATAACGCAAATGTAACTGTGATACAATGGCGGTTATATAAAAGTCTAACTCCAATAATTAGGTCTGAAATGAATTATTTTCAGTTTTTCTAAATAACCCGTGTTTCTGTTCGTAAATCTGATATTTCTCAGCAACGTATAGACATATGTGAGAAAACTACATCATTTTTATATTTTCCATTAAATTTAAAATTTGAAAAAGTTATCGGTTTAAACGGTAAGAAAAGAAAATTAAGCTTCAGGTCGATTCAAATGGCAAATTTGCTAAGTTTCAGAAAATCTGAAACATCATTGAACCCCATCTTTTTACCAGATTTACGTACAAAAACACGGGTTTTTGTTGTATATATATATATATATATATATATATATATATATATATATATATATATATATATAAGCACTTTGGGATCGATTATCTCACAGCTACATACTAATTTATTGTGTTATATGGCTCAGAAGAATTGCAAAGACCATGGACCTAGAAGTACATACAAGAAAACGATGAAAAAGGATTAGCTACGTATCAGATTAATTACGTTCTCTATTTAATTTTTTTTAAGATTGTTTAACAAATTGACATATATAACAATTTTCTCAGGTAGGTTTCGTTATAATTTACTAACGAAACGCTTTGTTGATAATAATAACACTTGCTAAAACCTTGGTACGAACACATTGTATACTCTCACCAAACGAATCAAAATTTTGGTCAGATTTAAGTTTAGTTTTTTTTAATAATACATACAGTTTAGTATGACAATAACAATACTTCTAATAAGACGAGTTAAACAGAACGAGAATATAATTTTCGTTGGCATCATGAGATGTTTTCTCGTGTGCGGAATTCAAACATTGTTCAATTCAATATGTCCTATATAAAACTAATATGCTATATATATTGTATTCAATATGCTTTGGCCATCCTGTCTGCTTAGTAACCTAGAAAATGACTAAATTCTTTTCTTCTTATATAAGTGAGAATTTTTCCAAAAATGGGAGGTGATGAACGGTAAGTACATAGCAACGTGTCTTGTGCAGTGAATGACTTTTCCCTTAATCCTCTGTCTGCTGAAGTGTGTTGTGCTTTTCAAAGGCCTGCCAGCAGGGTTGAGGGCATTAGGTCTCAGTGTTTGTTGTGACACGGTAATTGTCTAACGGTTTTGCTCAAACAATTTATCCCATATAAATAATTAGTTCATGTAGACTGTGAGAGACAAAACATGCACCTCTTGCGTGCATGTCACACGTGATGTTACTTATATGAAATTAAACTTTCTGCAGATAGTCTCAATGTTAAGGTCTCAGTATATTATTTTGTAATGGAATTCCCTAGGTATTCTGTTTTATTATGATAAGTGTACAGACCTGAGACTCAATATAAATGAGCTCCTAGGTTTTTTTAAAAACAAATACGTGATATTAATACCGATAGTGATGATCCTGACAATAGCTTAGCTCTGTTTAGGGTAATGTTGATTCCCTTAAAAGAATAGATTTCTTTGGTGCATTTTTCCCTGTATAATATGGCTCAGGGAATCAAATACGTGCTGAAATCCAACAGAACAATCACAAACAAGCCATATTCCAGGTGGTATACCTTGAGCGTGAGTTCTCAATGTTCTCATGATGCTGACTTGTTATTACATTTTGATTTCTTAGATGTTCCCTACGTCTACTTAGATGAATAAGTTATCTGAATTTAAATTTAAAGTTAGGAAGAATATTTTTATCTCTTTTTATCTTAATTTATCTCTACTAATAAGTGCTGTACTAAAATGCAATTCAAGTGTATTTACCGGTTAAGCCTAATGCTACAAACACTGTGAATAAGCTAGAGACCGGCAAATTTGTATTCAGATTTTAAGTTCATACTGGAATATGACAACATGAACATCTTTTATTAACTGTTATATTTAATTATTTTTAAATTCTACTAATATCACTTATTTTTAAAATATTTAATCATAAATATATTTGATAAACCCAAAATAACAAATGACTGTATTTTATAGTTCAGCGTCTAAATAAAAATAAACAAATATACGGATTTAATATTTATTTATAATAATTGATAAAAATTACCACATGAGAGGGAAAACGTAAGGAAAAGATTTAAAGACAGTTGGTAAAATAAAAATTGCAATAGTAGATATAATGTCGGTTAACAAGTAAATAAAATGCTAAAATTGATAATATTGGATTACATAATATAAATGAAGTTGCGTAGCTCTTACCGTTATAAAACCCGTCTTTTCTGGATTGCGAGACGGAAACAGGATTTATCAACTTGTTTCTTATTCAATTATGAAGCTTCTTTCAGAAATATCTACAAATAGCCCAAACCTTTAATTACATTTATAGTCCGCAAGGGTGAAAGGTAAATACTCGTGTTGGAGTATATTTTACTAGCTTAAATTATTCAATAAAGCAATATAAAGGCCAAAATTTTTTATAAAAAGAACGTTACTTTTCGTTTATATTATTTAGAAACGATATCGTAATAAAGTATAATAAATTAAATTTAAAACATAGAACTTTTATTATTGTTTTTGTAATGCATCGAATATATTTTTTATATTGATTACCCTATAGATATTATTCTTAGAGTAATAATGTTTTATTTATAAATTTATAAAAACTAACTATTTAGGATCATTTTCAATATGTCTTCCAGAATGAACGTTAAAGTTTTAACTTAAATAAAATAGGGATAACATCTTTTCAAAAAAAGAAAATTGATAATCTTTATAATATACTTACTTTAAATGGAAGCACCTCTATACTTAATCTGTAAATTGCGGAAAATTTGGCGAGTATTTAGGTTATTTAATCGATTTCTCTTTTTGTTTGGAATTCAAAACATTTTAATATAACTTGCCTGAAGAAGATTTGTTTATAACACAAGCAATTTCAGGCACTTAAAATACGTACTTAACTCAATTTTGTAATTAGGTCTAAATACAAAATTCAGAAAATAGATATGTGAGTTTCCTACAGTAAGTTCATGGGTTAAAACTTGAGAGAATGAAATGTTTCACATTCACTTTTGACGTATTGATAATATTTATTTATTATACATAGTTTTTCAAGCGTATACTTGATGACTGTTGGATAAAATTGTAGTTTTAATAAGTAAACAACATATTACGCTTTATTCAAATTTAATTTACATAATGTAAAATGCTCTTATTGATATCGTCCATTGGTTTTTTGGACTAATAATAGAATGCCCCTAGATTAAGTTTTAAATGTATTTTGGCCTGTACACTGATGAAAACTGTTTCTAATTATCCTGCGTTTAAAGTTATATCTAATATGATGTGGCAACCTTTTCCTTGACAATAAAATACAATATAATTTAAAAAAAATTGGTTGGAACATAATATGACTGCAAAGGTCGGATTTGCCTCTAATTAAAGTACATATGTCACCATATATCAAAAGGGGCGGGTAACTGCTATCAGTGCACATATAAGAGACAATTTAGTCTAAACTTACGTTCAAAGACTGGTATCAAACCAACATTAATCTAAATAAAAATTTATTTTTACAAATTGTCTCAGAGCTATAAATATATACACACATATATATTTATACACACAAATATATAGGGAAAAATGGCAAACTCAATACTAGCGTCGGATATATAATTCATTAATACACAAATGCTCTTGCAGGTGCAAATCGTACGGCATTGCGTGCGAAGCCACGGGTAACTGAAAGTTATACTTACAAATATAATAGTAAATAAGTTTATAAGGTTTAGTAACCTACAGATAAACCTACAGATAATACAATTGACATGTTCAAGATTACAAATATTTTTTAGAAACTAAACTTTATTATTCTTCTTGCTGTTATTGAGATTAACTGAACCAATTTATGAAAATTGGTGCAGTAGTGTGTCTTTGACTGAGGAGCTGCTTAATAAAAAAGTTCGCTTTGTGGGTACTCTGAGAAATAACAAACCCGATGTACCACAATAATTTGTAAACCACACAGAAAAATAAAAAAAAAATAGCACATAGTTTTGTTATATAGAAAACAAGATAATTTTATCGTATTTCACTAAAAATAAGAAAGATGTTTTGCTTCTACCAAGTGCATCTTGAATCATGTAACATTGACGATAGAATAGAGGATGATTTCTCAAGCCTGACATCATAACATTTGAAATCATGAATAATTCGTAATCGTCACTGTTGACCAAAAGTGTGCTACTTATATTGTTGTTCTTAATTGTAACTGTTGGCCTTTAATTGTATTTTTTACAATCTCTGACATTGCTGGCATTAATAAATTTGTTTTCTATAAAACAAATAGTATAGGCAATGCTATGAACAGGTTGAATGTCCTTCAGTATGTTTCTACTTCTTAACTAGTTTTACAAATCTGAGGAATGGCCATAAAACATCTACATGGGAAATATGAACCGCTAAATTAGCCAAGATAGAACAAGCCCACCCTCTTCTGCACGTGTTCCAGCATCTGGAAGATATGCAGCACGTCCAATAAAATCAAAAAAAGAAAAATATATGTTTCTTCAGTGGTTGTGATATGTTTCAGAACCACATAGAAAATATTTGGTAATAAACTAGGATAACAAATTATTAAGCGGGGAAGATAATTTGTAACTGCTACACTCAAACTTAGAATTTAATAAATAGATCTTAATAAGATTATTAATTGTGTGAAAATTTTATTTATTTTATCTCATCTATTTTTTCATTTAAAAAAAGTAATTTTCACGTTAAAACAATAATTGGTATATCGACAAATTACATTAAAATAGGTTGGGGTACTAGCAACACACCCATAGAAACACATGAAACTTCCGCACTATCTCCGACAGAGGTTTCCTGTGTCACTTAAACACATCGACATTCTAATCCATTTATCACTTAGGACTGAACAATTTATTTATTTTTATTTATTTATTTATTCAATTACATTGTTTTACATAGTTTGACCTCGCCAAGTTACATAAAAAACTTGTCGGCGAGGTCAAGTGATATTTCCTTACTTCTACTGTTCCACTTCTACTGGTCATAGTGTCTTTAATAAGTTGTATCGCTTAAATCAATTTAATAAATTAAAATACTAATGACGATTTATTTGCGGTTTAGGTCAGGCATAATGTTTCTATTTATATTTGGCAATTGTATGAATACGGTTTGAAATTAATTGAACAATAACAATAAAATAATATAACGATTACATAACGAAAAACAATAAAAATTACAATAACATGGTTAGATATTTGAAAAGGATTTTTCTAATAATAATAACAATATATTCTTCTAGGAGTTCAGTGGTGTGTGATACGTGCATACCTGTCTGAATTTGTTCCTCTTTGTCTGTCTCCAGTTGTTTGCAGTAGTGTTGTCTGGTCGAAACAGTTTCTGCTAATCGTAGTTAGGTTATGTTTTGTTTTTGGGTTATATTTATGTTATGTATTGTTACAAACAATAAACAAGGAATTAAAAACTATACATAGTTTAATAAAACCTAAATTTTAGTATTATAGTATTGAGATAAATAAAAAGTACCCAAACAGTCATATATAAACAACTACAAAGTTTGTTGAAATGAGCCAATTCTAATATAAAATTAAATCATTACAAAACAAATGTTTTCGCAAAGTTAATTGAATAATATATTAGTAACATTTCCAGCAGGTTGTATGTGAAAGGTAAAGATAATAATAACACTACAGCAATGTCCATTCATTTTTAAACTGATATCTGTCCTGAGGAACGTAACCCTTTAATCATAAAATAAGAATGAAGAGGAATGCGGGGAATCAGTTTTTAACGGTCTGCTCCTAAGGGTAAACTTCAACAATATTTTAAGCTCACTTTTACCGGTAAACGCAAGAGTCCCACAGGTATCCATTCTCTCTGCTGATCTTTCTACAATTTAAATCAGTTATTTACCTAAACTGCACTTAAACGGTACCATTGGTGATTTTGCAAGGGAATTTTCCTTATTTTATATACAACAAATAAATACGATGTAACTAAGCTAATTAGTATTGAATTACTGAAGTACGTGTTTAGAATAATCAGTTTTACTTTATTCAATAAAACTTGATTAGTTAATTTTTATTCCGAATATGAATATATGATGGCAACATTATTTATTACAATACCTATGAATATCATATTTTTTTTAATTAAAGAAACATTTTTTGAATATGATTTTGAGTTATTAATTCAGTATTATTTCGTACAATCATAAAGCAAAACTACCAAAATTCTTAGCTTCCTACCAAGTTGTGTAGCTTCCAAATTTCTCACATTTCTATTGCTACAAAGCAGTACGATTGGTTTCCAATATCAGTGGCAACATTGGATCAACTCCACTCTTTTGTAAAACTAGAAACAATAATAATACGATGTTAACAAGCCAGGGAGGAGTAAGTTTTTACTTCAATACCTATCTTGGTACATGTCATTTTATTAGAGTTTTAATCAATATTAAATAAAAAATTACAATCAGCATTCGTTTTAGAAAACATAATTACTATTTACACAACCAGATATGAGTTCTGCAAATTCTTTTCCAAAAAATAATAACTACGACAGATCATTATTAGTATAATTTTTTATTCTACGATATTTAATTTTAAAATTAACTTAAACTTAACTTTAAATTAAGTTTACCGCAGAATTTATTCAATTCCCTATGTTAGAGTACTCTATGACAGCGTCATCATCACTGCATTATATTGCTACTTATAAACTTGGTAGCAGTTATGGTAGCAACTTATGGACTGACTGCAGTTCAAATGCTCTCTTTGTTTTTATTATTAAAAACTACTAGTGCTTATTAATAAAAATTGCGTGAAAACTATTAATAATTATTTAAAAACCTTCATTGACACAGCATTCATTTTTTACCTTTGAGCCTTTAATCCTCAATGCCCTAGTTAAGACAATGATAGCCGCAAAATGGATTAGTACCAAAGCTCTGTAAAGCGTTTTGCCTGAACTGTTATTTTTTCTGAAATTGAGTAATCCACAATACAAGACATGTAGTTCCTAGATTTGAATGAATTCTATTTGTCTGGTCGGATAAATGAACCTTTGGCATCTACCAGAATAATACGATGTACCCCACCCTTGGCTTCCATTCAATCGTGGTGTCCCAGATCTTATAGTAAATACTAATGATTCGTATCACAAGAAAGGCGGCTAACTACTTCCTCAGGTTCCGGAGCGGTTTTTTGATTTGAGCTCACCCTTCAGCAGAATCAATGACCGATACATGAACTAAATTTTTCACTTAGAACCAGTAAAAAAATCAATATCAGTTAAATAAGTTACAGAAAATTAATTTTGACGTCACTGTTTAGAATATATGTTAATTTTTATTTCGAGTGTTTACCACTACTCACGGAAAGATAAATATAATGTTTTCTGAACTTGATAAATAATATTGTATCTTATTGGGCCCTGACCAAACTTTTTTTACAACTTTAAGGGGAAAATCCAAAATGAAAGCCTAATGAAGCACCTCAATATGTATTGGAAGGAAACGTCTTATATACGGACACTATTTAGACTAGCTAGAACAAACCGAAGTATTATGCCAGTAACTTATACTAAAAAAAAAACAAAAAAACTTTGCATGAGTCCTAATATTATCCTCATTTTGTAATAAACTTTGAAAAATGCATTATATCCACAGGTATAGGGGAACTAATAAAAAATTTACGTCTTAAACAAAATTAGATTTTCTTGTCTATACTTTTAAGGACTTATACATTAAACATTTTACACTAATTTTACTATGACTCAAATCAAATCTTAAACATCAGTAATTGTTCTAAACAAATCATTTGAATATTCATTTGCAGTAAAAAATTATATAAACTACAGGCTACATACTCGTTTATTAATATTTACATGAAATACGAAATGTATCCCTAGAAATAAATCTGTAATTTACAACCTTAAATTATTTTTATTAGTGATAGACTATACACAAGGTAAGGTGATCAACAAAAACTAAATTTATATAATTATTTATCATTATTCATTAACATATAATTTTTAATGCAACTACTTCAACTTTTGGATCTTACTGAGGTACTTAAATTAATTTTAAAAATATGTTTTATTGGACATAATTGCAATAAACTAAAAACTCCTAATATTGTTAAATTGTATTAACGTCTTTTATTTGAACATCTGAAGAATCAAGAGCTTACCAGCATTTTGTCTGGATTACTTAAAAAATAATAGGGATGCCTTACATAATGAAGGATTTGAATGCAGTGTCTTGAAAACCTCCCTAAGACAACTTACCACACAACTGTCCTCTAGTGCCGGCTGTAGTGTGAAAAGTCTGGTGATTATCATCCTTACTGCTGGTTTCTTGGTCGTTTCAGTGATATACATTGAAAAGTTTTTGTATAGAATTGCAAGATATTATGACAAACAAATGCTTTTAACAGCCTTAATGTATCTATATCTACTTTAATAAATCGCTAGATATAAATTTATTACAAAAAAAAATAAATGTTAGGAAATTATTACGAAAAATAAAGGATGATGCGTTTTCTGACATTTGTTATCGTTCATCAGATGTATTTTATTAATTAGTCTCATTACAAAATTACTATATAGAGAGTCAATAAATTCACCAAACTTTAAATCTTTGAGAATCGTTTCAATAATTAATATATTGTGTTTCAAACCGTATTTTAGTGTCGCTTGACTATATACGTTTGCAGAGATACAATATAAATTGGTTATATGGGTGCACTGAAAATTATATTTTGTTCCAATTGTTTTAAGAAAATAATGAATCAAGGGTAATAATATGATAGTTAACAGTTTATTTCGAAAGAAATACTAAGATAACAAATGTAAACGAATTGGAGTCTAAAAAACGTTACAGTACTCATATACCATAGCTAATGCAGTAAGAATATCCCATTGCATAAGTGTGAAATCTGTGAGTTTTATCATGTTAAATTTTCTCAAGAATTATTAAAATTACCCCACTAATTTAATTTTAAATAAATCGTTATGTCTATATTGGACATGAACATTACCCATGTATTGATGGATAATCGTGAGCTATATTGGACATTATTAGGGTTGCTATATCTGTTATTCTGAACTACTTCTTAAAGTATGTATGTAAACCGTTATACTTCCGGAGACAATTAGAGACTTCTATTTTAATACTCCCAATATATTTATTATGCAGACATGACGTTACATAAATACGTTGTATTACCTGTTCGTATAACTTACTCACATTGTCTTGTAGAAGCATTCTTATGCTTATTGCCTTCCATATTTACTCAAGATCCCAGGACTTGGTTTAATATTTAAAATCTGTATTGGAATCTTCTTTAATTCAGCTGTTTAGTATAAACCCCCATATCAGAAATGTTTTTATCGGAGTGACTGTAATGATTGCCTTTATTTAAAGTTTGATCCAATGATACATTTTTGCTCTTTCCTTACGTTTCTAATGTTCATTGTAAAAAGATGATAATATTACACAGACTGTAGATGATAATATGCATGCTGAATATGACCTGAAACCAAAGAAAACCAACAAATTAGCACGCAGTTTTTAGAAGGTTATTTCGCTTGATAATTAAAAAACTATGGTAGAATGATAATGTACAAATAATGGGATATGTGATATTCGCGTCTTGGCACTTCTGCAAGTTAATCACAAAGTATATTTTCGCCATCATCGTGTTTGACTTATGCAATCCTAAATACTGGTAGCTGATATCGCATTCTTTCTACCACCTATTTGTAGTAGTAAGCATGCATTATCTATCCTTCTCAGCTTCTACTTAGTGTGTTATGAGAATTACCCTGCGTCAAATAACGATATCTAGAACAGCAACTAGTTATTGTATATTTTATATTATTTTAAGGGTCTCGTTAGATTAAACCAAATTGAATGTACTACTTCATAATTATCTGCCCGCCTTTAAACTGTATCGTATGTGATAGAGTTAGTAATGAGAATGATTTCAAACAGATTGGTGGGAATATTATTTAAAAGGCCTTCACAGTCGTTTCTAAATCAAAATAATTGAAAAATTTCAAACATTTGTCAATTATATATTTGTATAACGTTTTGTGAATTATATTTGATTCTTAAAAAAACACACTCAATTAAAAAAACAAAGTTCAAGTTTACCCAATATTATTCTCCTTTACTAGTTTAAAGATTTATATATACCCTCATTGGTCTATTATAGATACAACATATATTCGGAAAAGCTATGAAAACTTAATATAGTCTCTTAGTAAACTAGTTATAGAAATTTTAAAGTAATAACAAATAAATCTTGTCTTATTTTAAACTTAACACTTTCCTAATACTGTTGCACATTAAGTTTCTACCGCCTATCTGTCATTTATTTCTTCTACTTACAGGTATTTTATAAATAATCTTGTTATTTTACAGGCATTCATTACCGTACCATAAGTGACATAACAACTAGATAACGAATTGAACAGTTCCCAAACTCTCAGTAAAACCACTTCGACAGCGACCATAACCAAGTAACTATCTCGACAGTCGCTCCAGTATACTTACATTGTTATACCTTCTTATTCTATATGGTTCCCGCATATAAACTTAAGTGATATATGAAGATGAAATGATCAACACTAATACAGGCGATACAATATCAACCACTAGAACAAAACCGGCTTTGGACTAATATCTTAATAATTTTAAAATATATTAAATGGAGGTTTTGCTGTGTAGGTTTTTTACAATCTCAATGTGTAATCAGCATAAATGTATCAGTATAATCATAATACGGATTTATAAATTTAAGTATTTGATTAGAGGTCCCCTATTAACAACAAACATCTCTAAACTATCATACAATTTGTAGACATGAATTACATGAGACACTAAACCCTGCCAGTTTGGTCAACTCACTATGTCTGCTTAGGATACAGTAATTTGTATAAAAAAAGACCTGATTCGGAGCAAGTTTATATATATATATATATATATATATATATATATATATACACATACATACAAACGTATATATAATATATATATATATAACGACTTGGATTGTTGATATTAATATTCCAGAGTATTAATATTTAAATCATCCATAATACATCCAAGACGATATAAAATATTTTTTGATTAGTAAAGATCCTAGTGAATATTAAGTACAATGTATTACTAAATTTGTTAACTATTAAATATTATCCTGTTTGTCTAAAATAAAAATCACAGTTCTAAATAAAAACAATGGATTTATTTTAAAATTGCAAATTAATAAGCTCAACGTTTCAGAATTTTTATCACTCTATTTTCCACAAAGAATTGACAAACCGTTTAGTAAATTTAAAAATTCCTTTGGCAAGAAATAAAAATGTTAATCAAATATATCAAAATAAAAATCAGAGCGGTCTTCTAAAATAAAATAATAAAGTTTTAAAATAAAAATGAAATACCACTTGGAAATAACTAAAAAAAAAAATTTCACTTCTAAGTTCACTCAAAATTCAAAATAAAAATTTAAACTTCTCTTTACACTATTTGAACCATAACTTTCAAGTCTCTGCAATTCAGATTAAAACTCTCTCTCTAACAATTATTAAAGTTCAATTAATTTTCAATTAATAATTCACAATAAAACAGTTCCAGTTAAATATTAATAAATTACTACTTTTCCAAATCTCAATTAAAGTTATTAACAAAGTTCAATTTTAATTCACTTCTCTTGCAAGCATGAACCAAATGTAACTTGTATGATTCTATTATGCTCTATTGTTCTTCGAGAATAAGTTATTCAGAATGCTCTGCAGTTTCTTTGAATTTAATTTTTTCCTATAAAAAAGACAACAGAATTAATTTAAAATCAGATCAAGATGACTATTTTAATAAAACGTACAATAAATTGGGTGCTTACCTCAAAATCACTCGCGGAAAAATTTAAGAAATACGGCGCACTGCAATTAACTTTACTCGCGAAAAAAACCAAAAAAGGGCGAAAATTATGAGCGGGCGCTTAAATATTTCCCTTTCCAATCAACTTTGCAGGACATCCGTGGTGCTCTCTCATTGGTCCAGCTGTATCAAACCAGGAGAACAATACTCGCAACAAGACAAGTTCTGATCAATTCAAGGCAGTCAACCTGCCTTCCTAACAATTTAAAACTACCAGTACTTACTTGCCAAATGAATACATGTTCGTTTTTACCCTGACATTTCACAATCTAATCTAAAATTAAGTCCCAATATTTCGATTCCAAAATTTGTATTGAATTTAAGATTGAAGAAAAAAATAAATCAATGTAGCATTAAAAACGCTACAATATATATATATATATATATATATATATATATATATATATATATATAAATCTCAATCATTTATGTGGAAAAGTATAAGTTGTATAGTATCTCAAACAATATTTTAAAATCACATTTAAAAACATATTAAATTCGACATTTCTTTATAAAGTACGAACCTGAGGTACTTTGTTATTCCAAGATCCTTTTTCAGAAACTTCAATCCAGTCTGGATCTTGTAAAAATAAACAAAATACTTTTGATAATTTATTCCTCTTCACAAAAGTTAACTGCAATTAAATCTAAGGCTTTGCCACATAATACATTTCTAAGATATTTATTTTAAATCATTAATCTTATTCAAAAACACGATTTTTAACACAAAGTATAATAAATAAGTTGTATAAGGATGAATTTCATATAGTTCAATAAATGTCATAAACGCGTTTAACTTAAAAGGTTGGCTCATGTTTTAACTATATAATCATGTTACTTTATAAAGGTGTGGTAACAATTATTACTAGAGTTTAATCTAGAATAATATTTTCTTCTATTCACATTAATTAAGTACACTTCTGTAATATAATAGTACATTGTACTGATGAGGCTCAATGCTAGTGATTAAACTTTGGAATATTAACTCTAGATAGAATTTAAAAGAGAGTATTTTTTAGGACAACAATTACGTAATGTTTACTTTACCAACAGAATATATTAAAGCATTTGTGTGTTAATGTGCTTACTAGAAACTAATATTGTAGAAAATATTTGGCTCCGTTCCAGTAGTGGATGTAAAAGGGAAAATTCTTTAACCACGTAAACGTCAATTTCAGAGGATATAAATATCCCAAACAATTTCAAGTTTCTCCTTTCCTGGGAATTGTTTTATATTGTATCAAGGCTGAGTGAATATGCAAAGAAGGCAAACAAAAATTGTGTTTTTAATTTTTTTTTTATCTTGTACTGTGAGTCAATTGAACTATATCATTGATTAGTTTTTCTTGATAAAATTTACATACCTCCCTTTACTAATTACTCAGGATCTTTACTTATATTCTTGTTGAGTGTGTGAACCACGTACAGGATGATAATATAAATATATAAAGAAGATTTGTCCGAAACGCATGCTTATGCTAGTATACAACCGTTTTTCTAGTGCCAGATTAATATTGTTAACCAAGAAACTATGATTGTTTGCCAAAGAAATACAAATACAAAGACAGCAGTTTTATTTCAGTATAATGTCAATACCTCCTCTGAACAAGTAAGTTACTGGCCTATTTTTTATTGTCCTAAGGCACTAATATACAGGAAGAAAAGAAAAATGCTTATTTAATGAAACAACAAAGAGACAATGCGAGGAACAGTGTAAACGTAGAACTAAGACCGGACACAGATAAGTTGGGCACAACTTTGTAAATTGGTACTTAAACTGGAGAACTAACTTTGGAACGGAAATTTGATACTGAGCTGAATGAGCTGGGCAAATTTATGTTGTGAACATGCTTGAAATTTGGTCCGCAATTAGACACATCGAAATACACCAGCCATTTTATCATTCTGCACTTAGACAGTATTCATATTACTATAGTAGCTTTTTATATACAAATAATATTGTTTATTTTTACGTTCATACTTTACTAAAACTTAAACATAGAGATTTTAAACAGGGTTATAAGAAACTAAAAGGTGTTTGGAGGCGTATTAATTGTAACTTAAAAAATGAATCATCTCCGATAATTCTATAATTACACTAAGGACGTAAAGTGTTTGAGGCGTAGCATTGTATTTTGAGTTAAAATCAAGATGGCTGGCAGTACAGTTGGTATAATGTAAAATAAGAAAAGCATAACTCTTACAGATATGTACTTTCCATAAATCATCTTTTTGTTTTTATCTTTGTTTACCTACTTTTCTATCTTTGAGGCAGTAGGTACTATGGGATTATCATAAGGACGTTTAGATTCAATACCCGTAACTTTAAATCTATATTTTGGAATCGATCCCGTGGTTTTTGCAAAAATTCAGCATTAACGATATGAGGGAGGATGAGAATGAAATGTTCATGAGCTTCATTGGTGCTTTGAGTTGAATAATGCCATTTTCCTTGGCGAGTGTGTACTCGTATTTTAAATTATTTAGATAATTCCATGAAAAATATTTGCGTGACGTTTATGCAAAATGTGATATAAAGATCCGGTATTGGTGAATTTTGGTTGTTATTTCAATTTGGGTGAGAACCTCATGATTTCAGAGGATCATAAATTGGATTCTCGCGTCTTTTACAGAACAAAGAAATAATTTCTTTTATTAACAATTTTTATTTGTTCTTTAGCGATTTTAATACTAACCCATGGTACACGTATCAGCAAGGTACTATAGTAGATAGCAGTATAATATACTTCTATGCCACAGCAACTACACTGAAGTTTTATTTATTTCGTTATGCAGCATAGGTCCATTTGGTGGGTTTAATTAAAACTTTCATAATATTTATTTTTATTATTGGAAATTGTATCCTAAAGAGTTAGAATTTTTTAATTTTGTACGAATCAATTTGAAAGGCCAGCAGTAGAGCATAGTGTCAGGATATTACACTAGACGCGAATAATCAGCAGTTGCCGGACTAAACTTTTATCTGTTTGTCTTTATGGTTAAGCTTCACCATCAATCAGGTTGTGCTACTGTATGGCTGGTGTCATAGTGGAGTCGTCACTGCTTAATAGTCACCGAAGTCACCGATAACTCGTTCGTCATCAGCTGTGACGTCACGAGTTTTATGGAAACTTTTCCTTTTTGGGATTTCACTGTCAATAGCTAATGAAAATTGCAACTTTTAAATATCTACATTTAGAATGACGTATTTAAATGTATAGTTGAAATTCTAGCTTATGTAGCTGTACTTCATGGTTGTAAAATGTTTCTATAGTACAAGTTACTTAGATGATTTATTTCTCCTGTTTAATAAAATCACAAACTTTCTCACAGTTTGTGTGTGGTTAAGAGTGTGACTAAACATGTAAACACACCACGTAATTCGATTATCGCTAGCCTAGAATGTGTTACATTCAAGATATTGGAAAGACTTATGCAAAAGCTAGTAGAGTAGGCACAGCTCAGAACCCAATTCTTGGATCGAACCTGTGAAATTTTCCAAATGACGCGATCCTTATCACGTGCCAAGTGCTTGATGGAAACTTACTCATAGTGTTTACGGAGATTGGGTGGAATACATGGAGCGGTGACTATTAAGCTGATTATATTCCCATGACTTGTCCGTAGAAAAAAAAACAAGTTTGAACAGGCTATATATATGTTCAAAAACACTAAAAATGCAAACGCGGTATCCGAATCCCCCATCTTTATGAAACAAGTTCAAATAAGAAGTCTCTGATGAGCTAAAATACAACGCTTGATGTGGTGCAAGATATAAAGACGCGTTTTTGAGAAGGAACTATTCCTGGGTCGGTAAGAACTTTAATATCTTTTAGTTCCACTAATCAGCGCTCTATTAAAAGGCAATAACAAAATATTTACAGAATAAAATTTAATGCGATAAATATTCCCAGTAGGCTACAGAACGGGTAATTTTGACTTCGATTTCAGTGTGATGCTGGATTTATACGTCAACATGGACAAACCTAATACTAACTTTTATGTTCACTTACTTTAAAATTCAATAAATACTAATATATCACAGTTGATATTAAATTGTAAAGCGGAATAATGAAGTAATATCGAATAATTATGAACTATTAATTCACAACACATTACTTAGATTCGATAAACTTAAAGTAACAAGTGACAGTTCGCTGATAGTACGGCGTCCAAAGTTATGTAAACCAATTGCAGATATTAATTAATAATTTATAATATATCATAGAAAATTTACTTACCAGACGGACACAATAAAGAAACCTTTACAAGTAGTTGGTGAAATAAAAATGACAGAAATAAATGTAATGCCGGTTCACAATAAATACAATAATAAATTTGACGAGATAAGATTAAACAATTTTAATTTAATTACTTAGCACTTAAATGTATAAAACACGTATTTTCTGCATTACAATGGGGAAATAAGTTTTCAACACGCTTGTCATACCGTTATGAATATCTTTTCAGAAACCATCGAAAATAATTTTAACTTTTATTTTATTTTCCAAACTAAGTTTTTTTATGGGCTAGTGGTAAATATTAGAGTTGGTGATTGTTTTATTTACTTCAACTATTTAATAAAACAAAACAAAAACATTAAGTTTGAAACAATTTTCAAAATAAGAAACGTGTTTCTAATTTAACCAGTTTTAAAACTGTTTTTCCAGTTATAATAAATAATTCTGAAGTGCACATATCTATTTCTACTATTGTCTTTTTATTCAAATATATCTATTATATTGATTAAAATATAAATTGTTATTCTCTGATTACCAATGTGTTTTTATAAATTTTTAAATGATGTAATTAAACGAATTTTTTCCTTATTCTGTTTTACAAGATTATACTTTAAAAAAATGAGAGAGAGAGAGAGAGAGAGAGAGAGAGAGAGAGAGAGAGAGAGAGAGAGAGAGAGAGAGAAAAGATTGATGTTCTGAAACTACAATATTGTATTTATTTTTATTTCTATACTTAATAATTACTTTTACTTTTTTGAAGGTTATTTTTTACGATGGCCGCTTTGGTTTCCAATTCTAAAAAATTAACTTAAACGTAAACCAAAAGTATCAAACGGATCAGATATTTGTTATAAACCAATGCGGATTCACAATATGGTTTTAAAAAGTTCATCTAGCATGAACCAATAATAACAAAAAAGGCCCATTCCTGTCCCCCTTCCTTTTTATTTCCGCCATCTTGTTTTTGTCTGCCATATCGATTGCCATTAGCTAGTGCCCTCTGGTCAGTCGTAGGTTGTTGGTAGACGAATGCAGACGTATTGTGACCTGTATTCTGTAGTTCAGTTTTAATGATTAGTGTTGTGTATAGTTTTTTATTAAGTGCATGTTTTTAGAGTTATTGAAGTTAACAAACAACATGGTGGTTGTGATTTTTGACTTAGGCGTGCCACAATGCTTTGGTAGGATTTGTTTATTTTAACATAGTATGTAATTATGTAATAAGTTAGCTATTATTTGAAGAAGAGATCAGATTGTAGATCTCGAAACGTAGTTTTACTGATTTCTTGTTTCACTGAACGATGGAAAATGTCCGGATAAATCCAATTACCTTTAACATGCCATTACAAAAATGCGATAAACTGAGTTAATAATTCTGTTGATGTTTCATTAGTTATTATATTTATTCATTTGGTGTTAAAAGTTTTCATAGTTAACGCTCTTTATATTTACATGTATAAATAAGGACCGATTTGTTGACTGAAAGCGTTTGTTGAAATAATTTTAATTTCATCCGCTTAAAATATACATCAGAATCACCCTTATGAGTTTGGGTCTTTTAGATAACATTGTTCAAGTTTCTAAGGAAAGTTAAATTAAACTTGAACTGTACCTTTGAGATTTCTCTCCCACCTTATTAAAACCTAATGGTGAACTGTCAATTTTAGATCTATAATGGAAATGTGGAAATGTTGAGAAGATGTCCAGCATGATTCTTGATCTTATTGTGATGATACAGATCAAGTGATTTCTATCGTATTATATTTTTATTGTCATATACAATTTAATACTTCTTCACTGCCAAGCTGATACAAATCTGGCATTTAACGGAGCGATCATCCAATGAGAATATCGAAATAGGTTTTCACTATCGAAATAGGTTTTCACCGTCGAAATATGACTTTATTATGAATATGTGAATGGTTGTAGATTCGAGTGTGATCTTGATGTTATAAAAATCTAAAAATTATGGAATTTATAAATATCTATGCCATGCAGTGTATATTGTTGCAGATAAAGTATTAAATTTCATTAGAATCTACCTCCAGGATACTTGTTCGATTAAATCGTTCCTGGACGAAAGTTTAACGGACATATTATAAACGACCAATTTTAATTATCCGGGTAAAATTACCTCGTGTTATATATTATCACCAGGAACCCCCCCCCCTAATAGGGGTGGCTCTAAAATAGAAACCACCGAAAGTTTAAATACAATGATGAAGTGTTTTGTAAAATACCTGGACACAGAAATAAATTGGATAGGATATTTGACGGACCATACAGGATTATGATTATTATCTCAGAAAACAGTTATATAATACATCACACCAAGGACTTAAAAATTTTGAGAGTACATCTACAAAATTTGAGAACTGCTTAAGTGAAAATTAATCGGGACACTTGGACAATTAAGAACAATTGGACAATTGCTTCTTTCAGCATAAAACAACCTCATAGTAAAATGTCATAATTGAGTAACCATAGGCCAAGTCAAGGTTTTGTGTTTTCTTTCAGGTATTAAAAGAAAAGGGGGAATTTTATGACCTATAAATAAATATTACATGAAGAGGAGAAATATATGGCCTCAGAATTTTAAAAATTAAGAAATGTAGTATTTAATAATAGTGTCTACAACCATTATACTCTCTGATATTAGTATAAAGACATTATATTATTGATGTACTAACATTCCTTCTTATGTGTCCAATTTCATGTTTCTATTGGTTTATAGTGAATGAATGGGAGAATGAAATGTAGGTCAACCCCCCCCCCCACCTGTAATCCAATGTAAATAACTTGTAAGTAATAAAATAAAGGGTCTTAAATAGTTTAATAAAGTTTATGAAGGAAACAATGTGCAATCTTTGAGTTGGATAAAAATTAAAATTTTTCGAAAACGAAACGAGACAAGCTCTGAAATTCCGACATAAATGGTGACAAAGGGGACTTATGTCATAGTAAGAGAGAATGTTCTGTTTATAAGTGGAATGCTGTGGAGGTGAGATACGGGACAACACTTGCACTCACTAACACTGGTCACATACCGCGGTTCCAACAGCGAGGGGTGGTGAGCTACGTGACGAACTCAAGGTACGACACGACTGCGGACACCCGCAGGAACCAACACTGGAATCTTCCATACATAGACGTCGACCAGAGGAGACCGGAAGGAACAAAATACCTTGGACTGTGGACGGCTGAGCAGCTGTAGATATAGTAAAATTAGAATTGTGAAGGGATATAGGCTTTGCTATCTCGAGTCATCAACCTACATTCCTTTTATAACGGTCAACTATTATTTGTTTAACTGTTCTGTCTGTTCCAAAAAAATTGGTGGGTAACTAAATGATGTACGTTTTAAAAACATTTTTAATTGCTAATTGATGTTAAATTTCTTTTATCAACTGCTGGATCGTATTTAGAAGTAAAGGAGGAGGAGTAATGTAGCGTTTTAAAGCTACAATGATTAATTTTTTTAAATTAATACTTAAATTAAATGAAAATTTTGGGATCGAAATATTGGGATTTCTTTTTAGATTAGATTGTGAATATTCAAGGTAAAAACGAACATGTAATCCTTTGGCTAGTTAGTACTGGTAGTTTTAAATTGTTAGGAAGGCAGGTTGACTGCCTTGAATTGATTAGAACTTGTCTTGTTTTTGTTTTAGTTATATTTTTTTAAATTTATTTCAAACGGCAGAACCAAATTACATAGAGAAGAGTGAAATATAACAGTAACATAACAGTATTAATTCTAACAACAAGTTAACAATGACAGAGTGTAATAACAAAAATAACAATAGTACTTAAAGATAACTTTGGGATAACAGTAATAAATATAAATAACAGTAAACAGTGCATACAATAACAGATAAATAATGCAAATTACAAATACAAATAATAAAATATTAACGATAACAATTGATAAATAATTTAGGCTATAGATTTTCAAATGTGGGTGTATGTGTGCATGTGCGTGCATGCGTGCGTGCATGTGCGTGTGTGTGTGTGTGTGTGTGTGTGTGTGTGTGTGTGTGTGTGTGTGTGTGTGTGTGTGTGTTTGTTGTGATTAAGAGGTTTCAGTGTGTTGTAGGTTGATAAATGTCTGGAGATTCCGTTTGAAGTATAGGAATGAGGAAGCGAAGAAATCCATGTGGTTAGGAAGAAGGTTTCCATGAAGCTGAATTCTTCGCATCGTAGAGTTGGCCAAGTATTATGAGGAAACAGAGGATCTAGCAAATAGATATTGGGATCTAGTGCCAGCAGGAACCCGGAAGCAAATCCTCTCAAGTAGCTCAGGACATTCCACAGTAGAGTTAACGAGGCGGAACAATAATATTGCATCATGGTGTAAGCGCCTTGTTTCAAGAGCGGGTAGTTGGAGAAGGGATGCCGCTTCGCGTGTAGAGACCTCTAGGTATCCATAGCCTAATCTTAGCCCCACCAGCCTGAGAAATCACCTCTGGACTCTCTCCAGATCTTCAATCAAATATTTCTGATGTGGCGACCAAATCACACAGCAGAACTCCAGATGTGGGCGCACCAAGGTACAGTAGAGAGTCTTGAAAGAGAGTATATCAGTGAAATGCCATGAAATTCTTTGTATCAGGCCGAGTTTGCGCACTGCCTGGCTGCAAGCCGACCGAACATGTGCATCCCAGTTGAGTGTAGATGTAATGGTCACTCCAAGATCTTTTACTGTAGTAACTCTTATGTTATGTGTGTATGTGTGCGTGTGCGTGCGTGCGTGCATGTGTGCGTGTGGGTGTGTGTGTGTGTGTGTGTGTGTGTGTGTGTGTGTCGTTCTTGTTGCGACTATTGTTCTCCTGGTTTGATACAGCTGTGGACCAATGAGAGAACACCGCGGATGTCCTGCAAATTTGATTGGAAAGGGAAGTATTTAAACGCCCGCTCATAATTTTCGCCCTTCTTTTGGTTATTTTCGTGATTAAGTTGATTACAGTGCGCCGTGTTTCTTAATTTTTTTTCCGCGAGGGATTTTGAGGAAAGAATTAAATTCATAGAAACTACAGAGCAATCTGAATAACTAATTCTCGATGACCAATAGAGCATAATAGAATCATACAAGTTACATTTGGTTCATACTTGCAAGAAAAGTGAATTAAAATTGAACTTTTTTAATAACTTTAATTAAGATCAGGAAAAGTAGTAATTTTTTAATATTTAATTGGAACTTTTTTATTGTGAATTGTTAATTGGTAATTAATTGAACATTAATGAATGTTTGAGAGAGTTGTACTCTGAATTGCAGAGACTTGAAAGTTAAGGTTCAACTAGTAGAAAGAGAAGTTTAATTTTTTATTTTTGAATTTTGAGTGAACTTAGAAGTGAACATTTTTATTTTAGTTGTTGGCAAGTGGTATTTGTTTGTCTTTTTAAAACTTCATTATTTTATTTTAGAAGAGAGCTTTGATTTTAGTTTGATATATTTGATTAATATTTTTATTTCTTGCCAAAGGAACTTTTAAATTTACTAAACGGTTGTCAATTCTTTGTGGAAAATAAAGTAATACAAATTCTGAAACTTTGAACTTATTAATTTGCTAGTTTAAAATAAATCCATAGATTTTATTTGGAACTGTGATGTTTATTTTAGACAAACCAGATAATATTTAATAGTTAACAATTTAGTAATAAATTGTACAGAATATTCACTCGAAGCTTACTAATAAAAAAATATTTTATATCGTCTTGGATGTCTCATTGATAATTTAAATATTAATATTCTTGAATATTAATATCTACAATCCAAGTCGTTATACAGAGCTTTAGCTAAAAACTTTGTGCTGTAACTTAACGCTGCTCTGGAAGTTAAATGTAGTTAATGGCTTTGCTTCCTTACGCTAACCACTGTAATATGTATATACCATCCTTAAAATCTTTTTAGTCTTTCTAATAAAAAATTAAATTACAAATAATAAATTTACCAAATGAAAAACTCCAACCATTGAAGTGTATCACGAAATCTACGTTCACAAAATGTGAATAGTACCACTTTTCGTTTATCATAACAATAAGCGTACAAACATATTTGTCAGAATAAGTGCGGATATTAATCTTTATATATTGTACAGCATCTCAAACGTTTAGGCAGAACGTTTCTAACAAAGGACTTGATATTTTGTAGGAAAATAGAGAGTGATTATGCATTCTGCCGTTGTAATCAACGCCTTTGTCTCCCACTGCTCATCAGACGCCTACAATTTAGTCCCACTCTACCTCTCCCCCCTCCCACTTGTCCTGACTTGCCGTAGTATCTTAATAACCCGGTATGTCGTCATTAGTCAAACATATAACAAGGATTACATGCAGAGATTCAAACGTCAACTTATGTGTAATAATATCTGCCTTTTACTTGACCTGCCAACTCAAGGTAATTATTAGAGTGCTGTAAGTTCTCTTCATTAATTGAGTTTTGGTGCTAATCATTACTCTACTACTCGTACGAAATAACTATGTATAAGTTTGCCTGTGTCTTCCATATTTGCTTTTACTCACAGCTTTTCTTACTGTAATTGATTAAATTTTACTATATCCATGTTTTATTATGTTTTCTGCTTCTTAACGCATGTTCTCAAGAACTGTAAAATTATTGTCAATTGTAGCATAATTAAATGTTGAACTGTTTGCAACCCACCGCCTTACAGAGTATTGAATCATACACATAATGTTTTTGAGAATGTTAGACCGGATTACATTATTTAGTCACTCATTTAGGATTTTGTCGTTTTTACGTAGACATTTTGTAAAAGTTTATCTTATGAGATGTCTCTGAATACTAAATTTTTTTGAAACATTACTGCTTCTAGCCCTGAGTTTCGTGTGCGTAAACCTCAAAAGTTGCGTTCGGCTTTTAATGTTGCGGTTCAAACCTCTTTTTTAAAATGTTATAATAATAAAAAAAATTTAAATTTTTTAAATTCTATAATGAGATTAGGTGTAATTTCAAATTTTCCCTTTTGTATACATATTAATTAAACATTTGTAATATTCTGTAATTGTTACAGAATATTATTTCAGCGTTTATTTGGTGATTTAATAAGTTTTGCTTTTTATTTATATCGGACAGTTTTATTCAATTGAAACTCCAATGAAATTACAACACAATGAATAATAAAAATGATAAAATTTTATCAACAAATTAAGATCGTTTAAAAATACTAAGAAAACATAATTGAATTTCTTTAAATTTCTAGCTATAAAAATTGCAATGTTGTGTTTTTTAAAATTATTAAATATACACAGAATTTATGTGATTTAAATTCGTGTTAGTCATTTAAGTGTTCTATAGATGGTATAAAAATAACATTAATTAGAAAGGTACCTTTTGGCTGATAAAATATACTGTAAAACGAAGCAGAAAATAATATCTATATAACTTCTCATTAGAATAATCCGAATGTAAAAAGTCAAAAAGAGAGAAGCGAGGAAGACATTGAATGGCTGTAACACAACGGATAAACGCTTGAGGCGGGAAATGGTCGGACAGGGCTTTTAAAGCACAGGCGATAAACGGAAGTTATCACAGGTGACGTTATTCTCTCTGTAAATGATATCCGGCAGTTTATACATTTTGACATTTTCCAGAACTGATTTTCAAATACGTTGATCTAGTTTCTAGTTTGGTTGTTTATAACTAGTAAGTAAAGCAAGAGCTATCATGAAGTTATCATGATACCTGTACTAGTGTTCAGATTTTTTTTTTCATTTCGTCAACTCTTAAATACGATACAAAAATATTTCTCGTGTTTATCACACTTATTTATTGACACAAAAAGTGAGAACTCTTTTAAATGCCTGATATGCACTAGATAGTCCTAAACTATCTCTTCTCCAGCATAACCGCATGCAGGTAAATAGATTAATCTATTATATGACAATTATTCAAATGTGCTTTATATTTTAACCCAGGTATGGTCAAGGGATGAGTGTCGAGCTCACTCGGAAAGAGTTTTTGCTCTCAAAATCAATTGTAGCGAAAATCGACTAGTAACCGCGAGTAGCTGCCGTTCGGAACGTCGTGATTGAGGCGGATGAGCACTCTAGCGGGAATATTTATGAGCCCAATCAGAATAAACGCCGAGCTCGTATAAACATCGCACCTGATTCCTTGAGTTATTGGGGAAGCTAGAAACGCTACAATAGCTATAGAACTATGTAGTCTCTTTTACCTATTCAGGTCTTATAAGAAATAACACAGTACACTAACAACAAATTTAGGAAAATTAGAGGAAAGTATAGTGATGTAACTAAAACTGATTTGGAAGAAATTAAGGCACGAATTTAATTGCTTTATTTGAGTGGGTTAATGAAATCTTCCCATGTCAATGTAAAAGATGTTTGCGTGGTTGATGGAACTGCACCTGAAATAGTTAGGCTTATTATGAGTTACAGACGATTTTATGTATTGAATAGAGCTCTGCGCTTTGATGATACACAAAGAAGAGTAAGAAGAAAAGCTCTTAACAAACTCGCAAAGGTAAGGAGCTTATTTGAAGGCTTTGTCAAAGAATGTTAACAAGCCTACAGCGTTGGGGAATACCTAACACTGGACGAAATGTTGGAATCCTTCAGAGGAGTCTGCAGTTTTAAACAGTACATGCCTAAAAACCCAGCGAAGTATTGTTTGAAGATGTTTGCAGTAACGGATGCTAAAATTTTGTTTACACATAATTTAGAAGTGTACTGTCCAAGACAACCAGACGGGCCTTATTGTGTTGAAACTCAACAAATCCAGTAGTGAAGAGAACGATTGCACCATACCATGGATCGGGCCGAAATATAACTATGGATAATTGGTTTTCCTAGTGCCAGTAAGTTGTCAATGAGTTGGCGACTCAATACAACTTGACAGTAGTGGGGACACCTAAAAAATAAAACAGAATTGCCACCAGAGACAGTAAACACAAGACAAAGGCCTGAGCAATGCAGTCTATTTGTATTTCAAGAGAACTATATGGTCGTCTCCTACGTACCAAAGAGATATAGAAACGTTATCTTAATATCGTCTGTGTACGATCCCGACGAAATCTATATAGAAACAGGAGACCTCATGAAACCTGAAACTATTTTTTTTATAATAATTTAAAGGGAGGAGTCGTTGTAGTTGACGCATTGAAGTCTAATTATTCAGTGGAGAGGATATCGTTTCGATGGCCGCTGCGCATCTTTTACTCTATTCTTGATATTGGTGGAATAAATGCCCAAGTGAAAATGGTAACACTGATGAAAACCTTACTCGAAGGAAGTTTCTCAGAACTTTGGCTTTAGACCTTATCAAGCCACATATGACAACAAGGTCTTCTAACTTTTGCTTGGAAAATGATCTCCGATTCCAAATAAAAAGTATCTTGGGAATCAAACAGAAAAACCAAAACCAAATCCTGCGAGAAACCGAGAAAGGTTTAAGTGTGGCTTTAGCCCAATGAAAAAAAACAGGTTTACAACAGTCAGGTGTGAAAAATGTATAGCTACCATTTGTGGAGAACACATAGTTACAATCTGCAATCAGTGCAACATTAACAACACAACAGAATTGGAGATGGACAGTTCAGATTGAGTGGTTGCAAAATAAGTTTTTCGTTGAGTAAATGAATTTTGATATATTGTTTTTTGATTGCTTTATGATAAATTTATAAATTTGCGCTGTTTTGTATTTTGCAATAAAGATTGTAATTTTGTAGACCCATTTTATTGTATGCATTGTCTACTTAAACTTGTGTATACAGAATATAAAATAAAAAAAATAGTTCAATGTTAAGATACATTTTAGTATTATAAGAAAACATTGTAAATTTGTTTTAAAATAGATAAAAAACAAAGAACATACAAAATAAACAAGAAAAAAGAAACACAAAATATGAAGATAATGTAAAAATACAACCATTTATATCGGGTGTTTTGACCATTCCACATATCTACCTCTAACTCTAAAGAAATGAGTAAATTTTTCGAGTTAGAACAGGTAATATATCATTCTTTGGCTCTTATAAACATGAAATAATTTATATATAAACCGCAAAACAGCATTTTAAATCGTATATACATATGATGGGAGGATTTGAATAACTAGATAAAAATATTACATGGTTATTGAAATTATGTCTTAGCAATGGCTACAGAAAGGTATAATATAATAGAAAAACTTAATTTAAGGTTTCATATCATAATCTATTATAAATATAAAACATAAATAGTATATACACGTACATCTTGCAGATATAAAAATTAATATTTTGAAACTGAAAAGAAACACAAGGATCAATATAAAGTAATTGCAGAGACACTAAAACAACAAAATTCGTTCTTCACACAATATAATATTGAAAAGACAGGTTTAAAAACACATAAAATCACACTACTCGTAAATTAACGCACGACATGCTTATATCTCTCTATGAATGAATTAGAGAGTGCACATTTCTTTAAAATCTCAGCAGAAGGTCTAGATAAACACAGACTTCATTTTCCTTTCTCAGCAGACGAGGTATTGTACTGTGGTGTATATCATTATATTATATGGTTTGCCTGTGTATATACTACTACTATAAAAGTAATAGTTACAGGAGTATAACGTTGTCTCTGACAGCACTATAGTATATTCATCATTAAAAGCAGAATTGGGAGTTAAAATCGTGTATTAAGACCTAGCTAATCCTATTTAGAAATAAGGCTAAACGCTAAATCATGAGCAAACTTTCTTATCATAAGTAAACAATAGATAAATCTATGTAAAGGCCTAATGACTCAACATGGGCATACCACAGGGTTAAAATATTATTTACTTGGTATTGTGGTTACCTCACTGAATAAACTTAACTCGTACACCCACTGATTTGTCAGATTCCTTTTATAAGGAAAAGGAAACAATTATGTCTTCGACTTACTTAAGTATCATAAACATATACTTGTGGTATGATAAAGGATATGTTTATGTACTAAATTATTTTAAAACAATCTTTCATTTTTAGTATTACTTTTTGGCAATATGGATACAGTTTACCTTGGCACAATATGTATTAAGTACGTGAGTATAATTAAGAACTCGCCTTCGGCTCGCTGGGGGCTACGCCCCCAGGCCCCCATTTGGGTGTTGGCTAATTTCGGGGATAAGCGTAATTCGGTGATTGGTTAAATTCAGACGTGATGTTTCCAAACTTTATGTATCCGTTCTCGAGAATCTTACGGGTCGTAAAGCTTCGCTAACGCTCAGCCAAAAGATGTGTGGTGTACAATATTAGTCAATTGATGTGGTAGAAGAGTTAAGTTATGTGTTCGCGAAATTTGGAGACAAGAAGAATTTGGTTTTAACCAAAGTCAGAGGACGTATGTATACCATAGGTTCATTTTCCGGATTTACTCAAACTTTTGACTTTGAGTGGGTTTTGCGGCTTAACCGTTAGAGATACGACAAAAAGTGACTGGACCTTTCTTGTCGGAAATTTAATTTTGTCTTTCGATTATGCCATCAGATTTAAGCTACGATCTCTGGTTTAGTCGGTACAACGCTTGGGATAAAAGTCTGCACTGGTCAGCTGTTGTGTAAACAGATATAGTGTAAATAAATTTAAAACTACCTTTATCAGAATATTAAGTTGATCAGGGGGTTTAATTTAATCAGGAGTTCATCAACCAAGAAATTTCCGGGAGAGGGGGTTTATGTTCTCGGCGGTTAAAGAACGCGTGGTACTTTTCTAGTAAATTTGTGTCTGGGCACGAGGAGTTTTTATCAAAATAAAACGTTGATCAGGGGGTTTAAATTACTTCGGAAATTATCATTCCACGCCAGAGTTTTGACAATGAACTAATAGTTCATAAAATTAAACAAAACACAATCTCTGTCCCTATCTACTATTGAAGCTTCACTAACGCTCAGCCAACTCCCGATGTGGAGGGGGGTTTTAGTCACTCGTTAACGTAGTAATACAAGGTCAATCTGGAACCAGCATGAATCGCACTAATTATAGTTGCAAAATTTAAAACACCTAAAAGTGACGACAAAGAATTAGCCATTTAGAGCATTTATCAGGCTTACGGAAAGATAAACGATAGAAAGCTGCTGGGCCGTTTTAGTAGATCCTATCAATAGCTACTTACAAAAAGTTTTACATTTAAGCTAGGGCCAACGGTTGGGCCACTATCGAGCACGAAAAGTAAGTTTTTAAGTAAAATTTTCAATATAATCACGTTTTACGCTTAATCATGGAAGATAGAGTAAAAGGTCACTAGACCTTTTGTGTAGATCGCATTACTTTGTATTAAAATCAAATTTTTAATCTGGGCTAGAACTAAGATTTTGTCTGAAATAGAGCCCAGAAAACAAAATCTCACGTAAAACTCAAAAAATCAAAACTTTAAAACGCGTTATGCGGCCAAACCATTGAGGATAGGGCAAAATGTTACTGAACCTTTTTTGTAGATCACGTCATTTCCTAATTCCTGTTGAAGATTTGTTTTGAGCTACGACCAACCGTTTAGCCATTATCAAGCCCGGAATGTAAATTTGTAGGCGAAAATATCCAAATAATTTCACTTAATAGCGTTTTGCGGACAAACAAATGGAGATAGAGTAAAATGTCACTAGACCTTTTTTGTAGATCACATTATTTCCTAAATCTAACTTTTGATTGATTTTGACCTCCGACCAATGGTTTCGCCGCTATCGACCTCAAAAACAAACTTTTCACGTAAATATTACAAAAAATTGCACATAATCACGTTTTTCGGCCAAACAAATGGAGATAGGGCAAAAGGTCACTGGACCTTTTCTGTAGATCGCGCAATTTGCTAATTTGATGGGTCAATCAGATTTGAGCTACGACCTACCGTTCGGACACTATCAGGCTCGAAACTTTATTTTAAGCAAAAAAATCTCTGGAATGTCAAACATTCCCGCGTTTTGTCGCTTAACCACACGAGATAGGACAAAAAGTCACTAGACCTTTTTTGTAGTTCACTTCATTCCTGACTAACGATTTTTCGTCAGATCGAAGGTAGCTCCAACGGTTCACCCGCTATCAGGCTTACAAGAAATGCCTGCAGGGGTAAAGAATGCGCGATTTTTGAGCAATTTTTTTGAGGGGTTTAAAAGTAAAAAAGTCCGGTTTTCAGACTTTTCCTCCGGGTCATATTGTGAAAGGAACCTGCGTGCCAAATTTCAAGTTTCCAGCACTTCTAGAACTATGTTAGAATTTGTATCTATATATCAGTCAGTGAGTCAGTTACACATGCGGCTGTATAGTATATTAGATAAAATAGTAAACGAAGATTGCATGTGATGTACCAATTTGTAACTGTAATGATTTACTTAGCACGTTCTACAAGGAGTGGCAAAAGAGTGGGAACTGTTAAAATAACCGAGTTGAAATATCAAACGCCCAAGTTGATGACACTAGCTAACTGTAGTAAATTGCATCTCCATGGCAAAGCTGTGGAACGTTTGTAGAGCTAATCAAACTGTGCAGTAGTCCGTGGATCTACACAAGTTTGTTCACGAACTCTTGTACAGATACAACATTTAGGACAACAGAAAAGGTCAATATGTTAGCTTTGAGCTTTATAATGTATCTGATTCAATTGAATGTATCACACTTAATCCTTAAATATACATTAACGTACTCGAATAAAAATATGTGATTACACGTATTTATAAAATTATTCATTACGGATTTTATGTTATGTTATTCTGCTTAACAGAGTTTTGAGTTCAGCTCATTTGAAAACGCTTTATGTCTTTAGATATTTGTTAACCAAAAGTTATCATTTATTAAACAAATTTATATTGTTGAAGCTTAAAGTGATCCTATTGACTGCCTCACTAATTTCCTTATCAACAAGTGTATTTTATTATTATGTGGTATACAAACGCTATTAGTTTCAAACTCTTTACAATGTGTGGATGAAACGTATATTAAATAGTGTATGTAATATATGTATATATATATATATATATATATATATATATATAACATATATATATGTCATATAACTATATTACTCGAAATTCATTATCTATAATTTAATTTGTGTTTCTTACGGGAATGGTAATTAGCGTATGTAGAAAACTAGATTATTAAAAAAAAGTGTACAGTATCATTATAAGGAACTTAAAAATATCAAAAAAACTGGTATAGTTTATTTTCTTATACAAATCTTATTTTTGCCCCAATACCATAGGTGGAGTCCCCTCAAGAAATTCAAATTTGTAAATAAACGTGAAGATAATATTTTGAAGACTGTAAAGTTCAGACTTTAGATCTCAACTGTGATCCCTAGAAAGTGATAAAAAAAGAAATTTCTACCAAGCACGGATCCATGTTATCAAAGGTAAACTTTGCTTGTTCTATGACATGGTTACGATAGATCTTAAAAACACAATAAAGGAAAAGAAACCTATTCAGGAATTACATTTTTTGGCTCTATAACGCGTTGTAAGAATATAACAGCAATTAAATAATTAAAATATGTAGAAATATCGTATTCGCTAGACGTTTCACGAGTATTTATGTCTCCGTTTACTATGGGGAGACTCGAATTTTAATAAGAACAGAAGTTAGAGGACATATTAGGAACACCGTAAGCAGTCTGTAAGCACACTATGTCTTGACATAGTGAGAACCAGAGATATTAGATAATAAATAGTTCATAGATAACTGGGAATACTAAACTTGTCATAAGTATATCCAAAAAAATATTAGAGCAAGTATTTAGTTTTGGCTATGTTAGAAAGGGATGTACTTGGTATGTTTGTATTGTATGTTGTTGTATTAGTTAACCCTTAAAGCGCTAATCTAAATTACTGTCAAACGCTAAGACATAAAAAAAATATTTTTTTTTTAAATTTCCCAATGCTAATTTTTGTTTCATATACCTTGGTATTGCCTTAATAAGAAAAAAATAATAATCATGTAATATTACATATTTTTGAGAATTTTATACGCACGAAAATATTTGAAATTTGGAATAAACTGCATTGCAGGATAATGTACATAGCAACACTATTTGACAGATTACATTACATTTATACACGTTATTTATAATGAGTAAATTGTAACTGAAGTTCCTGTATAATTAGTACATAAAATAAATAAGTTCAGTATAAGATTTTGAAATGTAATAATGTGAAATTCAACACAAACTTATTTATATTATAGCCTACAAGGGAAATGAAACAAATATTGTACTTATAAACCTTATTTATTTAGAAGAAATAAACTGGACTTGTATGGTGACACTGTTATAAAATACAAAACAAATAATTGAAAAAAAAATATTACACCAAAAATTATACCAAAAATGCGCTCATTTGTCAAAACTTGGATCATCTGGATTAGCCATTATAACAAAAAAATTATACTAAATGTTAGTAAAAACAATTTTATAAGAATTGTATAAGTATTACAACGGACTGATTCAAAACACTTTGTTTAACAATATAACCAAGATACGACCAACACACGCGTAGTTAAACAGCTGAATGAAACGAACGCGTCTGTAGGCGTATGCCGCGTCACAGGCCATACAAAAAATGGCGGCGCGATTGCTTTCAACCCGAGTAGATACCGTTACAAAGTCCACCAAAGGTGACAAAGCGTTTTGTCTATTCCCAACAGTCGAAAGGAACATCGATCTGCTCTCTTACGGAAGTTTTAACAACTAATTCTTCGCCATTTCATAAGTAAAGCTTTTGCGTTTGTAGACGTAATCCGCGTTTAAAGCATCGGCAGTTCCGCGTCTTTAGGCGTTAGCCGCGTTGGAAGGGTTAATATTAATTTGGATTGAGTAGGATTAGTTGTGTTTTATTTGTTTAGAGCGTACTAGGTTAACACTTATAGGTAAAGGCAAAAATTTTTACGTTTAGGTAAAGTTCCGGTCTCAGAGACCGCTAATGTTTTTATTGTATATTTTTACATAAATAGTAGTTTTACACTTCTATAACCTATATTGTACTTTGGTTTTCATATAATAAAGACTCCAAAATTTTCATAACATGTATTTATTGAGTATAAGACTAATATAATTCATAAGTAGAGTATTTAGAGAAAGGAAAACTTCAATAATAAACACATTATGAATAATGACTATACTTGGTATATTGAATAACAAGGGGAAATTGGAGCTGTCTCTCACGAGTCTTCTTTAGACGCATTCTGGTGCACAGGCAAGGCAAACCTTTCGGCTACACTCGAGGCACACCGGTTTGATGCACTTGATGCATTGGTATCCAGTCTTTCTTTTTTTTCATACGGACAGGTGCTGCATGTTTTCCGTTTTGGAAGTTTTTCGTTGGGAACTACATCATCTTGCATGACTGCTTCCTCGTTTTCCTGTGGGAGGATCATTTTTGTGGATTCATTCAAGTCCCGTGGAAGCGTGGGGACTGTGAGGCGTGATTGCAAATGCGGTATGATAAGACTCAAGGCCAACTGCCTCACAAATTCAAATCTGTTAATCATAGGGATGTTTTGGTAGCTCAAAAACATAATCTAGGAGTTTACGCTGCGCACACCCAACATTCGATAAAAAACTGCAAGAGGCCATCTTCTAGTTCTTCTATTGGAACTGTATATGGCGCACTTCATATCCATTAAGTCCACACCACACTTGGTTTCATTTTAGAAAGAAACAATTTCTGGTTTGCCATTTATCGAATCAATTTCTGCAGTGTGGTGCATAGAGGATATCAACACAACTGCTCTGTTTTATTTGGGACAAAAGAAACGAGAGTAGTGTTTCTGTTGAAGGCATGATCAGAAGAACCCGCTGGTCTTGTGCTGTCTGGAAGGAACTCCTCGGGAATGATCAGTTTGTTTTTTTTTTCATGGTACCGACATAAGTCAGTCCTCTTTTCTTCAGTTCGTCACCGGTTTCAATTGAACTGAAGTAGTTATTAGCAGTAACGTTTCTGTTAGTACGTTCAATTGGCTTGCATAATCGAACAACGCTCTGTGTAGGTTTCAACAGGAAGTCTTGTTGGTGGTCTGTCAGTCCTATACCATCTGATCCTACCCCTGTGGAAATGTATGCATTGTAAAGGTATGATGTCTTAGCATCACACGAACACATTATTTTCACTCCGTACTTCTTCGGTTTTTTCGGCATATTAACCTTGAAACCACAGCGTCCCCTAAATGGAACCAACATCTCGTCAATTGTGACATGTTCTGAGAGGGTGTATGATATCTGAAAGTTTTAAAGAAGGGTGGAAAAAAGCTGTGCTATTGCAGCAGACTTGTCTGCAGCTTTGCGCTCCTCCCTTGTGTTAGCGTCGTGAAAACGCAGACAGGATGTCAAAACTTTATAGCGTATCAAAGACAATGTGGCAGTGAAAATAGGTCTATTTGTTACGTCTTTTGAGAACAGAGATTCCATTTTTTCATGACTAGCTTTAGTAATGCTGGACAAAAGCAACAACCCTATATATGCGTTCATCTCTATGACGTTTGTGTCCCGGTAGTTAGACTGTTCTGTTGTAGGTCCGAGGGAACCTCTAACTGAGGCCATTTTTTGGTTTGTAAAAGATACAATCTGGCCGACTATGCTACTATCGAATAATAAGTTCCATACAGATTTTGGTTTAGGTTCAGTACACAGTCTAGCATGAGCAGTAAGGCCAGGTAGACCTCCTCTGATAATATTTTGGGTTGGAGTTCTTACGTTCCGAGGTGGCTTTGCAGTGGATAAAAAATAAGGAGGACCTACCTTATTTTTCCGTAATCTACCAAAAACGTAAGCAGGCAACTTACGCTGCTGGTCCAGGCCTAAAACATTGCCATTCTCACGCTTAAGTTCATGATCACTTACTTCCTATTCGCTGATGTCGGGGTTCTCATCATTAGGCAGAACATAATCTGGATCAGCATCCGAATCATCGACATCATCATAGTCCAAGTCACTGTCTGAAGATTCTTTGAAAACCATACTCCTTGTACGATTGACATAGTTCGGGTCTTGTGTACTAACGGCATTGTTTGTGGATTGATTTTTATCACAATAACGATTGGCACTTCCACGATTAGTGTTCACTACGGACCTTTGCGGGAGTCCACTTGACGTTGAAGGTTGTTATGCTTTGTTCGTCCATTGTTCATAAAAATCAATGAATCAACAACAAAATATAAGTTTATTCAAATACACTAAACAAATATAAATATTTATTTAGGAACACTACAGTAAAGAACGGTACGAGAGACCGGGAACAAAAAAACAAGTACGTAAAGTATCGGTCTCTGAGACCGCAAAACTTTTCCACTATTGTTTATTACTGTCAAGCGCTGAAGCCGAACTGGCTGGAAACCAGTCTATCGTCATGATGGGGGTGAGGCGGGAAGGTACTGGGGGGGTGAGAGGGATCGGCCGCGCGGCAGTGCTCCCAAATCATCACTGTAAATATCCCCTGCCGGTCACACAGACCGGACTTTACCTAAAAGTGTTAAGTTAGGATTGGTTAGGTTATGTCGGTATATGTAGACCGAAAATATAAAGTTTAATTATCAAGTTTCTATTAAAATACAAATAAATTAATTTTATTTCAGTGTGCAGCGTGATTTAATAACATTGTAATATTTATGCTTAGAAGTTTAATAGTATCAGACACGAGTATACTTGCTGAAAATATATATATATATATAATAATAATTTTTTACTATTTATTTATGATTAAATCATGAAACCTCATCAAATTACAACGAATTCACCTAGAACAAATGAATAAATGAAATAATTAAAATCACAATATTGTTCCTTAAGAAAACTCGTTTAATCTTGTAAGCGCTTTCAGCAACTTAGAACAAAACTCAAGCAGTTACAGCAAAGTCTTGAGGTACGGTTTTATAAAGAAATATAATTATATCCAATAAAAATTCACCATAATAATATACGTAGTCACTTCAAAGTTGTATCTTTACAGAATATTCACGAAATATAACTCACACAATTCTTGAAAGTTTTCGAAAACCTAAAACACGAGACACTAAAGCGTGTATTCTATATAATGCCCTCCAGCTGTTACACTCAAAGCTATTTATTACGAATTTTTAAATTAGTAGTATAGATAAATATTTAGATAAAATTATCAAAAATACAACATTTATAAATTTAACTTTTGCATAATAGATCTTTACAAAAAAATGTAGCTTTTACTCGGTACGAAATTGCTTTCATTACCACCTTGTAACTAGAAATTGCACAGCGGAATTCAGAAAGTAGCTGTTACTCATCCCGACATTGCTTTCATTACCACCTTGTAACTAGAAATTGCACAGCGGGATTCAGAAAGTAGCTGTTACTCATCTCGACATTGCTTTCATTACCACCTTGTTACTAGACATTGCACAGCGGGATTCAGAAATGAGCTGTTACTGGTCACTTCATTGATTTCATTATCACATATTCTCTGACTTTGTTTACTACACAATGTGCACAGTATTCACAAAGTAGCTATTCTAATACTTACTACATAACATTCATAATCACATTGGTGTGTATATACGGAAGTCCATTATTTTATACAAACTAAAACTTTTTTAAATAAAAAAAAATATCAATTAACTTTTAATACATTTAAAATGTTTTCTTTCTATAATTTATGGGCCTTCGTCGTCTTAAGACATGGGTTATGGAATGAAGAAAACAATTTATCTCCATCCGCCAAAGTATTTTTTTTTTTTAATTATCGTCGTCAGAATTTTTGTATATTGTGCTGCCCAAAAGGCGAGGTCCGAGATGTTTGTGCACAGAATTTTTCAACGTGCAAAGTGTAAAAATTATGTGTTTTCAGTGGTTTCGCCAGCTAAGGAAAGTGTATACACATTTTAGGAGCTATCATCAACATTTTGTGCGAAGGACTAGTATTGTAGAGCTCCCTATCACTGTAAATAATTTTTCCAATAGCGTGAGTGAGATTAAAATGCAGCTTCATCAATCAAGTTTGCCCTATTTTAATCACATTTGTAACTGCCACATTACCGTTTTAGATTCCATATGATCCCAACTAAAGTTTAGTTATGCTATATGAAAACCCCAGTGTTTAAAACTTGTAAGGAAAGAGCCGCTATCCTAATTTTTTTTAGTGCAACAGGAGAACATAGAATTAAATACCTCATTTTGGAAAACAAAATAATATAAAAGTTACAAAAGCATAAATAATGCAATGATGGTTTAGGTTTAGCTGTTGGGGATATATACAATCAGCTTATAGTATGAGTGCTTGGATCGATTTTCAGAGATTGGATTTTCAACATTAAGAAAATCAGTTTTATATATAATATTGTTAATAACTATCTATATTTTTATAATTTAAAATCGTATTATTTTATTTTTCTTTTGTACTAGTAACAGTGAAGTGTTTTAACTATTGTTAATATATGGTAGGCTGTATTGTATTTCATATTATGATGTGGTTTTAGTATAATTGTTATGAATCATAAGTTTTTAAGATTTTATGCAACAATTTGGGATATTTTGTTTTGTATCGCCAATTAAGTGTTGGCGATATGTAATTGGATTTGTTAATTTCTGGCATGCCATCTGTTACTTGATATGTACGAAATGGTTTACCGTTGACTCAATAAATGAAATGAAATGAAATGAAATGAACAATATTTGCAATACTTAATTTGAAATAAACACTCCAATAATTATAACATTTTATTTTTGTGAGGTTTTCAATGCTCAATGAACAATATTTACATTCTACAAGCTTCTACTTATAGGAATCTAATGCTTAATTTATAAACAAATACAACAAGTCTGATGATGTGTTAGTTGAACACGAAAGGCCTCATAAAAATAAAATTTCATAATTATTGGAGGGTTTGTTCATAAATTAAGTATTTGACTCCAATAAGAAGAAGCTGGTAAAATGTAAATATTTCAATGCTGTATGTAATTGTATTATTTTATGTTTATACCAAGTTTGGTGCTCGAGGTGGATGATAATGCGGATCCTCACCTTTCCAGGAAGCTGTCTGCCATGATGGGCTGTGCCTTGTCGGAAAGATACAATCAGAAGGTATGTTTGGTTGTAATGCCAACTCTCCCAGCATGAAGGAACCAGCACCGACACCAACAATAGACAACAGCGTCATTTCGTAAAATGTATTACCTTTAGCGAATTTGGCTTACCATATTTGGGAAATTTTACCAGGCTATAATAAGCTGCCTCCATTGATATATCATACCAACACAGCACGCACTGGTTCGAATTCTTTATTAGAAAATACGTTATAAAAGAAAACTATTAAAGATATTTAATCTTTAAGCGGATTATTTTTTATCAATCCTAATGTTTCCTTCAACCTTCTGAAAATAGGTTTAGCCTTAGATGTCAGTTTTATTTATATTATGTTTAACTTTTACAGGACTTATAATGCTTATTGCAAGTTCCCTGACTTTTTTAATGTTAAATCCAGAAAAAGAAATTAAAATTTAAATACCTGGTGAATTCTAATAATTTGAAATTCTATTAAATATCCGTATCGAGTATTTTATTCACCAATGAGGGAATAATTGATAAAACACATAAATATTGGTTGCATCGTTACTCCACCTATAAATCAGCATGGCTGTCTAGCAGTAATAGTTCTCACGTTTGATTGAATACTCGAACTACCATTTTATCGCTGATAAAATATCTTATGTGTAATGAATCTTACCTTTTGAAAAGTTCTTAGAATGACAAAGTGTTGAAAAGAAGTAATAGGTACAGAATAATTTGTGTTGATGCGCGTATTTAAAACTGGTCGTATGATGCTTACACAGACCTAAAAAAGAAAAAAAACTAGGCCTTCTCACGTAAGTACCATTATAGAAGTTAAAATCGAGCAGGCCTCTTTATTGGAGATAACATTTTACCAATATCCAAATGTTTGGTAATTCTCAATGTGCTCGTATGGCTGAGTGAATTAATTATTTACTAAACAGGGGTACAAATTAGTATCCGATTCAACACGGTGAATGTAGCATTGCAATAATGTGACAAACACAGGAATCTCGTCTAACTTAATATTCACTATAGTAATGCCTCATGGTAAGTAGTGTTTAAGTTTAAAATTTACGTGACAAAATAAAATTGTGTCATTTATTTTATAGAAAAATATGAAATCTCGGACCCTGTTAAAATTGAAACACCTTTTGGGCAGTAAATAAGTCATAGGAATACAGATTTAATAAATGTTATTATAGCTTATTTGTTCCTTGGTTTTCATATTTTCTTACTTTACCGACATATATACCCCGACATAAAATATCCCTGTCTAGATTTTTATTATTGAGGTTTATAAACATACAGAGCCAAAAACATTGGACGAAGCAACATTTTAATAAAATATCTAAGATAAACGATAATCTAGTCTGGATATGAGAAAATTGCATTGATATAAAAACAAATTTGAACGGTAAAAATCAGTGTATAGATATTTCACATTCCCTTCATGAATAATTTTAAAATAAATTAATATTAAACTGTTGATATTTTTAATAATATCAAGAAGCCCCTGACGAGCATCCAGGAGAAACATCAATGACGTGGTCAGCGTCCTCCACCTTGGTAAGCCTATGAGGAGTGAGTGCATCGGATAGCAGCGACCCCACAGAGCGTAAGACGAATACATGCAGCTAATGTATATCAATGAATTTGATATATTTTCTTATTTAGACTTATTTGTATAATTTCTCATTTGTAATTGAAATGTTGTGTAGACAATACCTATTGGAAGCAATACATATTTAATTTATACTGCAATAGTGATAACATACATATATTTCAATTATTTAACAGTGTTATCAAGCTATTAACCTACGTATAATTTGTAATAGAAAAACTAAGTTATAAAATAGAAAGTGATTTTGCCAAAGATAATTTTAGATGTTAGTGCAATTTTACTGTTTGAAGTACACTTTAACTTAGAAACGCATCTATTAGCTAGAATATTTGTTCTCAAATTACATATTATATACTTAGTTTTTATAGGTAAAATAAAACCCTTTTAGATTTTAAAGTTTAAAAATACATAAAAGTATACTTTTAAATAATTCAACTACACAATTAGAAATCCGTGTGGTAGATAAGAATAATTTAAACACAAAATTAGTTCAGATTTATCAGTACTAATTGTGTAACAAAAATGAATAATGTTACGTTTAACGTTGAATTTTAAGAAGCTATTATTTAAAGAGTAACGATTCTTTAGAAAGATCTAGTTAATTCATTAATAATCGTTACTTATTACTGCATGATAGCAAAAAATGTACGTAGTATTTTGAGATTATATCATTAATGAATGAAACAATAAAAAGTCTATTAAGTTAAACTAAGTTTAGTCATTCTAGTATACTGATATAATATTTATTTTATGGTTGAATTTTATCTTTTTATCTTATTAATTTAACACCCTACGGGTTGATTTAGGAATGAGAAATACATATATCGTGTAGTAAGTCAATAATGTGTTCCGCTCCATGACGTGACGCAACTTTCCGTCACAGATAGCCGTAGTTTACAACAGCGAGCTTACATTTCCTTCCGGCTGGAGCTATAGATAGAAAAACTACAGTGCATATCTCCTGTAGTCAGTCAATAATGTGTTCCGCTTCTTGACGTAACGCAACTTTCCGTCACCGATATCCGTAGTTTATAACAGCGAGCTTACATTTTCTTCCGGCTGGAGCTGTGAACTCGATTAAAACTACGGTACATTAGATTCCAAATTCGTAGTTAGTGTTATGTAGCAATTAAAACACACACTTTTAAAATCCAGGTTTCAACTGACACAGTCTGCATCTTCATTTACGGCAAGACTCTTTCCAATGTTCATCGTACCGATGGTTTGCGCCATGCAATTGTGTACCCCTGTGAAATATGAATATATGTAAAGATAAAATATTAAAGCATAACATAGTAGAGCAACTCTATATAGCTGGCCACTAGAGGTGAGCTATAAGGAAATCTTTCACACCAGGTACAGGGAAACTCCATTTACAAGGTACTCACGAGTACTTCCTGTTACTAAAGCTTGGTACCACACACACACACACACACACACACACACACACACACACACACACACACACACACACACACACACACACACACACACACACACACACACACACACACACACACACACACACACACACACACACACACACACACACACACACACACACACACACACACACACACACACACACACACAACACACATATATATATTTATTTATTTTTATACTGAGTACAGGATAGGAATAGCTCATAATTCGGAGCTTTAAAAATTACAGCAATTTTATATATAAGGATAATTTGGTTTATTTATATATATATATATAAGTAAATATAAATAAATAAATATATATATATATATATAAATAAATATATATATATATAAATAAATAAATATATATATATATATATACATAAAATTTTTGACAGTATGGAGTCCTAATTAAGTAAATAAAACTGTACACAAACAACAGTTTTGTAATAACCTGCGATGGTAATTAAAGTTATTTAGTATTTGTTGTTATTTTGGGCGTATTTGCATTAAACAGATTTTGCCTTATCAGTTAAAATTTATATTAAAAAAACGACACAAAAATGCTACGTTTTACTTGTCAGAATTTTTACATCTACTGAAGTCAGCAAGTCACACCTAAATTTAAAACCATACCATAGCTGGCCTAACATGAATATATCTTCAAAGTTTTTATCATATCAAGCATTTCAGCAAGGAAACATATCGCTAAAACTTCTACATGATTCGAAGTTTTAGCTATGTAGTTAAATAAAAATTAATTGAACATTGTTAAAATCAAAACTTTTAAGCATCAACGTGATGAAGGAAAATTCTGGAAGATTAATCGCACTTAGTTTGTACATAAATCTATAAGTTATTATGATGCACCCCTTGAATCACATATGTTTCGTCGTACACGAGTACGCCTGTGACTTAGAAACCCTCATGTATGTACAAATACATGTACGTCTGCCACGGAAAGCGAGAGGGTGGTGGTAGGTGGAGGGGAGTGGGTGGGAGGAAGGCACTTACGTACAGAAACTCGCACTGAAACATATACACCCAATTACAATCACAATCCACATGCTGTATTCAACAGTCGACTGATCACCTCATACTTTGATACGCCGCGTTAAAGTAACTCATTATTCATTGTGTCGGGTTTTATTCTCACAGATACTTAGTTTAGGATAAAATATATACATTTTATTAAGTAACGAAATAATAACTGTTATCAAACACAATAAGATGATACCTACTAAAATATTTCTAAATGTTTCCAAAAATGTTCAATTCTTTAAAACTTGTACATGAGATTTTTAGGATAAATTTAAAATAATTCCTCTATGGATAAGCTGTTATTTTATATTTCTTATCCATTACATTTCCTTTATATTTTGTATCCAGCTTTTAGCGTCGTCCTGTTATTAAAAATCCTTTTTTTCAGTCGTTTTGTCTTAGTGGTTTTTGCTTTGCGAGAAGTTTACTATGTAGACACATTTTAATAAGTGTTTCTACCATTTATACCACAATTATATGTACGATATATGCTGATTGAGAAAAAGTATTGACTGTAAAAAAGGTTATTTTCCTCCGTGATCAGTCAAAAACTGGTAAATGTATGATAGGTTTAGGGTGAAAAAGTTTTTTGTTTTTTGTAATAATTTCACGTTGCGTGATGGTTGAATATCATCAAGATATTAATGACTACCCCACGAAATATGTTCCATAACATGTTTGATATATTATATAATTATATGCTCCATATTACTCAAATACAGATGTTGCGTTATGTTACAAATTCAAAATATGTATTACACCAACGAAAAGATGAAAATAGTCTATTTCGTGACCTACCTTAACACACCATGCCTAAAAACATCACACTAATACACACTACAAACAGTTAAGGGATCACTTTTTGAATAGTTTGTACTCAGTTTATTGTTTGATATTTAACACTTATTTTTCATGCGAAAAGCCTTTTCCTATTAATAAATCAGAGAATGATTTTTATTTTTAAGTTATAATTCATGTTAGGGCAGTTAAGGAACGAACTAAACACGAAAATGTATGTAAAACTCTTTTACTAAATTTTAAATGGAACAAACTATAATTTATTTTATAAAATTACACACTTAATATTTCGTGTTGCCTTCTCTAGCTGTGATAACTGCTTGAATATGCTAAGCCATGGTTATATGAGTTGTCTGAGGCTGTCTTGAGGCAACCGGTCATATTCTTCTCGTAACGCCATTTCCTGTTTATCCAAGGTCCTAGGTAGGTCTGGTCAGCCCCAAACGCTTCTTTCTAGTAGATCCCAGACGTGTTCAATAGGATTTAGGTCTGGGCTGCAAGCAGGCCACTCCATTACTAGTATTTTATGTACGTCAAATTATAGTCGAACTACTCTCGCTTCATGTCATTGGGCTCCTTCTTGCATATACACAAAAAGATCTGATCATTGTGGTCTCAGGCGTATACGGACTAATATTTAGCCATCACCAAAGACAACCTTATAAGTTAAAAAGTCAGCAAACCGCTCTTTTCATCTTCTGCATACTCTAACATTGATCTCATTAAAAAAAAAAAAATTTTGACTCCTTTGTGAATATTAACTTACGCCATTGTCTCAATAGACAACGCCAGTATAAACTGAAAACTTGCTCTCTTATGACGCGCGGTCAATCGCGGTAGGGTTTCTAGAACTTTTTCCAGCTCTCCGGAGTCGATTTCTCACACTGCGGTCTTACATAGGAATTCTAGTAGCATGACTAAGGTCATTTTAAATTCATTTAGCAGTTGAACCCCGATTACGAAGTGCATTAACTGGTAAAAGTATGTCTTCTATTTGAGTGATGGACCTCAAGTGACCTTGTCCTGGTCTTCTGCGAAGATTGCCTTGATCCATGTACACAGTATTGAAACCACTTAAAAATAACTACTAAGTGGCTATCCACATTCCGTTAGGAAACGCTTACTTCTGTCAAAATGACCGTTCTACTGACCTATGTAATGGAAAATAACTGTGTAATCGCCATATAATAAAAACCAAACCTAAAAGAGATAAAAAAATAACTTATCAACATCTTAACTGATGTAACTTAAGCTAGTTACGAAATTTCACGTGACATGTTCCAAATCTTATTCTTGTTTATTCTTGGACCTGATAAGCAAATCAGCAGTATTTATCTTTAACATAATATTCGGAAATAAAACTAAATGACTTATCTTCCCTATCAAAATAAGCCTTTATCTGTGGAAAAAGCATAACTATCTTATTTTATTCATAATTATTATCCTACGCCAAACAAATAGAATGTCCCTTTACTTTTTTTGAACTAATCATGAAACCAGTAATACTGGCGTGTTACATCACTTCGTATACCGGGAGAGGGAATAAAATATATTTCGGTATTGTGTAAAATATGTTTTGTAATACATTTGTTTTAAATCGATGTAAATTATTTTTGTTATGCATCTACAACAATTATCTTGGATAGAAATTTTCACTTACTAAAGAGTGCATTTATATGTATAATATTATTTCATATTTATATGTGTTAAGGGTAAAAAGACTGCATTTAAATCCGAAACTAGAGTCTAGATCGAAGGACTAAAATGTTACATTTATAAAGGAAAACAAATAAAATTAATATATTAAAGATCCTGACGTATAAATGGTGCATTTGAGGATATATGCCAACTTTGTTCATTCCTCCTATTATCCAAGGGTGAGTGGGGGGGAGAACTTAAAGCTCGGCCAGGGCCTCCAGGGCTGCAGTGGGATCCACGGAATAACAAGTCACTTTCACTATGAATATTAACTGGCATCGGGGTAGAAACCAGTGTAAAGAAGAATCATCACGAGGGGTAAGCTACTGAAATCAGGCTATGTCTCCTTCGAGACGCTATACTAATATTAAAAAAGAGGGCTTAGAGAACCGGGGCGACACTTCCATTACCGCGAGAACAAAGGGATGAGCGACCGCAACTCCAGAACGGCTCCTACGGTACAAATGTACCCTGGTAACGAGTACGAGAAAATATGGCATAGAGACCCAAGAGGGTACTAAAGGTCCACATCTCCAGAACGGCTCCGACGATATACCTGAATGTTCGGGCGTCTAAGGGACGCTCCTGGACAGCGGAAAGAGTGATTGGAACACGCGATGTGTCCACCAATGAGAGACAGCTGATACTTCGGACAATTACAACGATCACTTGAATAAGCTCACCAATATTGATTTTGGCATATGTATGCCCTAAATTATTATAAAAACAACAAGTTGTCTTCTACTAAGTATTAAAAACTAATACTACACAACTTGATACATTGTAAGTACTAAACATTATGTTTAATAGAATATTATAACAAAACCACTGCACCATTATTTATTATTTTGAAACGAAACAAATTTAACAATTAATGGGTAAATTAGTCTAATACATAATTTTAATATTCATTTTCCTTCCAATGTTACACAATATTAGTATCACGAATCATCTGTTCCAAATATAAGATATTTTCTTACTGTTATTAGTCCTCCAATACTTCGGGACGACCTCTATTTGGATAGACTATACTTTATGATCAACATTGCTGAACAAAGACTAAACAATACGATTCAAGTATCATAAGAGGAACTAAATAAGTTAACTTCAACTAAGAATATAATGTGAATCATTAAAAAATGTTAGACTGAGATAAAAGAGCTAGATAGTTCGTTTAATGTATCATATTGGTCATTTATTGATTATCCGCCTGTATAATCAGACTTGTTTTATTGGCAGTTTCAGTGTAACATAAGTCGACTGAGGTAGGCTCTATATAATGAGGCCAAAATATTTCAACAATTAATGATTTTAACAATGTGTCGACACAGACTAAACAGGGAAAATACGACAGCGGCTGTTGTCACTTAAACCCAAAATCTCAAATTAATTTTGTCTACCTGCTTGCTTAATTGTTCTATTAATAGCAGATAACTACACCCATAGCACTCATAACGAGTCGCTACATCTAGCGTCAGCTGGGGTTGATGTAGGGTCAGGAAGAGGAAGCTGCACACGTCATCCCTTCACAGCTCCTGACAATACAAACCGGAATATTTATTTTGCACATCCCCAAACAGTCATTTTACACAACATGCAATAATTATTTACAAAATTTAAAATAATTTATAATTTTGTTATGTATCTACTAATTTATACCAATTTTTATTTAATAATAGTAAATAGATAATATTATTAATATAGGTTTTATACTCACACTATTAAAGTTACCTCTATAAGTGCAATGTTACAAAGTATCCAGTTTAACAAAGACGAATGTACTGAATATTTTCCCAAAGATAACAAAATTGTACTTTGGGAAAAAGTTGTAACAAATTAGATACTGATTACTGTTTAAATTTCCTTTGGATATCTATACAAAATGTTTTAATACCAATGTATTTTACTACACCCATACATCTATTACATTATGGTTGATTCAGCTAACGTTTTCACCTCGACGATCCTGGAATGAAATACAATATTAAGTTCATACGCATGGCTGCATCTGAGGTTAAAGTATAATGTATTTGGTTTTATCTGTACATGTCAGTTTCAACAAATCACCAGATTAGACTGCACATTTACGTTTATGTTTTGCTTTATTTCGTTATGTGCATTATATTACAGAGTAGTATCGTTTGCAAATGTATAATCATTTCTTTGAGACTCACTATTGCACGTTTACGTTTGTGTTTTGCTTTATTTCGTTATGTGCATTATATTACAGCGTAGTATCGTTTGAAAATGTATAATTATTTCTTTGAGACTCACTATTCCTCATTTACGATAATTTTTGCTTTATTTCGTTATATGCATTATATTACAGCGTAGTATCGTTTGCAAATGTATAATCATTTCTTTGAGACTCACTATTCCTCATTTACGATAATTTTTGCTTTATTTCGTTATATGCATTATATTACAGCGTAGTATCGTTTGCAAATGTATAATCATTTCTGTGAGACTCACTATTCCTCATTTACGATAATTTTTGCTTTATTTCGTTGTATGCATTATATTACAGCGTAGTATTGTTTGCAAATGTATAATCATTTCTGTGAGACTCACTATTGCACATTTACGTTTGTGTTTTGCTTTATTTCGTTATGTGCGTTATATTACAGAGTAGTATCGTTTGCAAATGTATAATCATTTCTGTGAGACTCACTATTCCTCATTTACGATAATTTTTGCTTTATTTCGTTGTATGCATTACATTACAGCGTAGTATTGTTTGCAAATGTATAATCATTTCTGTGAGACTCACTATTGCACATTTACGTTTGTGTTTTGCTTTATTTCGTTATGTGCGTTATATTACAGAGTAGTATCGTTTGCAAATGTGTAATCATTTCTGTGAGACTCACTACTGCACATTTAGTCATTGAAATATGGAACAAACAATGCTTCAGGCACAAAAATCTTTCAGGATTCCATATTCTATTCATACGATTTACTGAAAAAATTGTTGATCCTAACCTAATAATTTCTGTATCTTAAAAGGTTGGATAAAATATGAACATTTTCATTCTACGTGTCACATATTAATATTCCAGCTATGGTTTTAGTGAATATATCTAGGTAACTAGTACTTAGACTATCTACCAAATCGAATAACCTTTTTTAATTCAATTTTATCCTTCTCCAAATTTAGGAATTTCTATCGATATGCTTATTGCAAGTATAAAATTGTAGTGATATTACTAGAACTATTCTCATAGCACAAAAAAGTTTTTCTTTCTTCCTTGAATATTGAGTTTTTTATAAAGGTATGGACACAACTGTGAATTAGTACTGCAATAGTCTCAATCTGGTGTCTATGGCTTTTTTACTGGAATACTATCGTGGCTTTATTTGATTATCGGAAAATACTGTAGACTACAACGCAAGTGTAATGAGACAAGTATTAAATATAGAATATTAATGTTTTCCTTTAGTAGATTAGAGTTCATATTGCCAAGCCTTGGTGTAGCATTACTGTTATGGGTATTATTATTTTATCAAGTCACTTTCCTCATCTCATATGTTAAAATAAACATTTATTTATTTATATTTATGATATAATGTAATGTTCATCCAGGTAAAATTATTAAGAACCTCAATTCGATTATTAATACTCTGCTACTTCAATCTATCACTGATTATGTTTCTTCTCTTTTTCGCTTTACTAGTTAACTAATATAAAACTCACTACGTATATTTGCAGTTACACAATCGTGTTTAAAATAATACAGTGTACTAATTTTCTTTCATATTTCTTATATAATGTTGTAGTTTATTCCATAGCAATATGAAACAAACGTACGAGGCAGTTAATTTTGATTTTTCTTCTTGTATCTAAACAGGATATTTATATTATAAATAAATTAACGGTAAGTATCCACAATTGGGTTTTATATTTATAATAATTAATGTTATGGATTTTTATTTGTTTTGAACTACAGATAATTACCTATTTAGTATATCTGAATACCAGGCTAAAATACAAAAATGGTAAAAGCTTATGTAACAAGTTTGATGCTATAGTATGTATTCTTCCTCAGTTTGCACTCTCAAGTAAGTTGCTCGTCTGTTATTTTCAGGTATTCAGGAAAAAAAACCTTTTTGCTCAACGAATTAATCGATTCGGTCATTTAGAAATAAATAATCATCGATGAGGCAATTATAATGAAATTATATATTTAAATTATCTTCTATTACTTATATTTTATAATACCCATTACATTTATGTTTACACAAGTGTGACCAAAAGATTTTTCGATAAATAGCGATACTACCAGCAATACAGCCTATCCATTGCAATAATATGAAAATCCATTCCGTTAAAAAAGACGAACTACATCACTACATGCAATATTTTTCGAGAGTTTGGAAAAACTTCAGGAAATACTAGTAGATAAAACATAATAAAAGTTACGGTGTTATACGTTTTATAACCTATAACGATGGCAAACGTCTGAAATCCTGTTGCCCTTTTAACCTGTCCATCGTCAATAAGAACTTTTTATTAAATAAGTCCATTCTCGATTAGTTTATTCATATCTGTCCATATGTGTTCATTATATAAAAACTCACGTTTTATAAACCACGATTGCGAATAACTTGATTCATTTATTTATTTAATCGTATAATAAAATATTCCAGTATATATCACTGACAGAAGATAATGAATGTTTACTAAACTGAAATGAAATGAAATGAATGAAATGAAATGAAATATAAATTTATTTCCACAATCTTCTTATAGGTACAGAGATTACAAATGCGTTTGAAAATTTTTGTTAACAATGAAATTTTAAACATTGTAATTTCTTAATATATATTTGTAGGAAATTTAGCCTACATGGGCAAGCAGCCTGTGCGTAGGCTAGAGACGCTATCTTTTACAGAATTTAATGTTAGTTTGTTTTGCCGGGTATGGTTCAGACGCAAACGAAAGAGCAACAATAACAATAATAAATTAAATTAAACAAACCGACCAAAAAATTTATATATAATTTATTTTAAATAGTTATCACTTTGAAATGTAGATGAATGACAGATGATATCGGAGGGGGGAGGGGTGAGAGAAAGGACCAAGGTCAAGCCCGCCCATATTCTGATAAGATTAGGGCCTCGGCTCCCTCGAGGCCAATCTGTAGAAGGAAAAAATTAACGTTTTTCTTAAAAATTGAAATTGAAGTTGATTCGAATAATTTGAAGTGACTGAAGTTTTTGCAAATGTTTCTGAATAATACATGGGAAATATAACAGGAATTTCTTATTGAAAATGATTTAACTAACCTTGTAACAGGTATACCGACATTAACTGCATGCCTGGTATTATAAGAATGTGATGTTTCTGGGAAAATTATGTTGTAATATTTATAAATATGAATTAAAAGATGCTTTATGTACAACTGTCGCAAGGAAAGGAGTGAAGATTCGTGAAAAAGAGTGTCAGTAGGATAACGCTTATTTTTCCTTAATCCTGCTTTTAAGATACATTTTTGTGTTATGTAAAGGGGCTCCAAAACTGATTTTAATGCACCGCCCCAAGCAATGTTACCAAATGTAAGAAGAGATTGGACATAAGCGCAGTACGTTATTTTAATTTCCTTTTCATTTAAAACATCACTTAATCTTCTGAAAGCGAAAATATATTTTCTTACTTTTGCTTGAATATAGGCTATATGATCAGACCATTTAAGGCGATGATCGAAAATTACACCTATATATTTGTAACTTGTAACACGTTCAATACTTTTACATCCACATGTTAAATTTGCAGAATTGCCGCATTGATGAATTCTCAAACTATTTAAATTGTAATCTGAATTATTGTTCAAAGAAATAGGTAGAAATTTTGTCTTAGATATATTTAGTGAGAGAAAATTTTGATCTAACCATTTTTTCAAAATCATTAAGTCGTTTGTAGCCTTTTCCTGTACTTCCATCCAGTTGTTACCAGAAATAAAAATTAAGCTGTCATCCGCAAACAAAAAGAGATTTCCATACAGATTTAGTTTAGAAATATTGTTTATATATATTAAAAACAAAATAGGTCCCAATGTACTACCTTGAATCACAACATAATCCACGTTTTGAGGATCACTGTTCTCTCCGCAGATGGACACAACCTGTCGCCTCTCGCTCAGGTAGCTGCGGAACCACGCTAGCGCAATGCCGCGGACTCCTATCATTTCTAATTTTGTTAACAAAATAGTGCGATCCACAGAGTCGAATGCTTTTTTTAAATCCAAAAAAACAAGCATGCACCTATTATTTTTTTAAATACTTTTGTTTAAATCTCTGTTGATATCAAATAATGCGTCATTGATACTTTGTCCGGCCTAAATCCATACTGACACTCACTTAAAATGTTATGGATTTGTAAAAATGAGACGAGTTGATCCTTAACTATTCGTTCTAAAACCTTAGAGAAAACGCTTAACAATGAGATGGGACGGAAGTTGTTTTTGTTTGTAAGTTCATTAGATTTGAAAAGAGGAAAGATTTTTGCTAGCTTAAAATTATCGGGAAATACACCAGTTGAGATACTTAAGTTAATTAAATGAGTTAACTGTTGAGAAATAACATGGATATTAGCCTTGAAGAGGTTAGCCGAGACCCCGTCCATCCCCGGTGCGGATCCACCCCTCAGGCCATTGACCTGGCGTATTACGTCATGTTCAGTCACAGTCTGTAGTGAGAATTCAGTGTTCAGCCAGTAATCAGAGTCACGTACCACCGGATCCCCCCCTGAATCAATCTCGTCGGCCAGGGTTTTGCCAACAGCCGAAAAAAAATCATTGAAATCATTGGCAACCTGTTTTAAAACCTCCTTGCTCAATATAGGTGCACCTGGTAGAAATCTTTGAATAGGAAAGTTATCCCTACATTTATTCCTCCCAATTAATTCGTTAATAATTCCCCAAAACAATTTAGCATTTTTTCTACAGTCATTTAATTTCATTCTATAGTAATCCCGCTTTGTAGATTTTATTGAGTTGCTTAAATCACGTCTTAACATATTATAATAAGTTCTAAGTTCACGATTAAAAGGTTGTTTTTTTAAGATTTTACTAATTTTATCCCTTTTACGAATCAAGTTTACTAAGTCATTGGAAATCCATGGCTTAAGTTTTTTCTTCCGTGTTGTGGGATGTTTTATTTCTTTTTTAGCGATAGATAAAGATTCAGTAATCACGCCCGAAAAATTGGCTGAACATTCGTTGACATCATAAAAATTCAGGACGGGATCCCAGTTTGAGGTGATAAGACACTCGGTAAATAGTTTTTCGTCAGTATACGTAATCGGTGCTAGTGGTGTGTCAGTGGCAGTCGCGTGGACTGTGATCCTGAGGCCGGTGCTGTAGTGGTCAGTGACGGCGGTGTGCAGCACGGCGGCCTGCACACTCTGCATGTCGTTGTATCTCACAAACACGTGGTCCAGGCAGGTCGTGCTGTGCTCCGTCACCCGAGTCGCTTTGTCCACACATTGTACAAGTCCATGACCAATAAGGCAGTTTAAATATCTGTTAGTAAGATCGTCAGGTGCAAAAAGGTTAATATTCATGTCTCCTAGTAAAATGCATTTTTTATTACGTTCTACATTGTTATAATAGCTGTCGAGACCATCTATAAAACTACCAACGTCACTGTCAAATGTTCTGTATAGTGCCAAAATGTTGTAATGGGTATTTAGGTAAGTGAAGTTAAGTGAAATGCCGTAAACGTCACCCAAAGTAGCTTGTGATGTAACTGCAGAAAGTCGCTTATTTACATAAACAATGACGCCGTCATTCTGGTTCCGTAATTTATCACTCAGTACAAGGTCAAACCCCTCAATGTTCACTCCCTCCTCCCCCTCCTTCAGCCAACACTCCGTTAGAACAAGTACATCTACATTGCTTACTATCAAACTCAAATATACCTTTAACTCATCAAAGTTTTTAGAAAAACTTCTAATATTAGAATGTAAAAAGTTAATGTTACTACTGATAACCCTGTTACTCTCCGTAAAACTGTAGAAATCTTTAAATTTAAGTGGGCTATCAATCTCTAAACATTCCTTTGGTAAATCATTATCACCACTGTCATCAATCATTATTATCACAGGCTGCCTGCCCGCCCTAATATGATTATAAGTTTAAGATAGCAATATTATCATATTATATTATATTATATCATATAAAATAATATAGGATAAGACATTGAAGAAAATTTAAAATAAACGCTGTTGGTTTACAACTATAATAATCATCCAAATTATAGCTATATACATAATAAAACAAATATATACACACATCTACACTCACGAGCACACTCACACATACACAAACGTGCATACATATGCACATACATGTACATATAGTCAAAATAATATTGATTTGTTTTTAAGATATTGTAACAACTCCTTCAAACAGTATGAAAATGAAGACTAATATTTTAACTTACAGTTCAAATGTTCTAACTACAGCAAGTAATCTATACAAATAAAATTGTGAAATAACGGTTTTATAACTGCAAAATTTAAGTTATTTTATTTAAACGGAATACATAGCTAAAATGAAGAAAAAATTACTTAAATAAATGTTGTATCTTTGTAACAGTGACAAGCATACAATCTATAGCTGTATACATACAAGCACGCACGCACGCGCACACACACACCACACACACACACACACACACACACACACACACACACACACACACACACACACACACACACACACACCACACACACACACACACACACACACACAGAGCCATACATACACCTATATACACACTTATAAGTATACATGGTTTGTTAATATTTTCAAAACAAATTTAATTATATACTCATATATAATTATAAACTCTATAAAAATTATAATTATAATTATAAACTCATAATTTACCTGGTATAATAAGGAAAAGTAAAATTTTAACTTTTATTACGAATAAAACTCTACAATTATTTTAATCAGAAGATCTCATTAAACTTAACTTAAAACAAGGTTTAATCTTGACTACAAACAACATTTAAAAATAACGATTGTGATTGTAATAAATTATAATAAGTATTGTTAAAAAACTAACTTAAAAACACTTCTTCTATTTAAACTGAAATAAACTTCTAATTGATATGAACCTATCATGTTAAATAGGTATAGACAAAGATGCTTTAGTTTTATAAATTATTGCATTGACATTTTAATAGCTTATATATTATTTTATTATGTATAAATAACAAGAAGTAATTCTAAATGATGTCAGGACAGTTTTGTTTCTATTTAATTTTGGTATAATGATCCTTTAAAATGTATAACAAGAAAATAAGTTTTTAACTCATCTCATTATAGATAAAATGAAATATTACTTATATTAAAATAAAACAAACTTAGCCTATACTATTTCCACCTTGTTTTTAATGACATTAATAAACACCTTTATTTGGAAATTGTTAAACTATTTAACTCTGGTATTCATAAATGTATCTAAATTTTTAAGAGAACAAAAATGTAGCTTACAGGAAAGATATATTTTTACTTGGTGTCGCTGTGCGGAGCAGGCTGAGCCTGCGGGTGGTGGTCGAGTCCATCCAGCTCCTGGATGCTGCGGTAGATCCGGATGGCACGTGAGTCCTGCGTCACCCGGACGAACACCTTGCCGTCCTTACTCCAGGCGTAGGCCAGGGATTTGGCTCTGACTCCAGCCTTGCAGTGCTGCAGCAGGGCCTTGTTGTGCTGAGTCAAGTGTTCGTTGATGAACACAGGTCCCGGGGTAAACGAAGTGTACAGGTCTGTCGTCTGGATCCTCTTCTTCTTGGCCGAGGCCAACCAGTCAGCTCTTGTAGTTCGACGTGCAAACTGGACCACGATTGATGGGTGGAAGCGACGATCTCTAGGTCCCGGAAGACGGTGAGCAATAGAGATGTCTTGTCTCTCAAAGGGAACTCCGAGCGCTCCAGATATTGCCTCCAGGGTAGACGTCCTCTCCTCCCGTCTGTGGAACACCGCGGATTTCAAGATTCGCCATTCTAGAGTATTGATCTTGCTCGATGATACTCCACTCGGCGTCCCTCACCCTCTTCGAAAGTTTAGAGTTTTCACTCCTTAACTCTATACACTGTTCTTTAAGAATTTTATTCTCTTCTTCGACCACAGACATTCTAGCGGTCACCGCGGCAAGAGAGTCTTGGATCACGGACATGCTCCGCTCAAGACCACTGAAGCTCGCCTTAAACATCTTATTGTCTTCTGCGATCTGATTCTGTATACTCCTCAGTAGACTGAGCATAGAGGGGTCCTCAGAGACCGATTTACTTCCCACGGATGCCATGTCTTTGCTACAGTCTTCACACTGCCACACAGCGCCACTCGCGATCAATCCTTTAAGTTTAGCAACCGTGCGAATTCGGCAACACGCGCTTATCTCTGCGACCTTCCAGCTCGGCTGACTGATAACGACGAAGACGTTCTAAAACGTTCTGAAACTAAGCTGAAGACATTCTAAATCATCAATAAACTATATGAAATAGTTATATTTCACTCGATAAAGTGACAACAGTGTTACAACAACGAAACAGGCACTATTATGGGCACATGTTGAGCGACGTGTATGGGTCAAGGTAACGATCGATTTTACAATTGCCTGACTGTTATCATTGGTGTGTGTACTCCCATACATCCTGACCGGTTGTTGTCATCACAGTCTCTGTGTTGTTTGTAGGCTATTGTATTTTATTTATATTTTATCGTATATTCTGTGAATGCGTTTAAATGTACCTGAACTGTTGAGAACAAAATAATAATTCGTATATAAACTTCAATTCCTATAATTAATGTCTCTTAAACCAAACAACTGTCTCAAACTTTCACCGATTCTAAATATAATGTCAAATAATATGTAAATATTAATTCTTATTTTACAACATTTTAAATTTCCAATTAGTGCATTTAAACTACATGTAAGTACATAACAAGTCCGAGAAATTACAAATGACAAACTACAATAAATTTACAACATATAGGAATGGAATTACACAAACTATTTAATGTCTGTTTTTAAATTAGTTGAAAAGCAATAGAATTCACCTATGATCACAAACTTTAATCAACACTTTTAAGATAATACAAATAACCGATTATAGCAGTAGCAACGTAAAAAGTCATATTCCTTTCACCTCAAATCCAAATTTTCTTTTAATCGTTTTTATATTAATTTTTATTGTGTACATTATTACATCTTATGAAACTTGGCTTTATAAAGGCAAAGTTAGTATTGTTTTCTCGGCAGGAAAAATATTTTTCATCTGTCTATGTATTTTAATCATTCATATCTAGCAATTTCGATGTTTCCAGACTTTATAGGAAATTAAATGCCAAGTGCAATAAGGGAAATAAAATAAATACTTTGTCGCCACAACGGAAGAACCTCAAAGATCTTCTTTCAGGAGTTCTGGTCTGTAAGTGTCTTTATTGACTTTCCAGTACGTAGGATCAAGAAAAGTTGATCTTATCTTTGTAAATTCTCTCATCATCATCTCTCTTCTGTTCATCATATTTCCAACTAATTTTATCTGACAACTTATTTTGATAATAGACTTCCTGAAATATCATATAAGATAATAGGTAGGTATCATTACGATCCAAACTATGATAAAATAATTGAATAGTTTCTTTCACATATGTGTTTAAATAACCAAACTAACATATTATCGGAAGACCAAATACCTGTCAAATTACTTCTGTTTACACGCACACACACACACACACACACACACACACACACACACACACACACACACACACACACACACACACACACACACACACACACACACAAACATTATATATTGGGGGGAAAATATCAAGTTTATGATGTTTCTAATAAAGTCGAAATAAATTCAATTTATATGAAACCTGTGTGATTTAAGATAATTGTAATTTTTATGTTGGAAAGTTTAATTGTAATCAGAGACGACTATACTTACTGAAAATATATAAAATAAAAATTCTTCTTTATTATGCATTAATCATTAAATCTTGAAATTTTATCAAATTAATACCAACTCTTCTGGAACAAATGAATAAAGGGAATAATTAAAATCACAATAGTGTTACTTAAGAAAGCTCGTTTAATCTGGCATGCCTTTTCAGCAACTTTGAACAAAACTTACGAAGTGATGGCAAAGTCTTCAGGTACGGTTTTATAAGGAAATACAATTATCAAAATACGCGGTAGAAAGTTATTAAAGCATTGTAACAATTTATGTAAATCATTAATTAATTTATACTCTTTAAATTAACTTTATAATTTTTTTATGTATCCATGACAGTTTAAATCTTAATATGACACTTATATTCTCTACAATGTAATAACTCATATATGTGTACGAGAATTCTCAACTAGTTAGTCCTTAATAATTCCATAAATAGAACAAAAGTAAATAACTCAAAACGCAACGATGATTTATCAATATACATGGTTACATCAAAGTTGTATCTTTACAGAGTATTCAACACAATTATTGAAAGTTTTCAGAAACCTAAAACACAAGACACAACGAGTAAATTTGATATAATATCCTCCAGATGTGTAATAATTACACTCGAAGCTAACTATTACTTTTTTTGTAGTTTAAATGTTTATAATACACACGTAGTGTAGAAAAAACAATCAATTTGTATACAATTGTCGAAAATACATCATTTTAAATTTTTAATTTTACACAATACATCGTTAAAACAAACTGTAACAACTACTCGTCACGACATTGCTTTCATTACCTCATTTTTACTAGTAATTGCACAGTGGGACTCATAAAGAAGCTATTACTCATCACATAATTGATTTCTTTATCAGATAGTATTAGACGCCACATAGAAAATGTTCAGCATGTGTTCAAAAGGTAGCCACATTAGTCCTTCCGACATCACTTTCATTATCACATTAGTTGTGAATACAGAACAGTGCATTAATTTACACAAATTAAAACATTTTTAATATTTTAAAAATTAATGAAAATTGTATTTATTTAAAAATGTTTCTTCTGAACTTTTTGGGCCTTCGTCGACTGTAGACATCTTTGATGGGAGGCAGTGAAAAATTTACTGCTAGCTGCCAAAGTAGTTTTATTTAACTATTGTCACCAAAACCTTTCTCTGTTGTGATGGTTAATTTTTTCTAACGGTAATGTCTGAGATTGATGTGCACGCAAGCTACCAATGTGCAAAGTGCGAATAATTTTGTGTTTGCAGTTGTTTCGGCTATGGTTACAGGTTACAAAAAGTATTGGGAATTGTAAGAATAGTGAAAGTCTGGATTACTAATGTAGACTGTGAAGCATTAGTATTCAAGACAATACAATATGTCTGTGAACCCCAGCAAGTGCTCAGTTATCACATATCATAGGAACAAGTCTCCGTAGGTTACTTCTTATTTCATCTCTGGTTCCCAAATATTAAGAACCCAAAATGTAAAAGACTTTAATGTTTATTTTCAAAATGACATGGGGTTTTGTATACACTTGAACCACATCTGCAATCGAGCCAACAAAATGTTGGGTTTTATTACAAGTTTCTCCGGAGGCATCAGCAGTCCTGCTGCCCTTTGTTCCCTGCTCTCTTCTTTTGTGAGGCAGCTTGTGGAATATGCCAGTCCTGTGTGGTCCCCTTACACAACCGGTGCTAAGATGAGACTGGAGGATCTTCAACACCGCTTCGTTCGCTTGGTTGGTGTCTGGCTTGGCTTCAACTACATGGAGGTTCCGGTTCGGGCTTTGTCCTGTGAGCTAAATTTTCCTTCCCTTGCTCTTCTTCGTGATGTTGCTGATGTTGTCCTTCTTCTGAAGATAATCAACGGACTAATACAGTGCCCTGACCTTCTAGCTGAGATCGACTTTAGGGTTCCAACGAACACCAGATCTCGTGATCTCCTGAGTCGTAGATATAATCTCACGAACTTTGACTTCAACAGTCCCCTAGCAAGACTTGTCCGCCTGGGGAATCTAGTGGCCGCGGAGTGTGATCCCTTCTTCGACAGAATCCCTCAAATCCGAAGTCGGGCCTTCAGAATTCTAAGCATCAGTGATATTTAATACTTGTCGTTCTTGTAAGTAGTGTCCAGTTCTGCGTATATTGTTCTTTTTTATTTTATATATTTTTTTCTCTTGTGTGTTTAATCCTTGTTAATTATTGTTTTTATTATTTAGTTGAAAGTTTGTTATAGTTGTATGTATATATATATATATATATATATATATATATATATATATATATATATATATATATAATGTTTTTCTTTATATATAGTCAATTTTTTCTGTACTGTTATTATTATGTTGTTAATGATTTTTTTGATTTATTATCATTATAGCTTTATATAGATTTATGATGTTATAAACTTTATAGTCTATTTACCAAAGTATTATTAAATTTATAATTATTGTTAATACCTTTTTGAAAGGTTTTTGTTATATATCTTTATGCATATTTCACTCTGTTATCCGTCATTTAGTCTATTTTTCCACGCAATGGTTTTGTTTTCTGATCAATAATTGCTAAACTTGTAAAATGTTTCTTTTTTTTTACTCTATGTTAATTTAATAGTAAATCAAGTAAGTATTGTCTAAGTCTTGAACCATATATTATTGGTATATTTATGTATGAAATGGCTGCTTGCCGTTAATAAATAAATAAATAGAGCCTACTATCGTTGTAAGAAACTCTTTCTAATAGGGTACGTAACTTTAAAATGCATCTTCATAATCAAACATAAAACATGACGTAATATGAATCAAATTTTTAACAGCTGTAGTACCGTTTTAGATTTCTTATGCTTTCAACTAAAGTTTAGATATTCTATATGAAAACCTCAGTTTTTTTAAGAGTAGTAGAGAACTTGTCACAAGCCTGGTATTTTTAGTGCAATAGGAATACGTAGAATCAAATGCCTTATTTTGGTAAAAAAATTATATAAAAGTTTAAAAAAGCGTAAATATTAATAAAACGATGAGTTTGTCTTAGCTGTTTGGTATAGAAACCATCAGATTATATTATGATTGCTTGGTTTCATTTTCAAACATTGGATTTTAACATTTAACATCACAGGTACGATATTGTGTCAACCTAATTCGTCGTAAAAAAGGCTTTTATAATATTTTTATTAACTATCTAGATCTTTTAAATGTAATGTCTCAGTCTTTTACTGAGTTATCATATAGTTGTACTGAGGACAGTGTTGTATTTTTAACGATTGTAATTTATGGTAGGTTGTATTGTATTTCATATTATGATGTGGCTTTATATCATTGTTCAGAATCATAAGTGTATAAGACTTAGGGTAATAATTTGGAATGTTTTTTTTGCACCATATTTGCAATCCTGTATGTAACTGTATTATTTTATGTTGATACTAAGTTTGGTACTCGAGGTGGATGATAATGCGGATCCTTCCCTTTCCAGGAAGCTGGCTGCCATAACGGGCTGTGCCGTGCCGGAAAGATACAATCAGAAGTTATGGTTGGTTGTAATGCCAACTATCACAGAATGGAGGGACCAGCACCAACAATAGACAGCAGCGTCATTTTGTAGAATGTATTAACTTTAGCTAATGTAGCTTACCGTATTAGCTTAAATGTTAGCAGAAAATGAAAATCTTACCAACACATTACGCACTGGTTCGAATGCTTATATTAGAAAATACATTGTAAAAGAAAAACTATTAAAATTATTTAAACTTTAAACGGATTATTTTTACCAATCCTAATGCTTCCTTAAGAGGGTCGGTAGGCCCTATCTTGCCAATGTTAAATTTACTATATTGATGACCCGTTTTATTAGAAACTACTTGAGATATTTAACTGAAATATTTTACACATTATATATGAATTATGGTTAATACTTGACAACGGGCAATTTCTTTTATCCATCCCTGATTTTTAATTACGATTTTTTTAAATTTATTTTTAAAACTTCCTAATTTTTTAATACGTTTTGGCATGTAAAATAAAAACTAAGCCAATTATTTTAAACCCCTGTGTTAAAGTTTACATTATACCTCAATTAGCATGTGATAAAAATATCAAGTCCATATCATTAACAGTTTCTGAGAAAACGGGTCATTTGCATAAAAATTTAAAGTTTTCGGCAAATCACAAATAAAGTAAAAATAAACTTTTATTACCTGTATAAATAGGGATTTAGTGCATTTCTGCACCATAGGATGGCTGGTCTGGATCCTCCTCACCTAAAAATGCTTCTTTCATCTTTCTTTTTGCACTTTCTCTTTGTTGTCTGGCTTTTTTCAATAAACTAGAAAGCATTTGCTCGGCTCGTAGTATACGTAATTTGTCCAGTTCACACATCACTGAGGCTGTATTATCAGTAACAGTCATTCCAAGTTCTTTTAGCACTAGACATCTAGTTTCATTGCCTTTATTAAAATTAAAAATGGCATCATAGGCTCCAAAGTTTAGGGTTTTCATGCCTACAAATACGGTTTTAGGTAGTCGCGACCAAATCACTGCATTGACCGATTCGTTAGGGTTTTGTGACTTGCCATGAAGGCGTTTCTTTAGTATATTAGGGTCTGACAGATCCTGGAAAATAGGTTTTATGGCAGTCATAATAGCTTCAGGTATGTGCATGTGATGACGGCGGTCATATTTTTCTTTTTTGGCTATGGCTCGCTGGTATTTGCACCAACTGTCTTCACCTTTTTCACAAAGTCCGTGCTGGGGGGTTTCATTTGTGGATAACAGGTGAAAATATTCAGCCCATATAGCTTTCTTCATTCCATCAAAATTCCCAGAATTCCTTCTGATAGCCAAGCCGTAATATTTTTGTATAGCTAACATGCGCTCATTGGCAAGTCGATCTCTTCCTCCAATAGTTTTTCCATCAGAAAGAACATTTTTCCCACATTTCATTTTTAGTTTCCTAAGTCTTGAGCCCATACGCTTTTGAAAATGTCCACAACACTCCAGTTTTTCAATCACACATTGGTCTCCATATGGCCTACTCTGAAGAACTGTACTGAACGCACTTGAATATCCATCCCAAAGGGAAAAAACGTCATGACATTGTCCTACATAAAGTTGAATAACTCCGTTTGTCTTTATAGTAAAATAGTGGGAGTAGTATTAAATTAAAACTAAGATGCAGAGGAATACAAAAATGATATTTTTAAAGAATTATGCCTACCGAACCCCCTTAACCCTCTGCAAATAGGTTTAGCCTTAGAAGTCAGCTTTATTTATATTCTGTTTAACTTTTATCGGACTGGTGGAGCTTATTGCAAGTTCTCTGTCTTTTTTTATGTTAAATCTAGAAAAAGAAATTACAACATAGATATCTGGTGAATTCAAAAAATTGAAATACTACTAAATATCCACATCGAGTATTTTGTTCACCGACGAGAGAATAATTGATAAAACACATAAATATTGGTTGCATCGTTACTCCACCTATAAATCAGCATGGGTGTATAGCAGTAATAGTTCTCACGTTTGATTGACTACTCGAACTACCATTTTATCGCTGATAAAATATCTTATGTTTGATGAATCTTACCTTTTGTAAAGTTCTTAGAATGACAAAGTATTGAAAAGAAGTATTAAGTACAGAATAATATGTGTAGATGCGCGTATTTAAAACTGGCTGTATGATGCTTACACAGACCTAAGAAAGAAAAAAATTTAGGCCTTCTCACATAAGTACCATTACAAAAGTTAAAATCGAGCAGGCCTCCTTATTGGAGATAACATTTTACCAATATCCAAATGTTTGGTAATTCTCAATGTGCTCGTATGGCTGAGTGAATTAATTATTTACCAAACAGGGGTACAAATTTGTATCAGATTCAACACGGTGAATGTAGCATGCAATAACATGACAGACGCAGGAAACTAAAGGTGTTTAAGTTTAAATTCTACGTGACAAAATACAATTTTGTCATTTATTTAATAGAAAAATATGAAATCTCGGACCCTGTTAAAATTAAAACACCTTTTGGGTAGTAAATATGTCATAGGAATACAGATTTAAATGTTATTTAGCTTATTTGTTAAATTGCTTTCATACTTCTTTTAATTTACCGAAATTTCTATCTCGACAAAAAACATCCTTGTCTATATTTTTATTATTAGGATTTATACACATAGAGTACCAAAAAGTATAGGACAAAGCAACATTTTAATAAAATATCTAAGATAATTGAAAATCTATTCTGGATATGAGAACATTGCATTACCAAAAAAAGTAATTGGTCAAAATTATTTTACTGTTATTTCAAATTCCTTTTTCAATAATTTTTTAATAAATTTATATTAACCTTTTAATATTTTTAATAATATCAAGAAGGCCCTGACGAGCAACCAAGCGCAGCACCGGTGACGTGGTCAGCGTCTTCTACCTTGGTAAGCCTATCAGGGGTGAGTGCATCGGATAGCAGCGACCCTACAGAGCGTTATATGAATTAATTGTATCTATTTACTTTAAATTGATATGTTTTCTTATTTTAACTTATTTCTGTAGTTTCTTATTTAGGCTACAATTCAGCTGTGGTGTAGAGTTCTTATTAGAATCAATATGTATATTTATATTGAAAAAGTCATGATAAGACATACATTTAAATTATTTAACAGTTTTATAAAACTATTATTATTTTTACCGACATATAATTTTTAATAAAATAATTAAATTATGAAAAACAAAGTGATTTTGCCGATGATAATCAAAGATATAAGTACGGATTTACTGTCTCAAGTGCACTTATTAACTTAATATTTGTTCTCGAATTACATATGATATAGGTTGGTAGACCTGATCCTACCCTACAAACACTACATTACGTTTGCTCCCTGATTAAATTTAGTTTTTGTGTGATTTTAAGCCATAACGAGTATTTTTGACTCCTGAAATTGTTTTATTTATTGACATAGTTATGATCTCACAGTAAACAGGACATTTTATTTTGTTTCCGTAAGTAATTACTAACTGTACATCTAACCACCAGACTAACAAGGTTAGACGTGCATACAGCAATACAATCCACGTTTGACGTAACCAGGAGCGACGCGACTAAACATAGATTATCTTATCACTCTTACTACACGTCCACTTGGTCAAGACGGTAGTGTCACAGTCTCGCATTAGAGAGTTCGCCGATTCAAGTCTCGGACTAAACATAAACTTTTTGCACAAGATTTTATCTTCATATTTATTTCATATTACAATTTTTATTATTTTATATATATATATATATATATATATATATATATATATATATTGTAATTTATTTTAATTTATTTAACACTTTTACCGTATTCAAAAGTTTGTTATAAAATTTTATTACAATTGTTCTTGTTATTAATTAAATATATTTTATTATTGTTAAAAATACTTGTTAGCTTTATATTTTAAACTCTTGTTATTTGTTACAAAAATTTTATATTTATTCGTTGTTTGTTTTTAATATTTTACTGATTATTAACCATATATTTATTTTATTCTATTTTATATATTCATATCCTCAATTTATTATGAACATGTCGTTTTCTGTTGAAAAGACGAAGACTGGTAAGCCGTGCATTCTTTTTAACGATGTTAAATATAGGCAGCAACGATCTTAAAAATGGTGAAGTGTCTTGGTGCTGTCTAGGGAAAAGCTGTTGCGCGTCCATTAAAACTGATGCGGGTATGACAAAAGTTATTACTTATAACCAAAAACATAGTGGCGAGCATCCTGTTACGATGCGTACCCTCCTATCACCACTGCTGAAGTCTCAGTCTGCGACCGCCGCGCTACCTTCGGTGCCTTCTACGCCGGTTACATCACCTGTACTGGATTGCTGTAGAACGCCCGTCTGCTCCACACCCGCCTTAGATCTCTCACTGTCTGACGATCCGCCTGGTACAACAGAACAAAGCGATATAAACAACTTAAATATCTGAAGATCCGGTAGCGGAGATTTCCCGACTCAGAAAAGAGATTGAGCGCTTTGAGAGTGAATACCAAAAGCTGCTAAACCACACTATAGAATCGGACACTCGTTTGCTTGAGTTCACGGACCAGATATTTCAAGTGAACGCTTCTCGCGTCGACCAGGGCGCCCGCGCTTCCGCGACGGTGGACTGCGGTGTCCAGTGTGAACCGTCACCCACTGCTGCGGACTTCGGTACGCAGTGCGACCTATCGGAACAGTCTTTCGACGGTTTCAACGACAGGCACATTGCCCTCTGCAAAATTCAAAATTTCACTTTGGCCAACGCATTCTGTAGACAACTCTCCAAATGAGGGGGTGTCGCCATTTTTATGAAGGAACATTTTAATTTCAATCTTTTTCCAGTCAAGGAAACAATTGAAAAAGATTTTGAAGCAGTTGGAGTCAAAAGTTACACCAAAAAGTCAAAATTAATCGTAGTTGGCGTTTATAGGTCTCCCAACGGGAACGAAGATGTTTTCATGTCAAAATTTGAAGCTTTGCTGACAGAATTGACTACCCAGCAACTGAACTTCGTTCTGATGGGTGATTTTAACATCGATGCGATGAACCAAACTCAACCGTCGACTAAAAGCTTTGTCGATATGCTACAATGCTTTGGCTTGGAGTTGCTGGTCAAAACTCCAACGAGAGTGACGCCAGCAACACAATCTGCTATCGACAATGTCATTTCAAATCTCCCAAATGGCTAAGTGTCCGTGATTAACACAGCAATCGTGGATCATTATGGCCAAGAGGCTATAGTTACAGGAAAACAAATCGAGAGGGAGCCCAAAATTAATAAAACAATAAGAGACATAAGGCCTAGCAACATTGCTCTCCTAAACGCCTCTCTTTTTAAAGAACAATGGCACTTTCTAAATTCAAGCTAAACAGTAGAACAGCAGTTCCAGGCATTCAATAATTGCCTAAATTTTCATCTAAATCTATGCTGTCCTACAAAAACAATTAAAATATACCAAAAAAAAATAAGAAAAACTTAGATCACGAAAGTAATATTGGTTTCAAGAGATAAACTAAAATTCCTTTACGAAATCTATAGATCAGATTCAAATGAAAATTTCAAAATTTATTACCAAAACTACAAAAGAATTTACCGAAAAGTGATCCAAGCCGCGAAATCATATGATGTCTCAAAAAAAATCTTTCTTCTTAAAATGTTTCTAAAACTGTTTGGGACATTATTAACAATAAAAATAAAGCTCACAAAAAGATCAAAATTAAAATTGGAGATACCTTGGTGCAGGATGAAGCTGGGATCACCCATGAGTTTAATAGATTTTTTGCGTCTGTTGCTTGTGGGCGAGGTCCTCGACCGTCAGAGCGCGCGAAGACGTAGTCAAGTAGAATCAATGATACTGGCACCTGTACTTGAGGAAGAGTTGGAAAAAATTATCCAGCAGCTCCCGGCCAAAAAATCAACCGATCTAAATTTATTGTCCATGTGGATTTTGAAATAATGTGCAAAGCATATTGTGAGCCCTCTGAATCAATTGGTAAATCTGTCTTTTCAAACAGGAGTTTTCCCCTCCCTCCTGAAAAATGCTAAAGTACACCCCAAAAAAGATGACCCATGCTCTCTTAACAGTTATCGGCCTGTCTATATTTTGCCAACTGTGAGAAAGATTTTCGAAACACTATTTTTGACAAAAATGCTTTGTTTTCTTAGCAAATACAACCAGCTATCTGAAAACCAATTTGGCTTGAGAACGGGAAAATCGACGGTAGACGCTGTGGTGAGTCTGGTCGAAATGGTTGTAGAGGGGTTAGAGTGTCGGAATCCCACCATAAGTGTGTTTCTCGACTTATCCAAAGCATTCGACTGTGTTGACCATAATACACTTCTTGACAAACTTGAATCTCATGGTATTCGAGGTGTGCCCCTGCTGTGGATTAAATCATTTCTAAGCCATAGAACACAGGCTGTCCAAATTACAAATCACCTTTCAAGTCCATTGGATTTGAGATATGGAGTTCCCCAAGGCTCCATCCTCAGTCCAATCCTTTTTCTGGTCTATGTCAATGACATCGAGTCATCACTTCTGTACGGGAATCTCGTGCAGAATGCTGATGACACGACTCTCTGTTTTAACGAAAAATCAAAAGAATTTTTGGAACAAAAGGCTTTTGTTGACCTTAACAATTGCGTCCAACAATTTCATAGCCTCAACCTCACAACAAATTAAAAAAAAAATCAAATTTTCTGAATTTCGCCCTGCGGCCAAAGGACGTTGGGTGTGGGCCTTCCGTCATGCTGGGAGACTTCACATTAGAAGAAGTTTACTCCTCCAAATTCCTTGGTATATACCTTGATCGAGGTTTGACATGGAATGTTCACATTGATTCAGTTTGTTCAAAATTAGCATCTGGCGTTTATGTTTTAAGATCTTTAGCCAAATACTGCTCAAGCCAGGAGCTGATGGCGGCGTATTACGGCTTGATTTACCCACATCTTTCCTACGGAGTGATTTTGTGGGGAGCTTGTTCAAACAATCATATTTTGAGAGTTTTCAGGCTTCAAAAGAAAGCGATTAGAACAATCGCCAACATGAACTTCAGAGAGTCGTGCAGACCAGCTTTCAAAACGTTGCAGCTGTTGACTCTGCCATGTCTTTATATCTTGGAGGCAGTTTTATTCTGTAAGTCAAAATGTGCCCTGACTAGGGGCCGTGACGTGCATGAATATGAAACGAGAGACAACTACCGTACTGGGCGAAACAGAACAGTGGTTTATGAACACCTGCCCTCGCAGGCAGGTTTTCGTTTCATCAACAGTTTGCCGGATTCCATGAAAAACGTACAAACGCCCAAGGCGTTAAAAACCCGTCTGAAGAGCTTTTTAGCGTCTAAATCAAATCAAATAAAATCAGTTTTTTATTGCCGGAACATTATACAACGCATGGCAAATGTCATATTTTTACTTTTTACTGGCTAAAATTTTTGTCAAACACACCACAAGAAATCTCATTCAAACATACAATTTTGCAATCGTACCTACATCCATTCATTCACCAATTATTCCCCCTTCCAGCGACTAATTTTTTCAGTCTATTTAATTGGTGGCCTCCCAATCTTAAGCAAAAAACTCGTTAACATTATAAAATGTTTTTGACACGAAAAAAGCATTTCAAACGAGTTTTTAACACTTTGAGTGTTGAAGTGTTTTTAATTGAATCTGGTAACTTGTTGACGAATTGAACACCTGCCTGTGAAGGCAAGCGTTCATAAACCACCGTTCTGTGTCTACCAGTTCGGTAGTTATCTCTGCCTCTAAGTGAGGTGGGGGTAAATCAAGCCATAATACGCCATCATCAGAACTTGAATCGGGCAGTATTTGGCTAGAGACCTCAAAACATAAATGCCTGAGGCCAATTTGGAGCAAACGTGGTCGATGTGATCGTTCCAAGTCAACCCTCGATCTAGGTATATTCCCAGGAATTTCGAACAATATACTTCTTCCAGCATAGTGTCAGCCAACAAAACAGCTGGCTCATCATGACTATCTACTGGTCGTAAAGCAAAATTTATAAAATTGGATTTTGCAGAATTTGTTTTAAGATTGAGGCTGTTAAAATTTTAGACACAGTTGTTGATTTCAACAAAACTATGTTGTTCCAGAGTCAATTTTGATTTGCTAATGAAACAGAGAGTCGTGTCATCAGCATACTGCACTAGTCTTCCGTGCAGAAGTGATGAACCTACATCATTGACATAGATCAGGAAGAGAATTGGACTGACAATTGAGCCCTGTGGGACACCATAACTCAGGTGAATTGGTTCAGATAATTTATTTGAGATCTGGACAATTTGAGTTCTGTGGCTTAGAAATGATCTTAGCCACTGGAGAAGCACGCCTCGGATGCCATGAGATTCGTTTGTCAAGCATTGTAACATGGTCAACACAGTCGAATGCTTTCGATAAGTCCAGGAACACACTCAATGTGTGATCCCGACGTTCTAGTCCCTCTACAACCATGTCGACAAGATTTACAACTGCGTCTATTGTCGACTTGCCCTTCCTGAAGCCAAACTGGTCTTCCGATAGCTGGTTGTGTTTATTCAAAAATTGAAGCATTCGTGTCAAGAAAAGCTTTTCGAATATTTTGCTCATAACTGGCAAAATTGAGACAGGCCGGTAATTTTGTGGGGATTGGGGATCGTCTTTCTTGAAAATAGGGATTACTTTAGCGGTTTTGAGGAGTGAGGGAAAAACTCCTTGTTCAAAAGAGAAATTTACTAATTGGGTTAATGGTCTCACAATATGCTTTGAACATTTTTTATGAGCCACGTTGACATTGAATTTAAATCATTTGTTTTTTTGGCTGGGAGCTGCTGAATTATTTTTTCAAGCTCTTCCTCAACGACAGGTGCCAGTGCCAGGGAGGCTACTGGACACTGCCTACGTCTTGGGATTCCTTGTGGGGGTGATGGGCAAGGGCCTTGCTCACAAGCCACAGAACCGAAGAATCTGTTAAACCTATTTGCACCCTCCACCACGTCCTCCACAAGTCCATCACCACTTTTTAATTTGATTTGTTTGTTACATGATTTGTTTTTATTGTTGATGATGTCCCATGCAGTTTTAGAAATATTTTTGGAAGATATAATTGATTTGGAAACATCATATGCCTTTGCAGCTTGGATAACTTTTCTATAAATTCGTTTGTAATTTCGAAAAAACCGCTTAAATTCTTCAATTTGGGACGTTTTTTGGATTTCTGAGAAAATCTTTAGTTTTTCTCTAAGAAACCAAAATTCCTTTAGTTATCCATTTGTTGTTTACCCTTTTGGGACAAACTTTTATGGTTTTGAGTGGACATTACATGTCAAGATGAAAGTTGAGTGTATCACTAAACCTTAATGCTCATCTACTGAATGAATTGAATCTTGGTGTTTCCAATTTGTTTAGAAAGGGAAGTGTTGAGAAGAGGGATGTTTCCTGGCCTTAAGTCTCTTATTGTTTTTGTGATTTTGAGCTCCCTCTTGATTTTTACTCCACTAATTATGGCCTCTTCGCCATAATGGTCCGAGATAGTTGTATTGACCACGGACACTGCGACACTTGATAGATTGGAGATGATGTTGTCAATTGTCGACTGTGTTGAATGTGTCACACGCGTTGGCGTTTTGACTAACAATTCTAGGTCAAATGACCTTAACAAGTCGGCAAATCGTTTGGTGGAAGGATGATTAGTGTCCATTGCATTAATGTTGAAGTCACCCATTAGGACATAATCCTGTTGATGGCTAGTCAAATCCATCAGTAGGGCTTCAAAATGTGTAAAAAAATTTCCTCATTGCCATTGGGAGACCTATGGAGAGACTAAAGCATTCTATAGCGTCGACGAGTTTTTGAATTATAGTTGGGAGACCTCCAATCTAGAAGACTGACACTGGCGTTGGCAGTGGAGAGGATTGGCGAGTAAGTGGTATAGATGAATGTAACGATTGTATGTCTGAATGTGGTATTGTGAACGACTGTAAAATTTATAGATTTATTCGGTATGACTTTTGCCACATAATTGTAATATTATCGACGAAAATAAAAGACTTGACTTTGACTTTTTTTCGGGCTATAGGAAAATCCTTTTAGAATTAAAGGTTAAAAAATATATAAAGTGCGCTATAAAATAAATGAAATATATACATAGAATCTAAGTAGTATATAAGAATAACGTAAACATTTAATTGGTAAAGATGTATTAGTACTGATTATGTAACGTGAATGTATAATGTTACGTTTAACGTAGAATTTTACACAAGCTATAAACACAATTATTGATATAAGGGTGACGATTTTTACAGAAATATCTAGTTATTGAATAATAATTTTTTACTTCTTACAGCATGATAGCAACAAAATTACATCGCTTTTTGAGATTAACATTAGTAAGGAATGACACATTGACAAGTCTATTAAATTTAATTAAGTTCAGTCATTCTAGTATACCGATATAATATTTATTTTGCAGTAAATTTGATCATTTAATTTGATTAATTTAACACCCTACGGGATGATTTGCGAATGAGAAGTACATATATCGTGTAGTCAATCAACAATGTGTTCCGCTCCGTGACGTAACGCAACTTACCGTCACCGATATCCGTAGTTTATCATTTTTCATGCGTTTTGTATGTAATTAAGGATTATTTTTTAAAGTTTGCGTTTGTCTATTATAGACTTATTTTACATCTTTCCCTTCGAAATTAAATTTTCTACAAGTACCGTGAAAAAATATTTTGTGTTTATTGTACTGAAACCTTACATCGCCGCTCGCACACCCACAGCAAACCAACAGGGAAACGCGCGCCCATGGTGGCGAACGGGATGCCGGATCAAAATTAAACTAGGTAAAAAAAAAAACACACCGTGGTCAGTATACTCAGGTTCATTTACTACGAAAACACAGGCCTATCCAGTCAATATAATTAAGTATATATATATTATAAATAAAAAAATAAAAAGTGCCTGCAGTAGTATATACCTCGAACAATTCTTGTCAGGTGCACCTGTATACAAAAAATTAGACACGCCATAATTTGAAACAAGAAATGCCAATTCCACCCGGTATCCTTCGGCTAAGGGCGGGCTCCTAATGAAATCCAAGAAATAACTAAATAATATCTAAAACTAACTTAAAATTAAATAACAAAATATAAACTATATAAATGGCAACAATAACAATAACAAATAAATAAAGAATGCAGGGTATCACAGATTTTGACTAGCAGTTGTGTCCATCATGGTGGCCGTCCCTCAGCAGAGCGCAAAGTGAAGGTTCTCTGCGACCACGCATGATGGAGAGATGACAGGAGATAAACAGCTCATCCCTTGGACCCTGAAACCAGGTTTCAGCCTAGTACCCTTTTAAAGTTAATAATTATTAATAAATAGTTGCCAAACAATATAGATTTTAATAAAAGTAAAGTTGCCAAAAATTATCTATCAAGAATTTTAAGTTAAGTAAATTACCAAAATTTCAAAATATCACAGACCAATCAATTACTGATAAAAATTAAAATAAACCTAAATATAGAAGCTGGTAACATTAGAAAACAATAAATAAACAAGATATTCCATTTAAAAGACTAAAACAATAAGTTATAAAGAAATTTATTCGAGGTATACGCAGTAGCCTACCATACGTAACAATTTGGTTAAAACATTTTTAAAACAGGCATTTATTGACAGAATAGGCTCAAAATTGGTGAAAAGCAGGGGAAGGGCATCCTGCACTTAAAATAAAATTCCCAACTCAAAACAACAACCCCAAAGAAAGTTAGTATGAAAATCCCCTCTGTCACAGAACAAAAATTAAGCGTTTTACTCTTGGTGAAAAAAAAAATTTTAATGATTAGGAAAAAAAAACTGATGGCCAAAAGTAGCAGCCTAATAACAGGAATCTAAATTTAAAATTTGATGGCAGAAGGCCTTAAATTAACCAAGTAGGCTATAAGGGGGAGTTATGGGCTAAAAGACCCGAAGAACGTTACATCTCTCAGAAAGGCTTAAATTTAGCAAAATGAACCTTCAGCAGTCTCTCTGGGTTTGTTTACAAAAACTACATAACAAGTGACACATTACAAACAATATTGGTTGCAGAATAAAAAAAGAACTGTAACATAAGCCTAGGACTGGTCCTCACTGAGAGACAGAAAATTAATTTAAGCTGAAAGAAAGGGTGAAAACTAATAAAAGTGTAAGAGAAATAATTTGAAAGCCAATTTAAAATTTAGTTAACAGCCAGAAGTACTAAAAATTTAATAAAAGGCAAAGCTACAATTTGGAAAACCATGTGCTCTTAACCTTCACAGTTTGAAAAATAAAAATAATCACTAAATATTAAAAGAAAGCAAAACTTACTCATCAGTGAGGGGCCGTAAACCTAGCCGCACATGTTAGAAGGAAACAGCTCAGCAAATCTAACAAAAACACTTATTTAAACAAAATTTTTAACTGGAGCTACTCCTAACTTGTACACCACGGCTCGGAGTCTTTGCCACTCTACCGGAAAGGCCAAACGCCTTCAAATGGTCAGTGGCCTCTGCAGCCAATAAACCACACACATACACTATATAAAACACACATGAGCCGGGGAGATATAGGTATTGAACCGGCTCAGTACATTTAACATAGTAAATCTGCTTCAAACCTAAATGTAACTAGTTTTTCGGGACCAAGTTTCGCGTATTTCGTCACATATCTTAAAAATTACTGTAGCTACAGGTCTGGAAACGGTTTTATTCAATTTTTCAGTTCATTTTACATAAAGTACGCTAAATTGTACATCTTAATTAACAGCCAACAAATACCCGTAGGGCTTCGTTGCAGCAGGGGAACTGAAATTCAGACGAAATCTTTCACCCTGTATAACTTGGTAACTAAGCATTTTCGGACCTATGTTAATTAGACCTTTTTTTCTTATTTTGATGTGAGGAATCACGCCCTGACTTATGGGCACCTTTTTTCAGAACACCCTGTATATCGTGTAGTCAGTGAATAATGTGTTCCGCTATATATATATATATATATATATATATATATATATATATATATATATATGTATGTATTCAATTCTTGACAGTAAGAAGTCCTAATTAAGTAAATACAATTGTACACAATCAATGGTTTTGTAATAACCTGCGATGGCAATAAATAAAATAATTTAGTATTTGTTATTACTTTTGCGTGTTTGCATTAACCAGATATTTCTTTATCACTTCCAATTTATTATGAAAGAAGGACACCAAAATGCTACGTTTTACGTTGTCAGAATTTTTACACCCTCTGAAGTCAGCAAGTCATATCTAAATTTAAAACCATATCATAGTTGGTTAAACAGGAGTATATCTTCAGGGTTTTTATCATTAAAAACATTTGAGCAACAAAATGTATCGCTAAAAGTCTACATGATTCGAAGTTTTAGCTATGAAGTTAAATAAAAATTAATTGAACATTGATAAAATAAAAAATGTTAAGCATTAACGTGATGTAGAAAAATAGTAGAATACTTATCGCACTTAGTTAGTACATAATCCTATGTAGTATTATGATACACCCCTTGAATCACATATGTTTCGTCATACACGAGTACGCCTGTGGTTTAGAAACCCTCATGTATGTACAAATTATGTACGTATGCCACGGAAAGAGAAAGGGTTGTGGGAGTGAGTGAGGAGAGAAGAGGGTGGAAGGAAGGCACTTACGTACTGATACTCGCACTGAGACATACACACCCACAATTACAATCACAAATCCACATGCTGTATTCAACGGTCGACTGATCACCTCATACTTTGATACGCCGCGTTACATTCATTCATTATTCATGTTGTCGAGTTTTATTCTAACAGATACTTAGTTTAGGATAAATTTCTAAATTTTATTAAGTTACGAAAAAAATAACACTTAACCAGACAGCCTGTTATCAAATCTACAAGCATCACACACAATATGACAAAACCTAATAGCAATAGTACTAAATGTTTACAAAAGTCTTATACTATTTAATTCTTTAAAACTTGTATATGAGATTTTTAGGATAAATTTAATAAAATTCCTCTACGGATAAGCTGTTATCTTATATTTCTTATTCATTATATTTCCTTTATATATTGTATCCAGCTTTTAGCGTCGTCCTGGTATTAAAAATCCTTTTTTACAGTTGTTTTGACTGAGTGGTTTTTGCTTTGCGAGAAGTTTACAATGTATTCACATTTTAATAAGTGTTTCTACCATTTATATAACGAATATATGTATGATATATGCTGATTGAGAAAAAGTATTGACTGTAGAAAATGTTATTTTCCTCCGTAATCAGTCAAAAATTGCTAAATGTATGATAGTATAAGGGTGAAAATGTTTTTTGTTATAATTTCACGTTGCGTGATGGTTGAATATCATCAATATATTAATGAATACCCCGCGAAATATGTTCCATTACATGTTTGATATATTATATGATTATATGCTGCATATTACTTAAATACATATGTGTGTTACAATATAAATATAAAATATGTATTACACCAACGAAAAGATGAAAATAGTCTCTTTCGCGATTTACCTTAATGCAATTCTAAATCTAATTATGTTTTGTAATTTTACATATACAAGTACCATAACATATCGTACACAAAACTATACCTCAATACACAATACCTAAAAACATCACCTTAATACACAGTTGAAACAGTTAAGGGATAATTTTTTTAATAGTTTTTACTTAGTTTATTATTTGATATTTAACAATTATGTTACATGCGAAAAGCCTTTTACTATTAGTCATCAGAGAATTGTTTTTATTTTGAAATTATAAATTATGTTATGGCGGTTAAGGAATGAACTAAACACGAAAATTTATGTAAAACCCTTTAACTAAATTTTAAATTGAACAAACGATAATTTATTCTATAAAATTACACACTCAATATTTCGTGTTGCCTCCTCTAGCTGTGATAACTGTTTGAATATGCTAAGCTATCGTTATATGAGTCGTCTGAGGCTGTCTTGAGGTAACCGCTCACATTCTTCCCGTAATGCCATTTCCTGCTTATCCAAGGTCCTAGGTAAGTCTGGCCAGCCCCAAACGCTTCTTTCTAGTTGATCCCAGACGTATTCAACTGGATTTAGGTCTGGGCTGCAAGCAGGCCACTCCATTACTAGTATTTTTATGTACGTCAAATTATAGTCGAACTACTCTCGCTGGATGTCATTGGGCTCCTTCTAGCATATACACAAATAGATCAGCTCATTGTGCTCTCAGGCGTATATGGACTAATATTTAGCCACCACTAAAGACAACCTTACGAGTTAGAAAGTCAGCAAACCGATCTTTTCGTCTTCTGCATACTCTAACATTGACCTCATCACCAAAAATTTTAACTGAGAAGTGAATATTAACTTACGCCATTGTCTCAACAGACAACGCCAGTATAAACTGAAGAATTGCTCTCTTATGACGTGCGGTCAATCGCGGCAGGTTTTCTAGAACTTTTTCCAGCTTTCCGGAGCCGAATTCTCACAGTTTGGTCTTACATACGAGTTCTAGCTGCATGATTAAGGTCATTTTTTAATTCATTTAGCAGTTGAACCCCGATTACGAAGTAAATTCACTGGTAAAAATATGTCTTCTATTTGACTGGTGGACCTCAAGTGACCTTGTCCTGGTCATCTGCGAAGATTGCCTTGCTCCTGGTACCGGTTCCACAGTATTGAAACCACTTAAAATAACTAATAAGTGGCTACACATTCCGTTAGGAAACGCTTACTTCTCTCAAAATAACCGTTTCACTGACTTATGTAATGTAAAATAACTGTATACTCGTCATATAATAACCAAACAAAAAGAGATAAAAAATAACTTATCAACATCTTAACTGATATAAGTTATATCTTAACTTCAGCTAGTTACGAAACTTTACGTGACATGTTTCTCATCTTTTTCTTGTTTGGACCTGATAAGCTAATCAGTAGTATTTATCTCTAACATACTATTCGGAAATAAAGCTAAAAGAATTATCTTCCCTATAAAAATAAGCCTTTATCTGTGGAAAAGCATAACTATTATTTATTCATAATTATCCTACACCAAGCAATAGGATTTCCCTTTACTTGCTTTTAACTAATCACGAAACTAGTAATAGTAGCGTGTAACATCACTTCGTATACGTGGAGATTGAACAAAATATATTTCGGTATTGTGTAAGTATTTTATGTGAAATAGTACGTTTAAATTTATTTAAATTATTTTTGTTGTGTGTCTACAACATTTATATTGGATAGAAATGTTCACTTACTAAAGGGTGGATTTATATCTCTATAATATTATTCCATATTTGTATGTGTTAAGTCTAAAAAGACCGCATTGAAATCCAAAAGTAGAGTCTGGGTCGAAGAACCAAAATGTTACATTCACGAAGGGTAACAAATAGAATTAGTATATTAATGGTGCATTTGAGGGTAGAAGCCATATTGGTTCTTGCCTCCCATCATCCAATGGCGAGGGGGGGGGGGAGAAAGCTCAGCCAGGGCCTCCAGAGCTGCTGCAGTGCGATCCACGGAATAACAAGTCACTTTCACTAAGAATATTCACTGACATCGGGGTAGAAACCAGTGTAAAGAGGAATTATCACGAGGGGTAAGCTACTGAAATCAGACTATGTCTCCTTCGAGACGCTATACTAATATTAAAAAAGAGGGCTTAGAGACCGGGGGCGACTCTTCCACTCCCACGAGAACAAAAGGATGAGCGACCGCAATCGAACCATGTCTCCAGAACGGCTCTTACGTACCCTGGTAACAAGTACGAGAAAATAGGGCATAGAGACCCAAGACGGCACTACCGGACCACATCTCCAGAACGGCTCCGACGATACACCTGAATGTTCGGGCGTCTAAGGGACGCTCCTGGACAGCGGAAAGACAGATTGGAACACGCGATATGTCCACCAGTGAGAGACAGCTGATACATCGGTCAATTACAGAGTAAGACATCGGACAAAATCACTTTAATAAGCTCACCAATATTGATTTTTGCATATGTATGCCCTAAATTATTTTAAACAGAACAAGGAGCCTTCTACTAAGTATTAGAAACTAATACTACTCCATTTGATACATTGTAAATACTAAACATTATGTTTCATAGAATATTATAACAAAACCAATGCACCAATATTTATTATATTTTTGAAACAAAACAAATTCAACAATTAATGGGTAAATTATTCTAATACATAATTTTAATATCCATGTTCCTTCCAATCTTACACAATTTCTGCATCAAGAAACATATGGTCCAAATATACGATATTTTCTTACTGTTATTAGTCCTCCAATACTTCGGGACGACCTCTGTTTGGACTGACTATACTTTAAGATTTACCAACATTGCTGAACAAAGACTAAACAGTATGATTCAAGTATCATAAGAGGAACTAAATAAGTTAACTTCAACTAAGAATATAATGGGAATCATTAAAAAACTGTTAGACTGAGATAAAAGAGCCAGATAGTTAGTTTTTTTATCATATTGGTCATTTATTGATTACACGGCTGTATAATCAGACTTGTTTTTTATGCAGTTTCAGTGTAAAATTTGTTGACAGATGTAGTCTTTATATATTAATGGGTAAATTATTCTAATACATAATTTTAATATCCATGTTCCTTCCAATCTTACACAATTTCTGCATCAAGAAACATATGGTCCAAATATACGATATTTTCTTACTGTTATTAGTCCTCCAATACTTCGGGACGACCTCTGTTTGGACTGACTATACTTTAAGATTTACCAACATTGCTGAACAAAGACTAAACAGTATGATTCAAGTATCATAAGAGGAACTAAATAAGTTAACTTCAACTAAGAATATAATGGGAATCATTAAAAAACTGTTAGACTGAGATAAAAGAGCCAGATAGTTAGTTTTTTTTATCATATTGGTCATTTATTGATTACACGGCTGTATAATCAGACTTGTTTTTTATGCAGTTTCAGTGTAAAATTTGTTGACAGATGTAGTCTTTATATATTAATGAGTAAATTATTCTAATACATAATTTTAATATCCATGTTCCTTCCAATCTTACACAATTTCTGCATCAAGAAACATATGGTCCAAATATACGATATTTTCTTACTGTTATTAGTCCTCCAATACTTCGGGACGACCTCTGTTTGGACTGACTATACTTTAAGATTTACCAACATTGCTGAACAAAGACTAAACAGTATGATTCAAGTATCATAAGAGGAACTAAATAAGTTAACTTCAACTAAGAATATAATGGGAATCATTAAAAAACTGTTAGACTGAGATAAAAGAGCCAGATAGTTAGTTTTTTTATCATATTGGTCATTTATTGATTACACGGCTGTATAATCAGACTTGTTTTTTATGCAGTTTCAGTGTAAAATTTGTTGACAGATGTAGTCTTTATATAATGAGGCCGAAATATTTCACCAATTAATGATGTTAACAATGTGATAACACTACCTAAACAGGGAAATACGACAGCGGCTGTTGTCGCTTAAACCCAAAATCTGAGAATAATTTAGTCTACCTGTTTGCTTCATTGTTCTATTAATAGCAAATAACCACTCACACAACACTTCTAACGTGTCGCTACGTCTAGCGTCAGCTGGGGTTGATGTACGGTCAGGAAGCGGAAGCTGCACACGTCATCCCTTCAAAACTCATGAAAACATAAACCGGAATATTTACTCACATCCCCAAACAGTCATTTTACACAACATTCAATAAATATTTAATAACTCTTTAGAAAATTTAAAATAATTTATAATTTTGTTACGTACTAATTTATACCATTTTTTATTTAATAACTGTATATAGATAATATTATTTATATAGGTTTCATACTCACATTATTAAAGTTAACTCTCTAATTGCAATGTAAAAAGTATCTAGTTTAACAGATAGATGTACTGATTATTTCCCCAAAGATAACAAAATTGTACTTTGGTAAAAAGTTGTAAGAAATTAGATACTGGTTACTGTTTAAATTTCCTCTGGATATACAAAATGTTTTAATACCAATGTATCTTACTAAACCCTTACATCTATTACATTATGGTTGATTCAGCTAACGTTTTCACCACAACGATCCTGGAATGTAATAAAATATTTAGTTCATACGCATAACTGCATCTGAGGTTAAAGTATAATATATTTGGTTTTATCTGTACTCAGTAACATGTTAGTTTCAACAAAGCACCAGATTAGACTGCACATTTACGTTTATTTTTTGCTTTATTTCGTTTATGTGCATTATAATTATAAATTTGAAGTTATCGTTTTCAAATGTATAATCATTTCTGTGAGACTCACTATTGCACATTTACGTTTATGCTTGATTTATTTCGTTTATGTACATTATATTACAGCGTAGTATCGTTTTCAAATGTATAATCATTTCTGTGAGACTCACTATTGCACATTTACGTTTATTTTTTGCTTTATTTCGTTTATGTGCATTATAATACAGCGTAGTATCGTTTTCAAATGTATAATCATTTCTGCTAGACTCACTATTGCACATTTACGTTTTGTTTTATTCCATTTATGTGCATTATATTACAGCGTAGTATTTTTTGCAAATGTATAATCATATCTGTGAGACTCACTATTGCACATTTACGTTTATGTTTTGCTTTATTTCGTTTATGTACTTTATATTACAGCGTACTATCGTTTTCAAATGTATAATCATTTCTGTGAGACTCACTATTGCACATTTACGTTTTGTTTTGCTTTATTTCGTTTATGTACTTTATATTACAGCGTACTATCGTTTTCAAATGTATAATCATTTCTGTGAGACTCACTATTGCACATTTACGTTTTGTTTTGCTTTATTTCGTTTATGTACATTATATTACAGCGTAGTATTTTTTGCAAATGTATAATCATATCTGTGAGACTCACTATTGCACATTTACGTTTATGTTTTGCTTTATTTCGTTTATGTGCGTTATATTACAGCGTAGTATCGTTTTCAAATGTATAATCATTTCTGTGAGACTCGCTATTACACATTTACGTTTATATTTTGTTTTATTTCGTTTATTTGCATTATATTACAGCGTAGTATTGTTTGCAAATGTATAATAATTTCTGTGAGACTGACTATTGCACATTTACGTTTACGTTTTGTTTTATTTAGTTTATGTGCATTATATTACAGCGTAGTATTGTTTGCAAATTATAATCATTTTTTTGAGATTAGAGTTCATATTGCCAAGCCTTGGTATAGCATCGTTTCTAAGGTTATTATTATTTTATCAAGCAACTTTCCTCATCTCACATGCTAAAATAAACATTTATTTATTTATATTTATGATATAAGTAATGTTAATCCAGGTAACATTATTAACAACTTCAATTCGATTATTAATACTCTGCTGCTTTAATCTATCGCTGATTATGTTTCTTTCCTTTTTCGCTTTACTAGTTAACTAATATAAAACTTATTACGTATATTTGTAGTTACAAAAACATGTGTAAAATAACGCATAGTACTCATTTCCTTTCACATTTCTTATATAATGTTGTAGGTTTTTCCATAGCAATATGAAACGAACTTACGGGGCAGTTAATTATGATTTTTATTCTTGTATCTAAAGGGTGATTATATTATAAATAAAGTTAACTGTACTTAATCACCCTTGAATTTTATTTTTATATTAATGTTATGGATTTTAATTTGTTTTGAACTATAGATGATTACCTATTTATTATATCTGAATACCAGGTTAAAAATAGAAAAAATGTTAAAAGCCTATGTAAAAAGTTTAATGCTATAGTTTGTATTATTCCTCAGTCTGCACTCTCAAGTAAGTTGCTAGTCTGTTCTTATCTGGTATTCAGGAAAAAAAGGTTTTTGCTCATCGAATGAATCAATTCGGTCATTTTGAAATAAATAAACACCGATTAGTCAATTATAATGCAATTATATAGTTAATCTATCTTCCATTACTTATATTTCCTAATACCCATTAAATTAATTTTTACGCAAATGTGACCAAAAAATATACGGAAGTGTCGATAAATAGCCTATCCATTGCAGTAATATGAAAATCCATTCCGTTAATTAAAGATGAATTAAATCACTACAAACAATATTTTTCGTGAGTTTGGAAACACTTCAGGAAATAATAGTAGATAAAACATAATAAAATGTATAGTTTTATACATGGTATAACCTATAACGATGGCAAACGTCTGAAATCCTTTTGCCCTTTCAAACCTTTCATCGTCTATAACAACTTTTTATTAAATAAGTCCATTCTCGATTTTTTATTCACATCTTTCCATGTGTGTTCATTATACAAAACTCACATTTTATAAACCACGATTGGGAATAACTTAATTTCTTTCTTTCTTTAATTATATAATAACATATTCCAGTTTATATCACTGACAAAAGATAATGAATGTTTACTGAACTAAGCTGAAGATATTCTAAATCATCAATAAACTACATGAAATAGTTATATTTCACTCGATAAAGTGACAACAGTGTTACAACAACGAAACAGGCACTATTATGGACACATGTTCAGCGACGTGCAAGGTCACGATCGATTTTATAATGACATGACTGTTATCATTGGTGTGTGTACTCCCATACATCCTGACCGGTTGTTGTCATCACAGTCTCTGTGTTGTTTGTAGGCTATTGTATTTTATTTATGGTTTATTGTATATTCTGTGAATGCGTTTAAATGTACCTGAACTGTTGAGAACAAAATAATAATTCCTATACAAATTTCAATTCCTATACTTAATTTATCTTAAACCACAAAACTATCTCAAACTTGCACTAATTCTAAATAGAATTTTAAATAAAATGTAAATATTAATTCATTCTTTACAACATTTTAAATTTCTAATTAGTGCATTTAAAGTACATGTAAGTACACAACAAGTAATTGAAATTACGAATTACAAACTGCAATAAATTTATAATATATAGGAATGGAATAACTCAAATCATTTAATTTCTGTTTTCATATTAATTGAAAAACAATAGACTTCACTTATGATAACTAACTTTGATCAACACTTTTAAGATAATACAAATAACTTATTGTAGCAGTAGCAACTTTCACCTCGAATCCAGGTTTTCTTCTAATATTTTTTTATATTATTTTTTATTGTGTACATTATAAAATTTTATGAAACCTGGCTTTTTAAAGGCAAAGTTAGTATTGTTTGCTCTGCAGGAAAAATGTTTTTCATCTGTATTTTTATCATTCATGTCCAGCAATTTCGATGTTTCCAAACTTTATAGGAAATAAAATGCTAAGTGCTATAAGGGAAATAAAATTAATGTTTTTGTCGTCACATCCGAAGAACCTGAAATATCTCCTTTTAGGAGTTCTAATCTGTAAGTGCCTTTATTGACTTTCCTCGTACGTAGAATCAAAAAACGTGTATCTTATCTTTGTAACTTCTCTCGTTCTGTTCACCATATTTCTAGCGAATTTTATCTGAAAACTTATTTTGATAATAGACTTCCTGAAATATAATATATGATAATAGGTAGGTATCATTATGATCCAAACTATGATAGAATTAATGATGATCTATGTCTGTGTTTAGATATTGTTCGAGTTACAATAGTCTTTTTATGTTTAAAGATTACTAAAATTGTTTCATTAAGGTCATTTTTATCTTACATCACATTTTTATACTCTGTAATCAATAAAACATCATCTCTGTCAATGTTGCCTTCGAGTGGAAGGATACAGATCTTCCTTGAAATATACAACTATGGTGCAACTTGGTTAAAAGATTCTCATGACTTGAAAAATTACCACCATATTATACCTGGTGAGTACTTTGTTTTATACGCCCTCTTTTCATTTGGTGAATGGGTTGATAACCTCTTTGTTTATCTCCGATGCTAATAAGGACGTTATTATCTCAGCGATTACATTTAAGATTCAAATTTTTTGAAGAACCTCACTTTTTTAATTTTATGGTTTATTTATTATATAGTTTAATAAGGCATTAAAATTAATCTGTGCATAGTATATAAAGAGTCTACTAATTTTAGAGTGCTTTATTTATTGTAATTCTACACTACATGGTTTTTCAACAAGAGTTGTTATTAGATTTAAGTTTTAATATAGTTTCAACAATTTGAGATAGTCAAATAGTAAAACTGTTATAGATTTAAATAAATATATTTTGGAATCATAATCACTTTTAACTATTAAAAAATTAACATAATACAGATAAAACGTTTTTCGCCCTTAAAACTATGCTTTAATGAGATAAATCTGCACCGCGAAAACCATGCTATCTTTAAAATTGTAGAAAACTTAATTATACAAAATTGTCTTCATAAGTATTAAAGGTTCTCACATGAATCATTTTTTGAGCAACAACAGGCAATATATATATATATTTTTTTTTTCCATAAAATACTCCACGCTTTTTATATCTATCTTTTCATAATACTATTTTATGTCTAACTAGAACATGGGGACCAAAATTCTTTAAAAATTATAAAAATAAACTAAAAAAAATCACTGTAACTGTAAAGAAATGGAACAGAAGAAAACTTCTTTTTGAAACGTTAGTTTATGTTTAGTAATAACGAGGCCTGTAAACACTCCTCTTAGAACTAAATCTTAGCGTGTACTGGTTAATGATATAACAAACATAACGAAGTGCCTTTTTAAGGCCACTAAGAGAAGTGATATGAAGGCTCTCTTCTATTGAAGATTAAATTATCACTAGTTCAATTGCTGCTAAAACTGTCCATCTTAATATAATTATTTTAATGAGAAACATCATGTTTACCAAGGTGTTAACATTTCCAACTGCAATCACTTTTTCTTACATTTAAAATGACTAGATTGTACCGTAACACTGGTTTGTCATTAATCGCTTGGATACGTTTAATCACAGAATAGTTTAGTTATTTTTTAAAGTATACAGCCTAAAGTAACTATAAAAGTAAAGATGATACATTTAATAGGTATCTTATCTTATATGGATGATTTTGAGTTTTCTATAATAATGAATGATCTGAAAATCTCCACTATTTATAGGGTGTAACAGAAACTTTCGGAAGTTTCAAAAAACAATATTTGTTATATTTTAATCTTTTTTCTTCTAGTATTTTTACGTTATCATTAAAATTTTGTCTAAAATATACCTATAATATTAAAAACTTATATTTAATCAGTAAGCATTTAATATGACTATAAATCACATTTAAATAAATATTAATTGTTAAGTAACAGTAATTACTAAGTAACCGAATGTGTGTATATTAAAGATATTTTAGTGGAAATTTTCAAATTAACAGTGGTGTACACACAACGTGTACAACGTTAGAGGATGGAGCGGGAGTTCAGCTTGTCCTGAGACGTTTTATATTAGCTATTAAAATCTCTCCTAATACCTCTTGGGACGTTTTATATATATATATATTATATAAATCTAATATATATATATATATATATATATATATAATTGTACTGTCTATTAAGTGTTTTTTTAAGTTTGAATGAGTGCAACTTTGTATAGTTTGAGGAATAACGGCATGCACTTTAATTTGTTGTGGATTGTAGCCAGGTGAATACAATTATTTAACGATAAATTATCTTTCTCATTTCGTAACAGTTCTGCGGTTTGTCGGTGTCGTTGTCATTACCATTATGTTATCAACGATTATACTGTATACTTGGCAATCTTCTCTTTGTAATTATCCATTTAATAAAATATAAAAGTAAAAATTTAGAGATTGGTTGCGTGTAATTTTTAACAATATAAATATATGTATGGAGTACAATAAAAAAGTTATACAAGTTAAAAATTTTTTTTAACTTGTGTGTTTTATAACTGTCACGAAATTATAGCAGCTAAAAAGATTTTCTATTTCAATAGGTTTTAATTGCGATGTTAATGCCTTTAGATAATTGCCAACTAACACAAGCTATACCTAATAACTGGTCTAGTAAAAAAGAATTCTGACAACAGATACGTCAATAGATCGTAATCTCTCGTAAACTTTGCACTTTAGAGCTAAAAATAAAATGTTATACAAAACAGACAAAACACAAGTGACCCAGTGTTGAAGTTTATTTATGACGCCATGTCAAATTTTTCCAAAACTAAGCCACTATTTTGTTCCTAGCAATATTATAAAAGCGAATGAATTCAGAAAAGAATGCGGTTCCACTGTTTTAATTTTGGCAATGTCTAAATCAAATACATCCAAGAAATCTATAGCTTTATATATGTGTGTTTATTACATAAAACCTTTAAAACTGAGTCGTTAAATCATGGATGAGAAAGGTCAATTGAAAGAATCTGCGAAAAACGGAATAAGAGTTACCAAAAGTTGCCAAATGTTGGACAGTGTTCATAAATATGGATGAGAAATATCGTATATATGTTTTATTTACAACTGAGTATTCAAAAAGCTGTGCAAAGTCTGTAGTGCATTTCTAGATTAATCTCAGATACACATTTTTCGTATAAGTACTTACAACCAATTTTCAGTTACGACTATATATTGTTTAACGGTTTAACTAAATTTTTTAACTTTTGTAATGTCCATTCTATGATATAAATATTATATATATATATTATATTATTTATATACTATTATAGAATTTTGCAAAGCTCCTTCCAGGTTTGACTGCAGTTAAACATTTTTTTCTGCAGATATATTGTTGATCTGAGAATTAGCGCTAAACCTTGTTACGTAAAAATCACTAATCTATATTTATTATATCACTTTTAGTTATTTAAGGCAAATGAAATTAAACATTTTAAATTATAATTTATTGGAAATAACTGTCATAATATTTATAATTAGGTAAATAATTAAATGAAACAAGAGCAATAGGAAAATGTACGAATACTCTAAAATATTTTATCGATTATTGTCATTAAAATGCTACTGTAAGGGGAGACAATAAATTCACAAAACTTTTAGCATTTTAGAATGTAGCAATCCGTAATTGCATATGTAATAATAGATTGAATCAAACCATATTTGTGTGTCGCTCTACTATACGTCTGCAGTTATTCTAAATAAATGAAATTTCGTTCACCGGTGATTTCTGTGACAGTCACAAACAGTTGTTTTCTTCTAATTGTTTTAAGAAAGTAATGAATCAGGTGTTATATTATATTAGATGATAACTTAGTTAAACATTATAAATGCACTATTACAATATAATCATTATAAAAAATTGTAGTTACAACGTACCTATTAATACTCATATAATACAACTAATTCATTAAGAACTCATTTATTAGTTATCAAATGTGAAGGTTTGGTTTAATGAGAATTATTTCAAACCACCCTAAAAAATTTTCATATTTTATTTATTTTATTCCATTCAAAACTATGTATTTGAGGGAAAACGTTCAGTCTCTATTAAGTGAAAGAATTATCCATGTATTGACGAATAATAGTGAGCGATACAATAGTACCAACATATATTAACGTGTATATACTTGCTAAGCAATTTGAAACTTCTTTTATCATAATTATGGATGGTCCGATGGTTATGTATTACTGGCTCCTTTAACTCATTCATATGCATTTTGAAGAAATCTTGTGCTTATATATAATTGCATGGTTAGTTATGTGCCGCTCCTGGCCATCCTTACGGTTACTCAGATTTAAGTGATATATCGGTTTTTGCTGTTCCTAGTGGTCGGTTCAACTGGAATATATAAACAAGCCAGAATTGATCCCTACTCTGTTACATATTTTCTTTGTGGTTAATCTGCATATTATAAGCAACGTATATATTCATCATTATTGTGCTTTCTAGTGAAATCTCTAATACTGGTAGCCTACATCACATTCCTCCACCAAACCTTTTTAGTAATGAACTGGCTCTATACATCTCTTTCAACTTTTAGTCAGACTATTATGAGAAATTTTTCTGTGTCAAAATATTATTTCTAGAACAGCTACATGTTATTGTATATTTTTTACTATTATAAAGGTCTTGTTACAATAAATTTAATATATTACCTCATAATTATCTGTCTTTCTCTATAGTGCATCATAAGCGATGGGGTTTAAACATTTAGAATAACTTCAAAGAGATCAATGTGAGTATTTATAAAACAGGCCTTTAGAATTATTTTTGTAAACCCTTAAGTTACATAAAAATATAAATTTTCAATAAAAAATAAATGCAAAATCTACCTCACTGAGAAAAAAACGTGAAATAAAAGTTAATATAACTGTTACTAGTTTATAGAATACTGCTATATAATCTATTCGACACAACATACAACCGGAAAACTGTGAAAAATTAATGTAGATCCTTAGTAGATTGGTTGCAAGAATCTTTAAATTTAACTCCTATCTTATTTGGAATATAACACTCTTTGTAATCTTGTCTAACTTCCAAATATAACACCCATTAGTCATCCGTTTTTTCTAAGATATTTTATTAATAACCATATTCTTTTAGTGGCATTCTTTATTGTGCCAAAACTGACACTAAACAAATTAAACAGACTGCAAACGCCTCAGTGAAATCAAGTTGACTTCATTTTAACAAAAGCAATGTTCTTTGTTGACTCGCTCATAAAATTGGTGATTAGGCAGCATGAACTATATACATATTATAAAATACCTTCACTCCATAAATGATTAGATTTAACTGTCATAAAATATGCAAAATTTTGAGTTATCTACACTGTTTATTATTAAGAGCTAAACACACACCGCGCGCGCGCGAGATATATCTATATATATATATATATATATATATATATATATATATATATATATATATATATATATATATATATATAAACATGTATATATATTATACATATATATATTTATAAATTTTATTTCATATATTAGAATGGAAATTATGATTATGTAGAGGTCTGGTATATCTTTGATCATGTTCAAAACTGTTATAATATTATTCCATGTAGCAGATTTGGTCTCATAAGACATTTCAGCATGTACGTTCGGATTTGTAGTAGTAAGGTATGTGACAAGTTTCACATATGAACTTACACACAAAGGCTAGTACATGGGGTGTAATTACTTCTTAATGAACACTGTCATTAAATTAATTGATCTTGTACTGGGGTCGGGTTTTATTTCAGCTTTAACACACGACTGTACGTTTTTGTTAACTTAATTTAATATACCTTCATGTTGTTGTTTTTTATCAGGCGGTTGTAAATGTTTATCATGTTTGTAAATGCTGAAAATTTATGCTTTATACGAGATAAGGACGTAAACGTATGCATGTGACAGAGTTACATATTACCACTAAAGCGTCCAGTACGCACAACGTTTTGGGTATATTATAAAACATTACAAATAAATTAAAACATTTAATACTTGGTATAAGAGACTGACACTATGGTGCAGGAGTCTTATCCATTTGGGCATCAACAACAATTATTAACATTTAACTGGGCATCACGGAATATACGAGGACTTGTGTACTAGCTATCAGAAATAACAGTTTAGCAGTGATAAAGAACTTACCTATGTAAATTACATGATAAATAAGAAAACTAAATACAAGCAGATGATCACTAACATTAGTAGAAACATTGCTCTAGCAACTTGACAAATAAATCATTCCAAGAGACACAGCTACTAAGGTCTTGTCTCTCTGATATCCACTAATAATCTTAATAAGGCGTTATGACTTGATTACTACGTTATGACATAGTACATTGGTGGGGATAACGAAAATACAAAGATGGTATTATAAATTACTAAAATACAAGCTTGTTTTACTTATTCAAAAATTAACATATAAAATTACAGTTTCCCTTTAGATAGAAAGTTTGTGTTAAAAGTAAGTAGATCTGTGGTAAAAAATATGCGTTTTTAGAGGTGCGGGAGTGAGTGTTGACAGAGACCAGGACACAGTGTAATTCTCATCCTGCAAATAGTGGATATTATACAACTCGGAGATTATTGAACTCAATTTTGAGTACTTGCTGAGCGAGCAGAGACGTAGACACAAAGAGCAGTTTGGTAAATTATTATATGAGCAATTTAGAAAATTTTTTCGACTTTAATTTTTTAACCTATATTTTTTGTTACCTTTGATAAAATGTAGCAATTATTCGCCCTATATCTCGTGAATAGATAAGAATACATTACTTAAAATTATATATTTTAAATTTTAACTTAATCGCAAACACCCATTGTACAATTTTTCTGTTGTGCTTTTTTATACATAAGATCCCGTTCCTTAAACAAACCGATGAGTTTTATCACCAAATAAATTAATTTCTCTGTAATTAGAAACAGGTTTAATTTTAGCTAATTTGTTTCAATGGTTCGTAATATTATTATAATACATGTATATGTTACTAAACAAATATTTAAATGAGGCATTACTGTATAACATTACTAATGGTAAGTTTAAACTTGAATGTTTTACAATAATTTTTGTCTTGTACAAATTTTCTTTTTTCTTTTTATATGGGTTTTAAAAGGCTCAAAAATAACAGATGATAGCTTTTAATCAGAGTTTGTGTTATTGAAACAGGAAATTGCCAAACGTAGATGTTACCACCGGGATATTTGATTTGCTTAATCAGGACCCAGGTACTCACAATGAAGATAATTGACACAATTATCCTCTATTGAGTTTGAAGCGATATTCAACATCGAAATAATGTCGAAGTCATAAACAATTATGTATCGCGCAATAGAAGTAAAATCAATTGATAATACGTGGGAGGTTGAAGTTCAGCCTGATATATACTCCGGGAAGTCCGCAGAAGGTCCCAGGCCAAGTCAAAGATCAACGATAAGCTCGTGACTGCCACAACCAGCCACAGCTGACTGTTGGACAACGCCAATATACATCACCAGGTTATCACGTTGGTTAAGATTCAGTGAACTGACCGTTAAGAAGAACGACGAAGCACATCGAAATCCTGTATGTTCTTGAGCTTACTATCGTTATTTAGTCGTGCGTCCGTTAAAACAATAAAATTAGTTTCTAATTAAACATCTTATAAAACAGTAAACAATCCATTATTTTTTGTTAAGCTGGGAATATTCTTCTGTCTAAGTAGAAGGTGTGTTACTGCTCTATCTTTCTACACAGAGACTCATGTAAATCCTAGAAAGCTGAAATACATAAGTATATTTTCTGCTAGTGCAGAGTTAGCGCACCGAGATCAGTTAGTATAGCTTTTCTCCCCTATCAATTAATTGCCATTGTTACATTTGATTTGGTTAAAGTACCACATTTTAAATTTCAAATCACCCGTCGTCGATAATAATTGGTACACAAAGAGTAGTAAGTAGCTGGCAGTAGACTTTAGCTATATTGAGTTATTACTCGGTATCTTTAACTCTTGTAGACTATGATAGTCTGAAATATAGGAGTGATGGATCGTATAAAGTTTTGTTCAGGCAGTAACCAGTTTAAAAAAGGCAGCATCTTCAAGCTGCACTTAAACTCTGTTTGTGTAACTTGTATTGTCTTAAATATAAAAATACTAGTTTGTTTAGTTACTATAAGCCTTGCAAGTACTTGTAGAAAGTTTAATCTATAATGGATTGTTACTTTTTGCCTATTACTTCTGTTAAGCCTGAAATAGAGAAGTAATGCTGCATATTAAGGTTACTTTGTGATATTATGTTATTACTCTGTGTTTCTTACTTGATTGGGTAACACAAAAGTAATGGTGCATATTGATGTTTTTTTGTTATATGAAGTTATTACTCCGTGCTTTACCATGATCTCAGAGGATCTTCAAATCGAGTCCTACAATATACAGACTTAAGGTGTCGAGACGTTTTAAAAGCTAACCGCATATTCAGTCCTGGTTCTAGCCCAATGTGCTCTAAAAACTTTCACTTTGGAGCTGTACCCATCATTGAATGATAGGACTGCCTCATAGACACCTAGCCTAAGAGCACCTAGTGTAACAAAGGTGCGTTTAGGGAGCCGAGCCCAAATGACATTATTCATAGACTCATTAGGATTTTGAGATTTTCCTTTGAGACATTTTCTGAGTAGTTCTAGGCTGCACAAAGATTTAAAAATAGGTTTTGATTGCTTTCATTAGAACAGGTGAGAGGTGAAAATGCTGGCTGTGGTCATATTTAGTTTTTTTCTTTGGCGGCTTTGTTATACTTACACCATGTGTCTTCGGTGTCTGGGCATAAAATATGTAAAGGCTATCGTTAGTAGATGAACATGACAGTACAACGCCCAAACTGCTCGCCTCATGGCTTCCACGCTGTGTGTATTCCTACGGATGGCTAGTCCATAGTATATTTGGATTTGTTGGATCGCCTTCCCTGTTAGCCTACCTTTCCCAGAAAGAGATTTTCCGTCAGAAAGCTTCAAGCCTTTATTTTTCATGATAAAGTCCCTTATTCTTGTCCCCATCCTCTTCTGGACGTGTCCTACACATTCCAACTTCTGAATGGACACATCTGGGCCATATGGTGCTTCTGCCACAACTGCTGCATAGCCATTGGAGTCACCATCTCCAAGGTACTCCACATAGCGAACACCGTATTTAGTCTCGGATCTTTTGAACATTGCTGTCGCACCTTCAGCTTCCATACCTCCACTGCTACCTACATAATTTGCCTTGCATATTTCTAAGTGTTGGTTGCTTGTTCTCTGAGGGCAGTTACAGTATTTTGACATTGAATAAATATCTATTACTTTACCCCGTATCTGCTGAAGTAATTGTGACAACGCCATTTAGCGAGGTGTGGCCTCGCTTTTGCCAGCTTCCGTCAACCGCAACACATAAGTCATTAGAATTTCCATTTTCAATAACTGCTTCTGTCAATGCTCTCTTCATAGAGTTTTCACACACACTTTCTACATGGCTGGACAAAAAACTGTTCATGTTGATTGAACTTGCTGGGGCGGACGCGGGTAAATTCATCATGCCGCAAAGAGTTTGGGCAGCAGTATAGCCCTTTCCTATTACAACGCAAGCCGTATACTAACCTTAGGGTTCAAGTCATAGTAGCATTGTGAACTTTTGCTTGGTGCCTCAATAGGCCTAGGCCTAATATCTGTTGCTTTGGGACAGTTGTCAAAAGCTTTTGTCATGCCACAGCTACAGGAGACGGAAATTTGTACTGCGAGCCCTGCTAATGGTTTTCGACTAAATGATAGGTTGCCATGACAAAACCCTACACACTGCAACATCTTTCAAAACTGATTCTAGCTGTACAATGTTTACTATGTCATACTGTAAGGTATCAGTTTGAATTATCATAGCAGGCTAGGTTAGGGCTCAATTTCTCATTGGATGTGGAAACAACTTTGGGTGTTCTAGGCCTATCCTCTTCATTACCTGAAGTTACTACTGTTTTCTTGCTACGAACAAACAGTCTTCTTCTTGTAACATAGTTTCTTAGTTCCTACTCTCTTCTTATTACCCATTTTAATTACATTCAATTACAATAAACTCCTTTACAAATAAAAACAACAGGGAAACTTGCAAATCACAAAAACAGTATTTCAAAAACTTCACAATAACCTCCAACATAAAATAATAACAACAGATGACATCTGTCATATTGCTGACAGTGTGTGATATCAGCTAAAAAACCAGACTAAAAGCAAAACAGTATCCAACATAACAAAACCAATTAATATCTATTTTATAGATTGTTGTTTACTATAAGAGTGGTTGCTCAACGCCAAACAACAGTTTGCAAGCCTTTATATATATATTTTTTATATAAGGTTTAATATTACTAGTAATAAGGTATATTATATACCCATTTTAAAGAGAAAATTCTAAAGAATATTAATAAATAAAAAACCAAAATTCCCCAAAAAAAAATTTTTTTTTCATGTCAGACTGCCCTTAATAGCTGAATGTGGTGCCATTTTCAGACGTTTGTCAGTGATTTTAAACGCACATCCTATAGTACCAGCAAGTGACTATAGCAGATAGCAATACACTGTGCTTACATGCTTAGCAATACAACTAATGGAAATATATGTTAGTTTCTTTTAGATTTTACCCATCATTGCTCCATTTATCGGAACCAGTAATATTTATTTATGTTTATCCACAGATATGGATTTTAATACAGTTTATACTAACTAACTGTACACAGCTGTACTTTATAACCCCCCCCCCCCCCCCACCCCCCCCCCCCCCCACCCCCCCCCCCCCCCACCCCCCCCCCCCCCCACCCCCCCCCCCCCCCACCCCCCCCCCCCCCCACCCCCATATTATTTTAAATTAATCCAACTATTCATGTTGTACTAATATTCTAAAATACATTGATGTATAAGATTTTATGACCTTAAAATCAGGCTAATCGTATATATCCTATTAACGTATAAAAGCATAGGTTTCTCACCAGGATTGCCGATAACTGGGAGCGGATGGAAGGACATGAGAGAAATTCTACGAGAGGTGGGAAGAGAAGGGATGGCGAGAGAGTCTACTTGACTTTATCACTCCCGCCCCCTTCCATTCTCTAGCACGTCTTTCTTTCCATTCAGAAATTCTCTCCTCGGTATAAGCCTCTCTTTGATCTCACTAGCTCAGAATTAAAGTACTTATAATCCTTTAATAAATTCATAAAATGAGCTGAAAATAAGCTTGGTCACATTTATACTTCAAACTAAATATAAAAGAACCATTTATGAGTCTTACTTGTACGATCTCCTTTTATTCAGATATTATTCTCGTGCATCCGGTTTGCAGTTGTAATAATTTTAAAACAATAATAGTTCCCGTTCCTTTTTAGACCTAGCTTTGGGTAAGAATAAATAGGGTACAGCTTTGTTAATCGCTCTTTGTAAATTTAATTTTAACCCGATTTTACAGTAATTCCATCTGAATACTTTTGTGTATATAAATATAAATCTATATGTATATGATCCATTACTGGAAGGAAAGACATACCATGTATTTTAAGTTGAAAACAATAATTTTTTAAGTAGTATTTACTGTACAAAACATGTAGTTTTATTTAAAATATTTAATTTAAAATGTGTAATCAGGTCTAGTAAATATTATGATGTTATATGCATTATTTTGTATTTTTCTTGGTCATAAAGTTTATCAAGGTTCCACTAAACTGCTATGAATTTTTAATTGAAAAATGACTAAAACTAAATACATAATGTTAAAAACCATACGATTTTTATCATTTTAAAGTAACAAAATGTGTTAATGATAGTAGAACTCTTAAAACCTTAAATGTAAAGCAAGTATTGCTTGATAAACGGTAAACGAAAAATTAACTTTAATTACTTATGACTTGAACTGACATTATTATTTATTTAATATACTTCTTAGTGTACAGTGCGAATTATAAAACGGCTAACTAAACTTTAAGCCTTGATTTCTAACACTTTAATTTTGTTTATAAATGTTTATATTCAAATAATTAGATGGCTGTTTGCCCGTATGTGTTTATATTATAAATACACTACGAATTTTAAAGGTATTCATGTTGAATTGATATCAGATTAATTGTAAACTATAGTAATAAAATATTAAAGGTAAAATAGCGGCTGGTATAAGCGTTTTCTTGTTGCTATACGTCGTGATTCTTTTCAAAACTAATTTTCACCAGCAAACCTGCAGTAAGAATGACACTACAGCAGGCGCTAGAGGAAAGTTGAGTGGTAAGGCGTCTTAAGTAATGCTTTCAAGTCACTGCAATTCAAATGCCTTTCATTATATATAAGTTATCCCTATTATTGCTGATGCCATCTATACCAAATTTTTAAATTATTGAGATTTTGAAACGTATTAGATAAAAGAAGTGAACACAATTATACTCTATTAGGCGTTATATGTTTATTTTTACCACAATAGTTTTTGTATATGCTTAAGTATCTCAAAAAACTAAAGTAGTTGGTTCAAAATTTTACCTTTGAATAAGTAAAGATAGATAATGATATAGATTTGACATTAGTAGATCACTTGTACTAGGTTTACGAAAACATATCTTTGGAAACTTTAAGGTTTTATAATAAAAAACATCAGTTTATGGCTGTAAGATACTAATTTCTTCTTTACAAGGATAGGTTTCGTATTTCATGGAAATAGCAATTATTATAGTGTATATCTATACAAAAACAATAAATAACTTACTTAAAACTACTACATATAAATTACTTCTAAACAATATTTAAATAATTTGCCTGGAAGAAGTACTGATATTTACTAAGTTAGATTTAAATCATAGTGAAACTAAGAAATAAAGGAATAGAAAAAGCATTCAAACATACCCAAAATAAGCTTGTAGTCCAGTGCATACGTTATAACTACACAGGATGATGTTATACCTGTTGCAACATTCGTGTTATCCTTTCGGACCTTTTATAGTCAATAATACGCTTAAAAAGCAATAAGCCGAAATTTATGTTTAAATCCATAAAAAGGTTTAAAAATCAAGTTCATTGACGAGCATTTTGTGATTTTCTTGGAAAAGGAACTAATTGAATTTATAGTTTCAAAGTGGCACTTTTCAATTGTATCTAACCAAGCTTACAGTTTCAATCAATAAAACTTTAAAGAAATGTATTCAAGAATAAGTAAGCACATAGTGTTATACCTCAGACTATAAAATAAGTATAAGGACTTACATTATGATTATTGTTGGCTTGTTGTAAGTAGATGTTCCAGCTCAATAGTTAAAAAGTGACCGTACATAAAAGGTTTCCTTATAAATCATACTGACGTTGTGCAATTTCATTTTCGCGAAGGAAACGTAGGCCACCCTTTTAAGATAATATTTCTCAAGATAAGAAAAAAAAGTTTTTTTTATCTTACTATGAATGGTTGTAGGCATTCAAGAGAAAAAATAAACAGCTATATTTAGTATTTATGAGTACAAATTTAACGTGGATATTATTACATATTGACATATTATGGAATTATAAAGTTAGTATTTATTTTATTGTTTATTTATATGATACTGATCTCTGTACTGCTTGTAAATAGTTCCAGATTAATTAGTTCATACATATTGAACTATAACGTGTATATTTGTTTTATGTAATGATTTTAATAAAAAAATCAAACCTCGGCAATGGACTATGCTCTTTCTTTTGTATTCAAAAAGAGATTTTTCATTTCATTTTTTTCATTTTATGTAGATGATTTGATATTTGTACTGATTGTTAAGTTGAATAAAATTTTGTTCAAGGATCAGCCATTGATTCTGCTGTAGGGTGAGGGTGAAATCAACTAAATGCTCCTGAAGCTCAGAAAGTAGTTAGCTGCCTTTCTTGTGAAACGAATCATTAGTATTTATTACAAGATCTGGGAGAACAGGATTTAATGGAAACTCGTCGTGATGTTCTTAAAGAGTGGAAGTAGATTTCTCTAAACATGTAAACAGCGTTCATTCGAAAACTTTGAAATATAAATGTCTTGTCCTGTAAATTACCTAATACAAAAACTATAGTTCAGGTGGTAGTATTTTCAGATCCTTGATCATAATACATTTGACCTAGACATCATTGTCTGGAATAGGGCATTAAGGATTAGGGCATTATGTACAAGGAAACCTTTTTAAATGTGTTTTTGACTGAATTAATAACAAAATAATACTAGATAAACATTAATTGATTACAAAATAAAAAGGGAGTTTTAACTAGAGTCCTGTCCAAGCTTATAATTAACAAGGTAATGCAGCCCTGGTGAATATAAAGCTCTAGTGTCCATCAATATTGTACATCTTGGGCTGTTATTACTGTATAATAGACTAATCTAACTCTACTGTAACCTAAATTAAAATTAAGTTTAATTTAATAGTAAATTTATAATATGAAAGAATTTAACATTAAACAAACAAAAAACTGTTGTTTCTATTTGCCTTTCAAAATGAATTCGAATACCTATTATCTAGTAATAATTTGCCTGTTTAATATTGATTATTAGTTTATTAAAATAATGTGTACTAAGATAGGTAAATATCTGTATACATAAAAACGTATTATCGCTTTGGTTTAATAGATTTCCTTTGATGATTGCTTCTGGTCTTATAAAAAGTTCGAGTTGATCCTTTTTTCCCACTACTATTTTATGCCAATCGTGGTGCTTTGTAAACAAAAGAAACGTTGAATTGCCAATAATTTTTATTGAAACATATAATTGGAAACACAATTGGCGGTAGGCTCAACTTTTAGGAATATTACCATCATGATAGCAATTTTCAGTTTAAAATGACTAATTTTGTTTTATTAAAGTTGAGTAAAATTTAACACAGTAAACATCTACTTCAGTAATTCAATCTCAACTAGCTAAATTAAATCGTATTAATTGCATAAATTAAAGTAAAATTACCTTCACAAGCACAATCACACTACTAAAGTTAGGTTTAAGTAAATCCTTGATTTAAATCATAAAACTATCAGTAGCCAAACTGTAATTTTATAATCACAAGTTTTTTTGTCCACAGGACCACAATTTGTTTAAAAATTTAAATTCCTGTAGTGTTATTTTTCATTATTAATATTCTTATACAGGGGTGCTGAAAAGTCTTAAAACAGTTTAATAACTTCTGCATTCATTAACGTACAATAACAAAGCTTTTGTACATTGACATAGGGCTAAAAATTTTACTTTTTGATTCGATCTTTATCTCTTTACCACCTCATAGGTATCGTCCATAAGGTTCTTAAAAGCATAGCTCCAAGTTTATATAAGTTTAAAGGTTTAGTCATGCAAAGATGAATGCCGCAAACCGGACTTTAACACCTTCATTAGTTACAAAATGGTTCCTTATTAGGAATTAAAGTAAAGTCATTATTTAAGAAGTTTCCCAGTATTGATATTTTCCCAAAAATAACAGCAACAAGGAAATAAACAATTTTATTCATTGAGGGATCACCTAAACAGTTATTATCTAATCCGGTAATTTCTAACATTAGAATATTTAAGGAAAAGTTTTCTACTACAAGTCATTACACTAAGGTAGTGAAACGCTACTGATTGCATTAAAAAGTTCAATTTTATGCCCCATGACACTGTGCAAAGTTGTTTGTAAGTTTTCAAGTATTGAAGGCAATTAGACAGTTTTAAGAATTTTCACTGCCCCTGTAAACTTAATGAAAAATTACAAAATAATTTTAATGAATCTTTTATTGAAATAAATTAATTTAAAATAATTTCATATTTTAAATGCCTGTAATTGTTTGTTTTATAGAAAAAAGGTTCTTATTGTTTTGTCTTCAGGAAAGCCATCTTAAAGGGCTATGAATTATACATAAATTTTTTTGAAAACAAAATACCGCTTTAGACCAACTAAACATGTTTTAAGTGCCATTTGTTTCGAAAATTTACATGGTGAGTATGGAGGTACTTTCAGTAAAATTAAAGAATGTTATTAGTCCAAGTCCAATTGATTCTCCGGTTTAAAATATCTTTTATTAGCATATTTGGGAAGAAACCTATCTTACTCTTATTCTATTTACGACCGTAGACTTCATACGGGAAGACTAATATTTACAAAGTTTATAAATCGTTAAATAGTTAGTTTTTTAAACATTCATAATAAAATATTTTGCCCAAAGGATGGCAATCTATAGGCTAATCAATATAAAATATATAGTTGATTTTAAATATTACAAATCAGTCGTAAAAATAGTCTATTTATATTTAACAATAATTTGTTACAATTTATAACAAAATAATTTCTTCTATTATACTATACTATACTATACTATGCTATAAAATAACGGGTTAAAAGGAAACAGTTTTCTTTTCATCAAATATTTTTTTTTCAAACTTGATGTTTCAGTTGAAACACGCAGCTGTAATTAAACAGCTACAATAGTATTTACCACTCGTCCAGAGTACTATTTAGTTGAGTTATTTGTAGAGGCTTCCGAAAGCTACGTGGTTGAATCATAAACAAATATTTAAATATTTGTTTCCATATTGCAGTCCCATAAAATAAGAGTTATATAAAGGCAAGTGTTACCCCACTACATTAATAATATTAAATCTAAACCTTTATATGTTAAAATTTCCTTTCCTTGCCAACCTGCATTATATTTCTTTCTATTATTTTTATTTCAATCCTACGTGTGATCGCTTTATTTTTACTTTAAATTGTTCCTCTAAAAAGGTACCTTTTTATGAAATACTATAAAAGTATATTAAAATAACAATTTTTGGATCATATTTATTTGGACACCGAAATATCAACTACCGTCCTTGTTACTTTATGTTTATGAAATGTAAGTGATGCTATGAAATAATAGTTCATTATTATAAAAAATTATTATTAAACTAGATCGCATTAAAGAATTTAAAAATAACGGAACATAAAAGTGACTATTAAGTGTGTCCATGTTAACATATTTCAGTATGACTCTGAAATCGGATTAAAACTTTTCGTAGTGTAGCCTATTCAGATTGATTGTAGGATTAGTTGTTTATCTATGAATAAATTTTTATTGCATTATAAAACAGCGTTGATTAGTGGAGCTAAAAGTTATTAAAGTCGACACCGATCCAGGAATAGTTCCTTCTCAACGCTTCATCATCTCTTGCATCAATTCAAGAGTTTCCTTTCTACTAAAAGGATTCCTAAAAAAAACGTTTCATCAAGATGTAGAACTTGGATACTACGTAGATTTTTTAAAATCATAGTTTAAACCTGAAAATAAGACATTATTTTAGGGTATTAGAATCTTAAAATAGGCGACTTTATTATCTTCATCCTCCTCAGTTTTCAGGCATGGTTTCACATTAGTCGCATTCAAAGCCTTTATGGATTATTTAAAATTGTTTTTATTCTAAAAGTAAGTCATGAAAATTGAATCGTCTTAAGAGCCAACGCTCTATGTATACGTTTCATCAAAACTTACAGTATCAATGTTATTGTTCACTTACCACTTCTGTCTTTGTCCACCTTTCTTGTTAAGTCTTTCATGATGAGTAATCTGTTTCGGGACGAGCATGCAAATCATTTCCCTTATAAAATCACTTTATCTCGAAACTGAGTATATTGAAAGAAAAGTGAGGCTATTACAAGAACATTTTATTAAGATACCGTACACTAAACACTACCAAACTGAGGTACACCCTTCTCCAACAAAATTTTTGCTATAAATGTTTGATAAAGTACTCCCGCCAATATCTCAAGAGCACAAAGTTATTAATGAACATGGGGTGCCCGTGTTTGTCATTAATAAAACTCATCAACGAAACAATAACTCCATATATTTTATGCAAATTTAAAAATATGCTCCCAAAAGGTAGACTTTTAAACCAAATACAAATTTATTGCGTTCTTGAATTTAAAGAATTCTAATTAATGAAAACATTTAGCAGGTTTTCCGTTCTCGGACTAATGACTTCGGTCTGCTTGGTTCTCCTCGTTGAGTCGTGATCGGCCATATTGGTTAACACTATCAAGAAGTCGAAGTGAGCTCTGTCTAATGATATCGGTGACGAGCATAGAACCTGTACTGCAATATAATATATGTCATTGTCCATAAATAATACAAGGTACCTCAGTCACTTCTGTCTGAAGGATTCTGCCGTTTGCAACATTGCACAGAGATCCGATGAAAGAATCGGGTCAAGAGCTCTACTTACTCTCTTGGTTTTTAGCATAAGTCATTCAGATATCCTGGAAGTAGCCGTAAAATACTCACAAAGTGATAGCTATGTTTTTGATAGTCACTTTACGGTGTGTATTTGTATGTTTAGTTTAAAAATAATTCTTTATCTTTGTGGAATAAGTGATACAGTAATTAATACTCCCTAACTGCATATAAGCTGTGACCTAATCTGAAAATTTTACTACATAGATGGAAGATATTTTTTAAATAACCTAAGAAATATAAAATAATTATGAAACCCAGCTACACAACCTAGAATTTAAGTAATTAAATAAATTAAAATACCTCATTTAAAACATTCATATTTCAAATAATCTATCTATAGTTTAAATAATGCATTACTATAGCTTACATTAGCCATTGACAAACTAAAGACCCAACTATTAACCCAAAAATGCCGCCTAACATAATAATATACAACCAGACTTCAGATGGAACTTAACCATATGAACAAACAGATAACAGTTTAGTGCGACAACTACTGACTATGCGTCTCTAGTGTAATAACTTGACGGTCTGCTCTACTGTTGGCATATTATATTCATTCCTTTTAAATTACCAACTGATTAAAAACTACAACTGTATCCAATCAGTAAAAACTTATATACTGAAAGTTTAAGTTAAAACCAAATCCATCTATTTGGATACAAAAATATAAGTTTTGCTGTTTCCGCTAAATGGAGAAATAGTGGCTACAATCTAAAAGAAACTATTCTAAATTCTACTGTAGTTGTTCTGGTATTCAACACTGCGATATTCTTTCTCGTAATATGGTGTGTGTAATAAAAGAGCTGATGTACGATCGGAGTTGAAGAACCCCCGAAAATCGTTGTGAAGTTAAATTTTTACGTACCAATTTTAACCTTAGTAAAATGTAAAACACATTTCTTCAATACCGGCCTTTCAAATCAAATACTTCCAATATAACAATTTCCATCCCCACGACACAAAATCATGCAGAAACTTTAGAAGGAATAATCTAAATAATTTCAAGTACACAATATCCCTGAAGAATGGCGGTATTTTACCTAATGCGCCATGTAAAGTAATTGTAATTTCCATCTTATCCTCCACCATACTTGTAATGCAGTATTTTTGAAAAAAAAAACATAGATCCATGAATAAATATATAGGTATAAAGCTACGGATACTGAATCTAAAAGACAGTGATAATTATAAAGTACATACTGCTTCAACGATATAAATACTGTGATCTCAATCCAAAAATTCTTTGAGATAAACCATATCTAACTACGTAAACAACTTTAAAAGTTATTAGGAGCTGTATGGAACTTTATTTCTTTAAGGTTTTAACAAATGACATTAATATGAGATCTCAGTATTGTCGAAAAGCATTTAATCCAATACTTTTGCCAGTAGCAAAAATTTCAACATTGAAAAGGGCATAAACACATATTTTAAAATAATAGATATATGTCAATCCTCACAGATTCGTTTAAACGAATATAACTAATTCAGCAAGAAGAAAGTATGGAACTCCTAACAATTAAAAATTATAAAACAGTTAAAAACGTGAGTGGATCAACAACTTCAACTCATAATTGATCACCTGTAATATGGCTTGATTGTGATTAATCTGCTGCATTAGCAAGGATTTGTTTACTTTAGCCGTGAGATATAAGGTAACAAAGTAAACTATGGTCAGAAAAATCTACTCCAGTCACATAATAATCTGAAATCTTCATATTGCAAACATCTGCAGCAAGTTTGAACTTCAGTGTGTTTAAATTAAAGAGAACTAGAAACACATGTGGCCTGCACATAAGAACTGCATATATTGCCGCATACAGTCTACATGGATATATTTTATAGGGAAATTGTTTAAGCAGAATCGTCAGAAAATCACAGAGGTACAACAGGTGAACTTGACAATTGAATCCACCTAAATTCTATTGGCAGAGTCTTAAAGAGCCCTTAATAGTTCAGAAGTCTGCACAACACATGCTGGTAACTTTTTCTTACCGCTCGTCACCTGTCAATTTGTGTCTCACTTAAACAGAAAGCATAAACTTCAGGAATTTTTTTGGTTTATTTAGAAGCAAGGGGTCAAACAAATATTAAATCAAATTACTTACACTGGACAAAGTACACAATGTACAGGATTTGAACACGGATAAATACCTCATTACAATTATCTCTTTTTCTGCTGTACCTCATTTTGTAAATATCCCTGTTATGATACTACACTGTATTTATTATACATGCTTAAAATCCTAAAACTGAACGTAAATTGTGGTTTGGGTTGGTAATATGTTTTGTGACACTAACCAATGGTGTTCGAATGAAGGATTTATTTAGCAAGTATTATTATTAACACCAAAGGATTTCATAAATAATTGAACATTAGTAAAGTTCAGCAAATCCAAAGAAAGAAAGAAAAAATATAAATATCTCAATTTGATAAACACACATATACATCTTTTTATAAATAACAAATTGTAAATTTTTTTGATTAAAAGAGGAGAGGAGAATCCCTGTTTTATCCTTACTTAAATGAAACAGAAAACTTTTAATCAAAGCAAATTCGACTATAGTGATGAAAACATCATTTACTATTTAATTTATTATTACACTTATAAAATTCCAAAATTTAGATCTGCAAAAATTACTTAACTATATAATTTATGAAACAATCATGTGTAATATTTGTAAATATCATTATTTAATATTCTTAATTGAATAAAAAAAGCAAATTAGGAAACACACACAGTTTGAATTAAAAAACAATGGTATAGTTAATAAACAGTCATGCTTTTAGAGGTCCTACATTTCTTAGTGTGAGTTAAGCCAGCTGTAACTGGCAGCCATCTGAATTAAAAAAAAACAAAAAAACAAACGTTACTCACCAAACAGTTTATTCCCGTAGTATGTCTATGTTGTTTATAGAATTAGGGTGGTGATATATTATTAATGTGCAATAAATACCTTTATAATCGCCTTTAGGTTACTCCCAAACTGTTTTAAACTCCATTGATTGAGTATTAGTAATGTATGAACTTGAAAAGAAACAAAATTGCAAGCATATGTTAAGCACCCACACTAATAAACATACCACATAAATGCAGAATTATAAAGATAGCTGATATATTTCTATCTCTAATTCCGGACCAATCTTTTAAGTATGTTCGCAACATAAATTTTCCCAGCTTAATTCAGCTAAGTATCAGATTTCCGCCCAAAGTTTGTTCTCCCAGTTCACGAACAAATTTACAAAGTTGTGCCCAACTTGTCTATCTGTGTACTGTTTCCGCAATGTTCCTGTACGTTGTTCCCTCGCTGTTCCTTTGAATAATAAAATCACCTTAGTTATTATTGATTTTCAGTGTTTTACCACAAGTAAAAGTAGGTCCACATTACACCTCAGAGGAGGTATGACCCCATAATGAGATAAAACTCGTATATTTCAATTGTTTTTTTTTTTAAGAATCCGATCATGCGTATTTTCCATTTATTAATAGTTACTGAAACTTTCTTGGTCCCTTTCTACAACAGGTAGGCAATAAAATAAGGTTATATACAAGCATAATGATGCTTTTGTGACAAATATTCATTATGTTTTAATCCTATATATCGCTCAATAACATTTACACGCTGTGTTGGGAGCCAGTATATAGGTAAAATCTTAACTAATTAATAAAGGAAACCTTTTATATAACCAAAACCTTAAAGGTAGTACTTTTAGAATCACTTGAATCATTATTGTCAAATTGAGGCATATATTTCCCTTTTCATATAAGAATTTCTGTTCACAAAATATATTAAGAATATAAATTAGTTATGGGGAGAAGGAGTAATTCAATTTGAATGTAAAGTTTAGTTTTATTTCACTTTAGCCTTTGTAGATCTCTTTTATCAAACATGACTCCAGATTCAATTACAGCGTCAGATTTCAGATGCTGTACTAAGATGAAGGTGAACTGTTGTTAAAACTGATCATCTCGCTTATTTTAAAATATTAAATCAATCTTTAAGCCCTATGTTTTTTTGTTAAGTGAGGAATATATTTTGCAAATAGAATCTTTTAAAGTAACATTTAATAGAATATTATTTATACACCCACAAGGTAACTACGAATCAGAAATCGGACGGTTTTCCCTCATCAGAAGCAAAAATACACAAGTGTGTAATAACCCCATAGTGACACAGTGACACCAACACCCTTTTCCGGGTACAACAGGGAGTGGGGGGGGGATTGTATCAGGAAACTGATGATACTTCCGATTCCACAATATTATCCCCATGCTACATCAAACGTAACATTTTCATTGCACATACTTTTGAAAGATTAAACTTAAACTTTTTCTATAACTTTTATTGGGTTACACGTGCTGAAGTTGGAACCAAAGAATAGATTTCTTGAAATATATACATTCACTAGATATACAAAGCTATAAACAAAATTTAAATGCCAAATAACATGAAGAGAATATCAAGTTACTGAAAATACGACCCAACTATCTTTTATTCTACAAGGTAAAATAACAGTAATATAGGTCAAAGCGTGTTTTTATGTACTTTTTTATAGCGGTTGGGTTGTATTTATTTTCAAATATAATTCTAACCAGTTTTTAGAAACGTTCTTTTTTTCCGTGATAATAATTTCATCTGTGCCTCTTCGATATTTAGATCTTTATAACTTATGATTTAGCGTTGCGGTAATTTGTAAGATATTCAATATGCAAATATTTAATTACGTTGTAATTTAAGATGTATTTGGCATAAATCTCTTACAGCTTTAGACGAGAACATATAATGTAAGAAACTTATATGACATAAGAACTCTAAAGTCTTGGATAAATATTGACTTCTTGTTCAAAAAAACATATCCTTTGAATCGCTTAAAAGCCCAAAATGTTGTATCATTACTAATTCTCCAGCTACTCATCACATTCCATGAATAAGCTTTGTTAATACAGTAAAAATTTCAATTACCAGAGCATGGAGTTGATGTTAGTTCACTTTGTAGCAGAAACGAAGACAGATTGCAGAGGTAAATATTCTGTGGCTAAGACTCTCTTTGAGGTTTACTATGGTGATTACTCATCAGGAATACAGGCCTGTGATATTTTACAATTATAATAAGGTTACTGTAACACTTTATGCTATTAAAAGAAAGCCTTACAAAGTGTGTGTATCAGTCCTGTTATGAACTATAAACAGATGTTTTGATAACGCATACCCGTATGGCTAAGAAAATGAACGTTATTACAAGAAATTAAATGCAAAATGACTACCTCTCGAAACCTAACATGAACTGAGACTGAAAGTGGCGTTTAGTGATACTGCTACTGTGTAGTAACGTAAAATATTTTATTTAAATACGTCACTACATGAACTCTGATATTTAGATCATATCACTTTAATTATTCCTGTCTATAGTTCATTATGGTCATCTACACTAAAACTTGTTGTTTTATAAATGTCCTTTCATGTACGGTTTCAAAATTAATTATAGCACCGTGACATCTCGACAGGCATTCGGAACTCTACGCTTCTGTAATTTCCGTTGACAGTTTCTTGGGGATTGTGCAAGAGATTTTTTAGTTTTGTTTTATAAATATCTCCTTGTGCATGATTAAAACCACGCATCTTTACAAATTATTGTCATACCACAATATATGTACTCGCAGATGTATTAATCAAACTTAACTATAATGAATGTAACCTATGTTTAACGTACAGTAATTCTGTATTTTTACTAAACCCCATATTAAGAAAATATGTATGTAAATAATGATAACTTTTAATTAGATACGAGTATGTTCTGTAATGCAGCTTAATAATTCTTTATTAATATTAACGATTTTAAACAAAAAAAATACTGAGAAAACTCTTTATACATTATTCTGTTCAATGTAAATAGACATAAATAGAATTAAAACGGAGATATTTACATTTTTATTTCTATAATTTGTAATTCAACTTGTGCTTTTAATATCAATCTTCTTCCTAAATTTACTCAGCCGTGATATTAAAAAAAACAACCCGTAGAAAAGTAGAACCACCGAAATTATTGAGGATATTTACGTCCTCTGCAATTGACGTTTGCGGAGTTAAAGAGCCTTCCCCTTTACATCCCCTACTGAAACGGGGCCAAACGCTCCACATAAACGCTCTCATTCATGTTATCGCTACAATTGAAATTACGCAGGATTTAACAATAGCAAGCATTTTTACTTCTACATCACATAAATAATCACGTTTATACTTTAACTAGTGTCAGTTCAACAAACTGTAACACTAGTGCTGTGTACTATGATCCCACAGAAATGAGCTTAGTTAATGTTACCACAACCAAACATTACTGTAGGTTAAACTCAAATAATAATTTATAAGACAACCATATATATATATATATATATATATATATATATATATATATATATATATATATATATATATTCTATATAGTAAAAATAATGCCTTTAGACATAAGAAAGGTTTTACAAATAATTTTTAGAACAACTATACAAACTCACATGATGATGTTGTTAGGCATTAGTAAATCTTTGAACTTAAAAGTGAAAATGAGTTTTTTTTAAAACTCTCAAAATTTTTTTTTACAGATATTTAACCCCATTTAACGTCGTGAAAAGTGTTTGAATAAACAATGTTTCTAAAAGTTTTCGTATTTTGGCCCTATGCATAGCATATTAGAATTCATTATGTGGAATACCCCTATATTTCCTTATGCTCTAAAATTTGAAGACAAATTCGTTGACATTAAAAAAGCGATGTGTATATATTTGCGAAATCTCGACTGGATTCAAGGTTTATAAAAAGGATCCAGAAATAAGTACCTCACATTTGTACTTTATAGTCATTACAAAATTGCCCCTAAGTGTGGTAAAAGTCATTTTAAATTCAGCTTTACCGGGTGCAGATTATGAGGGTAACTCTCCTGCATTATGTCTTACTGCAGAATAAACTATCGCCTATGATACAGTTTATCTCCTCAAGCAGTCGTTTCCGTAATTTATCTGCACGCGCACCGGTAACTGCCTGTGCCAGACACAGCAGCTTTACCGGGTGCAGTTTATGAGGGTACTCCTGCATTATGTCTTACTGCAGAATAAACTATCGCCTATGATACAGTTTATCTCCTCAAGCAGTCGTTTCCGTAATTTATCTGCACGCGCACCGGTAACTGCCTGTGCCAGACACAGCAGCTTTACCGGTGCAGTTTATGAGGGTACTCCTGCATTATGTCTTACTGCAGAATAAACTATCACCTATGATACAGTTTATCTCCTCAAGCAGTCGTTTCCGTAATTTTACCTGCACGCGCAACCGGTAAACTGCCTGTGCCAGACACAGCAGCTTTACCGGGTGCAGTTTATGAGGGTACTCCTGCATTATGTCTTACTGCAGAATAAACTATCGCCTATGATACAGTTTATCTCCTCAAGCAGTCGTTTCCGTAATTTATCTGCACGCGCACCGGTAACTGCCTGTGCCAGACACAGCAGCTTTACCGGGTGCAGTTTATGAGGGTACTCCTGCATTATGTCTTACTGCAGAATAAACTATCGCCTATGATACAGTTTATCTCCTCAAGCAGTCGTTTCCGTAATTTATCTGCACGCGCACCGGTAACTGCCTGTGCCAGACACAGCAGCTTTACCGGGTGCAGTTTATGAGGGTACTCCTGCATTATGTCTTACTGCAGAATAAACTATCGCCTATGATACAGTTTATCTCCTCAAGCAGTCGTTTCCGTAATTTATCTGCACGCGCACCGGTAACTGCCTGTGCCAGACACAGCAGCTTTACCGGGTGCAGTTTATGAGGGTACTCCTGCATTATGTCTTACTGCAGAATAAACTATCGCCTATGATACAGTTTATCTCCTCAAGCAGTCGTTTCCGTAATTTATCTGCACGCGCACCGGTAACTGCCTGTGCCAGACACAGCAGCTTTACCGGGTGCAGTTTATGAGGGTACTCCTGCATTATGTCTTACTGCAGAATAAAACTATCGCCTATGATACAGTTTATCTCCTCAAGCAGTCGTTTCCGTAATTTATCTGCACGCGCACCGGTAAGTGCCTGTGCCAGACGCAGCAGCGTTATGGTTTAATCCATTTATTCTATTGTTGTGTATCATTTACAATACAGTAATATTGTTTTGTACTTAAACTATTTTTCATATGTGTGTGTGTGTGTGTGTGTGTGTCATAAGTAAAAAAATCTGTATTAAGTAATAATAAGACGGGATAGTTTACAGTACCCATGCACCACAAGAATTGTTAAATATCTTAATCGTACACCACATTTAAACTCCCTTACACTCATTTACAATGTTACAATTTAAGTCTGTGGCGAATCACTTTTAAATTTATATTGACTTATTAATAATAGTTTTAAATTACATATAATAAACTGTTTAAGCAAAACAATCAATAAAATATAAAGAGAATAACGTGCAATAAAGAATATAAACTAACAAGCAATAAATGTAAATTAAAGATCAAGCAATAACAATTCAATATAATTATAACAAGAATCAAGAATATATATATATATATATATATATATATATATATATATATATATATATATATATATATATATATATATATATATATATATATATATATATATATATATATATAATTTACCAGATACCACAAACTTTCAAAACAAATAAATATTGTACGCAAATAAATTTAGCACTGTGGTAATATGCACTTTTAACATCTATGGATTGAATCTTCAAACCGCGCATTGCCACTGGGCCACCAGGCGGCTCATAGCCCTCGGGTTCCCCGAGGTTGGGGTGTGTGTGTGTGTGTGTGTAAAGTATTCCCCGATAAAAATGTGTAATTCATTTATTCAATGTGCTCTTATCAACAGGCACAAAACGTTAATAAACTAATTTATTACATTTCTTGGTCGGTTTTGTATTAAAAATGTTTTGTTCACAATTCAAAATGCTTCCAATTCTGCCATGATCTGACATTAATTTTGTTTGTATGTCACCAATACTATTTTTTCTTTTTCAACAAAAACTGGCGTATTTCAGACCTACGTCATCCACTCAAGACATTATCACTGTAATATCAATCTCTTAAAAAATGCGAATAAGTTATTAACTGAGAGACCTTAATAAGTAGATCTACGTTGTAGGCTGTGAAAAATCACGAATTATACAGGTAAGTTGCTACAGTACAACAAAACATGACCTGTTAGTGTTTACAAACTCCACGATACTCCTCTGTACCCTTCTGTCTCAGAATGGAAGTACGCTCATTCAGTATTCTGTTTTAGTATTTACACACGAAGTAAACACATAACCTCAATATTTACCCCACCACACATTTGTATTTTGAACTTAGTACAAGTAATAAACACAGATTATAACTTAATATGATAAAAAATCTTCATATGCATCAGTACTATTGTATTTCAAACTTAAATCAAGTATTAAACACAGAATAATAATCTATTTTGGTTGAAAGATGCTGCTAGTTCTTGCAAGACTTCTATCTAACTGAAATATTTCATACACAATACTTCTGGTTTACTTACACAAGTTACAACCACGGAGTAATTTTACAAATTTGCTGTTCTAGTTTTAAAACTTTTTCTGGCTAAGAAAACCTCGATACGAACCAGTACTTTTATATATCAGACATGTACTCCGTACACGATTTATAAATAGGTATTATAACTAGTTTGAAGTGTGCTGCCGGTTCTTTTAAAACATATTATTTGAAAATCCTTGATAAATACCTAGTTAGTTTTATAAAACCTATATTTTTGTATTATTATACTATTAAAGTTTTATAAGTTTTTATAACTCACACGAGTTATACAAAGTATGAGTAAATTATTCACTACAGCTTTGAGGTGCTTTCATTTTTTTAACTTCTTACCACTTTTTTAAATTGTTATTGAATATATGTATGATTTGAAAATACAGATATTTCAACTCTTTGCTATCACTATATTTAAAAAAAATAAAAAGCCAGCTTTTGAGGATTGGGGATCTATCCTCATTTTAGGTGTGAAAAGCCTTAAGGCATAAATTTTAACAAGCACAATGATGCAAATATAGTGATAAAATTGCCAAAGTATATATAATAATTGAACAATGTTTACGAACAAAAACTAAAAAGTATATACCTCTCTATCCAATAAGCTTTACATGAGGAAACAACATAAACTACACTAAACAAGTGAACCGTAACACATAAGTTCCACGCATCGCGGAGAGGAGACTGGAGAAAATCATTACGAGCACTTTCTGTAACACGTCGACTGAAACAAAACTAACAACTTGCCGTATGAAATGAGTTGCAATAGAAATTCACCTTTTACAAGCACAGAAGAATATTCTGTGCCTTAAAAAATACAATGATATTTTGACCTTTATTGCAAGGTGTAAACATTTTAACCTTTTTGCATTGCTTTAACGAAGGCACGACTAAATCAGATCGTGATATCAAGAACATACAGGAAGTCGATGTGTGAGATCTACTGAGAACTTCTCTCAGTCCGAACTCCAACCTTCCACTTGTTATCATTTGATATCAAGAACATACAGGAAGTCGATGTGTGGGATCTACTGAGAACTTCTCTCAGTCCGAACTCCAACCTTCCACTTGTTATCATTTGATATCAAGAACATACAGGAAGTCGATGTGTGAGATCTACTGAGAACTTCTCTCAGCCCGAACTCCAACCTTCCACTTGTTATCATTTGATATCAAGAACATACAGGAAGTCGATGTGTGAGATCTACTGAGAACTTCTCTCAGTCCGAACTCCAACCTTCCACCTGTTATCATTTGATATCAAGAACATACAGGAAGTCGATGTGTGGGATCTACTGAGAACTTCTCGCAGCCCGAACTCCAACCTTCCACTTGTTATCATTTGATATCAACAACTATACTTGGTCTGATTAAGCGAATCACATGTTAAGTGGGAACATCTACGTTCAGTATTTGATAAACACACTCTCTGATTAAATAATATCATGCTTTATTTTGGAGCACTAGTACCGTATAATAGCACTGTAAAATTTATATGGAGCAAATACTTTATAAATTAAACAACTTTTCGAAATACTTGCTTTATCCGAAATTTTATAGTTCACCCAAAAGTTACAAAGTTAACAAACTTTTGATTCACATTTTACTTCAAATGTCACTCCAATCAAATCATATCTAATTAAGAGTCTCTGATCAAAAGGTACTGAAATTAAAATTAAACTAAAAATGTATACTTCTCCAAAATATGGTTTACAATTAACAAAAACAAAATAAAAATTTCTCTTCTCAAAATACTCAAAACTTAATATAACACAAAACTTGAAATTTACCTTTATCACCAAAATTATAATTCAACAAAACGTCAATAATTTGAAATTAAATTTTCAGGAACTCCTCTGAAAGGATGGGAAAACTTTAGAAATTTTTTAATAACCAGTATTATTTATTAGAATAAAATATATTAACTATATCGGCTGGGTAACGGGACTTAATACTTTGAAGATTACGGAGGCAGATCGGATCTTAAAAACGCACTAAAAATTTTTAATACTTCAAATTGACTTTACCCACGAATAAATAATAAATTACGATAAATCCCAACTATTGGGTTAGAGTAAAGAACTTCAGCTAACTAAACTCGAACCGCTACGCGTACTCCTCAATCGCAAGACGAATAGACTGAAACCGCTCCTCCAGCGAGCCGGGAAGGGAACGCATTCACCCGATACGTCTACTGGAACCGATCTCTGATTGCCGGTCCAATAATGAACAAAAACAATGTACCCGCACCGCGTCTAAGTTAATAAGAGCCTACTTCCTAACGCGCGATTCAGCCTAAATGAATTTGAACTAGTGGTACAAAACTTAATAAAAATATTTTAAAAAAATGAATACATGAATGTTTAAAAAACTAAATAAATGTTGAAATATTTAAGCTGCATTGGTACGATTAGTAATGGGCACATAATACTTTCTCCTTTATCATAAGTTTAGTTACAAATATGTTTATCATAATATTTATGACAAGCTACTGATATAAAGAGGCCCCAAAACAATAACAAAATTAACATGACATTTTTCAAAAATACATTGTATAAGAATTGTATGGTATAAACATTTTGTACGTGTAATAAATGGGTGAAATAAATCAAATTAAATGTGCAGTTTCGGTAGTAAGTAAATATTTATGAGTACATAATTTGTAAAACAGTATATTTAGATCTTTTACCACTAAATAAGATGATTAACGGATATAACGGATTACCAAATTCTGCGATTAAATATAAAAGTATATACAAATACCCAGTTACTTCTCAGTACCAAAAACTCTTCTGAATCCCGCCCCATAAATTACAAAAAACTGTTGTATGTGCTAGGCCTCACCTCGCTCACTCAAGATTAATTATCCCAATACTCGCCGCTTTGTATGATACTCTGTATTTTCAGATGAAGACTACACTGTACTCCAGTAATCATTCACACTAGAACCTCTAAAGGAGCATACATTTGAACCTCAGATATACCTTCACCACACATTTTTCTGTTCTAACAACAAAACAGTGCATAGACCTGATAGAATTATATTGGTTTATTTGGCTATGGGTATATATGTATGATGGGGGGGGAAAGGGACTTGTATTTGTTAGTTAATTCAAATAGCATCTTTGTTATTTTTATTATAAATATTTATTTTATATGACTAAGTCCAGGCCTTAACGTAATGTAAATATTTATAACTTATTCAGTTTTATTGTGGATATTAGAAAGTGAAGAATGCTCCAAGTAGCTGTGTGCCTTATAATTTACTTGTATATGACATAAACGACTTGCTATTTAATTGAATCTACTCGTAGTTCTGCTACTGTACTTTTGTAAACTGAAAACTGCTTCTCTTCCTTTACTTTAAAATGTAATTTAAATAGGGTTATTCTTCGTAGTAATTATTCACCTGTTTGTGATTATGTTATTAAGTACACAAGGAATAATCTTAGATTAATTGTCTTAATAATTCTGGACCAGTACTCATGTGCCTAGTGTTACTTATTTTCACTTATTTTTAATTTATTGCGATTATATCCAAAGTGTTGTACATTACGTAGGTGTTTTGGGGGGTGGGGAGTTAGCGTATGGCAAATCCAGTACACAAGGAAAAATGCTTAAATTAAATTGTTTAATAATCCTGGACCAGTACTATGTGCACCAAGTGTTACTTAATTTTCACTTATTTTTAATTTATTGCATGTATATCCAAAAGTGTTGTAATTACTGTAGGTTTTTAGTTGGCGTATTTGCAAATCCTCTCTAGCACACATGCAGCTTGATGTCCCTGTTAAACTATTTAAATGTGACTTTAACAATTAACTTTATTCCGAAAACTGTTATCTAAATTTGGTAGTTAACCGTTGCAATCAAATGGGGGCCCCCACTTGTTGCTAGTACATGGAGAGACATTACACATTATAAATACGTATCTCGATATCAGCTATTATACATCATGTTAAAACATATTCTGGAGCTGTATTATGATTTACGTAACAGTTTTCAAATTTAAAACTGTCAAAGAAAGGATTAAAGACGAACTACATTGATTGGATCAAATAATGGGTTCTAGTCTCATTATTAAAATAAGAAAAAAATCTGGCTCTATAAATAAGAAGCCACTTAGGCTTAACTATTAAGTTATAACTGTTCATAAGCAAATATTTGAAACTGTAATCTGCCATCCAAAAAAAACACCATGAAATATGACGGTATGAAGAAGTACTTATGTTGCAATGATTCCAGTGTGACCTTGGAATTTGTTAAACCTGCCCGCCTATATTTGTAGCTTTCAAACACAGACTACAGTGAAGTTGACTGAAATACCATGAAACTCGTTTATAATGATAAGTTACTATCCAAAAAGCACAGTTAATAGGATTTTTAAATAACCTTTTTTTTATATAAACTTCGAAGTAGATGTAGGGAGAGGTCGGTGGCTAAGCGATCTGTGGCCTTGGACTTTGGACCTGAGTGTAGCCAATAAAATCAGGTTTTACTCCCTGTCTGTGAATTTACAGTACGTTTTGTCAGTACCAATCTGCCTTTTAATGTATCGACTTCTCCTGCTCTGTTTTGATATAGGCATAGGTCAGAGGGCCAGACCTATGAGAATGGGAAAAATAACGGTTTCAAGCTACGGGGTCCCTCGTCCTTATCCTAATGAAAACATATAAAATATAATATTAAACAAGCCTGACATGATTCAAATAGCCTGAGATTAAGAAAATGATGTTCAATATTAAATTAAAAGTATATTTAGTAAGTGCCACATCATGTAAAGTGGACTCTTTCTTTTGTACCCTAGCAATCAACCAATGAGATCATATTAATATATGAATGCTTTGTATAAATAAAAACGTCATCTTGCCAATTATAGTTCTTAAAACTAGATTAGATAAAAATATATCAGAACTAAATAAATATAGTATATACTATTATATAAATATAGAATATATATATATTAATATATATATTATATATATAAACATCTTTGCTATATGTAATTGAAATCTTAGCTTTGCTTTTCTGATGAACTAAAAACAAAGTTGATTTGTTACTTATTTTAAAGTCGGAAAAGACACATTAAAGATAAGCATCAAATTTAAAGCCTGTTATGTTTACTTTCAGTACATTAGCAAAATATTTTGAGAAATGTATGAAAACTATACTGTTAACCTTACCTCAAGAAAATAGCTGTCATAAGTAATAACCAATTTCAACTGTGTGATTGCGAAAGGGGTTTTGTTTAAACTAGTTTACGTGAATTCAAACAAATTTTTTTGTTATATATGGAAACATCTTTAACTTGATTCCATTCGTTTCCATGGAGATCGTGAAAACAATATTTATTTGAAAAATGATGATACACACCCTGGATATGTGCCCTTTCTGCAATAAATTGGTTAAAATAAACTCGACTGCGCATGAGTGAGCAACAGCTGACTGCACTGTTTACCCTAACCTCAAAACGATTCAGGCTGTGTACTTAGAGTGGTGTTGTGTGTCTTGATTGAATTCGTTTCAATATATCAGAAGAGAAATAACGGAAAGCTCAAAACCTTTCTGCAGTGATGAAGAATCCCTTTAAGCAAGAAAAGGAAATGAGGATTTCATAGCAAAGATCAGTACCAACGGAATGTAATAAGGAAGGCTTCGTTTATGTGGAGAGGACAATAAAGGCTACAAAGGAACTGACACTCGTGGAAATTGCTAAGGAAACAGTGGCGTGTAAGTTAATTTTACATTATTTCTTATTTTCAGAAATCTTTTTAGGAAAGCACTAGTTTATTACACTTACGCTTAGTAGGTTAGATATTATATTGTAAATAAAGTTATAAAAGTAATGTCTCTATGAAAATATTTTTTATTGTCTAGAAAACTAACATAATCTTAGGCCTGTTCAATTAATTATAAATGTTTCTGCTTTTTACTAAAAGTTTTTTTATAGGATCCTCGAGGAGTGTTTGGATAATATATCAAAAGATGACCAAGTTGACATGTTCACGGAGTTTTACATAATTGAGAGCAAAAATCAGCAAGACTCATTCCGTCAAGCACTAATGGAAATACAACCAGTTAAATTGTATCGACTAAACCACGTATTTCCATTCAAAATAAAAAACGGTAAGAGGCATACAGTTTTCTGATCACATGACATATAAAAGGCAAAACATTGCCGTTTATAAAAACGCTGTCGTAAACTTTTTCTGTCACAAGTCAACGATTTAGATTTATTAAATATTGTAAAATATCCTAAATAATGGAATTCTGTACCTCCAGATATATTCCAAAAGATAAAAAGCACATTGAGTGCTTTCAAACACAAGTATCTCACTATACTGGGAGGCTCTGTAGAATATGTATCTGCTGATCTAAACATTAAAATGATGAATAAACTCTTCAGTGAAAAGAATTCCGAGCTTGAAGTTAAATACAGTACATACTACACTTTTTATAAAGCAAACTACAACTTTGGTTTGACTTGCTAGACTATAGCTAGATGCTTGCGGTTTCTGTGAAGAGCTTTCTACCAAATTTAAACTGCAATAAACTGAAAAATGGAAAAAGAACAGCGGCAGCTGAAAAAATAATCCATTTAAGGCTGGCATTTTAATCCAAATAAAACAAATGTTATTTCGCTTTGAAAACTGTGACAGAATAGTGCGAAGTTGCTCCAGACACGTATTGCATTTGTGTTGCCTACATGCAGAACTTGCCCTTACCCAATATCTCGGCAAAAGAAATCTTTCATTATCTCCAAATCTGGGTCAACTGCTTTTGTGTTCATGACCTAAAGACAAACAAAGTACAACTTATCTTTACCACGAGGGAATTACTAAAACAGGGGGAATGAAGAGTGGGATATCTATCTTTGAATTTTAACTTCCTAAAAGACCATGTTCCAGAAACGGAAAAATAAATCCATGTCTTCACAGGTAGTTGTAAAGAGCAAAATAGGAACCATCCAGTGTTTTGAGCCTTGTTGGCAATATATCATTACAGAAAAATACTTCTAAAAGAGTATTTTCCAGTATGAGGACACAGCCATGTGGCAGAGACTTTGGCGCCATTAAGAGAACCATAAAAATCAAAGATAGGGTATATACACCAGAAAAGTATGATCCTCTTATACAAGATAACTCTAAAGGAAATATTTAACCATAGTACCGAAAGACAATTACATGATCATGACTTTTGATAATTAGTGGCATAAATAATTTAAAATTTATCTAATATCACTGTCCTTGAGAAAAGAAAAAAAGATAGAAATTTCTTCAAGTTATTTGAGTTTTACTATTTAGAAGTGATCAATGGTATTGTAATAGGAAGTTCATTAAACAATGAATTATTATAGCAACACTTTTTACCTAAAAATCCGAATGCTATTAATATAATTTTCCCCTTAGTACGAGTGTTCATCGACAAAAATTCCTTCAGTAAAAAGTTTAAGATATTTAAAAATTTTTTAAAAACATACCTGATTAGACAAAATCCTTTTACGACAGAGTTATAAATTTGCCATCAAGTCAAGGTGCCGCAGATTAAGTTTTAATTAAAATTATTGGTATTATTTGATGTTTTGATTGATATCTGTCATGTTTTTGGTCTTTTAAACATTTGATTTTGCATATGTCCAAAAGCAAAACAAAAACCATAGCTAATAACATTAATTGAATTACAAATTTGGAATTGGTATGAAATGTGTATTTTAAGATAAGCTCTAAGATTAATTAACAATATTGAACAAAACCTTCGATTTTTAAATATAAATGGTTTTTTTTAGAAAAGGTAAACGTAATATGTGGCTTTGAAATAAACGATTCAACTTGGTTTTTTACCCAGTATAAATCAACGGAATATGCTTTAATAAACGTAACAAATTTGAATTTATTTCTGAAGGCAGGAAAATGTAGAAATTGTTTTGATCAGTTTTTTACAATGATAGACACAATCTGAAACAGACACTACGTGGATCTTATAACTACGCAAAGAGGAACAAATTGAAGATAAAGATATGAGCAGTAGTAATATAAAGTAATATTCTGTAGTGAAAATTTAAAAAAGGAATTATTTGTAGTGTATGTATATAAATAACCACTTATACCTACAATCATCAAATGTGCATTTTAAAATGTAATTAAGCAAATTCCTCTGATCAGTCGTAGGAGGTTGGTCTGCAGATGCTGACCCATTGTGACCTGTATTCTGTAGTTTAGTTTTAGTTTTTAAGTGTTGTTATTAGTTTTATTTTTATTAAAAGCAGTTTTAAGAGTCAGTGAAGTGGACACAACATAGTGGTTGTAATTCCTTTCTTACGAGTGCCACAACGCTCTGGTATGATTTTTTTTTATTTTCACCTAGTTTTTAAATTATGTGTTAGCTTAGTTATTTACCTGAAAAAGAGATCATATTTTAGATCTCGAAACGTGGTGTTACTGATTTTTTTGTATCACTGAACGATAGTAAATGTCCCGGAAAAAATCCTGTTTCCTTCACAAATCTTATATCGTCAAACAAGGAGTTTAATTGCTTGTGTTATAAAAATGCAAAATCTATTAAAACCAATAAAGAACAAAATATATATTACACCACCTGTACATGTTTTACCAACAAATATGGCTGCAAGTTGCATAGTAAGTGTAGTAATAATTGCGGTGTCTCTAAGAATATTATTAGCTAAAAAAGATTTTCTTTTTTGTAGCATATTTCAAAAGGACTTTCTCAATTTCAATAAAAAATTTATGAATACTAACATTAAAAATGTTCCTAAATAGTCAGTTTTACTAAATTTATAAATAAATCATTGTTATTCAAAGAATAATTATCTATAGGGATAATCAAATTCAACATATAATTCAATACATTAATAAAAAATCATATTAGTGTATGCATATTTCAATATAATTTATCATAACTGATTAACAACATAGTTTTATAAACAGGCGAACAGAAAACAATACTTTCTTTTAAACGCCTATTTTCATCAAAATTCTTGTTCAGTTGTTTTATTTAAAAAATGTAAGGGAATAAACTAAACAAATCCAAGGCGATTATTTGCCACTCACCCAGCGTACTACTTAGTTTGGAAAAAGTAAATAAAAGACGCAATTATTTGAAGAGGTTTCTGAAAGATGCTTCGTTTTTGAACCAGAGATAACATGTTAAAGATTTATTTCCTTATTTCAATCTAGAAAATACGAGTTTTATGGAGACAAGTGCTACCCAATAAATTACATTTATATTGTTTAATCCCATCTTACAAAAGTTTAGCAATTGTCAACCGGCATTACATTTATTTCTATTATTTCTATTTCACCGACTACCTGTACAGGATACATTTTATTTGACAGTGTATAACACTGATAATTGTAACTTATATTATTACTGAATATTTAAATCTCTATATTTAGTATTATATTTTCTTAAGGACGCCGAATTATAAGACCACCATCACTTGTTATTTTTTATATTATCAAATGTACGTGATATTTTGTGAAGTAAATGTTCCTTATTATTAAAAATATGGATAGAAAACTTTTTCTTACATATTGTTATAACCTAGGTGGTATTATTAGAATTTAAAAATAAGTTCTAGGCCATTAGAGGATTATCCTACAATTTTTCATCATGATGGGGAACTTGGATACCGCATCTTTTACGTTTCTAATATATTTCATAATATATGAAATTCCTGCAATTCAGAAACAATTTATGTAAATTAGTATCCGACAAGGTTCACTAATAGTCAGGTCAACTATATAGAGATATCAGTTTCCTTCTTCTCAACAGCAAGAACGCGTTTTTAGTATGTTCAAGCTTCAACTCACATTTAAACCTCTTTGCATTTTCAAACTTGATTTTATTCTACTGGTAAACTCATGGGAATTGTATCGTCTTACGAGTCAGCGCTCCATGAACCGCTACCCAATCTTACAGTATCGACCATATTGTTCACTCACCTCTTCTATTTTTATATATTTTTATTGTTAAGTATTCAATGATGAGTATTCTCTTTTGGGACGAGATAGCACCACATTTTCCTTGTAAATCCCTCTTTATATGGAAACTGAGTAAATTGAAAGAAAAGCATGAGCTATTGCGAGAAAGTTTTATTATAATACTGACTTGTAAACACAAGGAATCTAAAGTATACCCATCCCCAACAAATGTTTCTTGTAATGTTTTTCCAAAGCACTGCAGCTAATATCTCAGAAGGGCACGACGTTCCTATTGATCATTTGGTTCCTGTGTTTGAATTTCATCAGTCATTAACGTAACTATTACTCCATGTATTGTTTTCACTGTCAGAAACCTGCTTCCAAAACCTTGGCTTTCAAAGATTAGGTGAAATACTACATTCAGTTCTCGAATTAAAAAAATTCCTAATCAAATAAAATCGTGATCAGGGTTTTGATCACTGACTATGATAATGATCATTTCAAGCTTCTTGGTCCTCCTTAGTGAGCCGAGATAGGCCATATTATTTAGCACTATCATTACAAATCAAAATTAAATCAGTCTGTCAATCAAATAAAGTCTGTGACTGGTAAAGAGCCTTCACGGTAATAAACAGCCATATAATATAGTTAATATTTGCACATAAAAATATGTGTTAGCTCCCATCCGACACTTCTGAGCGAAGGAATCTCTCGTTTACAACATTCCACAGGTCCGATGAAAGAATTGAGTCGTTGAACTGTTCCTATTCTCCTGGCTGTTGCATAAGTCATTCAATGTACTGGATGTAGTTATGAAATATTCAAAACATGTAGCTAGATTTGTAACAATCACTTTACTGAATGATTAGGTATGTTTAGTTTCAAAATGCTCCTTTATCTGAGTGAAATCTAGATATATTAACATAACACTCCCTTTAATACACATAAAATACGACGTAATTTGTGATTATAACATACAAAAGCAATTACTTAACAAAAATAACACTTATTTAAGACGAATACAGTAACAAAGAAAAACAACTAAACAATGTTGATCCTCCGTGGATCCCACTGCAGACCCTGTAGGCCCTGGCCAGATGCTTTAAGTCTATTTCTCCCCACCCCCACTCACCCTTGGGAATAATAGGAAGAGCATGATCAAAGTTGGAATATATCCTATAAAATGCACCCATTTATTACGTCAGGGATCTTTAATATATTAATTTTATTAGTTTCCCTTTATAAAATGTAATCATTTTGGTCCTTTGATCCAGGACTCTAGTTTTCGGATTTAAATGCAGTGTCTTTTTACCCTTAACACATATAGACATATGAAATAATATTATACAATATAAATGCTCAACTCTTTAGTAAGTGAAATTTTTCTATCCAAGATAATTGTTGTAGATTGGCCATAACAAAAATAATTTTACATCGATTTAAAACGTAATGTATTACAAAACATAGTCTTACACAATACCGAACGATATATATTTTTATTCCCTCTCCCGGTATCCGATGTGATGTAACATACCACTTTTATCTGGTTTCATGATTAGTTCCAAAAAAAAGTAAGGGGACTTTCTATTAGTGTGGGCGTAAGATAATTATGAATAAAATATGATAGTTATGCTTTTTCCACAGATAATAGGCTTATTTTGATAGGGAAGATAAGTCATTTAGTTTTATTTCCGGATATTATGTTGAAGATAAATACTGCTGATTTGCTTATCAGGTCCAAGAATAAACAAGAATAAGATTTCCCCCCCCCCCCACCCCCCCCCCCCCCCACCCCCCCCCCCCCCCACCCCCCCCCCCCCCCACCCCCCCCCCCCCCCACCCCCCCCCCCCCCCACCCCCCAGGAACAGAAGAACTTTTTTATTGTAACTTTTGTTTATGTTAAGTAATAATAAAGTCTGCAAACACTCCCCACTAACAACTAAATCTTAGTGTGTTCTGGTTAATGATATAACAACAAAACGAAGTGTCCTTTTTAAGGCCACTAAGAGAAGTGATAATGAAGGCTCTCCTCCAATTGAAGATTAAATTATCACTAGTTCAATTACAGCTAAAACTGTCCTATCTTAATATAATTATTTTAATGAAAAATATCATGTTTACCAAGGCGTTAAACTTCAAACTGTAATTACCTTTTCTTACTTTAAAATAACCAGATTGTACCTTAATACTTGTTTGTCATTATTTTCTTGGATAAGTTTAATCACAGCATAGTTTAGTTATTTTTAAATTATAAAACCAAAAGTAATTATAAAAGTGAAGATGCTACATTTAATAGGTATCTTATCCTATACGGATGATTTTGAGTTTTCTATACTAATGATTGATATGAAAACCTCCACTGTTTATAAGATGTAACAGAAACTTTAGGAAGTTTCAAAAAACAATAATTTTGTTATATTTTAATCTTTGTTATTCAAGTATTGTTTCGTTATAATTACAATTTGGTTTATAATATACCTATAATATTAAGAACTTATATTTGATCAGTAAGAATTTAATATGACTACAGGTATAGATTACATATAAAATAAAGGTTTAATTGTTAAAGTAACAAGTAATTATTAAGTAAACGAATGTGTGTGTATAAAAGTTATTTTAGTGAAAATTGTCTAATTTACAGTGGTCTATACACACAATGTGTACAAAGTTATAGGATGGAGTGGGAACTAGGCTGGTCCCGAACGTAAATATCTTACATGTGTACGGAAAGCTTTTAGATTGGGGTACCCCTTTTTTTATATTAGCTATTAAAATCTCTCCTAATAACTATTTTTATATAAATAATTTGTACTGTCCTATGTAGTGTTTTTTATGAAACCGGCCTCTCCAGTCAAAGCATGCAAGGGCGATAAACCCTTGTTCAGGCCAACAAGAACCTCTGATACTAGAGAAATGAACCCAACCAACTCCCGCAATACACTACACCTATCGAATTACCCTTGCAACTCCGAATCTCGACATTTACGGTTAGTGACGTGCCGTTCCTGACCAACCATATGGTTGCCCAGATTGAAGTGACCACATCGGTTTTTGCGGTTCCTAGTGGTCGGTTCAACTGGATGATGGAAACAAGCCAGAATTGATCCCTACATTGTTACATTATTCGTTGGTGGTTAATATGCACATTATAAGCAACGTATATATTCATCATTATGGTGCTTGGACTAGTGAAATACTGGTAGCCTACATCACATTTCTCCGCCAAACATTTTTAGTAATGAACTAGCTCTATACATATCTTTCAGCTACAATAACATTTAATATATTACCTCATAATTAACAACTGTCTTTCACTATAGTGTATCATAAGCGATGTGATTTTAAACATTTTAGAATTACTTTTAAAGAGATCTATGTGAGTATTCATAAAACAGGGCCCTCAGAATTATTTTTTAAACCCATAAATTTACATAAAAATATAAATTTTCAATTATAAAAAAATAAATACAAAATCTACTCTCATTGAGAAAAAAAACGTAAAATAAAAGTTAAACATAAACTGTTACTAGTTTATAGAATATTGCTATGTAATCTATACGATACAACCGGAAAACTGTGAAAAACGTAATTTAGACTCTTAGTAGATTGGTTGCATGAATTTTGAAATATAGCAAATAACTCCTATCTTATTTTGTAATCTTATCTTACTTCCAATTTTAACACCTATTGGTCATGCCGTTTCTTCTAAGGTATTTTATTAATAAACCATATTCTTTTAGTGGAATTCCTTATTGTGCCAAAAGTGACACAAAATAACAAGTTTTAACAGACTGCAAAACGCCTCAGTCAAATCACGTTGACTTTATTTGACAAAAGGAATGTTCTTTGATGACTCGCTCATAACATTGGTGACTAGGGGACCATGAACTGAATACATGTTATAAAACAACTTTTCACTCGATAAATGATTAGATTTAACTGTCATAAACATGCATATCTTTGATCATATTCAAACTGTAATGATATTATTCCATGTAGCAGATTTGGTCTCATAAGGACACTTCAACATGTATGTTCGGATTTTTAGTAGTAAGGTATGTGACAAGGTTAACATATGAAACTTACACACAAAGGCTAATGCAAGGGGTGTAATTACGTCCTTAATGAACACTGTCATTCAATTAATTGATCTTGTACAGGGCGTCGGATTTATTTCAGCTTAAAACACACGACTTCACACAGTTGTTAAACTTAATTTAATATACATTCTGATGTTGTGTTTGATCAGGTGGTGTAAATGTTTTATCATGTTTGTAAATACTGAACATTTGCTATATCACTTTGCATACGAGATATGGACGTAAACTTATGCGTATAACAGAGTTACATATTAGCACTAAAGCGTCCAGTACGTTTTGGATATATTACGAAAAATTACAAATAAATAATACAATTATTGAAACATGCAATACTTGGTATAAGAGACTGACACTATGGTGTAGAATCATTAACCATTTGGGCATCAACAACAAATAATAACACTTACAGGGCATCACGGTATATACGAGAACCTGTGTACTAGCTATCAGAAATAACAGTTGAGCAATGATATAGAACTTACCTATGTAAATTACATGTTAATAAAAAACGTAAATACAAGCAGATGGTCACTAACTTTAGTAGAAGTTCTAGCAACTTGACAAATAAATCATTCCAAGAGACACACCTACTAAGGTCTTGTCTCTCTGATATCCACTAGTAATCTAAATAAGGCGTTATGACTTGATTATTACGTTATGACATAGCAAATTTGAGTGAATAAAGAAAATACAAAGATGGTATTATAAAGTACTAAAATACATGCTTGTTTTACTTATTTAAAAATTAAAATATAAAATTACAGTTTCTTTAGATAGAAAGTTTGTGTTGAAAGTAAGTAGATCTGTGATGGAATATATGTGTTTTTGGGGGTGCGGGTGTGAGTGTTGCATAGACGAGGACACAGTGTAATTCTCCTCCTGCAAATAGTTGATATTATACAACTCGGCGAATATTGAAAACCGATTTTGAGTACTTGCTGAGCGAGCAGAGACGTTGACACAAAGAGCTGTTTGGTAAATTATATGAGCAATTTAGAAAATCTTTTTGACTTTAGTTCCAGAATTTGTTAACATATATTTTATGTTACCTTTGATAAAATGTACATATTATTTGCTCTTTATCTTGCGAATAGATAAGAATACATTACTTAAAAATTATGTATTTTAAATTTTACCTTAATCGCATACAACCGTTGTAAATTTTTTCGTTTGTACTTATTTATACATAAGATCCTGTTCCTTGAACGAACCGATGAGTTTTATCATTAAAACAACTTAATTTATCTGTATTTAGAAAAATCTTTTATTTTAGCTAATTTGTTTCAGTGTCTCGTGATATTATTATAATACATGTATCTGTTACTAAATAAATATTTAAATGAGGCATTACTATATACTATTACTAATGGTAAGTTTCAGCTTGAGTGTTTTACAAATAATTTTTGTCTTGTACAAATATTTTTTTCTCTTTTAATATGGGTTTTAAAAGGCTCAAACATGACAGATGATAGCTAGTAATCAGAGTTTGTGTTATTGGAGCAGGAAATTGCCGTCGGTGGTAGATGTTACCACCGGGACATTCCATCTGCTTAATCAGGACCCAGGTACTCACCATGGCGATAATTGGCACAATTATCCTCTATTGAGTTAGAGGCTATAATCAACATCGAAATAATGTCGAATTCTATAAGTCATAAACAATTATGTATCGCGCAATAGAAGTAAAATCAATTGATAATACGTGGCAGGTTGAAGTTCGGCCTGCGATAGGCTCCGGGAAGTTCGAAGAAGGTCCCAGCCAACACTGCCACAACCAGCCACAGCTGACTGTTGGACACCGCCAATATATATATATATATATATATATATATATATATATATCACCAGGTTATCACGTTGATTAAGATTCAGTGAACTGATCGTTAAGAAGAACGACGAAGCACATCGACTTCCTGTTCTTGAGCTTACTATCGTTATTTAGTCGTGCGTCCGTTAAAACAATAAAATTCGTTTCTAATTGAACATCTTATAAAACAGTAAAAAATCCATTATTTTTTGTTAATCTGGGAGTATTCTTCCGTCTAAGTAGAGTGGTGTTAATACTGTGAAATACATTAGCTAAAATACATAAGTATATTTTCTGCTAGTGCAGAGTTAGCGCACCGAGATCAGTTAGTATAGCTTTTCTCCCCTATCAATCAATTACCATTGTTACATTTGATTTAGTTAAAGTAGCACATTTTAAATTTCAAATCACCCCGTCGACAATAATAAACTGTACACAAAGAGTAGTAAGTAGCTGGCAGTAGACTTTAGCTGTATTGATGTATTACTCGGTATCTTTAACTCTTGTAGACTATGATAGTCTGAAATATAGGAGTGATGGATCGTATAAAGTTTTGTTCAGGCAGTAACCAGTTTTAAAAAAGGCAGCATCTTCAAGCTGCACTTGAACATTACTATGTTTGTGTAACTTGTATTGTCTTAAATATAAAAATACTAGTTTGTTTAGTTACTATAAGCCTTGCAAAAACTTGTAGAAAGTTTAATCTATAATGGATTGTTACTTTTTGCCTATTACTTCTGTTAAGCCTGAAATAGAGAAGTAATGCTGCATATTAAGGTTACTTTGTGATATTATGTTATTACTCTGTGTTTCTTACTTGATTGGGTAACACAAAAGTAATGGTGCATATTGATGTTTTTTTGTTATATGAAGTTATTACTCTGTACTTTACCATGATCTCAAAGGTTCTTCAAATCGAGTTCTACAATAGATAGGCTTAATAGCTGATTTCTTCCAGTGTCATTTTCAGACGTTTGTCAGTGATTTTAACGCACACCCTATGGTACCAGCAAGTGACTATAGGAGATAGCAATACACTGTGCTTCAATGCTAGAACAACTAGTGGAAATTAAGATTAGTTTCTTTTAGATTTTACCCATCATTGCTCCATTTATCGGAAGCAGTAATATTTATTTATGTGTATCCACAGAGATGGATTTTTAAATAAAAATCTCTATGTTTATACTAACTAACTGTACACAGCTGTACTTTATAACCAATTAAACTTGGTAATGTAGCAGGAGTCAATATGATATGTCAACAGTAGAGCAGACCGTCAAGTTATTACACTAGAGACGCATAGTCAGCAGTTGTCGGACTAAACTGTTATCTGTTTGTGCATACTCTAACATCATCAGACAGGTTGTATTATAGGATGACAGGGGTCACATTGAAGGTTGTTTGTAGGTCGTTAGATTTGACATAAACAGGCTTATGTCATTGTTTTTTCTATTTGTCTCTTAGAGGCAGTTGCTACAGAAAAATGTCATAATAAATTATATTCACTGTCTATATTTTGAATTAAGTATTTAAATATATTTAGTTATTTCAATTCAACATTGTTTAGCTGTTTTTTTTTTGCTATTATATTCGTCTTAAATAAGATGTATTTTGTTAAGTAATTGCTTTTGTGTATTATAATCACAAATTAGGTAGCATTTTATTAGTATTAAAGAGAGTTGTAACGTTAGTTTTTAGTAGGGTGCAAAACTTCAACCGTTTTGTAGCCTACGCGGATAGTTGCAGTTAGCTGGGTATTTCCCAGGGGTCTGGAGAGTTGTGTATTTCGGATATAAAGTGTTGACTCAGAAAGCAAGTAGATCTCAAAAGATCTGTTAAAGTGGTTAGAGCCACAAGCTCATCATCGCCAACACTTTAAGGGGCAAAGAAACCGATTTGATTTTAAAATTACGTATACGGAAACAGAAACATGGTATACAAGTAACCAACCCACGCTCAATTGGTATTCCGTCACTGCGGGACAACCTAAGCTTACCCCACGAGAATTCAGTACAATCGGGTTATAAATCGCTAAATAAAATGATCGTAATAAGATGTGCAATCATTTAAGGCTACGTCTATATATTTATCTTAATAGCGACCGCTCGTATATCCCGCTTATGACAGCAGATCGTAAATTTAGGGAAACCTAAATTTATTTCAGACAAGACCGATTTTCACAGCAGTCCGAGAGCCTAATAATAAACGAAAGTTTTATTTAATCGAAAAACGATTTAATTTAATCGCGTTTAATCGTTATGACCCGCTTGTGACAGCAGATCGGAAATTTAGGGAAACCTAGATTTATTTTAGACAGGACCGATTTTCACAGCAGTCCGAGAGCCTAATAATAAACGAAAGTTTTATTTAATCAAAAACAATTTAATTTAATCGCGTTTAATCGTTATGACCCGCTTGTGACAGCAGATCGGAAATTTAGGGAAACCTAAATTTATTTTAGACAGGACCGATTTTCACAGCAGTCCGAGAGCCTGACAATAAAACGAAAGTTTTATTTAATCGAAAAAAACAATTTAATTTAATCGCGTTTAATCGTTATGACCCGCTTGTGACAGCAGATCGGAAATTTAGGGAAACCTAAATTTATTTTAGACAGGACCGATTTTCACAGCAGTCCGAGAGCCTAATAATAAACGAAAGTTTTATTTAATCGAAAACAATTTAATTTAATCGCGTTTAATCGTTATAACCCGCTTGTGACAGCAGATCGGAAATTTAGGGAAACCTAAATTTATTTTAGACAGGACCGATTTTTCACAGCAGTCCGAGAGCCTAATAATAAACGAAAGTTTTATTTAATCGAAAAACGATTTAATTTAATCGCGTTTAATCGTTATGACCCGCTTGTGACAGCAGATCGGAAATTTAGGGAAACCTAAATTTATTTTAGACAGGACCGATTTTTCACAGCAGTCCGAGAGCCTAATAATAAACGAAAGTTTTATTTAATCGAAAAACGATTTAATTTAATCGCGTTTAATCGTTATGACCCGCTTGTGACAGCAGATCGGAAATTTTAGGGAAACCTAAATTTATTTTAGACAGGACCGATTTTCACAGCAGTCCGAGAGCCTAATAATAAACGAAAGTTTTATTTAATCGAAAAACAATTTAATTTAATCGCGTTTAATCGTTATGACCCGCTTGTGACAGCAGATCGGAAATTTAGGGAAACCTAAATTTATTTTAGACAGGACCGATTTTCACAGCAGTCCGAGAGCCTAATAATAAACGAAAGTTTTATTTAATCGAAAACAATTTAATTTAATCGCGTTTAATCGTTATGACCCGCTTGTGACAGCAGATCGGAAATTTAGGGAAACCTAAATTTATTTTAGACAGGACCGATTTTCACAGCAGTCCGAGAGCCTAATAATAAACGAAAGTTTTATTTAAATCGAAAAAACAATTCAATTTAATCGCGTTTAAAAATCGTTTATGACCCGCTTGTGACAGCAGATCGGAAATTTAGGGAAACCTAAATTTATTTTAGACAGGACCGATTTTCACAGCAGTCCGAGAGCCTAATAATAAACGAAAGTTTTATTTAATCGAAAACAATTTAATTTAATCGCGTTTAATCGTTATGACCCGCTTGTGACAGCAGATCGGAAATTTAGGGAAACCTAAATTTATCTTAGACAGGACCGATTTTCACAGCAGTCCGAGAGCCTAATAATAAACGAAAGTTTTATTTAATCGAAAAAAAACAATTTAATTTAATCGCGTTTAATCGTTATGACCCGTTTACTAATGGTGAAGATAACTAAATATTACTACAATATACTTAATTCTATATGCGTACAAATTCAATGAAAATATGCATGAAAATTCTTGCACAATGCAGAGTGAAAAACGTGCAAAGAAAATTTACGTTAAATATTTGCAAGCCAAGCTAAGCAAAACAAACAGAAATTTACTACAACTATTGCACCATGAATAATGAAATAACTAATTAAACTCGGAATAATAGTTACCTGTCAAATGAAATTGAAGTTGTCTGAAAATGTCCTCTGCTCGCTGTACTGTCCTTCACCTCGATAATCACGCTTCTCCGTATCGAACCCCTCTCGCCGGCCCTCGCCAGTCCCTTTATCAGTCGACTACCGCGCTCTAGGTGGCGGCAGCTACAATCTTTAACAGCGCCCCCCGCGGATTCTACGGCAATCTCGTCCGCGACGGTAGCGCGCCGTGCGAGTTTTACTACAGCCAGGACATTAAAACTATCTTCTCGCTTCCACTTGATACAATTTAATGTAAAACAATATAGTATTTCACTGTTCTGACCCAAAAAAAAAACACTTCAAAATTTGGGACCTTACACCCCCCACTTAGTTCGGTCAAAAAAAAAGAAACGGAAAAAGAAAAAGAACTCTGTTTTACTCAAAATGAACTTTCTTTTTACTTTAATAACATAAATAAAACTTCTAAAACTAAAATAAGTATTCCTTCAGCTCCAAATTTAAACTTATTTCCTATAGTATGTTTTGTCAACCTTGACAAATAACAAAAACAAAAGGTAACTAAAAATTTATCTTGCTTCTTCGCAATCAGAAAAACTTTATACGGATGCCTTCATCGCATCCTTTTAATGTAGGTACTTTACGTTTACCCTCTTGAACTTCCCATCTTCGGAATATATTCTTATTCTCTTCGGGTGTCTCTTTTTCCTTTTACATTTTTCGGTCGCCTTTGTATTGCGTGTTTCACCGTCGTATTCTCCTCGCGGTGTTCCACTCTGTTTCAGGGACGAAGTCTCGGCTTCCATTTCAATACTCTCCCTCGGTTCGATATCTTTCACCGTATCGTCCCTCCTCGTTCTTTCGCACAGTCTTTCATCAATCACTTCCCAAGAGTCCGAAGCCGCGATTGATAGACATGGAGAAACCGGCCTATCGGACTCGACTTTCATTTCTCTTTCATGGTCATTCGTCCGTTGGTTCCCTGGCTCCACGTCTAGGTCCCTTACTGCCTCGTCGATAAGGGCAATGAGGTCATCCGTTGCTGCGGAATCTTCCTCCACGTCGACCTCCATCGGGGCCGGGTGAGACGGTCCAGGTCGATAAAGAGGGCCGAACAGATCAACGTGCCGCATGGATGGATATCCGAGTTCGGCCGCTCGAAGCAGATCCTCCAGTACTGGATCATTTACTGACCCACTCGCTTCTCCCTGGAGTGAGGTCGCTGTTTCTTTTGGGGAGAGGCTAGTTTGTCCTCGAACCGTAGGAAACATATCCGCTATATCGCCCGGCTCGGCGTAACGAAAGTCCTCGACGCCAACACGCCCCGCTCGGAGGACCGAAGCGATGTTCTTCCGGATCGATTTTTCCACTCGCTTTTTTTCCTTCTAATCGTGCCTTCCTTGACAGCACCTCCGCATACATACACACGAAGGCGCCGCAATCGTACGAGTTCTCTTGTCGAGGGATATCCTTGGGTGCGTCTACCGTTTTCCATGCCTCTACCTTCCGGTTCCTTCTCGTGGCCTCGTATGTCAGGAAATCTCGCACTGTCCCTCTCTCCGCTTCGTTATTCCATCCGCAAGAGTCGTACGCGGTGATTGTATTTTCTTCGACCATCACCACGATTAAGATCCAGTGTCCCCTGCTACCACGGTCTGGGAGGTGTACGGGAAACGAATAACATATCGTTTTGAAAGATATCTTCTTTCTTAAACCGGTTATTGACCGCCTGGTATCTTTTCTCCTTCCAGTCCTTGAAGAAGAACGTATCGAACATATAGATCGATGGAAGACACACTTTGTGGTACCAATTCCGTCTCTCTATAATTCGTAAGTAGGGCCTCAATGACGACGTCGTTCATCAATGTGTCTTTCGCCGCTAAAACATCGATTTCGGTTTGGTTAACCGTGATTAGTTTTCTCAGACCCTTCATTCTTAACCACAGGTATTACCTGAAAGCCACACAAAACAGGCATCATGCAAAGCAGTTTACTAACCAGCTAGCCAGTACCTTCACCACCAGTAACATTAACGAATGAACGTTTTTAAGTCTTTTACGTGGGCATTACTATTTTTACCCGTGACCTCATCGGTTATACGGTATATGTTATATAACCTACTTTAGAATCGATTTTAAAGGGTCCTATGTACTTTGGAGCTAATTTTGCGGCAAAAGCGTTAGCGGCTGAAGAAAGAGCGTGATTTCTTTTTAGGACTCTATCGCCCACGTTATACGTTACTTCTCGTCGTCTTAAATTATATACCCTTGCTTGATTGTTATAAGCTGCCCTTAGGTTCAGATGACATCTCTCGTATAAACGTTGAAATCGATCATACCTTTCCTTATGGATATCGGCTGTTGAGAGGGGTCGTTTATCATTCCCTTCTTCGAAAAAACCCGGATAGGGATTTCGGTGGCTTCAGCTCTCTGCCAAAGTTAAGCATAGCGGGAGTGAACTTTGTACTGCCATGTACCGCTGTATTCATCGCGTATCTGAACTCTGAAATGTTCACGTCCCACTCTCGATGGTCATTCTTAACGTATTGGGCAATCATCGTTCCCAGCACGCGGTTATATCTCTCTACCCGGGTTCGACTGAGGTGAAAATGGAGCAGTATAATTGACCTCGATTCCCCAATCCTCAGCTAGTTCCTTAAAAATCTTCGACGTGAATTGTGTTCCGTTGTCTACTATAAGTACCCTCAGGTGATCCGTACCTAAGTAATATCAATTCCTTAAATTGATTGCATACTTGGCGAGCGTTGGCAAGTCTTATGGGTGCTATTTCTACCCATTTGCTAAAACAGTCTTGGAAAACCACCGCATAAGTGTTACCTCTTTTTGATCTAGGTAACGGCCCAATCAAATCCGCCGAAACTGCGAACCAAGGCCCCTTTGGTCGTCTAAATTTCATTATTCCGGCGGGTTTCTTTTGTTCACTCTTGAATTTCTGGCACGTCTCACATGAAGCGACATAATTTCGGACTTCTTGCCGCCATCTCGGCCAGTAGTATCTTTCTGCAATTCGTTTTGGCTGTCTTTCGATAGCCGAAGTGCCCAGCCGTTTCCTTATCATGAGTTTCCTCAAGTACTCGATTTTTCTCCTCCTCGGGAACACACATCTTCCAATCCAAACTCTTCTGACGCCCCTCTCCTGGGCCTCTGTAGGGAATATATCTGTATAGTTTTCCTCCTCTTATGGTAAACCGAGGGAAACTACGGGGATTTTTCTTAACTTTGTGTATTAGGTTATCATACCATGACATTGGGAGATAGTCGCCGCAATTTGAATTACTTTTCCTTCTCTGAGCTTTCTATTACAAACACCTTCAGAGAATGATCACTAACTTCGTCGTTTTCGGTTGTTTGATCAGTCCTTTCAGGAGGGTTTCTCGAAAGAGCATCGGCTACTCTATTTAAAAGCACCTTTACGGTACTGGACTGAAAAATCGTGTTGCTGCAACTCGAGGATCCAGCGGGCCAACCGACCGGTTGGTTGTTGTATCTTCATTAACCATTGCAGTGCTTGGTGATCGGTGATTGCGAGGAAATGGTACCCTTCGATATAAGGTCTAAATTTTTTTACCGCCCATACCAAAGCTAAACACTCTTGTTCAGTGACCGTAAACTTCTTTTCCCCGTCCGTTAACAGTCTACTGGCATACGCTATAACCACCTCTTTACCCTTTCGCTTCTGGCTCAAGGTGGCGCCTAACCCTATTTGAGACGCATCTACCTGTAGGACAAATTGTTCGCTGAAGTCTGGGCATGCTAGAATAGGGGTGTTTGTTAGGCGGCGTTTCAGTTCGACGAAAGCCTCTTCATGAGTCGCTGTCCAATCCCACTTAACCGCTTTTTCTCAGCAGTTTAGTAAGTGGCGCCGTCAGAGTCGCGAAACCTGATATGAATCGGCGATACCAACTCGCAAGACCCAAGAAGCTTCGGAGGTTTCTTATATTCCTCGGCGTTGGAAAGTCTAAGATAGCGGACACCTTATCTGGATCTGTGGATATTCCTTGATCGTTTATAACGTGTCCCAAATATTTTAAGCGTGTCTGGCAAAACTTGCACTTCTCCCGGGTTAAGCTTTAGGCCAGCTCGTCGAAGACGTTGAAATACTTCTCTCAGAGATTCTAAATGTTCCTTGAAATTCGATGAAATAATAATCAAGTCATCTAGATAGGCGAAAGCTTTGGGCTCCAATTCCGGGCCTATTATGGTATCGAGAAGTCGTTGAAACGTTGCTCCCGCTGAGTGCAAACCAAACGGCATCCTCGTAAATTGGTAGAGTCCTTTTCCTGGTACTGTAAAAGCGGTTATGGCGCGACTTTCCTTCGATAAACCCACCTGCCAATACCCTGATTTTAAGTCGAGCGTGGAAATAAATTTGGCTTCCTTGAGTTTTTTCTAGGATAGAGTTGATTTGAGGTAGGGGATAAGCATCTTTCTCGGTTTTTTGCATTTACCTTTCGGAAGTCCACACAAAACCTAAATTTTCCGGAAGGTTTCTTGACTAAAACAACTGGAGAACTCCAGGGACTATTCGATTTCTCGATTATCCCGTCCGCCAACATTGAATCAACTTCATCGTTGATCACTTTCTGCATTGCGGGGTTACGTGGATAAAATCTCTGTTTAATCGGTTCGTCGTTCTTTAATTTAATCACATGTTCTACTATGTGGGTAAGACCAGGGGAATCCTTAAACTCCGCTAATTCGTTTTTCCAAAAACTCTCTAAGCTCCTCTTCTTCCTCCTCGCTTAGCGTGACGATAGCATTTATAGCTGTCCCCTCACAGTTATTTACGCCGTACTCTTCTCTGGAAATAGTTTTCTTTTTAAAGTCAATTAGTTTTAATGGCGCTATTACGTCCATGCCTAAAATAATCGGAGAAGTAAGACCTGAGACGTTAATCAACTTAAACGCGTGTTGTATGTTTTCGATACTTCCTTCAAATTCGATCCCTCTCCTTGCTTCGGTTTTTTGTCCCATCGGCCATTTGAATCTGAAGTTTTTCAGTCGTAATCCGCGCTCCTTTACTCATTAGCATATCATACGTTGTATCGTTTACAAGGGAGATCATTGCCCCCGTGTCGACCAGGGCCCATACTAACATCCCACAGAACAATACGGGTACGTACGGTCTTATGTCTTTATTCCGAACTTCGGCTGGACAGGTTTTTGGTGAATTCGGCTATATATTTTACCCACTGCTGCCATTCAGCGGAGGTTCTTAAATTCGTTTGCGGGGCTCCAGGTGACCTCCTTTCGCCTGAGCCCTCACTTCCGTTTCCCAAGTTGCATTTGCAATCCGTAGTTTTAAAACCAGGGTTCTTGCAAAAGTAACATTTTAGGGTTTTCGGGAAGCGACAATTCCTAAAAATGTGACCGGGTTTCTCACAGTTCCAACATACAAAACTAGAAGTATTCTTCGGGATAGTTGTGTTTCTCTGAGAGGCTATACTTTCTCTTCTTACAACTTTTTGTCCTTCCCTAGTATCCATTTCCGGCCTACCAGATAATTTTATTCGTCCTCTCAAACACTTTATTTTCTTCGTTATTTTATTGACTTCCGAGGATGTTCCCGTTGATCTCGATTAGGATGTTCATTGTGTGATCTGAGTGTATCAGCCGCTGCCTTATTGGTGACATTTGAAACACCAAACGTTTTTAAATTCTTATTTTTGGGGCTATATGCGGTTTCAGGCACCAGGGACTGAGCTGGACCTGGCGGTGGCCGATATAAGTGAGTTTCTCGGATATACATCTCGTAGTGTTCTGCCGAAGAAATGAGTTCACTAATCGTTCGTATGTCTTGCCTCTTTAAACTCAGCTTGTACTTCGGGTGCATATTTGCATATAACCTATCAAGCTTATCTACGGGCGTCATACCGCCTCTTCGTCGCATCAACGTATTCAAGGCCACTACAAACGTCCTGATGGGTTCACTGTCACCTTGTGTTCTACGTTTTATTTCATCGTCCATGTTCGTCTTATAGCCTACCGGAAGGAAGTTTAGCTCGAAATCTTGACGAAAATCTTCAAAACTGTCCCAAAACTCTCTATTATTTCGATACCACAGTAAAGCGGTACCCTTTAGCAATTCAGGGAGTGCTTTTATCAGATCGCCCCCGGATACATTATAAGCCTCCATCAGCTCATCAAGTCTTTCAAGAAAAGACACTGGATTTCGCTCTCCGTCGAAATGTAAATTCCACTTTCTAATTGTGTTGCATATCTCAGCGGAATTGACATGCGGCTGTCGGGAAAGGTGCTCATCTCTCAATCTTTGATTTTCGTTAGAATAGTGCGTTACATGCCGCCTAAGAGAATCGTGAGAAATCCCAGGTGCAATGTATTGACTTGTCGCCAGAGCTGGAAGTTTAAAAGCATCGGTATACACAGATCTTGTTGCGCCATCGTAAGGTGCATAACTCGCATAGTCGTGTCCAGTATCCCAGTTGGACTTGGCCTTACTCCGCGTCTTCAGTGAAACTAAAAGCCTCTTTACTTCGTCGTCACTAGTATCGGGTGGAACCTCGAGTATCTCCCTCAGGTTTAACTCTCGGCTTCTTTTATCAGTCTCTGCTTCACTGGTATTCTCGGCCCAACTGGGTCGTTGCCAAAGGATTCTCTTCCGCCTACAGCCTCATCTCGTCTGTCCGGCTGTGAGCGAAGAAACTGTACGAAAGATTTTCTTAGATAATCTGTCGTCCTACCCTCGGTGTCCAAGTCGTGTTTTAGCATTTCAGTTATTAACTGGGCTTTCGTGAGTCTGTATATCCACCCCACGACTGGATCTAACTCAGAAGGGGAATAACTAGTCGTGGAAAACGCCTTTGTTGTTTGGTCCTTCGAAGTCAACAGTGGCAAACCCAAATCTCGTTTTTCGATACCTTTAATTTGTGATTCGCTAGTATTTTCAGAGGAACTAGTAGTCACAATCGTAGGTATTTGTTTTTGGTGTTCTGAGTCTGTTGTTGACTTTTCGGGCCTATTCGTGTTTCCACCCTTTGGTAGAACGTGCATTTGAGCGAAAAAGTATTCGCACAGTCGCCAAAACCCCGTTGGTCGAAGCATTTTATAAACACTATCTCGCTAAACCTCTTACTAAAAGTTTATCTTTTACGTTCGAAAGAATATTACACTCGTACAATCACTATACCCGTCCCTGTTCGGGCGCCATTTTGTAACGTTAGTTTTTAGTAGGGTGCAAAACTTCAACCGTTTTGTAGCCTACGCGGATAGTTGCAGTTAGCTGGGTATTTCCCAGGGGTCTGGAGAGTTGTGTATTTCGGATATAAAGTGTTGACTCAGAAAGCAAGTAGATCTCAAAAAGATCTGTTAAAGTGGTTAGAGCCACAAGCTCATCATCGCCAACACTTTAAGGGGCAAAGAACCGATTTGATTTTAAAAATTACGTATACGGAAACAGAAACATGGTATACAAGTAACCAACCCACGCTCAATTGGTATTCCGTCACTGCGGGACAACCTAAGCTTACCCCACGAGAATTCAGTACAATCGGGTTATAAATCGCTAAATAAAATGATCGTAATAAGATGTGCAATCATTTAAGGCTACGTCTATATATTTATCTTAATAGCGACCGCTCGTATATCCCGCTTATGACAGCAGATCGTAAATTTAGGGAAACCTAAATTTATTTCAGACAAGACCGATTTTCACAGCAGTCCGAGAGCCTAATAATAAACGAAAGTTTTATTTAATCGAAAAAACGATTTAATTTAATCGCGTTTAATCGTTATGACCCGCTTGTGACAGCAGATCGGAAATTTAGGGAAACCTAGATTTATTTTAGACAGGACCGATTTTCACAGCAGTCCGAGAGCCTAATAATAAACGAAAGTTTTATTTAATCAAAAACAATTTAATTTAATCGCGTTTAATCGTTATGACCCGCTTGTGACAGCAGATCGGAAATTTAGGGAAACCTAAATTTATTTTAGACAGGACCGATTTTCACAGCAGTCCGAGAGCCTGACAATAAACGAAAGTTTTATTTAATCGAAAAAAACAATTTAATTTAATCGCGTTTAATCGTTATGACCCGCTTGTGACAGCAGATCGGAAATTTAGGGAAACCTAAATTTATTTTAGACAGGACCGATTTTCACAGCAGTCCGAGAGCCTAATAATAAACGAAAGTTTTATTTAATCGAAAACAATTTAATTTAATCGCGTTTAATCGTTATAACCCGCTTGTGACAGCAGATCGGAAATTTAGGGAAACCTAAATTTATTTTAGACAGGACCGATTTTCACAGCAGTCCGAGAGCCTAATAATAAACGAAAGTTTTATTTAATCGAAAAAAACGATTTAATTTAATCGCGTTTAATCGTTATGACCCGCTTGTGACAGCAGATCGGAAATTTAGGGAAACCTAAATTTATTTTAGACAGGACCGATTTTCACAGCAGTCCGAGAGCCTAATAATAAACGAAAGTTTTATTTAATCGAAAAACGATTTAATTTAATCGCGTTTAATCGTTATGACCCGCTTGTGACAGCAGATCGGAAATTTAGGGAAACCTAAATTTATTTTAGACAGGACCGATTTTCACAGCAGTCCGAGAGCCTAATAATAAACGAAAGTTTTATTTAATCGAAAAACAATTTAATTTAATCGCGTTTAATCGTTATGACCCGCTTGTGACAGCAGATCGGAAATTTAGGGAAACCTAAATTTATTTTAGACAGGACCGATTTTCACAGCAGTCCGAGAGCCTAATAATAAACGAAAGTTTTATTTAATCGAAAACAATTTAATTTAATCGCGTTTAATCGTTATGACCCGCTTGTGACAGCAGATCGGAAATTTAGGGAAACCTAAATTTATTTTAGACAGGACCGATTTTCACAGCAGTCCGAGAGCCTAATAATAAACGAAAGTTTTATTTAATCGAAAAACAATTTAATTTAATCGCGTTTAATCGTTATGACCCGCTTGTGACAGCAGATCGGAAATTTAGGGAAACCTAAATTTATTTTAGACAGGACCGATTTTCACAGCAGTCCGAGAGCCTAATAATAAACGAAAGTTTTATTTAATCGAAAAACAATTTAATTTAATCGCGTTTAATCGTTATGACCCGCTTGTGACAGCAGATCGGAAATTTAGGGAAACCTAAATTTATTTTAGACAGGACCGATTTTCACAGCAGTCCGAGAGCCTAATAATAAACGAAAGTTTTATTTAATCGAAAACAATTTAATTTAATCGCGTTTAATCGTTATGACCCGCTTGTGACAGCAGATCGGAAATTTAGGGAAACCTAAATTTATTTTAGACAGGACCGATTTTCACAGCAGTCCGAGAGCCTAATAATAAACGAAAGTTTTATTTAATCGAAAAAACAATTCAATTTAATCGCGTTTAATCGTTATGACCCGCTTGTGACAGCAGATCGGAAATTTAGGGAAACCTAAATTTATTTTAGACAGGACCGATTTTCACAGCAGTCCGAGAGCCTAATAATAAACGAAAGTTTTATTTAATCGAAAACAATTTAATTTAATCGCGTTTAATCGTTATGACCCGCTTGTGACAGCAGATCGGAAATTTAGGGAAACCTAAATTTATCTTAGACAGGACCGATTTTCACAGCAGTCCGAGAGCCTAATAATAAACGAAAGTTTTATTTAATCGAAAAAAACAATTTAATTTAATCGCGTTTAATCGTTATGACCCGTTACTAATGGTGAAGATAACTAAATATTACTACAATATACTTAATTCTATATGCGTACAAATTCAATGAAAATATGCATGAAAATTCTTGCACATGCAGAGTGAAAAAACGTGCAAAGAAAATTTACGTTAAATATTGCAAGCCAAGCTAAGCAAAACAAACAGAAATTTACTACAACTATTGCACCATGAATAATGAAATAACTAATTAAACTCGGAATAATAGTTACCTGTCAAATGAAATTGAAGTTGTCTGAAAATGTCCTCTGCTCGCTGTACTGTCCTTCACCTCGATAATCACGCTTCTCCGTATCGAACCCCTCTCGCCGGCCCTCGCCAGTCCCTTTATCAGTCGACTACCGCGCTCTAGGTGGCGGCAGCTACAATCTTTAACAGCGCCCCCCGCGGATTCTACGGCAATCTCGTCCGCGACGGTAGCGCGCCGTGCGAGTTTTACTACAGCCAGGACATTAAAACTATCTTCTCGCTTCCACTTGATACAATTTAATGTAAAACAATATAGTATTTCACTGTTCTGACCCAAAAAAAAACACTTCAAAATTTGGGACCTTACAGAGTATTATGTAAGTATACCTAGATTTCACTCAGATAAAGGAGCATTTTTAAACTAAACATACATAATCATTCAGTAAAGTTATTGATACAAATATAGCTATTTTTTGTGAATATTTCATAACTACATCCAGTACATTGAATGACTTATGCAACAGCCAGGAGAATAGGCACAGTTCACGACTCAATTCTTGCATCGGACCTGTGGAATGTTGTAAACGAGAGATTCCTTCGCTCATAAGTGTCTGATGGGAGCTAACACATCTTTTTATTAGCAATATTAACTATATTATATGGCTGTTATTACCGTGAAGGCTCTTTACCAGTCGCAGACTTTATTTGATTGACAGACTGATTTCATTTTGATTTGTAATGATAGTGCTAAATTATATGGCCTATATCGGCTCACTAAGGATGATCAAGAAGCCTGAAGTGATCATTATCATCAGTCAGTGATCAAAACCCCGATCACGATTATAATGGATTAGGAATTTTTTAAAGTCAAGATCATAATGTATTATTTCACCTATACTTTCAAAGCCAAGGTTTTGAAAGCAGATTTCTGACATTGAAAACAATAGATGGAGTAATAGTTACGTTAATGACTGATGAAATTGAAACACAGGAACTAAATGATCATTAAGAACGTCGTGCCCTTCTGATATATTAGCTGAAGTGCTTTGGAAAAACACTACAAGAAACATTTGTTGGGGATGTATACTTCAGATTGATTGTATTTACAACACTGTATCTACATAAAAGTTTATTGTAACAGCGCATGTGTTTCTTTCAATGTACTCAGTTTCGATAGAAAAAGGGATTTACAAGAAAAAATGTGGTGCTAGCTCGTCCTGAAGGAGAATACTCATCAAATACTTAACAATAAAGGTAGATGAAAAGAGAAGAGGCGAGTGAACAATAAGGTTGATGCTTCAAGATTGGGTAGTGGTTCATGAAGCGTTGACTCGTAATACGATACAATTTCCATGAGTTACCTGTAGAATAAAATCAATGCAAAGAGGTTTTAATGTGAGTTGAAACGTGAACATACGAAAAAGCCGTTCTTGCTGTTGAGAAGAAGGAAACTAATAGCTCCATATATTTGAGTATTGGTGAACATTGTCAGATTCTAATTTACAAAAATAGTTACTGATTTGCAGGAATTTCCTATATTATTAAATATATGCGGTATCCAAGTTTACCATCATGATGAAACATTGTAGAAGAAACCTGAGATGACCTAGAACTTCTTTTTAAATTCTAATAATACCACCTAGTTTATAACAATACGTAACAAATATTTTCTATCCATATTTTTAATAAAAAAAGAACATGTACTTCACAATATTTCAATTACATTTAATAAATATAAAATAACAAGTGATGGTGGTTGATAATTCGGCGTCCTAAGAAATGTAATCTAATATAGTATTCAATAATAATATAAGTACATTATCAGTGTTATACACTGTCAAATAAAATGTATCCTGTACAGGTAGTCGGTGAAATAAAAATGATAGAAATAAATGTAACATATAAATAAAATGCTAAAATTGATAAGATGGGATTAAACAATATTGATGTAATTGGGTAAGACATGTCTCTATAAAACTCGTATTTTCTGGATTGAAATAAGAAAATCAATCTTTAACAAGTAATTTCTGATTCAACAATGAAGCATCTTTTAAAAACCTCTTCAAGTAACTAGATCTTTTATTTACTTTTCCAAACTAATTAGTACGCTGGGTGAGTGGTAAATAATCGCCTTGGATTTGTTTCGTTCATTCACTTACATAAAAAAAATAAAACAACTAAACATGAATTTTGATAAATTTTCAATTTTCACTACAGAATATTATTTCATATTACTACTGCTAATATCTTTATCGTCAATTTGTTCCTGTTTGCGTAATTATAAGATTCCCCTACAGTCTGTATCAGACGTGTCTCTCATTGTGAACTGATCAAAACAATTTCTCATTTTCCAGCCTTCAGAAATGAAATTAAATTTGTTACGTTTATTAAAGCATATTCTGTTGATTTATCCTTGGTAAAAACCCAATTGAATCGTTTATTTTAATCCCACATATTACGTTTTACAGACCATAAAAAAAAACTATTTATATTTAAAAAACGAAGGTTTTGTTCAATATTGTTAGTTAATATTACAGCTTGTCTTAATATACACATTTCATACCAATTCCAAATCTGTAATTCTCTAATGTTATTAGCTATGATTTTTTTTTTGGTTTTGGATATATATGCAGAATCCATGTTTAAAAACCATAAAAATGACAGATATCATTCAAACACCAAATAATACCATTAATTATAATTGAAATTTAATATGCGGCTACTTAACGTGGTGATGGCAAATTTATAACTCTGTCGTAAAAGGATTTTGTCTCATCAGGTATGTACTTTAAAATGTGTTAATATCTTCATTTTTTTATTGATGGTATTTTTGCCGATGAAAACCCGCACTTAGGTGAATAATATATCAATAACATTTGGCTTTTTAGGCAAAACGTGTTTGCTATATAACCCATTGTTTGATGAACTTCCTATTAAAGTACCTTTGATCTCTTCTAAATAGTAAAACTCAAATATCTTGACGACATATCTATATTTCTTCTTTCTCATGGACATTGATTCTATGAAAATAAAAACAGTAAGAGTCATACAGTTTTCTTATCACATATCATATAAAAGACAAAACATTGCTGTTTATAAAAACGCTGTCATAAACTTTTTCTCTTTCACCAGTAAACGATTCCGATTAATTAAATATTGTAAAATCTCCAAAGTAATAGAATTTTGTACCTCCTAAAATATTCCAGAGGTACAAAATTATATTATTTTGGAGATTTTATAATATTTAGTAAATTGGAATCGTTTACTGGGGACAGAGAGAAAGCTTATGACAGCGGTTTTTACTAAAGGCTATGTTTTGCCTTTTATATGATATGTTATGAGAAAACTGTATGCCTCTTACCGGTTTTATTTTCGATGGAAATGATCGTGGTTTTGGTCGATAATTTTGAACTGGTTGTATTTTCATTAGTGATTGACTGGATGAGTCTTGCTGAATTTTGCTCTCAATTATGTTAAACTTCGTGAACATTTCAACTTAGTCATTTTTTGATATATTATCCAAACACTCCTCGAGGAGCCTATAAAAAAACTTTAGTAAAAAGCAGAAACATCTATAAATTATTGAACAGGCCTAAGATTATGTTAGTTTCTAGACAATAAAAAATATTTTCATAGAGACATATTTTTATAACTTTATTTACAACTTAATATCTAACCTACTAAGCGTAAGTGTAATAAACCAGTACTTTTCTAAAAATATTTCTAAAAATGAGAAATAATGTAAAATTAATTTACACGCAACTGTTCTTTAGCAATTTCTACGAGTGTCAGTTCCTTTGCAGCCTTTATTGTCCTCTCCACATAACGAAGCCTTCTTTATTACATTCCGTTGGTACTGATCTTTGTTATGAAATACCCATTTCCTTTTCTTGTTTAAAGGGATATCTGATTCTTCATCACTGCCAGAAATGTTTTAAGCTTTCCATTATTTCTCTTCTAATATAGTGAAACAAATTCAATAAAGTCGAATTAAGCCATTCACTCAACACACAACACCACTCTGAGTACACAACCTGAATCGTTTTGAGGTTAGGGTTAACAGTGCAGTCAGCTGTTTCTCACGCATGCGCAGTCGAGTTTATTTTAAGCAGTTTATTGCAGAAAGAGCACATATCCAGGGTGTGTATCATCATTTCTCAAATAAATATTGTTTTCAGATCTCCATGGAAACGAATGGAATCAAGTTAAAGATGTGTCCTTATAACAACAAATGTGTCTACATTCACGTAAACCAATTTAAACATAACCCCTTTCGCAAACACACTATTTAATTGGTTATTACTTATGACAGCTATTTTGTTGAGATAATTTAACAGTCTAGATTTCATAAATTTCTCAAATATTTTGCTAAGTACTGAAAGTACACTAACAGGCTTTAAATTGCTTATCTTTAATATGTCTTCCTTCTTTGATATAAGTACAAATAAACTTTGTTTTTAGTCATCAGGGAGCAAACCTATAGCAAAGCTAAGATTTATTACATACAAAAAGGCTGTTTATATATATTCTGATATATTTTTAACTAATATAGTTTTAAAACCACCATGGCCAGAGGACGTTTTTATTTTTAAGCCATTTATTATTAATATGATCTCATTGGTTGTTGTAGGGTACAAAAGAAAGATTCATTTACATAATGTGGCAGTATTAAATATACTTTGTTTATATTCACATCATATTCTTAATCTTAGGCTACTTGATCGTGTAGGCTTGTGTATATAATATTTATATATTTTCATTAGGTTAAGACGAGGACCCTAGCTTGAACCGTTATTTTGCCAATTTTCATAGGTCAGGCCTGTGCTATGTCTTTATTAAACAGAGGCAAGAGAGTCGATACATTAAAAGGTAGATGGTACTGTAAAAACTGCTGTGGTCACAGACAGGAATGAACCTGATTATGCTAACTCCGATCCAAAGTCCAAGGCCACAGATCGCTCAGCCACCAATTCTCCTACATCTAATTCTAAGTTTATAAAAAAAACAGGTTATTTAAAAAACCTATTAACTGTGCTTTTTTTGGTTAGTACTTATCACTTAAACGTATTTACGATATTTCATTTAAATTCACTATAGTCTGTATTGCAGCTATAAATATAGGCGCAGGTTTCACATATTTCAGGTCACACTGAATCATTGCAACAAAGTATTCTTCATCCGTCATATTTCATGGTGTTTTTGGTTTGCAGATAAATTTCAAATATTTGCTTTAACAGTTATAATTTATAGCTAAGCCTAAGTGGTTCTTATTTGTATTGCCAGTGTTTTCTATTTTAAATAAGACTAAAACAATATTTGATTCAATCAATCCAGTTCGTTTACTCCTTCCTTAGACAATTTAAATTTGTAAACTGTTACGTAAATCATAAAAACAGCTAAAATATGTTTAATTAATGTTTATAGCTTTACGAGATACGTATTATATGTGAATGTCTCCATTTAATGCAACAAATGCATGATGCAACGTTTAACTACCAAATTTGATAACAGTTTTGAATAAAGTTAATGTTAAAGTCACATTAAATAGTTAACAGGGACATCAAGTGCATGTGTGTGAGGCAGAATTTCATACGCTAACTAAAATCTACAGTAATTACAACACTTTGGATATAATGCAATAAATTAATAATAAGTGAAAATAAGTAACACTTGGCACATAGTATTGGTGCAGTATTATTAAACAAGTAATTAATATTACATAAATTAATGTAATATTATTCCTTGTGTACTTAATAACATAAGCAACAGGTGATAAATAATACAGAATCTCCCCATTTAAATTACATGATAAAGTAAAGTAAAGAAGCAGTTCATTACTAACGGTAAGCAGAAATACGAGTCGATAGCAACTTGATAGCTAAATCATTGAAGTCATAGACAATCATTTAAGGCCCTCAGCTACTGAATTCTTCACTTTATAATATCCACAATAAACTGAATAAGTTATAAATATTATATTACGTTAAAGCTGGATTAGTAATATAAATAAATGATTAATAAAAATACAAAGATGCTATTTGAATTAACTAACAAATACAAGCCTTTTTACCCATAGCAAATTACCATAAATAATAATTCTAGGTATGCACTGTTTATTTAGACAGAAAATGTCTGGTGAAGGTATATCTGAGGTCAAATTTATGCTCCTTTAGAGGTCCTAGTGTGAATGATTACTGGATATAGTGTAATCTTCATCCTGAAAATAAGGGGTATCATACAACTCGGCGAGTATTGGGAAATTAATTTTTAGTACTGGCTGATCGAGGAGAGGCCTTGGCAAATACAACAGCTTTGTAAATTATGGGCGGGATTTAGAAGAGTTTTTGACTTAGTTTTGGACTGAGAAGTAACGGGTTTGTTCACTCTATATTTAACGCAGGATTGGGCATCATTTATCCGTTAAATATCTTCTTTTCTGGTAAAAGATGTAAATATACTGTTACAATTATTTACTATCAATTTTTACTTAATTCCAAACTGCTTGTATTAATTTAGTCGCCCTTTATTACATGCAGATAATTGTTATTACCATACAATCTTATATCAATGTATTTTGAAAAAATGTATTATATTTAGGCCTCTTTGTATCAGTAGCTTGTATAATATTATAATAAAACATATATGTAACTAAATTAATGTTAAATGAGAAAGTATTATATGCTATTACTAATCGTACAATGCAGCTTAAATATTTCAACATTTATTTTGTTTTTTAACATTCTGTTTTTTATTTAATTAATTTTTTTAATGCTCCAAAATAAAGCAAGATATGTTTTAATCAGAGAGTGTGTTATCGAAGCAGGAAAAACTGAACGTAAATGTTACCACCTAAACATGTGATTCTGCTTAATCAGGACCCAGTATTCTAACGTAGATAATTAACGTAGTCCTCCGCCATTGAATTTGGGGCCATATGTAACATCTAAATAATGTCAACATCTGTAGTGAATAGACAATAATGTATCGCGCGATAGAAGTAACATCAAATGATAAACAAGTGGAAGGTTGGAGTTCGGGCTGCGAGAAGTTCTCAGTAGATCCCACACATCGACTTCCTGTATGTTCTTGATATCAAATGATAACAAGTGGAAGGTTGGAGTTCGGGCTGCGAGAAGTTCTCAGTAGATCTCACACATCGACTTCCTGTATGTTCTTGATATCAAATGATAACAAGTGGAAGGTTGGAGTTCGGGCTGCAAGAAGTTCTCAGTAGATCTCACACATCGACTTCCTGTATGTTCTTGATATCAAATGATAACAAGTGGAAGGTTGGAGTTCGGGCTGCGAGAAGTTCTCAGTAGATCTCACACATCGACTTCCTGTATGTTCTTGATATCAAATGATAACAAGTGGAAAGTTGGAGTTCGGGCTGCGAGAAGTTCTCAGTAGATCTCACACATCGACTTCCTGTATGTTCTTGATATCAAATGATAACAAGTGGAAGGTTGGAGTTCGGGCTGAGAGAAGTTCGCAGTAGATCCCACACATCGACTTCCTGTATGTTCTTGATATCAAATGATAACAAGTGGAAGGTTGGAGTTCGGGCTGAGAGAAGTTCTCAGTAGATCCCACACATCGACTTCCTGTATGTTCTTGACATCAAATGATAACAAGTGGAAGGTTGGAGTTCGGGCTGAGAGAAGTTCGCAGTAGATCCCACACATCGACTTCCTGTATGTTCTTGATATCACGATCTGATTTAGTCGTGCCTTCCTTAAAGCAATTCAAAAAGGTTAAAATATTTTCACCTTTAAAAAAATTTAAAATATCATTGTATTTTTTAAGGCACAGAATATTATTCTGTGCTTGTAAAAGGTGAATTTCTACTGCAACTCATTTAATTGCCATTGTTAGTTTTGTTTCAGTTGACGTGTTACAGAAAGTGCTCAAAATGATTTTCTCCAGTCTCCTCTATGCGATGCGTGGAACTTATGTGTTACAGTTCACTTGTTTAGTGTATTTTATGTTGTTTCCTCATGTAAAACCTATTGGATAGAGAGATATATATATATATATTTATTAGTTTTTGTCGTACACATTTTTCAAATATTATATACTATATTAGTACTTTGGCAATTTTATCACGATATTTGCATCGTTGTGCTTGCTTAACTTCATGCCTTAAGGTTTTTCACATCTAAAATGAGGACAGATCCCCAATCCTCAAAAGCTGGTTTTTATTTTTGTAAAATATAATGATAGCAAAGAGTTGAAATCTCTGTATTTTCAAATCATACATATATTCAATAACAACTTAATAAAAGAGGTAAGAAGTTAAAAAAATGAAAGCACCTCAAAGCTGTAGTGAATAATTTTACTCATACTCTGTATAAGTCGTGTAAGATTTAAAAACTGCTAAAACTTTAAAAGTATAATAATATAAAAATATAGGTTTTATAAAACTAACTAGGTATTTATCAAGGACTTTCAAATAATATGTACGTAATAATATGTTTTATAAGAACTGACAGCACACTTCCAACATGTCTGAATAATACGTCGCAATTTATAACTCGTGTATGGAATAAATTTCTGATATATAAAAGTATTGGTTTGTATTGAGGTTTTCTCAGCCAGAAAACGTTTTAAAACTGGCGCAGCAACTTTTTAAAATTATTCTGTGGTTGTAACTTGTGTAAGTATACCAAAAGTATTGTGTATGAAATATATCAGTTAGTTAGAAATCTTGCTAGAACTAGCAGCAACTTTTAAATAAAGTAGATTATTATTCTGTGTTTAATACTTGATTAAAGTCTGAAATACAATAGTACTGATGCATATGAAGATTGTTTGTCATATTAAGTTATAATCTGTGTTTATTACTTGTACTAAGTTTAAAATACAAATGTGTTGGTGAATATTGAGGTTATTTAGTTCTATTAGATTATTACTACTGTGTTTATTTCGTGTGTAAATACTAAAACAGAATACTGAATGTGGGTACTTCCATTCTGAGACAGAAGGGTACAGAGGAGTATCGTGGAGTTTGTAAACATTAACAGATCATGTTTTGTTGTACTGTAGCAACTTACCTGTATGATTCGTGAATCTTCACAGTCTTCAACGTAGATCTACTTAAGAAGGTCTCTCAGTTAATAATCAGTTTTCGAATAACTTATTCACATTTTATGAGAGATTGATATAACAGTAAAAATGTTTTGCGTGGATGAGGTAGGTCTGGAGTTCGCCAGTATTGGTTGAAAAATAGTATTTTGATTGGCAACAAAGAAAAAAAATTACGTCTGATTATGACAGAATTGGAAGCATTTAGAATTGTTAAGAAAGTATTTTTAGAAAAAAACGGACAAATAAATTTAATAAACGAGTTTATTAGCGTTTTGTGCCTGTAGATAAGATCACGTTGAATAAATGAATTACAAATTGTTATAAGGGAATACTTCACACACACACAACACACACACACACACACACACACACAACACACACACCAACACACACACACACACACACCACACACACACTCACAACACACAAACCACAATCACACACACACACACACACAGCACACACACACACTCACACGACACACACACTCACACACACACACACACACACACACACACACACACACACACACACATACACCACCACACACACACCAAACACACACACATCACTACACACATCACACACACACACACACACACACACACACACACACACACACACACACACACACACACACACACACACACACACACACACACACACACACAGCACACACACACACACACACACACACACACACACACACACACACACACACACACACAAATATACAACACACACACAACACACACACACACACCACACATATATATATATATATATATATATATATATATATATATATATATATATATTATATACGAAAAAAGTTTCATTACAAAACAATATTACTGTATTGTAAATTATACACAAAAATGGAATAAATGGATCAATTTATAACGCTGTTATATGTGACAAAAACACTTATCGGTGCGCGTGGTGATAAATTACGGAACGACTGCTTGAGGAGACAAACTGCATCATAGGCGATAGTTTATTCTGCAGTAAGACGTAATGTAGGAATGCTCTCATAATCTGCACCCGGTAAAGCTGAATTAATTTTGTGGATGTCGGAAGTATGGGATGTACATAATCTCAAATACTACTTTGAAATTACTTTTACCACACTTAGGGCAATTTTGTAATGACTATAAAGTACAAATCTGAGGGACTTTTATATTTCTAAATCCTTTTTCTAAACCTTGAATCCAGTCGAGATGTCGCAAATATATACACATCGCTTTTTTAATGTCAACGAATATGTCTTTAACTTTTATACCATAAGGAAATATAGGGCTATTCCTCATAATGAATTCCAATATGCTATCTAAATGGCCAAATGACGAAACTTTTAAAAAATTTGTCTATGAAAACACTTTTTATGACATAAAATGGCGTTAAATATCTGTAATAAAATTAATGTGAGAGTTAAAAAAAACCATGTTCGCTTTTAAGTTCAAAGTTTTACTAATGCCTAACAGAATCATCATGTGAGTTTGAATAGTTGTTCTAAAAATTATTGGTAAACATTGGCTCATATCTAATGGCATGATTTGTATTATATAGGAGTTGTATGGTTGTTGTATAAGCTATTAATAGAGTTTGACCTGGAGTAAATTTTGTTTATGGTAACAATAAATAAGCGCATTCCTGTAGGATCATACAATAAACTGGTGAAGTACAACACTAGTATTACAATTTGTTAATTTGACACTATGTAAAGTATAAATGTGAGTATTTATGCGATGTAGAAGTAAAAATGCTTGCTAGTGTTAAATCTTGCGTAATGTCAATTGTAGCGACAGCATGAATGAGAGCGTTTGTGTGGAGCGTTTGGCCCCGTTTCAGTGGCGGATGTAAAGGGGAAGGTTCTTTAACCCCGCAAATGTCAATTGCAGAGGACATGAATATACTCAATAATTTCAATGGTTCTACTTTTCTACGGGTCGTTTTTTTATAGTATCACGGCCGAGTGAATTTATGGAGAAGATTGATATTAAAACCACATGATGAATTACAAAATATAGAATTTAAATATCTCCGTTCTAATTCTATATGTGTCTATTAACATTGGAAAGAATAATGTATAAAGGGTTTTCTCAGTATATTGTTTATATTACCAAAGATTTATTTAGCTAAATTACAGAAAATATCTAATTAAAAGTTGCATCATTATTTACATACATATTTTCTTAATATTTGGTTTAATAAAAATACGCAATTCCTGTACATTAAACATAGCTTATATTCATTATTAGTTAAGTTTGTTTATTACATCTACGAGTACATATATTGTGATGTGACAATGAATTGCAAAGATGCGTGCTTTAAATCATGCACAAGGCGATATTTATAAAACAAAACAAAAAATCTCTTGCACAATCTACAAGAACTGTAATCATAAATTACAGAAGCGTAGAGTTCCGAATGCCTGTCGAGATGTCACGGTGCTATAATTAAATTTGAAACCGTGCATTAAAGGACATTTTTAAAACAAAAAGTTTTGGTCTAGATGACCATCATGAACTTTAGACAGGAATAATTAAAGTTATGAGGTTTAAATATCAGGGCTCATGTAGTAACGTATTTAAATAAAATATTTTACGTTTCTACACGGTAATAGTATCACTAAACGCCACTTCCAGTCTCTGTTCATGTTAGGTTACGAGAGTTAGTCATTGTGCATTTAATTACTTGCAATAACGACCATTCTCTTAGCCATTCGGGTATGCGTTATCAGAACATCAGTTTATAATTCATAACAGGACTGATACTCACACTTTGTAAGGCTTTCTTTTAATAGCATAAAGTGTTACCGTAACCTTATTATAATTGTAAAATGTCACATGCCTGTATTCCTGATGAGTAATCACCGTAGTAAACCTCAAACAGAGTCTTAGCCACAGAATATTTACCTCTGCAATCTGTCTTCGTTTCTGATACAAAGTGAACTACCATCAACTCCATGTTCTGGTGTTTGAAATCTTTACTGTAGTAACAAAGCTTACTCATGGAATGAAATGAGTAGCTGGGGACTTAGTAATTATACAACATTGTGGGCTTCTAAGCGATTCAAAGGATATGTTTTTTTTAACAAGAAGAAAATATTTATCCAAGACTTTAGAGTTCTTATGTCATATAAGTTTCTACATTATATGTTCTTGTCTAAAGCTGTACAAGCTTTATGCCAAAGACATCTTCAATTAAACCGTAATTAAATATTTGAATATTGAATATCTTACAAATTACCGCAACGCTAAACTACAAGTTACAAAGATATAAATATCGAAGAGGCACAGATGAAATTACCATAACGGAAAAACAGAACGTTTCTAAACTAGTTAGAGTAAATTGGAGACTAAATACTACCCAACTGCCATTAAAAGTACATAAAAATACGCTTTGAACTATGTTACTATTATTTTACCTTGTATAATAAAATACAATGTTATCGTATTATCAGTAACTTGATATTCTCTCCATGTTATTTGGCATTTATTTATCCATTTTACATTTACTGATTAAATTTTATTTATAACTTTTATTTGTTTGTATATCTAGTGAATATTTCAAGAAATCCATTCTTTGCTTCCAACTTCAGCAAGTGTAACCCAATAAAAGGTATTGAAAAAGTTTAAGTCTAGTCTTTCAAAAGTAAATGCAATGAAAATGTTACGTTTTATGTAGCATGGGGATGATATTGTGGAATCGGAAATGTCATCAGTTTCCCGATAAAATCCCCCCCCCACTGCATGTTGTATCCGGAAAAGGGTGTTGGTGTCACTGTGCCACTATGGGGTTATTACACATTTGTGTCTTTTTGCTTCTGATGAGGGAAAACCGTCCGATTTCTGATCGTAGTTACCTTGTGGGTGTATAAATAATATTCTATTAAATGTTAAATTAAAAGATACTATTTGCAAAATATATTCCTTACTTACCAAAAAAACATAGGCTTAAAGATTGATTTAATATTTTAAAATAAGCGAATGATCAGTTTAACAGTAATTCACCTTCCTCTTAGTACAGCATCTGAAATCTGACGCTGTAATTGAATCTGGAGTCATGTTTGATAAAAGAGATCTACAAAGGCTAAAGTGAAATAAAACTAAACTTTACATTCAAATTGAATTATTCCTTCTCCCATAACTAATTTATATTCTTAATATATTTTGTGAACAGAAATTCTTATATGAAAAGGGAAATATATGCCTCAATTTGACAATAATGATTCAAGTGATTCTAAAAGTACTACCTTTAAGGTTTTGGTTATATAAAAGGTTTCCTTTATTAATTAATTAAGATTTTACCTATATACTGGCTCCCAACACAGCGTGTAAATGTTATTGAGCGATATATAGGATTAAAACATAATGAATATTTGTCACAAAAGCATCATTATGCTTGTATATAACCTTATTTTATTGCCTACCTGTTGTAGAAAGGACCAAGAAAGTTTTCAGTAACTATTAATAAATGGAAAATACGCATGATCGGATTCCTAAAGAAAAACAATTGAAATATACTACTTTTTATCTCATTATAAGGTCATACCTCCTCTGAGGTATAATTCGGACCTACTTTAACTTGTGGTAAAACACTGAAAAAAATAATAATTAAGGTGATTTTATTATTCAAAGGAACAGCGAGGGAACAACATACAGGAACATTGCGGAAACAGTACACAGATAGACAAGTTGGGCACAACTTTGTAAATTGGTTCGTGAACTGGAGAACAAACTTCGGGCGGAAATCTGATACTTAGCTGAATTAAGCTGGGAAAAATTATGTTGTGAACATACTTAAAAGTTTGGTCAGGAATTAGAGATAGAAATATATCAGCTATCTTTATAATTCTGCATTTATGTGGTATGTATATTACTGTGGGTGCTTAACATATGCATGCGATTTTGTTTCTTTTCAAGTTCATACATTACTAATACTCAAACAATGAAGTTTAAAACAGTTTTGAGAGTAACCTAAAGGCGATTATAAAGGTATTTATTTCACATTAATAATATATCATCACCATAACTCTATAAACAACATAGACACACTACGGGAATAAACTGTTTGGTGTGAATCATTGTTTTTTGTTTTGTAATTCAGATGTCTGCCAGTACAGCTGGCTTAACTCACACTAAGAAATGCAGGACCTCTAAAAGCATGACTGTTTATTTACTATACCATTGTTTTTTAATTCAAACTGTGTGTGTTTTCTAATTTGCTTTTTTATTCAATTAAGAATATTAAATAATGATAATTACAAATATTACACATGATTGATTTATAAATTATATAGTTAAGTAATTTTTGCAGATCTAAATTTTGGACTTTTATATGTGTAATAATAAATTAAATAAGTTAATGATGTTTTCATCACTACAGTCGAATTTGCTTTGATTAAAAGTTTTCTGTTTCATTTAAATAAGTATAAAACAGGGATTCTCCTCTCCTTTTTTTAAACAAAAATATTTACATTTGTTATTTATTAAAACATGTATATGTGTGTTTATCAAATTGAGATATATATATATTTTTTCTTTCTTTGGATTTGCTGAAGTTTACTAATGTTCAATTATTTCTGATATCCTTTAGTGTTAATAATAACACTTGCTAAATAAATCCTCCATTCGAACACCATTGGTTAGTGTCAAAAAACATATTACCAATCCAAACCACAATTTACGTTCAGTTTTAGGATTTTAAGCATACATAATAAATACAGTCTAGTATCACAACAGCAATATTTACAAAATGAGGTACAGTAGAGAAAGAGATAATTGTAATGTGGTATTTGTCCGTGTTAAAACCAACTCTACATTGTGTACTTTGTCCTGTGTAAGTAATTTGTTTTAATATTTTTTGACCCCCTGCTTCTAAATAAACCAAAAAAATTCCTGAAGTTTATGCTTTCTGTTTAAGTGAGACACAAATTGGCAGGTGACGAGCGGTAAGAAAAAGTTACCAGCATGTGTTGTGCAGACTTCGGAACTATTAATGGCTCTTTAAGACTCTGCCAATAGGAATTAGGTGGATGCAATTGTCAAGTTTATCTGTTGTAGCACTGTGATTTTCTGACGATTCTGCTTAAACACTTTCCCTATAAAATGTATCCATGTAGACTGTATGTGGCAATATATGCAGTTCTTGTTTGCACGTCACGTGTGCTTTTAGTTTTCTTTAATTTAAACACACTGCAGTTCAAATTGCTGCAGATGTTTGCAATATGTAGGTTTCAGATTATTTTGTGACTGGAGTAGATTTTTCTGACCATAGTTTACTATGTTACCTAATATCTCACAGATAAAGTAAACAAATACTTGCTAATGCAGCAGATTAATCACAACCAATCCATATTACAGGTGATCAATTATGATTTTAAGTTGTTGATCCACTCACGTTGCTAACTTTTTATAATTTTTAATTGTTAGGAGTTCCATACTTGGTTCTTGAAGAGTTAGTTATATTCGTTTAACAAATCTGTGAGGATTGACATATATATTTTATTTTCAAAGATTTGTTGATGCCTTTTTCAATTTTTAAATTTTTGCTACTGGCAAAAGTATTAGATTACATGCTATTCGACAATACTGAGACGTCTTATTAATGTCATTTCTTAACACCTTAAAGAAATAAGTTCAATACAGCTCCTAATAATTTTTATAATTGTTTACGTAGTTAGATATTGTTTATCTGAAAGAATTTTTAGATTGAGATCACAGTCTTTATATCGTTGAAGCACTATGTACTTTATAATTCTCACTGTCTTTTAGATTCAGTATCCGTAGCTTTATACCTAGATATTTATGCATAATCTACACGCTTTTTTTTAAAATACTGTATTACAAGTATGGTGGAGGAAATATAGAAATTGCCATTACTTTACATAGCGCTTTAGGTAGAATACTGCCATTCTTGTGGGATATTGTGTACTTAAAATTATTTAGATTATTCCATCTAAAGTTTCAGCATGATTTTGTCTGGTGGGGATGGAAATTGTTATATTGGAAGTATTTGATTTGAAAGGCCGGTATTGAAGAAATGTGTTTTATATTTTACTAAGGTTGAAAATGGTATGTAAAAATTTAACTTCATAACGATTTCGGGGGTTCTTCAACTCCGATCGTACAACAGCTCTTTTATTACACACACCATATTACGAGAAAGAATATCGCAGTTAGCAATACTTTAGTTCAATACCAGAACAACCACAGTAGAATTTAGAATAGTTTCTTTTAGATTGTAGCCATATTTCTCCATTTAGCGGAAACAGTAAAACGTATATTTTTTTATCCAAATAGATGGATTTGGTTTAAATTAAACTTTCAATATATAAGTTTTTACTGATTGGATACAGTTGTGATTTTTAATCAGTTGGTATTTTCAAAGGAATTAATATTATATGCCAACAGTAGAGCAGAGTTTTAGTGTATTACACTACACAAGCATAGTCAGCAGTTGTCGGACTAAACTGTTATCTGTTTGTCCACTCGCTAAACATCATCAGTCAGGTTGTATTACAGTATGACAGGGGTCATATTGGAGGTTGTGTGTAAGTCTTTTGTTGTTAATAGCTAATGTTAACTATAGTGATGTATTATTGAAACTATCGATAAATTATTTGAAATATGAACATTTTAATTGAGTTATTTTAACGTATTTAATTACTTAAAATCAAGGTTGTGTAGCTTTGTTTCATGTATATTGTATATTTCTTAGGTTATTTAGAAAATATCTTCCCTCTGTGTAGTAAGTTTATTATTACTGTATCACTTATTTCACAAAATTAAAAGGATTATTTTCAAACTAAACATTCCAATACACACCGTAAAGTGACTATCAAAAACATAGCTATCACTTTGTGAGTATTTTACAGCTACTTCCAGGATATCTGAATGACTTATGCTAAGTGCTAAGTGAATCAATATGGCTGATCACGACTCACCGAGGAGAACCAAGCAGACGGAAGTCATAATCCTCATCAGTCGGACAATGGAAAACCTGTTCAATTCTTTCATTTATTAGGATTTCTTTAAAGTAATGAACACAATGAATTATATTTGGTTTAAAAATCTACCTTTTGGGAGATATTATCTAAAGTTGCATAAAGTAGATGGAGTTATTGTTTCTTTGATGAGTTTTATGAAAGAAAAACACGGGCACCCCATGATCATTAAGAACTTCGTGCTCTTGAGATATTGGTGGGAGTACTTTATCAAACATTTATAGGAAACACTTTGTTGGAGAAGGGTGTACTTCAGTTTGCTAGTGTTTAGAGTATGGTATCTTAATAAAGTGTTCTTGTAATAGCCACACCTTTCTTTCACTATACTCAGTTTCGAGATAAAGTGATTTTATAAGGGAAATAGTTTGCAAGCTCGTCCCGAAACAGATTACTCATCATGAAAGACTTAACAAGAAAGATGGACAAAGACAGAAGTGGTAAGTGAACAATAACATTGATACTGTAAGTTTTGATGAAACGTATACATAGAGCGTTGGCTCTTAAGACGATTCAATTTTCATGACTTACTTTTAGAATAAAAACAGTTTTAAATAATCCATAAAGGATTTAAATGCGACTAATGTGAAACCATGCCTGAAAACTGAGGAGGATGAAGATAATAAAGTCACCTATTTTAAGATCCTAATACCCTAAAATAATGTCTTATTTTCAGGTTTAAACTATGATTTTAAAAAATCTACGTAGTATCCAAGTTCTACATCTTGATGAAACTTTTTTTTAGGAATCCTTTTAGTAGAAAGGAAACTCTTGAATTGATGCAAGAGATGATGAAGCGTTGAGAAGGAACTATTCCTGGATCGGTGTCGACTTTAATAACTTTTAGCTCCACTAATCAACGCTGTTTTATAATGCAATAAAAATGTATTCATAGATAAACAACTAATCCTACAACAAATCTGAATAGGCTACAGGACGAAAAGTTTTAATCCGATTTCATAGTCATACTGGAATATGTTAACATGGACACACTTAATAGTCACTTTTGTGTCAGTTATTTTTAAATTCTCTAATTCGATCTAGTTTAATATCAACTTTTTATATTAATTAACTATTACTTCATAGCACATCACTTACATTTCATGAACATAAATTAACAAGTGACGGTAGTTGATATTTCGGTGTCCAAAGAAATATGAACAAAAAATTGGGATTTAATATAATTTTATGGTATTTCGCAGAAACGTACCTTTTCAGAGGAACAATTAAAAGTAAAAATGGAGCGTTCACACGTAGGAATGAAATACAAATTACAGAAAGAAATATAATACCGGTTGGCAAGTATACGTAATGTTAAAATTTAAAGGTTGAGATTTTATATTATTAATGTAGTGGGGCAACCCTTGCCTTTATATAACTCGTATTTTATGGACTGCAATATGAAAAAATATTTAAATAGTTGTTTATGATCCAATCACGTAGCTTTCAGAAACCACTACAAATAACTCAACTAAATAGTACTCTGGGCGAGCGGTAAATACTATTGTAGTTGTTTTATTCACCTCAACTATTCAATAAAAAACTGAAACATCAAGTTTGAAAAAAAATATTTGATGAAAAGACAACTGTTTCTTTTAACCCGTTATTTTATAGTGGAGTATAGTATAACAGAAGTATTTTGTTATAAATTGTAACAAATTATAGTAAAATAGAGATAGCCTATTTTATGATTGATTTGTAATATTTAAAATCAACTATTTATTTTATATTGATTTGCCTATAGATTGTCATCCTTTGGGCAAAATGTTTTATTATGAATTTTGAAAACATTAACTATGTATAAACATTGTCAATATTAATCTTCCGGAATGAAGTCTACGGTTGTAAATAGAATAAGAGTAAGATAGGTTATTCCAAATATGCTAATAAAAGATATTGTAAACCGGAAAATCAATTGGACTCATAACATTCTTAAGTTTATTGAAAGTACCTCCATACCCACCATGTAAATTTCGATAAAATTGGCAATTAAAGCATATTTAGTTGGTGTAAGCGATTTTTGTTTTGAAAAAATTGTTTATGTGTAATTCATAGCCCTTTAAGATGACTTTCCTGACGACAAGAAATAAGAACTTTTTCTATACAACAAACAATAACAGGCATTTAAAATTATGAAATTATTTTAAATGAATTTATTTAAATAAAAGATTCACTAAAATGATTTGGTTCCGTATTTATTTATTGTTTAGTAAGTTTACAGGGGCAGTGAAAAGTCTTAAAACTGTCTAATGCCTTCTATACTTGAAACTTACAAACAACGTTGTACAGTGTCATGGGGCATGAAATTGAACTTTTTAATGTAATCAGTAGCATTCCCTACCTCAGTGGAATTACTTGTAGTAGAAGCATATGTCGATTATAATTCATATCCGCACTTGAAAAGCCAAAAACTTTTAAAGTAAACTGTAAATCCAGTGGAAAATTCAGAAATTTACTTTAATTAGATTAGTTGGACATTAACAAGTTTAGTGGTTAGTTAGGATAGTAGGTGTTCACATTTTGTCTTCTTGGAAAACTCCCAGTCGATGATAAAACGCTGATAACGCGTTGTTTATTACATATACTGCAAATACACGCAGCTTCTCTACAATACGGTATCTCAGCTGTAGCAATCTTTTGTTTTAGTTAACCAGAAAAAGTAATCAAGAGGGAATTAATCCGGAGACTGTGCCAGCCATTTTACTGCGCCTCTTCTGCCGATCAGTTTACCTAGAAACACATGCATGTTTAAAATCTGTCTTACATCTAAACAAAAGTGAGGAGGTGCTTCATCTTGTTTACACCAGAGTTTTCCATCAGCCAGGTGCGAAATATTAGGTTTCGGAGTAATGCTAAATATTAATCAAATTTGTAAGTTTCCTTCAGTAACAAATGGTCTTATCACCAGTCCTCCAAAAGTCCCTCCCAAACATTACATTTTCGCAGAAGATGTGTATGCAACCACATAAAGGAGATTTGTGTCACTCCAATACAGGTAATATTATCTGATGACAGTTCCATTCAACATGAAAGTTGTTTCATCCGTAAATACTGCGTTTCTTGGAAGATTCGTTTCTCTTTTTATGATATCAAACATAACTTAAAAACACTTTAAACGACGATCAAAATAAGTTTTTACACATAATTTGTCAACTAAGAGCATTACAAAAAATCTAAATGTTCGTTTTGAATTCATCTTATTGAAAAGAAGTTGATATTGTGTTTATAATGCGGCTGAAATACTATAGCTACGTGGATCCTCCACAAATGTCTGTAAGACGTCCAACGTCTTGTCCTCTTTTGAGTCTGTCTGTGATTTCCAGATTTGGGTCGATCTTTAACGCTACCTGTTTCTTCAAAACGTTTTATTGTGTATAAACCGTACATTTAAAATATAATTTATATCTGGAAAGTGTTATTTTATACATTTTGCACCTCTTCCAACGGTCTAATTCAATCGCCATAGCGTATCATTAGCTAAGTGATTCTTTCATTCTCGCTTAGTGACATTGTGACAAAAAGAGTAATTAGGCAAAATGCCGAGTTACTGCACTCAATATTGTTGAAGGTAACTAAACTAGGAATGTTATTCCTGCCATGGGAAAACCTTTAACTATGTTGTTATTATTCTAATAATGGGCAAAGTTCATCTTATAAAGAAAAAAACTATATCTTAGAACTTTTCCTTAAATATTCTAATGTTAGAAATTAACTGTTTTGGTGATCCCTCTTAATATAGTTGTTATTCTTTTTTTAGAATTTCTACCACTATTATGGTTCTGTAAAAGCCACAACGTCCTATAAAAAGTATGATAAAAACATTTTTCTTTTTCTTTTTTTATCCTGAGAAATGGTATCTTAAAGAGCAATGGCCAATATTTCTTTAATATTTATAAGAAAAAATTTTAAAAAATTCAATTGCACGACCTCAATATCTTTTTGAAGGAAACATCCCACGTACGCTTACTATTCAAACTACTGAGCTGCAACTAACTTATAGTTAGTATAAGTATTAGGCCAATAACTCATACTTACTACAAGCAATAAATAATAATAATTAAAACAATTTAAAAGAGTCTTTTTACTTATTTTGTAGTCTGGTGTATAACACTAAATGATTATTTTTCTTAAATACATTTCTTTAAAGTTTATTGAGTGAAATATTAGCCTAAGTTTTTTTTCCTAGAATTAAAAAATGCCATCTTGACATTAAAATCACAATTTTCTCCTATATAAGTAGGCCTACTCACAAAATACTAGTAAAAAAACATTGGCTTTTGATGGACTTCAACATTAAACCTCTTCGGCTCATTGTTTTTTAAGTGTGTTATTAGTGATTAAAGATTCGAAGGAATAACAGGATATGTTAGAAAAGGTATAACGGCATATTGTCCAGTGCTAACGCATGGACTGGACTCCTAGCAGCTTTTGGGTATGTTTGAATCTTTTATATCTATTATTTTCTTAGTTCAACACGATTCAAATCTAACTTAGAAAATATCAGTACTTCTCCTAAGCAAATGATTTGAATATTCTTCGGAAATAATGCATATATAAACTAGAGACCCCTTAATCGAGTAATTGTTATTTCCATGATACGAAACCTATCCTTATACAAAATTAGTATGTTACAGCCTTAAAATGTTGTTGATGATATTAAACCTTGTAAGACTTATGTAATTATTAGTAATATAAAATTCATAGAATCAATGTACAGATAGTTGCTGGAAAGGAAGTCTTGTATTACAATTCGATACAAACATCCTCCGGATGTAACTGGATACGCACATCCGCCCAGACGCCGATGGTGAACAAACAGGAAATGCTTGCTTAAGCAGCGGAAATGCTTATTTGTAAAAACCGTGCGACAATGTAAATGACAGCCATGCTGATATGAAAAATTGTTACTCACCAATTATGATGGAGAGATTTGGCAGAGGCGTGGTCAATGAGCTGGCGGGAGAAGAACATCAAAACTGAAGAACAAGGAGGAGAGGTGGAAGTCGAGGCCGGGGATTCGAAAAGTGAAGTTCGGGAGTGTTTGTGTTCGTGTGCGGAAAAAATATCTCTAGGCGTAATAAGTGTGATGTGAAATAAAATGTAAGTAATTTTAAGAACTTAGTATATTTTAGGGTTCATTACTCATTTTCAATTCCATATCTATTTAAATGTTCACAATTTCGAAAATGTAAATTCATGTAAATGTTTAGCTATTTAAAAGAAAGTTTCTCACGTTAGTCAATGAACTCATAATTATTGCAACACTACAAAATTTACTAGTAAATGTTATAATAAATTAAATTTAAAATAAATTGTAATGAGTAAATTAATATGAAATATGTCTTTAAAGTATTAAGGTATTAAAATTTGTGCTTAATATATCGGTTGACCCAATCAATTGTTAATTACAATTTTTAATCAATTGAATGAGATGTCACAAATAAAATATGTGTTGGTTCATGTGAGGGTATTGTACTGCCAATCTAACCTATTATTAAATCCTCTCACAGCAACCCTTGCTCATAATATTGCACAACCTTAATCTTAAACTAAACCAAACTTACAAAACCTTACATGGTGGAGGCGCTAAAACTCGATTGGCATTCAAATTCCTCACATGGGCAAGCACATAGTTTCATAGGCTAGGTATAAATTAGAACTAAATAATATTCATAAGAAAGTATTTAACTAAAATAGCCTACTTCAGTGACAAACCACTCATTTACCTAAAAGACAAATTAAATTTCCAATAACTCAATAATATTTTCAAACCCGTAATTAGAGTAAAGCCAAGTAAACTAACTAGGTACGTCAATGGACATGTATAATTAAATGGAAACCATACTACATGAAGATTTAATACCATTAGACACATACAGGACTTCCAAAAGTGACATAGTAAAAATATTAAATAAAAATGGAATACAATCTAGAGACACAGACACTGTAGCGGACCTCAGACCTATCCTAGCGGCACTTAAGAACTTAACACGTATAAGCGCATGTCACCCTAATATTAAAACCATCTTTAATAATTTAACTACACGAAAGACTCACCTTAGTGAAGAGGACAGGGCAAACTATAAGGATCTAGCTACAATCGAGGATTTTCTAGTGCAGAGAACAAATTTATACGACATTGTACATAACCCTGAGGCGGACATCAAGACACAAGCACCCCCAACCTTAGCACAACATTACGAGCCACTCACACTACCTGACAGAACTAACACAGTAACCATGGGGGAAAACATACCGTTAATATCAGCTGGGACTTACACAGGTCTCCAGAGCGAAAATCCACAAGATTTTTTAGACAAATTCCTAGTGGCAGCAACTTCAAACAGATGGACAGACAACACTAAAGTTAATTTATTCCCAGCGCATTTATCAGGCACAGCACTAACTTGGTTCAAACACTACAAGCAAAAACAACGAGGGGTAGCCATACAATGGGATCAACTTGCTAAAAGTTTCATAGAGGCTTTCACTCCATTAGCACAAACCCAGAGTCTACAAATTATTTTAGAACACAAAATACAGGGAGAGAACGAGCCAACACTAACCTATTTTTTTAGATATATTAACAACATGCCGAAGATATGACCCCACAATACAGGACAAGCAAATTATACATTTTATCATACAGGGACTAAAACCAGAAATCTGTGAACGAGTTATAGGCCTGAAAAACGACACCTTAAGTGATCTAGAGACTAATTTAAAAATTACAGAACAGCTAGTTCTAACACAAATAAAAAACAAAGGAAAGGTACAATAGGGTTGCAGCAAACAGACCCTATAGTACACCCTTATATGAACAAAACATCATCCATAAACTACAAACAGAAGTTAACACCCTAACCAATTTAGTAGCTACCCTAACTACAAACCAAATTTCAAATCATAACCACAGGTACGAAAGGTCTCCATCCCCGTATGAAAACTCAAAATATAAGCCAAGATATGATAGAACACCTAGTCCTCACCAGAATAGATATATGGAAAGCTCAAACTACCCCAAACAAACCCAAAGGCCACCTATGATTAAACACGTTACTTTCAGTGATAGGAGAAGACAAAACCATTCCCAAATACAACCTGCTAGACAAAATAGGTATTGCACTATTTGCCGTAAAGACAACCATAATACTGAACAATGATGGTTCAAGCAACGTTCATTAACTTCTCAAACCCAAAGTAACTGCTTGGCACCTAAAACCAACAATACACAAGAGCTGTTCTGCAGGTACTGCAAGCGAACAAACCACAATATCGAATCATGTTACAAGTCTAATTATTATAAACAAAATCATCAAAAAAACGGGAAATAGGGGGAGGTCACACTAACCCTTGCCGAACTTCCCCCTTATCAAAAGCGAAAACAAATAACACCATAGATCTTAACCAAAGGAATCGACAAACTTACAAATTTATAAAGTCTATGACATTTACTCCAACTAACCCCAAAGTACTACCACTATCAACCCCTGGAAAGACCAGTTCAGAAGTGATATTTAAAGCCATAGATTATAATCAAGAATTCCCACCCTTAAAGAAGATGCAAGAAATTGAACAACCTATTATGCAGAAGCCTATACACACCATGAAACTTCAATCTGCGTTCAATCCAACCCCAACCCTAAGTGAACCAAACCTCTCGGGGACAACAAATATAAATAAACCCAGTTTTACAAGAAACCTTGCAGTCTCAGAAAATTTCACAGGACAGATAAAACCTAGCGTATTAAAGGTAGTAGCGCACGTAAAACAGGACCCAGATTGTAGTATGGGGGAGGTAAACACACATACTGGATTGGAAGAAACCATTGAGATAGACACTATACAGATTTTAAATCACATAGAGCAACAGAAGAAACAGAATATGATAGATTGTACTAACTTGCAAGATATAACGCAAGACAGGATACACAGACCGAGGAAAAATAAAACATTATTATTAGAGGATATTTATGAACTCATATTTAATTGCGAAAATAAAACTACGAAGAAGATACCTGTCCTAACAATAGACGTAGCCTTGACCACAAACCCTCGACATCCAGTACCCTGCATTATAGATACAGGATGTAACATAAACATTATTAGAGCAGACCTAGTTTGTGCAACAAAATTAAATACTAGCAACATACCCTCGTTGATATCGGCTAACGGTATACCATTAACAGTTTTGGGTTCGACAAAAATCGCCATAAAAATTGGCAAAGTAATACTTGAAGACACGTTTTATGTGACACCTGATCTAAACAGCCCAATATTGGTAGGAAACATATTCCTATTTCAGAACTGCGTGGAGTTAAACTATAAAAATAAAACAATAAAAATTACCAAATATCAGATTGAACATATAATACCTATGAATGAACAGTGGCAGTTAGACATCAAGAATTTTAAAAACACACACAGGAGTTAGAAGTACAGCAAATAACAGATGTAACAGCCCCACAAGACATAATAATAGCACCACATCAGCATATTAGGATTAGCTCCTTAAAAGGTATAGAGTCTCGAACAGCCATCGAAACAGATAGGAATCTAAGAATAAAAAAGAAATGTCATGCATATCTTTCAGAAGGGGAAGATGGTACAGATACAATTGTAAATATTTATAATGCATCAAATTTCCCAAAAAAGGATACCCGCACATACTACGATAGGACATATACATTACCCAACTCTTGAAGCACAGCCTACCCTGGAACACCATCCCACTACAAGTGACACAGGAAAAACAATATTGACAGATAAGGACGGCATAGTATTTGATATCTCACCACATTTAACCCTCCAAGAACACAAAAAAAGTCCTTGACGTTTTACAAAAATACAGACACATATTTACAACAAAGGTAATCGATTTAACTCCTGCAAACATACCTCCTGTTAAACTTGAATTAAAACCGAATACGAAACCTGTAAACTCACCACCGTATAGGCAGAGTGAAACAGAAAGGGAAAAATTAAGCAAATTATTGGACGATTTAGTACAAGCCAAAATATTAGAGGAATGTCAGGATTACACAGAATATGCAAGCCCAGTATTTTTAGTGAAAAATAAAGATGGAAGCGACAGAATGGTAGCTGATCTCAGGAAGATTAATGCACAGTTGAAAACAGATGCCCACCCCATTCCTTCAGTAAACCTGGTTTTAAGCTCTTTGAACAAAGCGCACACATTTACAAAATTAGACCTTAAAAATGCATTTTATTCCATGGAGGTTAGGAAAGAAGATAGACATATCCTAGCCATAAAAACACCTGATAGACTTCTACAGTTTTGCCGACTGCCGATGGGACTTTCAACTTCAACCACATTATTTAGTAAAGCCTTGAATGCGATATTAAACCGTCACCTTTATAATAAAGTCATCTGTTACGTAGATGACCTAATTTGTTATGGTGACTCATTTGCACAACCTTATTGCACAACCTTAATCTTAAACTAAACCAAACTTACAAAACCTTACAACCTTAAGTAATAATCAAAACGTATGGTTTTGTTAACATAGCACAGCAGATCTACTAAATGTAAAATCTATACAATAATCTAACTTAACGTATTCAACGCATAATTTGGACCCAGATACTCCAGGTTTTTAAGTTGCTTAAGAAAATATAAAATTCTATTGCAATAAAAATATCTCTAAAACCTTATAATGCCTAATATAGTATAATTGTATTGACTTGTTTTATCTAAACATTTTAGCAGCATTTTGTCTTGATGGCAGCAACAATATAGGGATACCTTACGTATAACAATTTGAATGCAGTGTCTTGAAAGCCTAATTAAGAAGCCTTACCACTCAACTGTCCTCTAGTGCCAGCTGTAGTGTGAACAGTCTGGTCATTATCCTTCTTACTGCTTGTGTCAGGGTTATTTCTGGTAACGAAACGTACCAATGTACAAAGTAACACAAATTAATTTTGTATACAATCATGAGGTAAGATGACAATAAAAACCTTATACCCACCGTTAATTTACCTCTACTATTTTATTACTAATTGTTTATAATTATACTGACATCAATTAAACATGAATACGTTTAAAATTCGTAGTGTTTTTATAATAAAAACTCATACAGGCAAACATAGCCATCTAATTACTTGAATATAAACATTATATAAACAATATTACAGTGTTAGAAATCAAGGCTTAGAGTTTAGATTGCCGTTTTATAATTCGATCTGTACACAAAAGAAGTACGTTGAATAAATATTAATGTCTGTTTAGTTCAATAAGTAATTGAAAGATTATCTTTCGTTTCCCAAGCATCACTTGCTTTACACTTAAGGATTGAACAATTTCAATATTATTATATGTAATTAAAACATGTTGTTACTTTAAAATGATAAAAAGCTTATGTTCATTAACATGATGTAGTCAGTTTCGGTATCTTTTTTAAATTTAAAATTCAAAGCAGTGTAGTGGAACTTTTGAAAGTTTTTAAACTAAGAAAAATAATTCATATGACATCATAAAATTTTACCAGATCTAATTACACATTTTAAATTAAATACTATTAAATAATATTACAAGATTTATTTATAGTAAATACCATTCAAGAAAATTATTATTGTTAACTTAAAATACATGGTATTATGTTCCTTCCAGTCTTTTTTATACACATATTCTTGTTTATACACATATATATTTATATACACAAAAATATTTCGTGGGCATGAAATTAAAATCGGATTAATACGAACTCATCAAAGAGTACGAGTTCAAAGTTGATCCCTATTTCTCCTTACCCAAAGCAAGATCTAATAAGGAACGGGTACTATTATTGTTTTAAAATTATAACAGTTGAAAACCGGTTGCACCACTGCATTATCTGGATTGAAAGAGATCGTATAAGCAAGACTCATAATTAGTTATTATATATTTAGTTTTGAGAACAAATGTGACCAAGCTTATTTTCAGATATTACAAAAAACTTACCAATATATTTAAGGATTATAAGTGGTTTAATTCTGAGCAAGTGAGCTCAAAGGGAGGTTTATACCGAGGAGAGAATTTCTGAATGGAAAGAAAGATGTGTTAGAGATGGGGATGGGGCGGGAGTAAGAAAGTCAAGTAGACTCTCTCGCCATCCCTTCTCTTCCCATCTCTCGTGTAATTGCTCTCGTGTCCTTCGCTCCCAGTTATCGGCAATTCTGGTGAGGAAATTATGCTTTTATACGTTAGTAGGAAGGAGATCTAGGATTTCCCTAATTTGGTTAGAAACTCTTATACATCAATGTATTTGACGATAATATTATAACATGAAATATTTGGAAAAAATAGGAGTATTAGTTTAAAATATTAAAAACTGTTTTACTTTATAGAAACATGCATACTAAAGTTTTTTGTTAGTATAGCTATATTCCATATTTTAATATATGTATAGGAAAAAACAAAGTCACAGTTTCCTATGTATGTTGCATAGACTGATTTTTTTCTTCTGTGTTTAGGTATTCAGTCTAGTCTATTTACGGTTGTTTTAAATAATTGCATTTTACCGGGTAAGCTTGCACTAAAATTTAGTTCAAAATTAATATTCCCTTATGATTAACAAATAAGGTTGACTTATTAGGTTAAATTACTTACGAGTAATGTATACCGTAAGTTATACGAGTAATGGTAATGTATACGAGTAAGGAAGGTACTACATTTTTTATTGAGTAATGTATTTAAAAAAAACCTTGCTAACCAGCATAGGCTGTATATACTTTGGATCTTAAATTTATAATTAATTACCTTAGTCGTATAAACTAAAAAACGAGTATCCTCAAAACGTCCTTGTGAAACAGAGATTAGATTGTAAAAACGTCGGTTTAGGAAGTGGTTTCAGGTAGTGAGTCAGTAAATATTACTTTTTTAGTACCATACTCTCTTCATTCCCTATTCTAAACATAATTTAGAGAATTTTCATCGTAAAATATTCAGTCTGTTCTATACCCAACACTTGTCGTCACAGGGTTATAAGTCGTAAAAAACTAGGCGTAAAACAGTGGTGAGCGATTTCTCAGCAAACAATACTTTATACATTCCACATAACATTACTACATATCATAATCTGTAATACATAGGTTGCATCTTTTAATCTGTTTAAATAGTATTTTCTATGAAAAATGCGTTCCAAATTAGTTTAGTACTTAATGCTTGCACATGAATTGTTAAGTGACTTACCAACACAAAACACCTTTTAAACAAAATACTTTATTCTTTCTAATAATTATGCTTTAATTTATGGTGTAGACTAGTTTGTGGATGTATGGTAATACCTGTACCTAGTTTGAGTTTGTTACTACAGGTTACTTTACAAAAGAAGAGTTAATCATGATACGGTACCTAACTTTCCTACATTGCAGTCACATAATTCGCATCCTGTAGACAAGATAAACTTTCGTTCCGACACCTTATTTTGTAATTATGTATTGAATTGCGATTGATAGCTTTACACATTTTGTTATCGTGGGAAATATCGAGTTAGTTAAATAAAATATAGCCTGGGACTTGATATAATGACGGTATTATATACAGATAGCTTATGACATATATAAAAAACACTCGCCAGTATTTGTTATGAAATATAGTAATAAATATAGAAAATATCGTAATATGGAAAAAAAGTTTGGCACATTAAAAATACCATTTTGTTTATTAATGTAATATTTTAGGCACGTTCTTAATATTTGGTTGTAACAGATAAGCAAATGGGCTAAGTATAACTCATTTTTATATTTTTATAAATATTTAACTGTAATGAAAACTAAGTTTAATTCCAGGTAATAAAAACAAAAAAGAATATAAGCTACAGATAAGCATTCGCTCAGGCTACTGTAATTGATATTACTTACATTCAATTTTAGTTGATTGTTTACCGATGTTCTGAACTGATTAAACAGTGGGATTTATATTTCATTAGGCAAAATCCCATTTGATGAAAACCAGACTCCTGCTTTCATTTTTCTTTGTTTAAATTTATAAGCAAGGTTTTTATAGTTTCATTTTTATTAAAATAGTTTATAAAACCAGAAAATATAAGTTTATTTAGAATGCGGGAGTGTTTATTTGTTTAAATTAAACGGAAGTGGTTTTTTCGTGAGTGATGAGGTCAATCATGCTTTTGGGAAGTGTACTGTGGAAGAGTGTTTTAGGAGTACGAAAATTTCAAATTTCTGAGAGTAAGCAGCTAAATACATAAAATTTCAATAATATTATAAACTAATCAATTTATTTAATTACTCTTTGAATTGTTGTTGCAATTAACTAAAAAGCTTAAAATGGGGTGTAGTACAAAATTTTTAATATAACTATATGTAACTTGCTTTTTTCTGCCATTACTACAGGATATCTAGGATATTTTTCTCAGAAAATGTTTACACAGTTGTGTATTTTGGTAATACCATAAGTTTTTTAACAAACTATTAATAAGTTATTTAAGTATGCACAAATTTATCATTTACTCTAAAACCGTATAAATATAATAATAACATTTTCATTTATATTCACGAAAGTAAACGGCATTCACTGCTACAACGTAGAACCAGAAACAAATGTAGTAACATATATTTTGCATAAAATAAATAATATGGATGAAAGAAGGAGCTATTATTTTGTTTTCATTATGTTTAACTTCTATTATAACATAAAGGTTAAGTATTATAAAAGAATTACACACAGAGATTTATAAATAGCATACGTGTTACACTAATATTACACGTGTTCTTATATTAATTTTTCCGTCGTACACCAACCACCGGTATCGGTAGCGGATAGGTCGATGTCGTTGAGTTTCATCCACTACAGAGTATGCATGTTACTGGGAACGGTTAGGTGGCAACTTTGTTAAAGGTTTCGGTGGTAATGTTAGTGTTATAGTCGCGTTAAATAATGAATAGAAAACAACATGTGTATGTGGGTGTGTGATAGAGTTACATATGCACATTACAATCTGCAGTACGCATAACACTGTGGGTATAATGAAATACTTTACAACCACCGGTATCGGTAGCGGATAGGTCGATGTCGTTGAGTTTCATCCACTACAGAGTATGTATGTTACTGGGAACGGTTAGGTGGCAACTTTGTTAAAGGTTTCGGTAGTAATGATGTTAGTGTTATAGTCGCGTTAAATAATGAATAGAAAACAACATGTGTATGTGGGTGTGTGATAGAGTTACATATGCACATTACAATCTGCAGTACGCATAACACTGTGGGTATAATGAAATACTTTACAACCACCGGTATCGGTAGCGGATAGGTCGATGTCGTTGAGTTTCATCCACTAAAGAGTATGTATGTTACTGGGAACGTTTAGCTAGCAACTTTATTAAAGGTTTCGATAGTAATGTTAGTGTTATAGTCGCGTTAAATAATGAATAGAAAAACAACATGTGTATGTGGGTGTGTGATAGAGTTACATATGCGCACTACAATCTGTAGTACGCATAACACTGTGGGTATAATGAAATACTTTACAACCACCGGTATCGGTAGCGGATAGGTCGATGTCGTTGAGTTTCATCCACTAAAGAGTATGTATGTTACTGGGAACGGTTAGCTAGCAACTTTATTAAAGGTTTCGATAGTAATGTTAGTGTTATAGTCGCGTTAAATACTGAACAGAAGACAACATGTGTAAATGTGGGTGTGTGATAGAGTTACATATGCGCACTACAATCTGCAGTACGCACAACGCTGTGGGTATAATGAAATACTTCACAAAGTACAAACAAGTAGTACATGATACAAAATATTGATTTCCTATGAAGCAGGATTTTTAGCAAGCAATTAATAAGACATTAATTAATCTATGAGAACTTCTTGTGTACTTGCTAACAACAGGTGAGGAGTAATACATAAACTACTTATGTAAATTACATAATAAATAAGCTAACAAAATACAAGCAGTTGATCATTAACCTTGAGCATAAACGCAGATTCGGCAACTTGATAACTAAATCACTTGAAGAAACAAAGCTACACAGGTGTTTGCTCTCTGATTTCCACCAGTAAATTAAATAAGGCTGTGACATATGACTAATAATACAGAGATGTGACGAATGAGAATATAAATTTACAATTTTCACTAACTAATATACAAGTAACATATTGTACCGTTAGAATAATTACAATATACAATTAGAGATATGTAGTGTTTAGTTGGATAAAAGTCTATGGTAAATGTAAAAAGATTTGTGGTGGAGACTGTAGACGTGAATCTACAACAGCTCCCACTGCACAAATAATAAACAGCGTGAGTAAAAAAAGGGGATATAATCTTTTTTAGTGTAACTATTGATAGTACTATTTTAGATAGTGTAACAATTGATGTGCTAAATCAATTGCTTTAATGACGTTTGAGGAGTAAATCTTGACAATGAATGCCTTAATTAACCAAACTGTACGTCTGAAGTGTGATCTGTGAGGTGCATGAATAATGAGGTCGGAAAGGTTGGGTCGAGTAAAACATGAGCATTTTAATACTTAGTAAATTTTGTGTGATAAAAGAATTGGTGTGGAATCTGCATGGAAAGGTGTGCGTGTAGATGTTCGGTCGTAGAAAGCTTACAGAGACCTGGATATTACAATTGTTAGCAATTAATTATGAGTTCCAAAACTAGCCATGTTCCATACAGACTGGGTAAAGAAAGAGATGTAAAAAGATAATACTTTTAATAAATTATGGGTGGTAAGAAGATGGAGTATGGCGAATGCTCTTCTATAAATTTGAGTGATGATTTCAGTTGTTCCTTCTATAACCACAGTTCGTGTTAAATATTTTATTTAATTACCCATTTGTTGTCGAGGCTTCTGGATCGCATTACTGACGTGGGAACAAATATTCCTTATCTTTAGATCAAGTAAAGAAAGTCACAGCTGTTTTAGGTAGAGCTTAGGTGCGAGGAAAGTCATACTAAACCATCGGCTGACTGTCTTCCTTTCTGTCGTTGATAGGTGCTGAATTGGCTTCTGCATTTGTGTTTCTTTCACTAACGTGGATTTGGGCGGAAGTTGGAATATACCTTTACCTTCCGAACCCTTAGTTTTACTATATTCTACTGTTTAAAGGTGTTGCAGTAGTAAGAGACTCCGCTATAAAATTAATCGTTATAGTTTCGTGGATGTATAATAAATGGATAAAAAGGGAAGGTGGGAGTTTGGGCTACGATAGACTTTGAAAAGTTCACAGGTTGTCGCATCAGGGTCTAAGGTCAACAACAGGTTCATGACTACCACGCCCTGCAACAGCTGCTACATCACCACCAGTCTATATCACCAGGCCATTATTTTGAATTATAACCAGTGAACTGAATGTTAAGAACAAGGAAAGAAACAAATATAGTTCTTTTACTCTCATGTGATCACTATTGTATTTTAGTCGTATATCCCTTAACATAATACAATTACCTTTAAATTGAACATAATGTAAACTTGTATTAAACTAAATTACAAATATATTATTTTTAGTCTTCCTTCCAACTAAAATGTGTATTTTCGCCGTGTATACCTACACAGAGACTCTTGTATATCCTAGGTAATGTTAAATATGTAAGTTCTACTCCATACCAATGGATTCAGTTAGTGCATTTCCTCGCTTTTCAGTTAATTGCATTGTTATTTTTTTGTTTCAGTTGACGTTGTACAGAGGGCTGATACTAATTTTAGCCCTCCTCCTCCTAATTTTAGGGCTCTCTCCTTCTGTGGTGCGTGTAAAATGTCTGTGCACAGTACGCATTTTCTGTGCAATGCTATAGTGCATCATCATTCTGATCATATTAATATAAAGATTTGTAATCTTAATAAGTATTTTTTGAAGTCAATCGTACATTGCAACGATTTCATCGTTATATTCTGTTTATATTTTAATATTTACGCATGCTTAACTTTATGCATAGACGCGTTCTGCGAAATAAAATGTGGATGAATTCAAGTCCTCGAAATATACCGTTTTAGTTAGGACCGTTTTAAAATGTTGCAAATGAACAACATTAAATCATTAAATGATACATCTTAAATAGCAAACTATAAACGAAGCCTTGTAAGTAGTATTAGAAATCGGAAACAGATGCAGTCATATTGAGTTATTAGTCGTGTAAATTTTGAAAGTCTTAAATATAAAATTATTGGATTGTTTTTTTGTTTGTTGGAAGGTTTTTTATTCAGTAACAGGTTTTGAAAACTGACAGCAATTTTATGCCTTGCTGAAATATTACTCATTGTATGTAACTTGTGTAAGTATTGCAATTCTCAATTATAAAAACGATATTGTTCTGTTATTAAGAAGTCTTACAAAAACTGACAGCTATTTTATGCCTTGCTGAAATATTACTCATTGTATGTAACTTGTGTAAGTATTGCAATTCTCAATTATAAAAACGATATTGTTCTGTTATTAAGAAGTCTTACAAAAACTGACAGCTATTTTATGCCTTGCTGAAATATTACTCATTGTATGTAACTTGTGTAAGTATTGCAATTCTCAATTATAAAAACGATATTGTTCTGTTATTAAGAAGTTCTTACACAAAAAACTGACAGCAATTTTATGCCTTGCTGAAATATTACTCATTGTATGTAAACTTGTGTAAGTATTGCAATTCTCAATTATAAAAAACGATATTGTTCTGTTATTAAGAAGTCTTACAAAAACTGACAGCAATTTTATGCCTTGCTGAAATATTACTCATTGTATGTAACTTGTGTAAGTATTGCAATTCTCAATTATAAAAACGATATTGTTCTGTTATTAAGAAGTCTTACAAAAACTGACAGCAATTTTATGCCTTGCTGAAATAGTACTCATTGTATGTAACTTGTGTAAGTATTGCAATTCTCAATTATAAAAACGATATTGTTCTGTTATTAAGAAGTCTTACAAAAACTGACAGCAATTTTATGCCTTGCTGAAATATTACTAATTGTATGTAACTTGTGTAAGTATTGCAATTCTCAATTATAAAAACGATATTGTTCTGTTATTAAGAAGTCTTAAAAAAACTGACAGCTATTTTATGCCTTGCTGAAATATTACTCATTGTATGTAACTTGTGTAAGTATTGCAATTCTCAATTATAAAAACGATATTGTTCTGTTATTAAGAAGTCTTACAAAAAACTGACAGCAATTTTATGCCTTGCTGAAATATTACTCATTGTATGTAACTTGTGTAAGTATTGCAATTCTCAATTATAAAAACGATATTGTTCTGTTATTAAGAAGTCTTACAAAAAACTGACAGCTATTTTATGCCTTGCTGAAATATTACTCATTGTATGTAACTTGTGTAAGTATTGCAATTCTCAATTATAAAAACGATATTGTTCTGTTATTAAGAAGTCTTACAAAAACTGACAGCTATTTTATGCCTTGCTGAAATATTACTCATTGTATGTAACTTGTGTAAGTATTGCAATTCTCAATTATAAAAACGATATTGTTCTGTTATTAAGAAGTCTTAAAAAAACTGACAGCTATTTTATGCCTTGCTGAAATGTTTACTCATTTGTATGTAACTTGTGTAAGTATTGCAATTCTCAATTATAAAAACGATATTGTTCTGTTATTAAGAAGTCTTACAAAAACTGACAGCAATTTTATGCCTTGCTGAAATATTACTCATTGTATGTAACTTGTGTAAGTATTGCAATTCTCAATTATAAAAACGATATTGTTCTGTTATTAAGAAGTCTTACAAAAACTGACAGCTATTTTATGCCTTGCTGAAATATTACTCATTGTATGTAACTTGTGTAAGTACTATTGTTTGTTATTAATACTTGATATTACTAACTTGTGTAAGTATTGCAATTCTCAATTATAAAAACGATATTGTTCTGTTATTAAGAAGTCTTACAAAAACTGACAGCAATTTTATGCCTTGCTGAAATATTACTCATTGTATGTAACTTGTGTAAGTATTGCAATTCTCAATTATAAAAACGATATTGTTCTGTTATTAAGAAGTCTTAAAAAAACTGACAGCTATTTTATGCCTTGCTGAAATATTACTCATTGTATGTAACTTGTGTAAGTATTGCAATTCTCAATTATAAAAACGATATTGTTCTGTTATTAAGAAGTCTTACAAAAACTGACAGCAATTTTATGCCTTGCTGAAATATTACTCATTGTATGTAACTTGTGTAAGTATTGCAATTCTCAATTATAAAAACGATATTGTTCTGTTATTAAGAAGTCTTACAAAAACTGACAGCTATTTTATGCCTTGCTGAAATATTACTCATTGTATGTAACTTGTGTAAGTATTGCAATTCTCAATTATAAAAACGATATTGTTCTGTTATTAAGAAGTCTTACAAAAACTGACAGCAATTTTATGCCTTGCTGAAATATTACTCATTGTATGTAACTTGTGTAAGTATTGCAATTCTCAATTATAAAAACGATATTGTTCTGTTATTAAGAAGTCTTACAAAAACTGACAGCAATTTTATGCCTTGCTGAAATATTACTCATTGTATGTAACTTGTGTAAGTATTGCAATTCTCAATTATAAAAACGATATTGTTCTGTTATTAAGAAGTCTTACAAAAACTGACAGCAATTTTATACCTTGCTGAAATATTACTCATTGTATGTAACTTGTGTAAGTATTTGCAATTCTCAATTATAAAAACGATATTGTTCTGTTATTAAGAAGTCTTACAAAAACTGACAGCAATTTTATTATGCCTTGCTGAAATATTACTCATTGTATGTAACTTGTGTAAGTATTGCAATTCTCAATTATAAAAAACGATATTGTTCTGTTATTAAGAAGTCTTACAAAAACTGACAGCAATTTTATGCCTTGCTGAAATATTACTCATTGTATGTAACTTGTGTAAGTATTGCAATTCTCAATTATAAAAACGATATTGTTCTGTTATTAAGAAGTCTTACAAAAACTGACAGCTATTTTATGCCTTGCTGAAATATTACTCATTGTATGTAACTTGTGTAAGTATTGCAATTCTCAATTATAAAAACGATATTGTTCTGTTATTAAGAAGTCTTACAAAAACTGACAGCTATTTTATGCCTTGCTGAAATATTACTCATTGTATGTAACTTGTGTAAGTATTGCAATTCTCAATTATAAAAACGATATTGTTCTGTTATTAAGAAGTCTTACAAAAACTGACAGCTATTTTATGCCTTGCTGAAATATTACTCATTGTATGTAACTTGTGTAAGTATTGCAATTCTCAATTATAAAAAACGATATTGTTCTGTTATTAAGAAGTCTTACAAAAACTGACAGCAATTTTTATGCCTTGCTGAAATATTACTCATTGTATGTAACTTGTGTAAGTATTGCAATTCTCAATTATAAAAACGATATTGTTCTGTTATTAAGAAGTCTTACAAAAACTGACAGCTATTTTATGCCTTGCTGAAATATTACTCATTGTATGTAACTTGTGTAAGTATTGCAATTCTCAATTATAAAAACGATATTGTTCTGTTATTAAGAAGTCTTACAAAAACTGACAGCAATTTTATGCCTTGCTGAAATATTACTCATTGTATGTAACTTGTGTAAGTATTGCAATTCTCAATTATAAAAACGATATTGTTCTGTTATTAAGAAGTCTTAAAAAAACTGACAGCTATTTTATGCCTTGCTGAAATATTACTCATTGTATGTAACTTGTGTAAGTATTGCAATTCTCAATTATATAAACGATATTGTTCTGTTATTAAGAAGTCTTACAAAAACTGACAGCAATTTTATGCCTTGCTGAAATATTACTCATTGTATGTAACTTGTGTAAGTATTGCAATTCTCAATTATAAAAACGATATTGTTCTGTTATTAAGAAGTCTTACAAAAACTGACAGCTATTTTATGCCTTGCTGAAATATTACTCATTGTATGTAACTTGTGTAAGTATTGCAATTCTCAATTATAAAAAACGATATTGTTCTGTTATTAAGAAGTCTTACAAAAACTGACAGCAATTTTATGCCTTGCTGAAATATTACTCATTGTATGTAACTTGTGTAAGTATTGCAATTCTCAATTATAAAAACGATATTGTTCTGTTATTAAGAAGTCTTACAAAAACTGACAGCTATTTTCCCCCATAATAGATTATTACTTTGTGTTTATACTTGTGTTAATTCAGAAATAAAAAGAATATGGTGCGTATTGAATTATTTTCCAAGATTATATTATTATCATGCAGTTATTACATTTAAAAATACTGAGACAAAATACTGAGTGGCAAAACTTGAAATATACTGAAAAGTTTCCTGAATTTATAATATTTCTCAATTCTTTAATGAACTGCCAACTAATCATCTGGTTATTTTAAATCATTATCCTGCTTATCCGTTGTGTGAATTTCCGTGCCTTAGAGGCGAAAATAAAAAACAAATCGATGGAACAAAAAGTGTGAAAAAGCTATTACACTGCACTATTTTCATTGAAATAGCATAATTCTGCAATATGCAGGTACTGGTTTAAAAGGATGATAACATGATGTTGACAAAACTAAACTGTGTTTTTGATAAAAAAGCATTATACTAATAGATTGTTCTTCTAATATTATTACTCAATTATAACATTACCTTGGAACGTTCCTTAATATTCTTACGATACCACACGTTTCAAAACTGTGACATTTTCAGGGATCTACGCATTAGCGTTTCGATGATTACAATAAAAAATCACACATAACAACACTCAATAACACTTAAACAAATACAAATATTGAAAAATGCAATAAACTGCATCAATCAATTCATTCCTCTGTTGACTATATAAAATTCCCACGAATATTGAAGATTATATAATAATAAATAAATATATATATTATATATATTATATATATATATATATATATATATATATATATATATATATATATATTACTCATTGTAATGTCTATTACAGTAAAGTAATTGAAACAAATTCTTTACAAAAATAAATAGCAAACACGCCTTCTTAATGAAAAATCCTAAATAAATAAAAAAAAGAATTTAGTTCTGACGTATAGTAATACATTGAACCACAGTCACCAAAATACTTGAAAATGCTGTTTCATACATAACCGCAAATACTATCGGAGACTAAATATATCGCATAAAACCTTAGACAAGGAGTTTGATGAGAGTGGTGTTTAAAATTCAGTGTAGTGATAGTCACAAGTACTATCTAACACAAACTAGTAGATCATTCTAAAACAGTTTTTAGAAGCACCTTCCAAACAATAGTCCTACACAGCGGTCAAATTAATCTGCACATTCAATCTGAAACCAATTCGTTGTTTGGAACGTCATTGTACCTGGAAATGATGTGTTGGAGAACAAAGTTCTCAAAGTTCCTTCCTCCATCAGTTGCGCAAAACCGTCTGTCCATCACGCGCGAACATGTAGCTACTATGTTGTAGCGATTTGTGTTTTAGATATTTGCACTATTTATTTATGTGTTATTTGGTCATGTAATATGTGTTTTTTTATTTTAACCTACAATGAACCGGTAATGTATGAATACCTGAAGATGTCACAGTGTCGATGAAACCCGTCGTAACGTCGCATTAATAAGGAACGTCAGAAGATAAACATAAAGTGCATTCATATTTTGAACGTTCCAGCTGTAGGGTGGAAACTTATATTATATTATAGTTATTAAAAGTTTTAAATTATGTGTTTACTGCTATTTATTTGATCTCGTCTGTATAGGTAAGAGGTTTCCTCTTAAAATAAGCCAAATTATTATTCAGAATTCTTTCTTTGCGATTGTTTGCGATATAATACTTATTAAAAAAATCCAATAATATACATAAATAGTACGCAATAAAACGTTGATATAAATTGTATAAAATCGGAAAGCAGTTATTTTTTACTCAAGGACTTGGTGGTGAGCGAGAATATAAACTACGGAAACCTCTGCTTGAGGAGACAAACTGTATCAGAGGCGATAGTCTTTTGATAGTGATGCAGGATCTCAAATACTGATTAAAAATCACTTTTATCACAGTCTGTAAACTAATGATCTGACGTACCTTTAATTCCATGATCCTATATCAAAACCTTAAATCCAGTAAGAATCTTGCATATACATTCAAAATGGTTTGAATGAAAACATATTTTTCTATAGAAGCTTTAACTACAAATAAATAGGGGTTTGATTTTCAACAATAATATTTTACAACATACTATGAATAGGGCGAGATGGCGGAAAACAAAGAAATTTCGCGAGACATCTTAAATTTTATCCTAAGACAATTAAATAACCTAATAAACACTCATATCGGGCCTTTTTATATGGTAATAATAAAGATTTTTACTACAGTTGTACCGTAAAATTAGTTAATTAAATTTCATACAATGTAAATTTCGCAACCTAATCAGCCAGTATAATATAATATTATTTTACATCCAATGTTTTCCGGAACTAAATTATTGGGCGGAGTAACTACCTAATTGGCACGCGTATGAATGTTTTCTTCTAACCCTTTGTAGCAGCCCAAACTACGTAACCGATCAGACCTCGCGCGCTTTGTCCGTAAGTAAAATTTATCTTTTCGTATTATTAAATTAGCCCTTTGATGCCGAACATATAAAATGAATGTAACGTAAAGTAAAGATGTGAATAGTAAAGTAACTTACCCTTGAAGATCTTTTATTTGCTTGATGGAGATAGATAAAGGTTGTATCGTCGTCCTTATGGCGACGAGCACGTTGTTATAAATAGTAAATTTGTATCATTAATGGCTAATACCGTCGCGAAATTTGTTTTAGGCGAGTTTACGTAGCTGATGTATCTCACGTGTTGTTTGAATAGATGGCTACCATTTTCCCAACATCTACTCCTCTTCTAGAAATAACCGTTCTTTAGACTACAGCTTCAATGTCTCGTGCCAAGACGCCGATACCCGGGTTGTGAGTCTACCTATTGTGAAGGGAAGTGAAATATTATTGTTTTGTAAAGTAAAACGTCGTACGCATAATTCAATAGAACATTGGATATTTTAGGCCCACCTAGAAGATATACTTTTTAGTATTATTACATTCTAATTGGCAGCAACGTGGCAATACATATTTTTCATTTACCATCTAAAAAGTGGTGCTTGTAAGTTTAGTAAATTAAATTGAACTTATAAGTAAACTTTTGCATTTCTAGTATTTATTACTACGACCTCAGAAGTCACCAACCCCCATGTGTTACAAGAGGTGCTACAAGAGATATAATTAGTAAAGAATTTTATGATAGCCTATTATTGAATAAAAATGTTTCTAAATTAATGAAGTCAGATGATAGAATGTTTGGTGCAAATAACACTGAAATAAAATGTTTTGGTTACTGTTATGCTAAGATAAAAAATTTCTAAATTTTGTTGGAAAGTAAAATTTATTGTATTGGATAATTTAAAATGGGACATTGTATTGGGAAACCCATTTATAACTAATAGCAAATTAATTTTAGATCTTGATGGAAGATTCATGTTATTTTAAATTCAATTGTAATGAGAAAATAACTATTGTCAGACAACAGCCTTTTGAACATGAAGTAAACAGCATTGATGTAAAAATAGGGTGCACTAGAGCTGAGGCTGAGATACAAAACCTTATAGGGATTTTCCAAATGTTTTTACTCCAAAATTAGGAGAGGCTCTAAGATTTGGAAGTGAAATTAGTTCTCAATGACCCCACACCTGTAAATATTAGGCCTTATTTTATGAGCCCTCCTACTGTAAATAAGATGAAAAACAATAATACAGGATTGGTTGGACCAAGGAATAATTGAACCCAGTACTTCAGCCTACTCCAGTCCAGCCTTTTTAACCAAAAAGGACAGACTTGTAGTGAATTATACCGAATTAAATAAAAAGTTACAGAAAATTGATTTTCCCATTGGTGATTTAAATAATTATTATCAACATCTTAGTGGAGCCCAAATATTTTTCAGTAATAGATTTAAGAAAAAGTTTTTTTGCAATGTCCATTATCACCTGATAGTCAAGATCTTACCTCATTTAGCACTATATTTGGTAAATATAAATTTAAACGAGTACCCTTTGGTTTACATGTTGGTAGTGCTGTATTGTCCGCCTATCTGGATAAAGTCCTAGACAATATAAAATTTAAATATGTGATATAAATTTTTGTGATGATATCTTAGTGTACAGTAAAGACCTTGATTCGCATTTAGTACATGTCAGAGAGATTGTAAATAGACTAAGCAAACATGGCTTAACGGCAAACCTAGAGAAAGCAAAGTTTTGTTTTGAGGAAATCTCCTTTTTGGGGAATTTAATAAAAAATAATACAGTAACTATAGATCCCGAGCGAACAAGGAGTATAAGAGAGAATTTATGCCGCCTAAGAACGCCAAACAAATTTCACAGTTTTTAGGTATGACCAATTTCTTTTCAAAATTTATAAATAATTATGCCGAATTATGTAATCCTTTAAATCGTTTAAGAAGGAAAAACGCTAAATTTGTTTGGACAAGTGAATGTCAAGATTCGTTTGTAAAGTTAAAAGAAGCTATAATGAATCCTCCTGTACTCCAGTTAGCCGATTTTTTCAAAGCAGTTTATAGTAATGACAGATGCTAGTGGAATAGCCGCAGGTGGTTGTTTGTTACAGGAAAACGACCAAAATGAATTAATGCCAATAGCCTATTACTCTAGGAAATTTACTGATGCCGAATTAAAATATACTGTTTATGAAAAAGAAGCTTTGAGTGCACTAATTTGCATAGAAAAATGGCACGAATTTTTTTAGAAGTAAGAACCTTTAAATTAATAACTGATAACCAAGCTTTATCCTATGTCCTCAATCACAAAAGGAAGGTAGGAAGACTTGCCCGGTGGATCGAGAGGATTTTGAATTTGCCATTTGAGGTGGAATTTAAAAGTTCCACCGATAATGCGCTGGCAGACGCCCTTTCACGTATGTTTGAGGGCGAGTCGACGGGAACAGCTGATCCGAGCCCCAGTGACTGCCGGAAACGTTCCAGACCAGGATAAAAATAGATTATCGATTTCCTTCTGCCATTCAAACTCCTCCCGAAGGCAAACATGTGTAAACGAACATCTAATGTAAAGCCTAAAATGCAGATAAATAATAAGTGCAATAACAAGGATAATTTGTGGTTGTTAATTAATGATTTGCCATTAGCGTTTAAAGATTTAGAAAAATATCAACTTCAAGATAAAGAAACTCAGCGAATCATTCAATCTGTAAAAAGCAATAGTAATAATTTATGTTATTTTATAAAAAACAATTTACTGATGTACAAAAGGAATGTTAAAAAGTAAGAGTAAGATATTTTTGCCTGTACAGTTAATTGATTTAGTATATGAATTCTTCCACAGTTCTTTAATAGGAGGTCATTTAGGCATTGCTAGAACGCAAAGAAAAATTAATCAGTATTTTTATAGACCTGATTTAGACGAAATTATAAAGGCAAAAGTCAAAGAATGTAATGTTGTAAAATGAGTAAAGTGTGCCAAAGAAAATATGAAGGCGAATTAGTATCTGTGCCATTTAAGAACAATATGGATTGTTTATTCATAGATCTTTTGGGTCCCTTAGTGAGAACTAGAAACAGTAATGTATATTTACTTGTAGTTGTAGATGCCGCCAGTAAATTTCTATGGCTAATCCCTTTGAGGGAATGTAAGAGTGCTGAAATATGTAATAAATTAGACCGCATAATTTATAACAAACTTTTCTGTACCTAAAATAATAGTGTCAGACAATGCCGCATATTTTACATCACTATATTTTTAAGAAGTTCTTATTTAAGAATTTTATTGATCACCGTAGACTAGCGCCTTACAGGGCTAATGGAAATCAATCAGAAAGGCATATTAGAAACATATCTACATTATTACGTAGTTTCTATCACAACTGTCATAGTAATTGGGATAATGACCTAGCTATATACAATTAAGTTTTAAACACCGCCCAATAATGAAAGCACAGGTTTTGCTGCCTTTGATTTAATGTTTAATCATTCCTGTAATAATGCTTTATCTAATTTATGGAAGCTAAATGATCTAATTGGTGAGAATTTTGTCCAAGGAAACTGTTGTAAACAATTTAAAGAGAGCTGTGGTCAATGTAAAAAGGAGTTATAGCACATAACAGTAATAGACAAAAGTACTCAGAGCAAAATGTAAAACATCCCTTTAAGTTGCATTCCTTAGTATGGATAAGAACCCACTATTTAAGCAATAAGGTAGAAAGGTTTTGTGCAAAATTAGCACCAAAATATGTAGGAATTTATAGAATTCTATATTTTTTAAGCCCTGTAACTTGTATTGTACAACACACTGAAAATGTTTTGAATGTAAAAAAAGGTTCATATTGTAGATTTAAAAATTAAATTAAGACCTGTTCTGTATAAAAAAAAAACTTTGTAGCATCCCTAGCTTAAGGAACCACTTGCTGCCAAATTTAAAAGATAAGATAAATCCAGGAAGTTAATTGTTTAGTGATTTCTTAAACGAATGTGTCAATGGAAATAAAATATAGAAAAAGAATTTGTAAATAGACTTAGTATAAAGAAAATGAGACAAAGTTGATCCTGACTGTTTGTAATGAGGGAATCAAATATGAAAAATTGTCTGTGTTTTTGTATGTATGCCGAAATGTTGAATTTTGAATTTTGTAGATATATTTGAAGTGTTAAAATTTATGTAGATGTAAGATGTATAGGATGTTGTATGTAAATATATATTAAGAGTGATGCAGTATTAATAAGAAATGTGAGACTTAGCTTCTCGTGAGGGGACGTTTCATTCCCAAGTTATTCGATCCATTATTGGTAACTTGTCCGCAAGTTCTCAGGGTATTTAATGGCACAACACTATTACACAAAACACTGGTATGAATGCAAAAAAGAAGTATGAATGTGGCGCCTATATAACAAAACACTACACTACACTTGTTTTACGATTTAATCCGCCTTAAATGCCCTTATTCTTGCAACGACCCGCAAATTCTAAAACGCTGCAACGTTGCACTGCATGAAAATAATTTGCCTAAATTGATTTTCTATTTTGGTCCCTAAGCGAGCAGCCATAGAACTGCATTGGCATGCGATCTAGCGGATTTCATAGGAAACTTTTGAAACCCCGCGCTATATCGTATTGTTATGGTTGAATTTGAATTTACGTAATGAATATAAAGGTTGAATTAAGTTTGTTATTTAGAATGTGTTTAAAGTAAAGCGACTAATTAGGTTGCGAAATCAAAACAGGGGGGATATTCTGTACCGTAAATTAGTTAATTAAATTTCATACAATGTAAATTTCGCAACCTAATCAGCCAGTATAATATAATATTATTTTACATCCAATGTTCCGGAACTAAATTATTGGGCGGAGTAACTACCTAATTGGCACGCGTATGAATGTTTTCTTCCTAACCCTTTGTAGCAGCCCAACTACGTAACCGATCAGACCTCGCGCGCTTTGTCCGTAAGTAAAATTTATCTTTTCGTATTATTAAATTAGCCCTTTGATGCCGAACATATAAAATGAATGTAACGTAAAGTAAAGATGTGAATAGTAAAGTAACTTACCCTTGAAGATCTTTTATTTGCTTGATGGAGATAGATAAAGGTTGTATTCGTCGTCCTTATGGCGACGAGCACGTTGTTTATAAATAGTAATTTGTATCATTAAATGGCTAATACCGTCGCGAATTTTGTTTTAGGCGAGTTACGTAGCTGATGTAATCTCACGTGTTGTTTGAATAGATGGCTACCATTTCCCAACATCTACTCCTCTTCTAGAAATAACCGTTCTTAGACTACAGCTTCAATGTCTCGTGCCAAGACGCCGATACCCGGGTTGTGAGTCTACCTATTGTGAAGGGAAGTGAAATATTATTGTTTTGTAAAGTAAAAACGTCGTACGCATAATTCAATAGAACATTGGATATTTTAGGCCCACCTAGAAGATATACTTTTAGTTATTACATTCTAATTGGCCAGCAACGTGGCAATACATATTTTTCATTTACCATCTAAAAAGTGGTGCTTGTAAGTTTAGTAAATTAAATTGAACTTATAAGTTAAACTTTGCATTTCTTAGTATTTATTACTACGACCTCAGAAGTCACCACCCCCATGTGTTATCGTCATACGGTACACAGTTATGTATTGAGTAATATTAGGTCTAGTAACGCTAAGCAAGCTCATTTGTGTAGAATCATAACCATTGACCCAGGAAGACACAGTACTAGAGTTAAAAAGAACAAAATTGTGATTAGTAAAATGAAAAATTTTAGCATTAGTGTGGGTTCATAATAACATAGCTTAAAAGTAATGATATCGTAATGTTAGCTCTATTGACACAAATGAACGTGATTGGGGTGAGATCGTAGTAAAAATATTTACGACAGGTACGAATAACAACATATTTTGAGCACGAATAGCTAAATACCTAACCAAATCTATCAGTGTAAATGAGAAAATGAAACGGAGGTCAAAATAAAAATGATTACTACTATTAAAACCTGCGTTATATTGTCTGCAGCAACACTTTACGTTAGCGCATTTGTGTGGAAAGTTTGGCGGATGTAAAGGGGAAGATTCTTTAACAGCACAAACGCCAATTGCAGAGGACATTACAATTCTAAATAATTTCAAGTTTTCCTCTTTTTCTAAGGTTTGGTTTGTGTTGTATCACGGCTAAGTGAATTTAGATTAGATAATTAAAAATTTAAAAAATATTAGTAATTTACTACACTGCTTTCATTTAAAAATAATGAATTTTCAATTTAAATAACTTAGGTATTAATACTGAATAATTTATGAACAAACTATAATGAAATGTAGAGTAGTATTGATACAAAGATAATCAAACTTCATATTATGTAGTTTTTTACTAAACAATAATATTATAAAAGGTGTTCTGTATGCAGTGTGTGTGATTTTATCCAGAATTTTTATTCCAAAGTAATATTTTTATGCCAGAATACATCAATTAATATATCACGTATTTAAATCAATAAAAAATATTTAATACGAAATAAAGGATTACATTAAACATCGCTTTTCCTTAATTTCGTTCAGTTTTTCAGCAATTTATGGAATTACATATGATGCGATAATACCACAAACGCTGAAAAAACATCACCCTAAGACTTGATCATTGAGTAAAAGCAATCATTCACTTAGAATATATCTTCCTGAATCTTCCAGTGTCTAGATTAAAGACTGGTATTACACCCTGCACGAAAAGACACTCATAAAACAAAACCTGTTTCTCCTAGAGGACCTCGATGGACGTCACGCTACCATAAATCAAATCGGTTGCCTACATGCTTGTGCTATAAGTATAAAAAAATTAAAAACGCAGTTAGTGTATACAACTCAGAGAGGACAAGTCACTTTATTTAGAGGCAAAGGAGCAATAGGTGGATTTATTGGTAAGTGCTGCTATCTGATGGACTTTTTAAACACTACTTCACAGCTCTACCCATCTGTTTGGTGAAAGATTGATACAAATCACTTACACCTCTATGTCTTCAAGTAGTTTGCAAAATATTTCTAGCAAGTAGCATTACAGCAATTTTTAGTGCCTGTTTTTCAGTGATTTTCATTGAGGTTTAGGATAAAGCATTTTAAGAACAATAATTTACAAAATTAATGAAAAAGACATCAGTGACTTTTTAATCAAGGATGACTAGGTAATTAGTTACTGCATTATAAAGAACTTGTTATTGTAAACAGCTTAAACATGACCTATACACCTAAGATAAATTCATGCCTATTGTTTAATAATTATTAATTATATACTAATTATTATCAAATAAATAATTAATTTTACTTTTCTTTACACCATACATAACTAAAGTGCTTTATTTAAGACCCTGTTGATGATGCAGATGAGGAAAAAAATTGCTACCCAGCACAAGACAAAGACGATAGATCTTCAGACTCAACAATGTTAGATTTCCAAGAAAAGAATAAAGTGAAAAGACATGGAAGCTAATATGGAAAGAGAAAACCTGGAAAAGAAAGAAAATTATTGCGAATTCTGGTACGGCACTTACAACAGCATCGGACAAGCAAAGCAGTGAAAAATCATTGAAGCTTATGATCATAGGTGCCGGTATCATTGTAATTATATTTCATAATTTGTCAGACAAAATATTTTGGACAATTTGGGCTGTAGAATCGTGGAATATACAAACAGCATTTATAAATTGATGCATGGTGTTATGAGCCAAAGAATATGTTGAATGGTGCAAAAATAAAGGAATAGATACGGTAAAACAGTCATTTGAAAGGCAGTATCTCTTACGAAATTCAAAGCATTCAAATAACAGATGCATGTAATACATTTGACAGTTTGGAGATTAAAATCAATTTTGCTGATAATGAAGAAATTATTGAAGAGAACGAAGCAAAATATGAAAAAACTTACTTGCAGTTGAAAATTAAAAAGTAGCTATGAATACACTATGGAGAAAGCCATATAAAACCTGGTGGATGCTATTTTCTTTGATCTTCAAAAGAAACTGCCTACTGTAATGCCTACCCTATGTATATATATATATATATATATATATATATATATATATATATATATATATATATATATATATATATATATATATATATATATAACAAAACATATAATATTTAATATAATATATAAAACAATATTTTGGATGTGCACTGTAAGTAACACCCATATTGAGACTGTGGATCATAACTGTCGTAAGAATGTGATTTCCTCATGGAATGTGATGAAGAATTTGGTTTTATCGAGAAATGTAAAAGAACACTCCATTACTTCTTTGTGCCTGATCATTGGGTAACACTGGAAGCCTCTCACCGGTAATAAAATGTGTATGAGTGAGTAAAGAGGACTTTCTCTATGTGCAAGAAATAAATGACAATATTAAACACTACGTAGAAGGTATAAACAAAATCCAATTGCTCAGGTTTACAGGAAGCGATCCAATGACTGCAGTACAAGTGTACCGTGGACGAGACTGAACAATTCCAGTATTACGATATGAGGAAGACTAAGTTTGGACGTCGTTCCACTCGTTTAGCTTGAAGCCTCTCCATGATTCACCAGTTAAAATTAAGTCTAAGACATACAAAGATCATTTATTACTTTTAAAATTTGTGCAAACCATTCATCATAGTTTATATCAGAACTTCGCAAACGGAAAAAAGGAATAAAACATGTAGACCACCAAATTATACTACAATTACGGATAATAATAGTGTTCGAAATTCTGATTTGGGACATGAATTTGGGTGAGAATCCGATTAAAACATTTTTTTACTAAAAAGCTCTATTTTAATTATTTGACTAAACTATGTTAGTTATAACCTTTCTATGAAAACAGGATATGTCTAATTTTTGTGTAAATGTTGATTATGTCTATGGTTACTACCAACAAGATGTAACAAATCATCAAAAGCAAACTGATGAAGTGGTTAACTTGGAAGCAAATGGGTGTAAATGCAGAGTTGTTCATGCACGGTCTATAAAAATATTAGGTGGTTAACTCCAGTATATGAGCCCTGGCAGTATGCGGTTAGGGGCCTTAAGACGCTTGGGGTCCTGAAGCTGTAGGCGTAGGCACGCGTAAAGGTTTTGGTGCTGGAGTTAAGACCTGAAGTATGAGAGACGTTAGGTAACTGTGATCCTCCGGCAGGGGCCGTTATAAATACAGGAGGGGGTTCAAAAATGTACGTATTGGGAAACCTATGCGCACAGAAATTTTAGGCAATAGGTATTAGCGATACGCACTGTGGGCGTTAAGACGTCTGGGAACTCATGAAGGTTGGAGTCAATCTCTCGGATTGTGGACAGGTTGGTATAGAGAGTCAGAGGTTTCCGATAAAGAGGAATTCTCGGATTAAGATGTCACCTGAAAACAGGAGGTATGTTGTTAGAAGCGGCCGTTAGAAATATGATTGAAGGGCAGTAGATATTGTCATAGGATCTACCTGTCATTGGACAGGGGTTAGAGTCCTTGGTGTTAAGCATTACATAAAGTCAGGGTGTACAAGAGAAAAGACAAAAACAGGTAGTATGATTTGAGGTAAATCATAGGAAGACATGAAGTCTGTGCTGAGGAAGCATATTCTTATGAGAGACAATGCTAAAATATTGCAATATTATAATAATAACTCCATAAAACCCCATTGCGGGCGATAGCTAATAACGATATTTAGGTTACGTAAATAACTGTTGCATAGAGCAAACCGTTTTCTCTAGAGAATGGTTTTCATTGAGAGGCTGTAAGAAAGACCAGTATTGCATGGGAGAAAACGTAACATTTCTAAATAATAACCCCTTTTTTTGTGTAGGACACTCCAAAAAATGCGTT